>NC_047539.1:10544815-11183787 GCF_012275295.1 Melopsittacus undulatus | reverse complement strand
AAACATGACTGCCATGGCTGAACCCATGACATTATCCACCCCTTATTCCATACCATTCACGCCATGCCCAGATCCCACATTCCAATACACCATCACTCTTAAGTCCACCCCTCAATCATGAGTCAATCTCTATGTTGCATCTCTGGACTGATGGCCTGAATTATCTGGGCCCACCAGGCTCAAAATCATTCACCGTCCCCTTCAGCAGTTCTACACCTTGCTGCTGGGGACTCCATACAGCTGCCTTCCATCTCCAATGCTTCCAAAGCACTGGAGGGGCCCAGTGGATCAGATACCTGGCCATACTGTCCCACATGCCCTGCCACTCATGACTGTCCAGCCTTGTGGACAGTCTCCTGGTGCTCCGATATCCTTGTCTAACCTAGACAAGACCCAAACCTGACTCTGCTTAACTTTTGGGATCAGACAAAATGGTTGTGTGTAGAACACACTCTGTGTGTGTGCCACCATGCTGATCCCTAACACAATCAGCAGGCAGGTCCCAAGAGCACCCAAAAGCCATTCATAACCATCAGAACTCTCAACTGCTCCTGCTGCACTTGTCACTGGGGCTGATGTAGCTGCCCTGCTTGCCAGCTCTCCCACCACCAGCTTCTCTTCTCCGAGTCCGGATCTTCCTCCTCTGCCTTGCTGGGAAGTGCTGTGTGGTCTCCTGCATCCTGCTGGGGCTCAGCGGGTGACTTCCGTGGGGACACTCTCAGCCGTCGGGGGGTTCAGAACGGCCGCAGGACTCTGCTCTTCTGGTGCCTGCTCCCCCTGCTTGGCTACTGCCCCTCTCTGCTCCTCTGCCGCCTCCCCCGGATGCTCTGCTACAGCCGTTTGGTTCCCGGGGCCGCTCTCTCTGGCAGCCTCAGATGGTGCTGCCGGCTCCTGGGGCTGCTCCTTCCTGGCTTCACGCAGCCTCACACAGACAGAGGTGAGAACAAGGGCAAGGATGGTGAAGAGCAGCGGGACGGCCTGGTACAAGTCCAAGTCCACGGCCATGTCCATCCCCCACTGCTGCCGGAGCCTCACCATATTACAAGTCATTGCCGTAAAGTACAGTGAAACAAAAACTTTAGCCCAAGCCCCATGATTATTAAACACAAATACATCTAATCCATACACAAAGTACCTGGCAAAATCCTGAAACTGTGAGATCCAGAGAAAAAACTCTGAGAGCCAATAAATCAGCATTGTGATGAGTGACTATAAATCTGCTCAGATGTGTGGTTATCTCAACCCCTCGTGCCCCACGCTGGGTGCCAAAAAGAACTGTCATGGTTTAAACCAAGTCCACACACAGCTCGTTCACTCACTCCCCCTATCGCTCCCCCATCTCCTGGAGATTAGGAAGGAGAATCCAAAGAATGTACCCCCACGGGTTGAGATAAGCACAGTTTAATAGCTAAGGCACAACACAAATCACTACTGCCATTACTACTACAAATAATAATGATAAAGCCAATAACAAGTGAAGAGAATACAACACCTCACCAGCCACTGACCCATAACTCACCCCACCCTGCCTGACCGAGCACCGACTGATACCTCCTCCATCCCCTCAGAGCTCCAGCCCTTCCGGGTCTCTCCCGGTTACATCCTGAGCATCACGTGCTATGGTATGGAATACCTCTTTGGCTAGCCTAGGTCAGGTGTCCTGTCTCTGCTTCCTCCCTGGCAGAGCATGAGCTCAGAAAAGGCCTTGGACAAACCAAACATTGGAGCAGTAACTCAAAACATACTTGCTATCAGCAACCGTTCCCAGCCCGAAAGTCAAACCACAGCACTGCACCAGCTACCAAGAAGGAGAAAAATGACTACAGCTACTGCTGAACCCAGGACACGCACCTACTCAAAAACATTCTACAATTACATTTAGGAAATGGAGGTGATACTAATGACCAGAGAATAACACTTGAGCATAAAGTTCAAGTGATTACTCTAATTCTCTCACTGAATAGACTCTCTCCTATTTTGCCCATGCATAGAAATGGTCTGGATGGAGAGGGACTGGCAGAACAGTGAGCACTGGCTGGGCTGTTGGGTGCAGAGGTTGATAGATTCTATCCTGCAGGAGGCTGGAGAGTACCACAGGGGTTTATCTCCCTAACCTATCTAAACTGAACAGAAGGAGAGCACCACGCTGTGCAGGGACCATCCCACAGTACCTGAGCAAGAGAAGTAGGGCAGGAACAGAGACCTGGGCCAAGTGCAGCCCAGACAAGCAAGCTGGGGATTACAAGACAGGTCCACAACCAAGCTAAAACAGATCAAATCAATCCCCTGGTCAGGTTTAAGTCCAGCATTTGCTAGGAAAATCCATGAGCAAACCTAGGTCTAAGGATCATCAAAGGATTTCATAGGTGTGCACACCTCCTGCTAAACCAGAAATCCTCAAGTGTAGTCCAACCACCTTGGCCTGAGCTTAAATAGAGATGTTGGGAAAATGGGCAGAGGGTGAGGATGGAGCACCAGCTGAGGCTGCTCAGGGGGATAACGGCCTGGGACAATTCATCAATGCCTCAAACTGCCCATTTCTCACCCTTCAGTAAAGTGGAAGGCCAGAGTCACCAGCTCAGCTGTTGGACATCCAGGCACTGCATGTAGATAACCCTAGAGGGGATGGAAAACTGGACTGTCAAGTGTGCACAGAGGGACATCAGCAGCTCCAGAGATGCAGTCACTTGTGCTTCATGTCCCTTTTGAGGACTGTGTGCAAGATCTGGAATGTCTCTCAACCCATTCTCATTGTGTCAGTCTGTCCAGACCAAAACCTTTGCATGGTCCAAAAGTATGTCAGAAGCATCCTATGAGCCCTCATCACTGCTGTTGTGCAGCTGTGCTCAGGCATGGCTCATCCATGCCATGTCTCTCAGATGCCCAAGCACCACAATGCCTTTCAGAGGTGATTTCACACCCTTTGCTTTTCCTTCTCTTTGTTTTCCTCTGCTAAAGCATGAGCAGCCCTGGAGGCTTCCTCCAGGAGAGCACATGCAACTGTATTTACAGCCCCAGCACCACAAGCTGGGCTCTTGCAGTCTGGCAGGAGCTCACCTCTCTTCACATCAGGTGCTCGATAAAGGTGATGCTGGTGAGTAGAAGTTCTCTGCTGGGCTGGGCATAAAGTCTTGGCTCCCACCACTCGGTGGCAAAGGGAAGGCACAGAAGGCAACACCAACTCAAAGCAGAGCCTCACCTCCATTGATGCAATGGGCTTGCTTCTGCATGTCCTCTTTTCCTCTTTAGTAAAGCTGCATCAGAAATCAGCCTTACCTGTGTGGGTTTTCTTTAGAAGAAGAGGAAGCAATGGTTTGTGCAGGTTGTTTTCTTTCCCATAGGCAGCTAACCCAAGATGCACTGAATTACTCAAGAGTTAATGAGGATGAATCTTCTTTTGTTCTAAAGAAATGCAACATTCCAGATTGTCAGCAGAATGTAGTCACTAACAAATCAGCACATTGTAACATCAACACCTTTTTAATGCAAGCAGCTGAATGCTCATAGATTTAGGATGCTTCAATGTGCTGGAGCTCATAAAACTATAAATCATGTGAATGTTATCTGTTAGGAATGATCTCAAACAGTTTGATAAATGTGGTTTGTTGATTGGAATGATAACTAAAAGCCAAGTGAAAATGGGTGCAGTTCATTCATGTGTAAGCTGGATTTCACTGGGACTGGGACTTTCTATCCACCTGGTTTACATGTGTTACTATGAAGTTTTCAGGTGTCTTCTGAACAAATTAGCTCTGAAAACTGAAAAGTGAAAGTGAAGAAAGATCTGATTCTTTTCTTTAATCTGAAAACACATGTGTTTGAATGAACTGATAGTTTTAAGGATCCTAGCACTGAAAATGCCATTTGTTCCTTCAACGTGCTCCTTGTTCTTTTCAGGTTACCTCAAATGTATAACATAAAATATATGTAATTTGGGTTAAAAAATACTTTAGAATATACAGTAATTTGGCAGTTAAACTGACCATTGTTTGGATTAAACTATGGTCCAAAAGTGCGTAAAGAAATCCCTTGTTTTAAGTGTTCCAGCATAGAAAACCAAAGACACCATTTGTTGCTTCAGTGTGCTTCCTGTTCTTTTTCAAATACCTTCACTGAAAACCAAAAAACATATAGTTTGGGGTTAAATCTATAGCAGAATATGTGAATTTATGCAAAATGTGGCAGTTAAAATAGTGACTGATAGTTGTTAAATATGGTCCAAAAGTGAATCTCCACTTTAAAAAAGTGTTCTGTTTCTCTTCCTTTTGCCTCAGCAGGTAACGCCAGGTGATGGGAGGAAATCAAACCCAGATTAAATTCATCCTCTTGGAATTACAGACAGCCCTCATGCACAGACACCTCTTTTTGTCTTATTTCTATTGACTTACATTGCTACTCTAGTGGGAAACGTTGGCATTATCATCTTGGTGAGGGTGTCTCCCAGCCTCCACACCCCATGTACTTCTTTCTCACCCAATTTGCCTTCATGGACATCTGCTATTCCACAGTCATCTCCCCCAGGATGCTGGCAGACCTCTTATCAGAGGACAAAACCATTTCTTTCACTGCCTGCATGATGCAGTGTCAAAGCTTTACACACTTCGCTGTTGTTGAGTGTCACCTGCTGGCCATGATGGCCTACGACCGGCACGTTGCCATCTGCCAGCCCCTGCTCTATGTGACCATCATCTCCAGCCGTGTCTGCTGGCAGCTGGTAGCTTCATCCTACCTATTCGCCTTCCTCAGTGCCATTGTATGCACATGGTGTGTGTTTGGAGGTTCCTTCTGTGGTCCCATCCACATTGACCACTTCTTCTGTGACGTATCCCCTGTGCTAAAGCTCGTGTGCTCTGACACCCACAGCAGTGAGATGGTCATCTTTGCCTTTGTCACCATCAATGTGGTGGGCACGAGCATGATCATTTTGCTCTCCTACATCTCTATCATTCGCACAGTGCTGAGGATGTGCTCAGCACAGAGCAGGGCCAGAGCCTTCCACACCTGTGCCTCCCATTTGATGGCAGTTTCCTTATTCTTTGGGCCAGCATTCTTCATGTACCTACAACCTTCTTCTAGCCACAGAAGCCTGGATAAGGTGGCTTCCATCTTCTATGCCGTGGTCACCCCCATGCTCAACCCATTCATCTACAGCCTGAGGAACAAGGAGGTGAAGGGGGGCTCTGCTCAAGTGCAGGAGCAGGTTCTTCAACCACTGGCAACATAGAAGAGTTTTATCATTAAGGACATGAAGATTTCATGCATTGTCAGACAGCCTATGAGGCACTGAAGCAATGGGATTTTCCACTAATCCTCATGATTCTATGTAGTTTCTTCCACAGTTCATGCACAAAAGTCAATGACAGTATTGAATGAGAAATAGCCCCACAAATCACTTCTTTCTTTCTTAGGTGGATATCAAGAGGAGAGGAACCTCAACCTTCAATTAACTTCACAGTCACCACCTTGTATGAAGCAATTTCCGTGAATTATCCCAGGCCTCTTTTCCTCACAGAAACACCAATCAGCTTTATCCGGTTATAGCCTTGGTCACTGATAAAGACGTCTTTTTCTTGCAAGATTCTTGACCTTGTCCCTCAGCTCCAATAAAATTCCTCACTCTTACCTGTGAGCTCTTTATTAAAGCTGCTGGGGTGGGAGGGAACAGGAAGTGCAGTTTTACATTTGTTTGCTGGGAAAGAGTCAGAGAAAAGGCTTCAAAAGATTCGTTGCATTTGTTTGTGCCTTTCGAAGAGCAGAAGTTGGTGGGAATCAAGGTCTCAAGCTGCACTTTAGTATATCAAGAGGTATCCCTCCCCAGGCTGCAACTTCCAAGTAGATTTCACTTTAAGTAAGAAACTGTAGACAATATCATTCATAATACAGGATGATGAATGGTGCTGAGGCTACCCAGTGTTAAGGACAATTTGGGCATATTAAGGCTTCATCCCGCTCATTTTAAGGGATGTCTTACATTCATCTGAAGTGCCATTCACTTAAATGGTGCAATCCATAGAATTCCAGCACAAGACAAGAACCCACATTCCATGCCCATGCTGAACTCCTGCTAACGCACACCAGGAAATACCAAATGGTTTATTTCATATAGGAGTTAAGACAGTGGCTCATTTCCATAGATGAAAGACAATCCTGAACACAGAATCGATCCTAACTGAGAGCTGTCTGGGTCTCAGAGAAGCCAAAACACACTGATGGGGGAAAATATCTTTACCTGCTATGAGTGGGAATTAACTGATGTTTTGAACAGAATATGGATGGTGAACAGTCTCTTTTGTGTGCTCTGGCAAACAGCAGCAAGAGATGAGATGTTCTCTTTTGTCTGTGGGAAAGTGGCTTCAGCCTTTACTCAGTGAAGGAGGCAGAACTGATGTAATCAGATGCTAAAGAGCTTGGCAGGACAGAGACCTTTGATATCATTAGAATCATAGAATGGTTAGAAAGGACCTTAAAATCATCCATTTCCAGCCCCCCTGCCATGGGCAGGGACACTTCACACTAAGCCATGACACCCATGGTCCAACCTGGCCATAAACACTGCCAGGGATGGAGCATTCACAACCTCCCTGGGCAACCCATTCCAGTGCCTCAGCACCCTCACAGGAAAGAATTTCTTCCTTAGATCCAATCTAAACTTCCCCTGTTTCAATTTTAACCCATTACCCCTTGTCCTGTCCCTACAGTCCCTCAGGAAGAGTCCATCCCCAGCATCCCTATAGCCCCCCTTCACATACTGGAAGGCTGCTACGAGATCATAACACAATACTTCCTATAGAAACTTCACCACACCTTGTTTTCTTCCTCTGTTTTGTTGGATCTTGCTGCTCAGACCATACATATAAAATCTTAGAGCCACAAAAAGCCCAAGTTTGGCCTCAAAATTCATCTGACCCAAGCTTTTGTGGAAAAGGGACCTAGAAGAGAAGTGTCATCTGTAGGGTTCATTACCCCACTCTGGTGTCTTTATTTCCTCTTGGCTTTAATAAAGTCCTCAAAGCCGAGATACAGAAATACTCAAACATTTATCCACACTTGGTGCTATGCTCCCAAGAGAGCTCTGGATTTCCATAGTCTTGTACAGAGTGGATTCAACTCTCTGAATGTCCAAGAGGAAGCTCAGTCTAATGTGCAGGGAGGCACAATTGTCAATTCCAGCAATATAAGAAAGAGGTTTGAGTTTTTGGAATACATTTTATACTGAGAGCATCATTGCATGATTCTGCTTCAGTCATTGCAGAGGAAAGGGTCTACACAATGCAGAAACTCCTGCTGGAGACACAAAATGCACACACCAAATATATACCAGATTTCATCTCAATCAAAGTCTAATATTATACTTGGGAGAGAAGAAAGCACTATGGACCAGAGAATGACACTTGTATATAACGTTCAACTCACTGAACTTCCTCACTGAGAACACTAGCTCCTATTTTGCCCATGCAGGGACATGTTCCAAATAGAGAGGGACAGTCAGAGCAGTGAGCACTGTTGTCTATGAAGGATGATAGCTCTGCTCTGCAGGAGCCTGGGGGCCACCACAGGGGTTTGCATCATTCATCTCTTTAAACAGAGCCAAAGGGGACACCACAGTGAGCAGGGACCATCCCACAGTACCTGAACTACAGAAATATGGCAGGAACAGAGACCTGGGCCAAGTTCAGCCAAGACTCCAGAGCATCAGGAAATCTGGTGATGATGAGGCAGGTCCAAGAGTAAAAACAAGACCCAGATGAAGTAAATCCCCTGGTCAGCATCAGGTCCAGCAACAGTTAGGGAAATCCAGTAGCAAACCAAGGTCACCATCAAACTATTTCATAAGTGGACACAACTCGTTCTAAACTGGAAACCACAATGCCTCTAATAAAACCCAACCTCCCTGGAGTGAGCTTAAATAGAGATGGGGGCAATTGGGCAGAGGGTGGGGATGGAGCCCCAGCTGAGGCTGCTCAGGGGGATAAAGGCCTTTTAGTTCAGCCTGGGACAACTCGTCATTGCCTGGAAATGCCCTTTTCTCACCCTTCAATACAGTGGAAGCCCAGAGTCACCAGCTCAGCTGTTGGACATCCAGGCTCTACATGTGGATAATCCCACTGGGGATGTAAAACTGGGCTGTCAAGTGTGCACAGAGGGAAAACAGCAGCTCCAGAGATGGAGTCACTTGTGCTTCATGTCTCATTTGGGGATCCTCTGCATGATCTGAAATGTCCATAAAACCCATTCTCATTCTGTTGCCAAGGTCCGACTAAATACTTTGCATAGTCCACAAGTATGTCAGAAGCATCCTATGAGCCCTCATCACTGCTGCTGTGCAGCTGTGCTCAGGCATGGCTCATCCATGCCATGTCTCTCAGATGCGCAAGCACCACAATGCCTTTCAGAGGTGATTTCACACCCTTTGCCTGACAACAAGCAAAATCCACAGGAAGCATCATTCTCTTCATCTCCAGGGGCACTAATAAACCCCAGGAACAATTTGCTGTAAATATGTGGATTTGGGGACATGTCTTTCCCCTTCTTCCACACTGAGTGGAGGCAGTGCTGGCAAGTGACTGTCTACATAATTCACCACTGACTATTCCCATAACTTTTTAAACTGGCTTTTCCAATGCTACTTAAACAGGATTTCAGCCATGCAAAGAAGAGTTCCTGCAACCATTTCTATTCTCACCATTGCCCCTTGTTACCACCTTCCTGTAAACTCACTCCTGCCTGTGGTGCTGGGATTACTAATGGACCCTGGTACCAGCTCCCATCAGCAAGGTTCCCCTCAGCTCCCTGCCATGATAATGCCAACCATGGCCCTTGTGCAGCTGTAACTGCCTCAGAAATGCTCCAAAAGTGGATGTGAAAGGTGGGGTTGTTGTGTGGTTTGCTCTAAGGGAGCCCAAAGCCCTGTTGCTTGCTCAAGCTGAGGTCATCTCCTCTGGGTACACTTCATCCCGACACTAATCAGCACAGAGAAGAGATAATGACCTGCTGTGGGCTTTGTCACCTCCTGGGGCCAAAAGACATTCACAGTCCCCACATCCACACATCCCATCAAATAGGAAGGGGGTTTGCTGATGCTGGTTCATTGCCAGGCTCCCTGCACAGCTCCAGACACCTTCATCTTCACATCCATCTGCGAGAGCATCAGGAGGGCAGCAGAGACAGAGCTGAGATGTAAGTGAGGGGCAGCATCTTTCAGCCCATCATTCTGCTGTGTTTCTCTCTTGGCAACAAGCAGCAGCTCCTGTCTTCATCTCCTGCCCTCCTGCAGGCTCCTGGGCTTCTTGAGGATGTTCTGGGCTTCCCAGGGAGCTGCTTGTGCTGTGTCCTCCCCATGCAGCTGCTGAGAAGGCAGGTTTGGAGATCAGCCTCATGGAGAACACACAGGAGGGAGGGGAAACCAATACAAACCTCTGTGTAAACTTGCATAAGATCATAGCTTGGATTGGAAGGGACCTTAAAGCTCAGTCAGTTCCCACCCCCTCCATCCACTAGAGCAGGCTGTGGGCCAGCCTGCACTATCTATAGATCAGGAATGCAATACAGTTAGGAAGAAACCAAGCAGAGAGGGAAGGAGCAGGTGGGTGGGAAATGCCCTCAAAAGCATGAAGGATCAACTGTGCACTGTGAAAGCACCACATTTCTCTGTGTTCCAGGTGGAGCCACATGGTCTGCAAGCCCCAGGCTCAGCACTAACGCAGGCAATGAAGTGCAGCACTAAGGTAAAGCTGCTCGGGTGTGCAACCTCCCCACTGCTTTCCACAGGGCTCAGTGCTCAGCATCTGCAGGTGAGCCAGAGGAGCAGGCACCACCTTGTGCCATGGTGTTGAAGTGCTTGAGCACCCCTTTGTTCTCCCTGTGCTGGGACAGGACTTTCCCCAACCTGTTCCTCATTGATCTGTGCCTCAACTCTCCCTTTACGTCCTGCAGGACTGTCTCTGAGCAGCTCCCAGCACACAGAGGCTTTTGCACCTGGCACATCCCTGCCTGCTGGACAAGAAACCTCCAGCCAGCAGCTCACACACAAAGCACCATCCAGCCCATGGCACAAAGCAACTGCACCCAAGTGACCCAGTTCAGCCTGGTGGGGTTCACAGAGGAGCCGGTGACTCAGGGCAACTTGTTCCTGCTCTTCCTGCTCACCTACCTTGTCACCATCGTGGGCAACCTGGGCATCATCATCTTGATCAGGGCCAGCCCCCACCTCCACTCCCCCATGTATTATTTCCTGGGCAACCTGGCCTTTGTAGACCTCTGTTCTTCCACCATCATCACCCCCAAGATGTTGGTTGACTTGATGTTGGAGAAGAAGAGCATTGCTTATGCTGGGTGTGTGGCTCAGGTCTTCCTCTTTGATGTCTTTGGGATGACTGAGTACTACCTGCTGGCTTCAATGGCCTATGACCGTTATGTGGCCATTTGCCATCCCCTGCTCTACCCCCTTGTCATGTCCCCAAAGTGCTGTTTCCAGCTGGTGACTGGCTCCTACCTCATGGGGCTGACCAATGGTGTGGGACAGACCATCAGCATGTCCACCCTGTCCTTCTGCAGCTCCAGCACCATCAACCTCTTCTTCTGTGACATTTCCCCTCTCATCTCCCTCTCCACCTTCGACACCACCCTCAGCCACATCATCCTGACCACTGCAGCATCTCTCCTTGGTGTGTCCAGCAGCCTGGTTGTCCTGCTCTCCTATGTAGCCATCATCCCCACCATCCTGAGCATCAATTCAGCCGAGGGCAAGCGCAAAGCATTCTCCACCTGCACCTCCCACCTCACCACTGTCAGCATCTTCTATGGGTCATCCTGCTTCACGTACTTAAACCCCACCTCAGACAGCTCAAGAGGAGCAGATAAATGGGCTGTGGTGCTCTACACCATGGTGACTCCCATGCTGAACCCCTTGATCTACAGCCTGAGGAATAAGGAGGTGAAGGAGGCTTTGAGGAGACTCTTGAAAATGAAATGATCTTGAATTCTCGAAAAATAGGGCCAGACAGAATGGAGATGTGGGGGAGCTGCTCAGCTGTTTGTGAAGTGCCTTAGATGGACGACAACATGTTGAGAGTGTTCTGCACCTGAACTTACATGATGGCTTACTTGATATCACCAACTGAATATACAAATAAGAGCATTGCAAGAGCTTTAAAACTGCCCTGACTCAAGGTATGGGCTTTGGTGTGTGTTGCTTTCCTTTGTCTTGGCAAATCAGAATAAACAGAGAGAGAATTCTACTGTTCCAATAAACCAAACTCCATTTTTAGACTTTATGTGAAGGGCCATAAGAAAAACACACCAACAATTTTAGCAAGATAAATGGAGAGAACAACAAATAATGTGCACACTGTGGATTGAGTCTATATAAGTTTTGATTCTGAAAACTCATTAAATGATTTCCATCTCTATTCACTTTATTTCAGACAGTAAATAACTCAATTTAAATATGGTACCTGGGTGACTTCTGTTGTGAATGAAGGCGCTTTGAAAGCATTTTAAGGCCTAGTAGTGAGGAATCTGCACCAACGGGCAGGTACTAAGAAGGAACCCCTGTCCCCTGATCCATAACTTAGGTTTACAGTTCCCTGTTAAGCGCAATAAAAGCCATGATCTCCATGGCAGCCTGACCACAACAGAGCACGGAAGCTATGGTTCTGCTGAGCAACCTTCACACCTGATACATGGCATCCCATGGCAGCCTGGAGCAATGGCATTGCCTGCCCTGATGTCTCTCCTCTTGCCTTCCTGCTCAGAGCTGAGGTACTAGAATGGGTTGCCCAGGGACGCTGTGAATGCTCCATCCCTGGCAGTTTTCAAGACCAGGTTGGATGAAGCCTTGGGTGATATGGTTTAGTGTGAGGTGTCCCTGCCCATGGCAGGGGGGGTGGAACTAGATGATCTTGAGGTCCTTTCCAATCCTAAATATTCTATGATTCTATGATTCTATGTGATGGACACACATTGTATGTATAAAACACCCCAAAATACTCCAATGTGAGCATTCCCTCAGCCCATAGAGCTGCAGCCTCTGCCAGGACCATGGTGAAACCTGGAGCCATGGCTGAGCCTTAGGGCTATCCTAAACACATGCAATAAACTGGGTTGGAGTTAAAAGCTCCATGGAGGGATAGAATCAAGCCACGATCAAAGTGGTTTGCTGATTTCTTAACAACACACAACTAGCAGGCAGCCAGGGTCAATCAGCTGAATCCTGCTTTATTCCTATCATGGTTTAAACCCAAATTGCACAGCTCGTTCACTCACTCCCCCCCTTTCCTCCCCCAGCTCCCAGAGAGATAGAAAATAGAAACCAAAGAATATAGCCCCCACGGGTTGAGATAAGAACAGTTTAATAACTAAGGCATAACACAAATCACTACTGCTACAAATACTACAAATAATAATAATAATAAAGCAAATAACAACTGAAGAGAATACAACACCTCACCAGCCACCGACCCATAACTCACCCCACCCTGCCTGACCAAGAACCGACCAATACCTCCTCCATCCCCCCAGAGCTCCAGGCCTTCTGGGTAACTCTCGGTTACATCCTGGGTATGACGTGCTATGGTATGGAATACCTCTTTGGCTAGCCTGGGTCAGGTGTCCTGTCCCTCCTTCCTCCCTGGCCGAGCATGAGGCTCAGAAAGCCCTTGGACAAACCAAACACTTGAGCAGTAACTCAAAACATACTTGCTATCAGCAACCGTTCCCAGCCCAAAAGTCAAACCACAGCACTGCACCAGCTACCAAGGAGGAGAACAATGACTACAGCTACTGCTGAACCCAATTCCAAAAGCTACCTTATAATTCCCTGGTTATTATTTAACCCAGACCATGGTTGTTTTCCTGCTGAGCCTTGGGGACAACCAAGGACAGAGGTTTCACACCCTCCCTGGACCCTATGTCAGTGCTTCACTGCTTTTACAGTGCGGTTTTTCCCCTCCCTCTGTTTCTAACTGGAATTTCCCACATTGCACATTCACAATAAGAAATCTCACATTTACCCTCATCTGCAAGATCAAGCACATGGAGAACTTGCAGGTGGCATCAAGTCAAAAAGAATGTGACACCATTAACTCTTTCACACATCCTTTCTCTGTCCCTGAAATCACAGAATCATGGAATGGGATGGGTTGGAAGGGACCTTAAAGCTCCTCCAGCTCCAACCCCTGTCACTGCAGGTGGCATCAAGTCAAAAAGAATGTGACACCAGTAATTCTTTCATGCATTCTGAGTCTCTTCAGTCATAGAATCATGGAATGGGTTGGGTTGAAAGAGAACTTAAAGCTCCTCCAGCTCCAAGCTCTGCCACAGGCAGGGACACCTTCCATTAGAGCAGCTTGCTCCAAGCCCCTGTGTCCAGCCTGGCCTTGAACACTGCCAGGAATGGAGCATTTACCACTGCTTTGGGAAATGAAGCCTTGGGTGCCATGGTTTAGTGTGAGGTGTCCCTGCCCATGGCAGGGGGGTTGGAACTGGATGATATTAAGGTCCTTTCCAACAGCAACTGTTCTATGATTCTATGTGACTGCTCCTGAGCCGTCCCAGTTGTTTCTTCACAACGATACCAGCTCCACATAGACATATTCCATAGTCCTACACTATTATCCCAATGAAACATTCACATGAGCATGGGTAGAGCAGGTCAAATTGGATGAATCAGGGTCAAGAAGCATAAAGGCATCTGGGACTGAGTTCAGCTGCCTCAACATTGACTATTAACAACTGGAGATGCCCCTGAGTCTCCCTCTGAGCTTTCAGATGTTGCTCCAGAACAACCCAACCCTTCTGAAGGTTGCATGATGTCCATGTCAAGTGCATGGTGATGTCCTTGGCGCTTCAGGACAGAGCAAATGGCACCACATTTCTATCTGAGGGCAAGCAAAGCTGACTTCGGACATTTCACTGCATCTGTCTCCACCCGGGCAACTTAAGTGATAGTTTCCACCACCACACATAGGAAAACATGCAAAGAAAGTGGTTTCTTAGTCCTTCAATTATCTTTTTTTTTTTCCTCTATAAAGTTTTAGTCCAACTGAAAGGAAAACTAAAATAAAGCTTTTAAGACTGTTGGGAGGAGGGATTGGGAGATCTGAAGTAGTTTCATCTTCTTCAAATTATGATAAATAAAAGCTGAGTCATTAAATCAGTTTTGTGTCTCCATCTGTGCTCAGTGAAGGTGTTTCTGTAGCTCCAGGATTTGTTCAGATAAAGAGTGAGCTGCAAGAGTGCAAGTTTGAACACACGCACACACACACACAGACACACACACACACAAAGCTTTCTCCCCTCACTGTGTTCCCATCCCCATCACAGCCTGGGCTCAGGCTGCATGAACTGGGCTCCTTTCAGACTCTTAGAACCAACCAGGCTGGAAAAGCCCTTCAAGCTCATCCAGTCCAACCATTCCCAGCCCTGCCAAGGCCACCCCTAACCCATGGCACTGAGGCCTCGTCTCCATGGGATGTGAACCCTTGCAGGGCCGGTGCCTGCAGCCCTGGCCTGGGCAGCCTGTTCCAATGGCTGAGCACCCTGTGGGGCAGGAATTGTTCCTCAGCTCCACCTGAACCTGCCCTGGTGCAGCTTGAGGCTGTTTCCTCTTGTCCCGTCTTTTATACTCAAACAAACTGCAAACAGGTTTGAGGGGGGCAGCTGATCCAGTTTGACCTCCAGGAGGCCTTCAGATCCTGACTGCAATTAGGTTAATCCAGAGAAAGCTATTCTGAGATGCACAAACCATGCACAGAGGGTCCATGGTACAAGTCCTTCTGATGTTCAGACCTGTTCTGGACCACATCCATCCTCCCCAACTGGCCTAGGATGTGAGAAAACATCCTTTTATTCCCATCCATTCTAGAAGGGACCTGACTATCTCATAACTAGACAAGGAATTGTAGATGCTGAGTCAGGTGACCCCATTCCCATGCTTATTCTACAAATCACATTGATAATGGTAGAAAAACCACATTTCTGAAAGCCAGTCAGGCATGGAGGATGGATGTAGTGGACTTGAGCTTGCCTCACAGCTTAACAGACACAAGCAAATACATCCCAAGGAAAATAATGGCAAGAAGTTTAAAGTATGGGGAGTCATTGAGGAGGTTCAAAGATAAGGAGAAATGCAATGAGTTTCCCCAGCTCTATATTAGAGGGTCAATAGCAGGAAGGGACAAAGCACCCCATTAGCAAGAACCACAATATCTGCACATGTCATGAAGACAAGGATGTCTCTTTAAAGAGAGAGTATGACCAAGCTTGTATGGGCACAGAAAACCCTCCAGCAGGCCCCACATCCAGGCTTTCACAAGACAAGCAGTCACAGCTATTTCCACCACAAGTGATGCTGCTCACTGGCCCAAAGCAAGAAGTGCTCCTTGGGGACCAAACACCTTTCCAGGAGTCATCAGCTTTAACAAGACCTTCTGGGCTTTACCAAGGAACTTTCCTCATCACCACAAAAGCTTCTCAGAACACTTGCATGTGACTTACCTCATTCTTCATAACAAGCCCTCAGAGATTAATTAGCTGGGGAGAACAAGAAAGAAACTTTCTTCTTTGTGAACAAAGTTCACTTCTACAGCTGCCTTGCTTGACAGAGCTGGTCCATGCCCAAAGGCAGTGAGTTGGAGGGTCAGTGTATTGGCATGTTTGTGTCTTAAGGACAATTTCATGGGCCTGGATCATAAAATCCCAGCCTGGTTTGGGTTGGAAGGGAGCTTAAAGCTCCTCCGGCTCCAAACCCAACCCCTTCCCATGGAGCAGCTGCTCCAAGCCCCTGTGTCCAACCTGGCCTTGAGCACTGCCAGGGATGGGGCAGCCACAGCTGCTCTGGGCACCCTGTGCCAGCGCCTCAGCACCCTCCCAGGGAACAGCTTCTGCCTCAGAGCTCAGCTCAGTCTCCCCTCTCTTGGGCAGGTTCAAGCCATTCCCCTTGTTCTGTCCCTACAGGCCCTTGTTCCAAGCCCCTCTCCAGCTTTCCTGCAGCCCCTTCAGGCACAGACAGGTTTATGGAGAAAAGTTTCTCTCTTATTGCTCTCAAAGGAGCAAACCAACACCAGTATTTTCTAAGGAAGAATTTCCTATCCATCTATGCAGAATATAAACCCTTCTTCATTAAGTTAATATCTGCTATTAGGAGCCTTGATAAAAGCAAACACACAGCCAGGACACTGCCTGCAGCCATTTTGCTTTCCTGCTCTGTCCAGGAAGTTTCTTATGGATGCTGAGCATTGAGGGTTTGCTGCATAAGAAATCGTTCAATAGAACTGATGGAGGCCAGGTTGGATGGGGCTTGGAGCAAGCTGCTCCAGGGGAATGTGCCCCTGTGTGTGGCAGGGGATGCAACTGGATGAACTCTAAGCTCCTTTCCAACACAAACCATTCCATGGTTGCATGAAAGCTGCTTTCACCTCCTCCCTTTGGAGTGGGGTTTCTGAAGGACCCCAACACATCAGCACAGTGAGCTGATGTTTCCCATTAGGCTTAAACTGACTCTTCAGGCTATGGCCTGTGTCTGCTCTCAACACAACCCACATTGGAGCTGTGTCTGCCCATCACCCTTCACTGCAAGTGCAGAGAACCAAACACTTTTTCCAGAAGAAACCCCTGATATGGAGGTTTAAAATAGATCCAAGCTGAATCCAAGCCCCAGATGCATCCTTGTCTCTATAAGGGGAACCTTAGTTGATTAATTCCGATGTGGCAACTTACAACTAGATAGAATAAACCCTTGGACCTGTGTGACTCAACCCTCAGACCATGGAATGAGAAATCATGAGTAAGCAGCAGCTGGGATGGAAAATCATCTTTGCCTGGATGGACAGACATAAGGAGAAGAGGAGGTGATGGGGGAGCTCTGGATAACACCGAGAGACTTTGAGCCATGAAATAAGTTGAGCACATCTGGATACAACATATGGCCAGAAGCATGGAGCATCTGTGTCATCAGCATCAGATAACAGACAAGGAAAAGCCAACACTGCTCAGACAGTGTCTGCAAAGGCTGTTCCCAGACCAAGTTGCGTGACTGCTTATCACAGGGGATGAAATTCCACCCTGCTCCTAGGTCAGCATGGTGGTAGCTTTCCATGGGGCAGGCCCACCCAGGAAAGCAAGACACCAGCTACATCCTATGGAGGAAATAAGTACATTTCCTAGGAGGAAATGAGTAGATGGGCACATGAAGCTGAGAGCTGGTCTTGGTGAGGTTCCCACCACCATGGGGATGGAGACGAGTAAAACAGTCACAAAGAGCAGCTTCTACAGGTTGGAGAAGCCCAAGAGGACAAACATGGTAACACTCAGGTGGTTTCCTCCAGCCACTCTCTTGGCAGCAGGAGACAAAGAAACATGGGAAGAGGTTGGATCACTTCTCCCAGCTCATAGGAACACACAGGGCATGAGGTTAAGGCAGGATTTGGGGTTTCCTCTGTGAATGCACCCAATTACTTACAGATAAAACCATGATGGGTGAAGGTCATAAACAATATATTGAAAAATAATACCTTGATAAAATAATAGTCAATATTTCATGTATGGAAATAAAATTATCTTAAGGCTTAAATGGTAAAGCTCTGGCTGGGCTGTTATGGAAGGAATTGGTCCTGTAAAACATAAGCATCTTCTCATGAACGTCTGAATTCTTCTTAAGAAGTAGGCTTGTTTGGGATGATTTCTTTCCTGTTGGAGGTATTGATCTTTAAGGACAAGTAAATACAATAATATCATGCCTTCATTTGCCACATGAATTAGTGTTGCATTAAATAGATAAGAGGTCACATTGCAGTGATTTTCTGACTCTGTAGTCATGTTTGGGTCAATTAAAGAGACCAGAATCCCTGATTGCAGTTCCATGGACTTGTAGCTTCAAGGGAAAAACCAGCCCCTTCTCATCTCAATTCTACTTGCAAGTGTTTCTTCCTCTGTTCTTATACTTAAAGGACATCTGTATATATAAATCTGTATGACAAGATGACTGCTGCTCATGTTACCCTTAAATATGCATTGACCTTAAAATGATGAGATGACCTTAAAATAAGCATGGTGCCTGGTGAGAAATGAGCATTACTCCTCCTTCCCCTCCCACTTCCCTCTTCCCATCAGCCCCTTTTCCAGCAAGATGACCATTTCTTCAGCACAATTCACCTTCTCCCTTCACCCTTCCCAAAGCAGCTTTGACTTCCCCATTCCCCAGCCTGTGCTCAGAGGTTCACTGCAGAAAGTCCCTTGACCCACCACCAATGCTCTTCTCAGGGTGCTGGTGGCTGCCTTTGCTGCAAGGACACATTGATGGCTCCTTTCAACACAGAGGACACCACAACCACCTTGTCCCTCTCTGCTAAGGTGCCCCCAGCCTGTCTTGGTGCTTGGAGCAACTGTTCCCCATGGGCAGGACTCAGCATTTTCCCTTTTTGAAGTCTGTGTGATTCCACCTGCCCATTTTGGACCCAAAATTGGCCTTTGAAAAGCCATTTTGCTTCATATTCCTCCGAATTTAAATATCCTCAGGGTGGCTCTTTGGTGCTCACAAAAGGAGGAAATGAAACCAAGAGTGGGACATATTGCATGTAGAGAAAAGCAGCTGACAGCAGACAGGGTTTTGGTAAAGCTTTAACACCTTCAGATGGGTTCAGAAGGTCCAGATGAAGTTGTCTACACCAACCTCAGGCAGGGGGATGAAGGCAACTGCTGTTTCCCATTGCTAATGGCTCACACACTCAATGGCCATCTCCTCATCCTCATTCATCTCCTTCACTTTGGGTAGTACTTATATAACTAAGTTATAGATATATAAAGAGCAGACATCTCAGACATAGACCTTGCATCTAACAACAGCAAACCAGGTATTCTCAATACCACTGGTTGTGTAAACAGTGCAAAACATCACCCATCCCACATCTTCTCATACATGGAAGCATCCTTTTCTCTGTGGTCTCAGCTTTATACACACACATGATGACACTGCAGGTGTCTAAAGCCAGCTGAATGCAGTCCTGCCCATGGGTCTGTCCTTGCTCAACCCAACCTTCCCCTTCTCACTTTCACCCTTTCTCATGATACGGGAAATGCAAATTTCTCCTTTTGGGTTCAAAAACCATAAATCAGAATCCCAGAGAGCTGTGGGTTGGAAAGAACCTGAAAGCTCCTCCAGCTCCAACCCCTGCCACAGGCAGGGACCCCTTCCACTGGAGCAGCTGCTCCAAGCCCCTGTGTCCAACCTGGCCTTGAGCACTGCCAGGGATGGGGCAGCCACAGCTGCTCTGGGCACCCTGTGCCAGCGCCTCAGCACCCTCACAGGGAACAGCTTCTGCCTAAGAGCTCAGCTCAGTTTCTCCCCTGTCAGGTTAAAGCCTTCATGGGGGTTATGGGGAACCTCCATCTACAGCCAAACATGACAGGAAAGTGCATTTCACACGGATCAGCCTGATCCCCCAGCAGTGCACACTGCCACAATCTTGGCATCATTTGGGTTCCAATCCCTTCCAGAGCCATGTCAAGTGTACATCTGAACAGACCAAGATGGAGAGCTACAAAACCAACAGGCAATAAACAAGTAGATAAATCAGATTATCTGTGGTCTTGTTGCACAGACCACTTCTAGGAGGAAAGGAAGACTGAGAAATGGTTCCAAACCAAGCCTGGAAGCCTAAGGAAGAGGCTGGGGAAACCAAAGTCCTTGGTGTCAGTGAAGCTCTGGTGTCCTCTGCCACAAAACCAGCAGATAAACATTGTGCCAAAGCTACTTCCTAAACAAGGTGTTGCCAAACTACTGAAGAATGAAAGTCTAATGTTGCACTTTGCAAGGGAGAAGGCACTAAGGAAAAGATAATAACACTTGAATGAAAACATCAACTTCTTACTCTAATCCCGTCATTGAGAAGGCTCTCTCCTCATTTGCCCATGTAGGGACATGTTGTGGATGCAGAAGGACTGTCAGAGCAGTGAGCACTGGCTGGGCTGTTGGGTGCAGAGGGTGATGGGTTCTGCTCTGCAGGAGCCTGGAGACTGCCACAGGGGTTTGTGTCTTGAATCTCTATCAAGAGAACCAAAGGAGAACACCCTGGTGTGCAGGGCCCATCCCACATTACCTGAGCAAGAGAAGTATGGCAGGAACACAGACCTGGGCCAAGTTCAACCAAGGCTCCAGAGCATCAGCAGAGCTGGTGATGAGGAGGCAGATTCAAGACCAAGCCAAGTCAGGTCGAGTCAATCCCTTGTGCAGCATCAGGTGAAAAAACTGCTAGGAAGGTGTGTGAGAAATCCTTGGTCACCCCCAAAAGATTCCATAGGTGTGCTGAACTGCTGCTAAACTGGAAACCACAACTGCTCTAGTAAAGCTCAATCTGCCTGTTCTGAGCTTAAATAGAGATGGGGGGAAAATAGGAAGAGGGTGGGGATGGAGCCCCAGCTGAGGCTGCTCAGGGGGATGAAGGTCTATTAGCTACAGCTGGGATAATTCCTCCCTGCCTCAAAATGCCTGTTTTTCACCTTTGGGTACAGTGAAGTCCTGAGGCACCAGCTCAGCTGCAGGACATCCAGGCACTACATGTGGATAACCCCAGTGGGGATGGAAAACTGGGCTTTCCCTTCACAGAGGGACATCAGCAGCTCCAGAGATGGAGTCACTTGTGCTTCATGTCCCTTTTGAGGACTGTGTGCAAGATCTGGAATGTCTCTCAACCCATTCTCATTGTGTCAGTCTGTTCAGACCAAAACCTTTGCATGGTCCACAAGTATGTCAGAAGCATCCTATGAGCCCTCATCACTGCTGCTGTGCAGCTGTGCTCAGGCATGGCTCATCCATGCCATGTCTCTCAGATGCCCAAGCACCACAATGCCTTTCAGAGGTGATTTCACACCCTTTGCTTTTCCTTCTCTTTGTTTTCCTCTGCTAAAGCATGAGCAGCCCTGGAGGCTTCCTCCCAGGAGAGCACATGCAACTGTATTTACAGCCCCAGCACCACAAGCTGGGCTCTTGCAGTCTGGCAGGAGCTCACCTCTCTTCACATCAGGAGCTGAACAGAGCTGATGCTGGCACCTGGATGTTCTCTGCTGCACTGGGGATAAACCCTTGGCTCCCAGCACTGTGTGGCAGAAGGAAGGCACAGGAGGTAACACCAACACAAAGCACAGCCTCACCTGCACTGAGGCAGTGGGCTTGCTTCTGCATGTCCTTGGGTCCTCTTCAGGAAAGCTGTGCCAGAGAACAGCTTTACTAACATGGATTTTCTTCATAAGAAGAAGCAGCAGCATTGGCTTACAAATTGTTTTTCTATTACATAGGCAGCTGAAGCAAGATGCACTGATTTAGTTGATACATGAGGATGAATCTTAGTCTGTTATACAGAAATTCAACATTTCAGTTTGTCAGCAGAACGTGGTCCATAACAGTTCAGGCTTTGGAATCAGCCTGTTACAACATCAAGTCTTATTTAAGGCAAGAAACTGAATGCCCATTGGTTTAGGTGGTTTATCGTGCTGGAGCTCAGAAGTGTGTAAATCGTGTATTTAACAATGTCAATGTTATTTGTTGTGAATAATCACAAATAGTTTGGTAAATGTGATTTTGTGACTGGAATGATAATCAAAAGTGAAAGGAAAATGCCTCTAGGTCATGCATGTGTAAGCTGGTTTTTCACTGGGACTGGGAATTTCTCTTGCTCCACGATTACATGAGAACCTATGAGGTTCCTTTGAGGTGTCTTCTGACACAAATTTCCTTCACATTGAATGTGAATATAGATCTGAATCTTTAGTCAAATCTAAAACCATGTGTGTTAGAGTAAATGCAGAGTTTTAATTGTTCCATCACAGAAAAAATAAAATGCCATTTACTGCTTCAACAAACTGCCTGTTCTCTTCTAAATACCTCACCTGAAAAATATTCCATATGTATATATAATTTTGGTTAGAAAATATATTGGAATAATCGAATATGTGGTAGGTATAGTGCTCATTGATTGGAGATAAATATGGTCCAAATCTGAATCTCCATTTACAATAATTTCAATGTTTCTCTTCCTTCTACCTCAGCAGGTAACACCGGGTGATGGGAGGAAATCACACACAGATTAAATTCATCCTGTTGGGAATTACAGACAGACCATGTGCACAGATCCCTCTTTTTGTCCTGTTTCTATTGATTTACTTTGTCACTCTGGTGGGGAACGTTGGCATTATCACATTGGTTCGGGTGTCTCCCAGCCTCCACACCCCCATGTACTTCTTCCTCACCCATTTTGCCTTCACTGACATCTGCTATTCCACAGTCATCTCCCCCAGGATGCTGGCAGACCTCTTATCAGAGGACAAAACCATTTCTTTCACTGCCTGCAGGATGCAATTATTCACATTAGCTTTCCTGGCTACTATTGAGTGTCACCTGCTGGCCATGATGGCCTACGACCGGCACGTTGCCATCTGCCAGCCCCTGCTCTATGTGACCATCATCTCCAGCCGTGTCTGCTGGCAGCTGGTAGCATCATCCTACCTATTCGCCTTCCTCAGTGCCATCATCTACACATGGTGTGTGTTTGGAGGTTCCTTCTGTGGTCCCAACCGCATTGACCACTTCTTCTGTGACGTATCCCCTGTGCTAAAGCTCGTGTGCTCTGACACCCACAGCAGTGACATGATCTTCTTTGCCCTCATCACTATCAACGAGGTGGGCATGAGCATTATCATTTTGCTCTCCTACATCTCTATCATTCGCACAGTGCTGAGGATGTGCTCAGCACAGAGCAGGGCCAGAGCTTTCCACACCTGTGCCTCCCATTTGATGGCTGTTTCCTTGTACTTTGGGTCAGCATTCTTCATGTACCTACAACCTCCATCTAGCTACAGGAGCCTGGATAAGGTGGCCTCCATCTTCTACGCCGTGCTCATTCCCATGCTCAACCCATTCATCTACAGCCTGAGGAACAAGGAGGTGAAAGAGGCTCTGGTGAAGTGCGGGAGGAGGGTTTTTAACCAATGGCAACATAGAAGGGTTGTATCATCCAGGACATGAGCAGTTCATGTCAGGTGAAACAGCCTATGGGCCACTAAAATCAAGGGATTTTTCCAATGATCCCCCTGATTTAATGTAGGCTCTTTCACAGCTCCAGAGCAAATGTCAGTGACAGTAGTGAATGAGAAATAAGCCACCCAAAACACATCTTCTTTCCTTGGAAGGAAACCAAAGGAGAGAAAGCTTCATCTTCATTTCACTTTGCATTCAGCAGCCTGGAGAAAAAATTTACCCTCAATCATCCCAGGCCTCTTTTCCTCACAGGAAACACCAATCAGCTTTATTCAGTTACAGCTTTTCTCACTGATAAAGATGTGGTTTTTCTTGCAAGATTCTTGACCTTGTCCCTCAGCTCCAATAAAATTCCTCACTCTTACCTGTGAGCTCTTTATTAAAGCTGCTGGGGTGGGAGGGAACAGGAAGTGCAGTTTTACATTTGCTTGCTGAGAAAGAGTCAGAGAAAAGGCTTCAAAAGATTCTTTGCATTTGTTTGTGCCTTTCAAAGAGCAGAAGTTGGTGGGAATCAAGGTCTCAGGCTGCTCCATTGAATATGAAGGGGAATTCCTCCCCATGCTGCAGCTTCAGACTGAGTTTCACCTCAAGGAAGAAATTGTTGACTTAATTAATTCATTGTAACTAATGTCAGGATGGTTAATGCATAGAATTATGTTACATTAATCATAATATCATTAATAATACAGGCTGAACTGTGCTAACACCACCCAGTGTTAAGTGCAATTGGAGCACATCAAGGGGTCCTCCTATTCATCCTAAGCGCCCTATGCTTACATGGAGAGATACATGGAATTCCAGCTGGAGATAAGCACCCATATCCCTTTAGCATGAGCTGGGCATGAACAAGCACAAAAGGAAAAGGATGTATTTCATTGACAAATGAAGCCTGTGGCTCGTTTCCGTAGATGAAAGACCATCTTGAGCACAGAATTGCTGGTAACTGAGAGCTGTATGTGTCTCAAAGAAGCCAACACACACTGGTGTGGGATAATAACTTTCCTTTGCCTGTTTGAGTGGGAAATAACTTATATTGAGAAAGTATATGGATGGTGAGCAGTCTCTTTTGTGTGTTCTGGCAAACACAGCAAGAGAGGAGATGTTGCCTTAGGTCTCAGGGAAATGTGGTTTCTACCTGTGGCCAATGATGTAGACAAGAAAAAATGTCATTAAATGCTGAAGAACTTGACAGGACCTTTGATATTAGACAGCTTCCTTGAAAAGATTCAACATAACATGTTTTCCTACTTCTTGTTACATGGATATCTTGGTTTAGATTATATGTATAGAATCACAGAGCCACAGGAATCCCAAGTTGGACCTCAAAGGATCATCTGATCCAATCTTTTGTGGGAAAGGGAACCTAGATGAGCAGTGTGATGTGTAGGGCTCATCCCTGCTTGATGAATTACCCCACTCTGCTGTCCTTATCTCCTCTTGGGATTCAGGAGGTTTCCAAAGCAGAGACACCTGAAATGCTTAAAGGTTTACCCACACTTGGTGCTACATTCCTAAGGGAGGCCTGGATTGCCATAGTCTTGTGTGTGATGGATCCAAACCAGGGAACTGTCCAGGGGAGGCACAATTGTCAATTCCAGCAATACAAGAAACAGCCCTCAGGTTTTGGAAATACGTTTTATACTGAGAGCATCATTGCATGATTCTGCTTCAGTCATTGCAGGGGAAAGGGTCTACACAATGCAGAAACTCCTGCTGGAGACACAAAATGCACACACCAAATATATACCAGATTTCATCTCGATCAAAGTATAATATTACACTTGGAAAAGGACAAGTCACTATGGACCAGAGAATGACACTTGTATATAACGTTCAACTCACTGAACTTCCTCACTGAGAACACTAGCTCCTATTCTGCCCATGCAGGAACATGTTCCAAATAGAGAGGGACAGTCAGAGCAGTGAGCACTGTTGGGTGCAGAGGATGATGGCTCTGCTCTGCAGGAGCCTGGGGACTGCCACAAGGTTTGTATCGTTACTCTCTTTAAACAGAGCCAAAGGGGACACCACAGTGAGCAGGGACCATCCCACAGTACCTGAACTACAGAAATATGGCAGGAACAGAGACCTGGGCCAAGTTCAGCCAAGACTCCAGAGCATCAGGAAATCTGGTGATGATGAGGCAGGTCCAAGACCAAAACAAGACCCAGATGAAGTAAATCCCCTGGTCAGCATCAGGTCCAGCAATGGCCATGGAAATCCATTAGCAGACCTAGGTCACCATCAAAGGATTTCCTAAGAGTGCACAACTCCTCCTAAACTGGAAACCACAATGCCTCTGATAAAACCCAACCTCCCTGGAGTGAGCTTAAATAGAGATGGGGGCAATTGGGCAAAGGGTGGGGATGGAGCCCCAGCTGAGGCTGCTCAGGGGGATAAAGGCCTTTTAGTTCAGCCTGGCACAACTCGTCATTGCCTGGAAATGCCCTTTTCTCACCCTTGAGTACAGTGGAAGCCCAGAGTCACCAGCTCAGCTGTTGGACATCCAGGCACTGCATGTGGATAATCCCACTGGGGATGGAAAACTGGACTGTCAAGTGTGCACAGAGGGAGAACAGCAGCTCCAGAGATGGAGTCACTTGTGCTTCATGTGCCATTTTGCGCCCTCTATAAGATCTGAAATGTCCCTAAAATCCATTCTCATTTTGTTGGCAAGATCAAACTAAATTCTTTGCATAGTCCACAAGTATGTCAGAAGCATCCTATGAGCCCTCATCATTGCGGCTGTGCAGCTGTGCTCAGGCATGGCTCATCCATGCCATGTCTCTCAGATGCCCAAGCACCACAATGCCTTTCAGAGGTGATTTCACACCCTTTGCTTTTCCTTCTCTTTGTTTTCCTCTGCTAAAGCATGAGCAGCCCTGGAGGCTTCCTCCCAGGAGAGCACATGCAACTGTATTTACAGCCCCAGCACCACAAGCTGGGCTCTTGCAGTCTGGCAGGAGCTCACCTCTCTTCACATCAGGTGCTGAACAGAGCTGATGCTGGCACCTGGATGTTCTCTGCTGCACTGGGGATAAACCCTTGGCTCCCATCACTCGGTGGTAGAGAAAAGACAAAGGAGGCAACACCAACACAAAGCACAGCCTCACCTGCACTTAGGCAGTGGGCTTGCTTCTGCATGTCCTTGTGTCCTCTTCAGTAAAGCTGTGCCAGAGAACAGCCTTACCAATGTGGGTTTTCTTCGTAAGAAGGGGGAGCAATGTCTTATATAGGTTTTTTTCTATTAGACAGGTAGCTAAAGCAAGATGCACTGATTTATTTGATACTTAAATGAGAATTAATTTTATTCTGTTATACAGAAATGCAACATTTCAAATTGTCAGCAGAATACAGTCACTAATAAATCAGCCTTTAGAATAAACTTGTTATAACATCAACTCCTTTTTTAAGGCAAGAAACTGAATGCCCATTTGTTTAGGATAATTTATTGTGCTGGAGCTCAGGAAAGTATAAATCATGAATTTAACAATGTCAATGTTATTTGTTGTAAATGATCTCAAACAGTTCCTTAAATGTGATTTAGTAACTGGAATGGTAATCAAAAGCCAAAGGAAACTGTCTGTAGGTAATGCATGTGTAAGCTGGGTTTTCACTGGGACTGAGAAATCCTCTTGCTCCACATTTATGTGCAATGCTGTGAGGATCCTCTGAGGTGTCTTCTGACACAAATTTCCTTCACATTACAAGTGATCAAAGATCTGATTCTTTGTTCAAACACACGTGCTTGACTAAATCCATAGCTTTAATTGTCCCAGCATAGAAAAATTAAAATGCCATTCACTGCTTCAACAAACTCCCTGTTCTGTTCTGAATACCTCGTCTGAAAAACATGACACATATATATGTATATGTATTTGGTTAGAAAATATATTGGAATAATAGGAAATGTAACATGTACAGTGGTCATTGATTGGCGATAGATATGGTCCAGATCTGAATCACCATTTTTGATCATTTTGATGTTTCTCTTCCTTTTGCTCAGCAGGTAACACCTGGTCATGGCCGGAAATCACACACAGATTGAATTCATCCTGTTGGGAATTACAGACAGACCATGTGCACAGACCCCTCTTTTTGTCTTCTTTCTTTTGATTTATGTTGTCTCTCTGGTGGGGAACGTTGGCATTATCACATTGGTTCGGGTGTCTCCCAGCCTCCACACCCCCATGTACTTCTTCCTCACCCAGTTTGCCTTCACTGATATCTGCTATTCCACAGTCATCTCCCCCAGGATGCTGGCAGACCTCTTATCAGAGGACAAAACCATTTCTTTCACTGCCTGCATGATGCAGTTCTTCACCTTTGCTTTCTTTGCTGCTATTGAGTGTCACCTGCTGGCCATGATGGCCTACGACCGGCACGTTGCCATCTGCCAGCCCCTGCTCTATGTGACCATCATCTCCAGCCGTGTCTGCTGGCAGCTGGTAGCATCATCCTACCTATTTGCCTTCCTCAGTGCCATCGTATGCACATGGTGTGTGTTTGGAGGTTCCTTCTGTGGTCCCAACCGCATTGACCACTTCTTCTGCGATGAAGTTCCTGTGCTGAAGCTCGTGTGCTCTGACACCCACAGCAGTGAGATGGTCATCTTTGCCTTTGTCACCATCAATGTGGTGGGCACGAGCATGATCATTTTGCTCTCCTACATCTCTATTCTCCACACCGTGCTGAGGATGTGCTCAGCACAGAGCAGGACCAGAGCCTTCCACACCTGCACCTCCCATTTGATGGCTGTTGCCTCCTTCTTTGGTACAAAGGTCTTCATGTACTTACAACCTCCATCTAGTCACAGGAGTCAGGATAAAGTGGCCTCCATCATCTATACCATCATCACCCCCGTGATCAACCCATTCATCTACAGCCTGAGGAACAAGGAGGTGAGGGGGGCTCTGATCAAGTGCAGGACCAGGTTCTTCAACCACTGGCAACGGAAGAAAGTTCTATCATCCAGCACATGCACAGTTCATATCAACTGAGAAAGACTGTGGTACACTACAACATTTTTACCAGCAATCCCCATGATTTAATGTAGGTTCTTTCACAGCTCCTGCTCAAAAGCCAATGACAGTATTGAATGAGAAACAGATCCCCAAAATCACAGCATTCTGGCAAGAAAACAAGAGGAGACTGAGCCTCAAACTTCACTTCCGTTCGTAGTCCCCAGTCTGGAGGAAGAAATTACCCCCAGTTATCCCAGGCCTCATTTCCTCACAGAAACACCAATCAGCTTTATCCGGTTATAGCCTTGGTCACTGATAAAGACGTCTTTTTCTTGCAAGATTCTTGACCTTGTCCCTCAGCTCCAATAAAATTCCTCACTCTTACCTGTGAGCTCTTTATTAAAGCTGCTGGGGTGGGAGGGAACAGGAAGTGCAGTTTTACATTTGCTGGCTGAGAAAGAGTAAGAGAAAAGGTTTCAAAAGATTCATTGCATTTGTTTGTGCCTTTCAAAGAGCAGAAGTTGGTGGGAATCAAGGTCTAAGCTGCTCCTTTGAAGATCAAATCAAGGGGAATCCCTCCCCAGGCTGCAGCCTCTCAAGAGATTTCACTTCCAGAAAGAAACTGTAGATAATATAACTCGTAATCCAGGATGATGAACTGTGCTGAGACCACCCAGTGTTGAGGACAATTTGGGCACATCAACGGATGCTCCCATTCATTTTAAGGGGTGATTTACATTCATCCGAAGTGTCATTTATTTAGATGGTGAGATAAATGGAACTCCACCTGGAGATAAGCACCCACATCCCATGGCCATGCCCAGATCATGCTTAAGCACACCAGGAACAAAATGGTGGGTTTCTCATAAAAGTCACAAATGTGGCTAGTTCTCATAGATGACAGAGTATACTGAGCACAGAACCAATGGTAACTGAGAGCTGCCTGGCTCTCAAAGAAGCCAGAACACACTGGTGTGGAAGAATCTCTTTCCATTACTTGTTGTGAGTGGAAATCAACTTATATTTATAAAGTATATGGGTGGTGAGCAGTGTGTGCTCTGGCAAACAGCATCTAGATGGGAGATGTTGTCTTAGGTGTGGGGAAAGTGGCTTCAATATTTGTGAATGAGTGAGCCAGAATGGATATAATTAATGGCTAAAGAGCTTGGCAGCACAGACACCTTTGCTATTCAGTATGTGGCCCAGATATAGGTGAGCATTACAGACTGTCTTCTTAAATATATAGAACCTATATATACACAAAATACATAGATTCTTCAGACAAGTTATCTAGGTGTATCAGTTAGATAAGAGAGCTGATAGAAACTATAAAGCAGGGCCTAACACAAATGAGAGAAATGCATCTTTCATCCTAAAATAGTGTACCTCATTAAATAATACCATCACAATTCTTCTACTTCACTAGAAAAGGAACAAGTCCCTGAAAATAAGAACAAGTCATCATGCAGGTTTGAAGCTATCACCTGGAGATGCTGACAGCTTTGGAAGTTATTTTTGACAGGGCTAGCAAGGAGGAGCCTGGTGCTAATGTCAAGTGTAGATCTGAAAAGACCAAGACACAGGGGGAAATAAAACCACTAAGGGCAATAAAAGGGTGTAGATGAATCAGATTATCCATTTTCTTGTTCCGTAAACCGGTCATAGGCAGAAAGCAAGACTGAGAAATGGTTCCAAACCGAGACTGGAGGCCTAAGGAAGAGGCTGAGGAAACCAAAGTGCTTGGTGTCAGTGAAGCTCTGGTGTCCTCTGCCACCAAACCAGCAGATAAACATTGTGCCAAAGCCACTTCCAACACAATGTGTTGCCAATCTACTGAAGAATGAAAGTCTAATGTTGTACTTGGTAAAGGAGAAGGCACTAAGGAAAAGATAATAACAACTGAATATAATGTTCAATTTCTTACTCTACTCACGTCACTGAAAATCCTATCTCCTCATTTGCCCATGTAGGGACATGGTCTGGATGCAGAAGGACTGTCAGAGCAGTGAGCACTGGCTCGGCTGTTGGGTGCAGAGGGTGATGGGTTCTGCTCTGCAGGAGCCTGGAGACTGCCACAGGGGTTTGTGTCCTGAATCTCTATAAAGAGGGGCAGCAGAGAACACAATGGTGTGACAGGGACCATCCCACAGTACCTGAGCAAGACAAGTAGGGCAGGAACAGAAAACCTGGCATAAGTACAGCAAGGATTACACAGCATAAGGCAAGTAGGTGATGATGAGACAGATCCAGGAGCAAGCCTATTGAGCTCAAGTCAATCCCTTGCTCAGGAACAGGTCCAAATGAGAAAGCCAAAATCACCATCAAAGGACTCCAAAAGTGTGCAGAACTGAGAAACTAAAAAACAAAACTGCTCCAAAAAACCTCAGCCTCCCTGAGCTTTGATAAAGATTGTGGACAAATGGGCAAAGGCTGGGGATGCTACACCAGCTGAGGCTGCTCAGGGGATAAAGGGCCTATTAGGTAAAGCTGGGAGAATTGATAACTGTGTGAAAATGCCTATTTCTCACCCTTGAATACAGTGGAAGCCCAAAGTCACCAGCTCTGCTGCAGGACATACAAGCACTAGATGTGGATAACCTCACTGGGGATGGAAACTGGGCTCTCAAGTGTGCACAGAGGGAAAACAGCAGCTCCAGAGATGGAGTCACTTGTGCTCCATTTACCATTTGCGGATTGTCTACAAGATCAGAAATGTTTCTAAACCCATTCTCATTGTGTCAGTCTGTTCAGACCAAAACCTTTGCATGGTCCACAAGTATGTCAGAAACATCCTATGAGCCCTCATCACTGCTGCTGTGCAGCTGTGCTCAGGCATGGCTCATCCATGCCATGTCTCTCAGATGCCCAAGCACCACAATGCCTTTCAGAGGTGATTTCACACCCTTTGCTTTTCCTTCTCTTTGTTTTCCTCTGCTAAAGCATGAGCAGCCCTGGAGGCTTCCTCCCAGGAGAGCACATGCAACTGTATTTACAGCCCCAGCACCACAAGCTGGGCTCTTGCAGTCTGGCAGGAGCTCACCTCTCTTCACATCAGGAGCTGAACAGAGCTGATGCTGGCACCTGGATGTTCTCTGCTGCACTGGGGATAAACTCTTGGCTCCCATCACTCAGTGGTAGAGAGAAGACACAGGAGGTAACACCAACACAAAGCAGAGCCTCACCTGCACTGAGGCAGTGGGCTTGCTTCTGCATGTCCTTGTGTCCTCTTTAGTAAAGCTGTGTCAGAAAACAGCCTTACCAACATGGGTTTTCTTTATAATAATAGGGAGCATTTGCTTTTGCAGGTTGGTTTTCTTTTACATAGGCAGCTAAAGCAAGATGCACTGAATTATTCAAAAGTTAAATGAGAATGAATCTTGTTTTGTTATAAAGAATTGAAGCATTTCAGATTGTCAGCAGAATATGGTCACTAACAATTCAGTCTTTGATATCAGCACATTTAAACACCAGCTCTGTTTTCAAGTAAGCAACTTAATGCCTATGGGTTTAGGGTGCTTCAGTGTGCTGGAACTCAGAAAGATATAAATCATAACTTCAGCAATGTGAATTTTATCCTTTTTGAATTATAAATAGCACTTTGTTAAATGCAAATTTAAGACTGGCATTAGTATTAAAAGCAAAAAGAAAATGTGTGGAGGTCAGTAGTGTGTAAGCTGGGATTTCATTAGGAATGTGACTTTCTCTTGCTCCAGGTTTACTTGCACTCCTATGAGGTTCCTCCAAGCTGTCTTCTGACAACAAATTGCCTCAAATCTGAAAGTGAGTAAAGATCTGATTCTTCAGTCAAACTTTAAAAATCAGGTTCTTGAATAAATTCATAGTTTATGTTTCTCAGCAGAGAAGAACAAAAGTGTATTTATTTGCTTCAATGCCCTCTCTGTTCTCTTCTTAATACCTCCTATGAAAAACAAAATCATATAATTTGGGTTTAAAAAATACAATACAAAATATTAATTCCACCAAAACATGTCAGTTAAAATGGTGATCGACTGTAGTTAAATATGGTCCAAATGTGAATTTCTATTTGCAGTGATTTTGATGTTTTCCTTCTTTTTGCATTTGTAGGTAACACCTGGCCATGGGAGGAAATAACACGCAGACTAAATTCATCCTGTTGGGAATCACAGAGAGCCCCCATGCACAGACCCCTCTTTTTGTCTTGTTTCTATTGATTTACATTGTCACTCTGGTGGGGAACGTTGGCATTATCATCTTGGTTCGGTTGTCTCCCAGCCTCCACACCCCCATGTACTTCTTCCTCACTTCATTTCGCCTTCATTGACATCTGCTATTCCACTGCCATCTCCCCCAGGATGCTGGCAGACCTCTTATCAGAGGACAAAACCATTTCTTTCACTGCCTGCATGATGCAGTACCTCAGCTTTGCTTTTTTCAGTACTATTGAGTGTCACCTGCTGGCCATGATGGCCTATGACCGGCACGCTGCCATCTGCCAGCCCCTGCTCTATGTGACCATCATCTCCAGCCGTGTCTGCTGGCAGCTGGTAGCATCATCCTACCTATTCGCCTTCCTCAGTGCCATCATCTACACATGGAGCGTGTTTGGAGGTTCCTTCTGTGGTCCCAACCACATTGACCACTTCTTCTGCGATGTTGTTCCCGTTCTAAAGCTCGTGTGCTCTGACACCCACAGCAGTGAAATAGTTTTCTTCACCTTCATCACCATCAATCTGGTAGGCACAGGCATGGTCATTTTGCTCTCCTACATCTCTATCATTCGCACTGTGCTGAGGATGTGCTCAGCACAGAGCAGGGCCAAAGCCTTCCACACCTGTGCCTCCCATTTGATGGTTGTTTCCATATTCTTTGGGACAGGATTGTTCATGTACCTGCAACCCTCTTCTAGCCACAGGAGCCTGGATAAGGTGGCCTCCATCTTTTACACAGCAGTCACCCCCATGCTCAACCCATTCATCTACAGCTTGAGGAACAAGGAGGTGAAGGGGGCTCTGATCAAGTGTGTGAGGAGGTTGTTCAGCTGGTAGCAACATAGAAGGCTTTATCATGCAGGACATAAATACCCTACATCAAGTGAGAAAGTCTAAACTAATGGGGTTTTCCACTCATCCTCATGACTTTAGACATGTTCTTTCACAGTTCCTGCACTAAAGTTAATGATGGTAATTAATGAGAAATAGAACCCCCCTTACATCTTCCTTGGAAGGAAACCAGGAGGAGCAGGAACCTCAAACCTCATTTCACTTCTCAGCTACCAGCATCTAGGAAAACATTACCTTGAATTATCCCAGGCCTCCTTTTCCTCACAGGAAACACCAATCAGCTTTATTCATTTCTCACTTCTGTCACTGATAAATATCCACTTTTCTTGCAAGATTCTGGACCTTTTCCCTCAGCTCCAATATCTGTTATATGTGTCTATGTGTGTAAATAGATATATGTGTGACAGAGAAATACACATTAAATGTTTAAAACTGGTATTGCAAGTAAAGTGACACACACACACTTGGACTCCATGTGTGGATCTACATGACTGTACTGCACAGAATCATCTCTACCTTGAGACAAAACTTCTTTTCTCACCTCCTGGCTTGTTTTATAAATCAGAGCTTCAGGGAAGTAAGTCATAGAATCATAGAATAGTCAGTCTTGGAAAGGACCTTAAGATCATCCAGTTCCTACCCCCCTGCCATGGGCAGGGACACCTCACACTAAACCATGTCACCTAAGGCTTCATCCAACCTGGCCTTGAACACCGCCAGGGATGGAGCATTCACAACCTCCCTGGGCAACCCATTCCAGTGCCTCAGCACCCTCACAGGAAAGAATTTCTTCCTTAGATCCAGTCCTAGATATCCACATAAATACATGCGTGCACACAGATTTCCATTGCTGGAGACAAACAGCCATTTCTGGGCTGTTCATTCATGTGATTTGCTTTAGAGACTGGAGATACAACAGAGTGAATTAAACACAAAGGGGCCTATTTCTTATGGTTGGGAGGAAATTCCAACTGGTTGAAAGATTTACTTGAGCAAGAACATTGCTTACCCCAACTTTAATGTTGGTTACTTGGAGTTTTTACCTGGGTTTGCTTCTTTGACAGAGAGCCCTTCAGGATATCCACATCAATCTTCATTCTTTAACTTACTGGTGAATTATGTAAAAGGTCTACTTTTGAATCAGCTTTAAGGGCTGAGAAATCCAACATTGATGATTCAATAACTGCTGAAAGTGTTGATAATGACTCAACATAGAATCATAGAATACTTACGATTGGACAGGACGTCAAGGTCATCTAGTTCCAACCCCCCTGCCATGAGGAGGGACACCTCACACTAAACCATATCACCCAAGGCTTCATCCAACCTGGCCTTGAACACTGCCAGGGATGGAGCATTCACAACCTCCCTGGGCAACCCATTCCAGTGCCTCAGCACCCTCATAGGAAAGAATTTCTTCCTTAGATCCAATCTAAACCTCTTCTGTTTCAGTTTCAACCCGTTACCCCTTGTCCTATCACTACAGTCCCTAATGAACAGTCCCTCTCCAGCATCCCTGTAGGCCCCCTTCAGATACTGGAAGCTGCTATGAGGTCTCCACGCAGCCTTCTCTTCTCCAGGCTGAACAGCCCCAACTTTCTCAGCCTGTCTCCATACAGGAGCTGCTCCAGTCCCTGATCATCCTCGTGGCCTCCTCTGGACTTGTTCCAACAGTTCCATGTCCTTTTGATGTTGAGGACACCAGAACTGCACACAATACTCCAGGTGAGGTCTCATGAGAGCAGAGCAGAGGGGCAGGATCACCTCCTTTGACCTGCTGGTCACTGTCGTGGTTTAAACCAAGTCCCCCAACTCCCGAAAAGTTAGGAAGGAGAATCCAAGGAATGTAGCCCCCACGGGTTGAGGTAAGAACGATTTAATAGCTAAGGCACAGCACAATAATAACGATACAGCCAATAACAAGCGACGAGAACACAACACCTCACCAGCCACCGACCCATAACTAACCCACCCTGCCCGACCGAGCACCGACCAATACCTCCTCCATTTTCCTCCAGAGCTCCACCTCTCCTGCTCTCTCTCCCCCAGTTGCATCCTGGGCATCACGTGCTATGGTATGGAATACCTCATTGGCTAGCCTGGGTCAGGTGTCCTGTCTCTCCTTCCTCCCGGCCTCCCCTCCTCCCCAGCTGAGCATGTGCTCAGAAAAGGCCTTGAACAAAAACACCCCCAAAACATGCTCGCTATCAACAACTGTTCCCAGCCCGAAAGTCAAAACACAGACTGCACCAGGTACATGAAGGAGAAAAATGACTGCTACTGCTGAACCCATGACAAGCCTGAGGAACCAGGAGGTGAAGGAGGCACTGAAGACACTGCTCAAGAGACAGACAGCTTCCTAACAGAAGGATCCCAGGGGTTATGGCCCCAAAGATGCACACAGTGAGAAGTGCAACAACCTTGTCTTGTTTGTGTTTTCCTTTGACACTTTTCCCATTATAAGCAGGAACAGAAGCTCTTCTGATCCTGAAGTGCACCATGATGGACAGGAGATGTCACTGGGCAGTCAGTTCTCCTCTCCTTCCCACATCTCACCATACACAATTTATATCTGCTATAAAATGGGATGTCAGCAGTAGCTGAGCTTGTTGCACATCACCTTCACACTGTGCTTTGTCTGAATTAAACATTCATTCATTAGGCCCAAACCAGTAGCTCAGCTGGAGCTCCATGTGTCAGAGAATCATAGAGTGGTTTGGGTTCAAAAGCACCTTAAGATCATCCAATCCAACCCCTGCCATGGGCAGGGACACCTTCCACTGGAGCAGCTGCTCCAAGCCCCTGTGTCCAACCTGGCCTTGAGCACTGCCAGGGATGGAGCATTTACCACTGCTTTGGGCAACCAGAAGTCATGAGGTAACATGTGCCTGTTCCTGACCTCTCCCAGTTATTTCTTAACAACGATGCCAGCAACACACAGACATAATTCCATAGTCCTAGACTATTATCCCAATGAAACATTCACATGAGCATGGGTAGAGCAGGTCAAACTGGATGCACAAGGGTCAAGAAGCATAAAGGCATCTGGGACTGAGTTCAGCTGCCTCAACATTGACTATTAACAACTGGAGATGCCCCTGAGTCTCCCTCTGAGCTTTCAGATGTTGCTCCAGAACAACCCAACCCTTCTGAAGGTTGCATGATGTCCATGTCAAGTGCATGGCCATGTCCTTGGCCCTTCAGGACAGAACAAATGGCACCACATTTCTACCTGAGGGCAACCAAAGCTGACTTGGGACATTTCACTGCATCTGTCTCCACCCGGGCAACTTAAGTGATAGTTTCCACCACCACTCATAGGAAAACATGCAAAGAAAGTGGTTTCTTAGTCCTTCAATTATCTTTTTTTTTTTCCTCTATAAAGCTTTAGTCCAACTGAAAGGAAAACTAAAATAAAGCTTTTAAGACTGTTGGGAGGAGGGATTGGGAGATCTGAAGTAGTTTCATCTTCTTCAAATTACGATAAACATGCATCAACTGCAACTCCAGCCCTGCCCTGGGCAGCCTGTTCCAATGGCTGAGCACCCTGTGGGGCAGGAATTGTTCCTCAGCTCCATCTAAACCTGCCCTGGTGCAGCTTGAGGCTGTTTCCTCTTGTCCCGTCTTTTGGATTCAAACAAACTGGAAACAGGTTTGAGGGGGGCAGCTGGTCCAGTTTGACCTCCAGGAGGCCTTCAGATCCTGACTGCAATTAGGTTAATCCAGAGAAAGCTATTCTGAGATGCACAGACCATGAACAGAGGGTCCATGGTACAAGTCCTGATGTTCAGACCTGTTCTGAACCACATCCATCCTCCCCAACTGCCCTAGGATGTGAGAAAACATCCTTTAATTCCCATCCATTCTAGAAGGGACCTGACTATCTCATAACTAGACAAGGAGGGACCTGACTATCTCATAACTAGACAAGGAATTGTAGATGCTGAGTCAGGTGACCCCATTCCCATGCTTATTCTACAAATCACATTGATAATGGTAGAAACACCACATTTCTGAAAGCCAGTCAGGCATGGAGGATGGATGTAGTGCACTTGAGCTTGCCTCACAGCTTAACAGACACAAGCAAATACATCCCAAGGAAAATAATGGCAAGAAGCTTAAAGGATGGGGAGTCATGGAGGAGGTTCAAAGGTGAGAAGAAATGCAATGACCTTCCCCAGCTCCCTTTATTAGGGGCTAAAAAGCAGAAAGGGACAAAGCACCCCATTAGCAAGAACCACATTATCTGCACATGTCATGAAGACAAGGATGTCTCTTTAAAGAGAGAGTATGACCAAGCTTGTATGGGCACAGAAAACCCTCCAGCAGGCCCCACATCCAGGCTTTCACAAGACAAGCAGTCACAGCTATTTCCATCACAAGTGATGCTGCTCACTGGCCCAAAGCAAGAAGTGCTCCTTGGGGAACAAACACCTTTCCAGGAGTCATCAGCTTTAACAAGACCTTCTGGGCTTTACCAAGGAACTTTCCTCATCACCACAAAAGCTTCTCAGAACACTTGCATGTGACTTACCTCATTCTTCAGAACAAGACACCAGAGATTAATTAGCTGGGGAGAACAAGAAAGAAACTTTCTTCTTTGTGAACAAAGTTCACTTCTACAGCTGCCTTGCTTGACAGAGCTGGTCCATGCCCAAAGGCAGTGAGTTGGAGGGTCAGTGTATTGGCATGTTTGTGTCTTAAGGACAATTTCATGGGCCTGGATCATAAAATCCCAGCCTGGTTTGGGTTGGAAGGGAGCTTAAAGCTCCTCCGGCTCCAAACCCAACCCCTTCCCATGGAGCAGCTGCTCCAAGCCCCTGTGTCCAACCTGGCCTTGAGCACTGCCAGGGATGGGGCAGCCACAGCTGCTCTGGGCACCCTGTGCCAGCGCCTCAGCACCCTCCCAGGGAACAGCTTCTGCCTCAGAGCTCAGCTCAGTCTCCCCTCTCTTGGGCAGGTTCAAGCCATTCCCCTTGTTCTGTCCCTCCAGACCCTTGTCCCAAGCCCCTCTCCAGCTTTCCTGCAGCCCCTTCAGGCACAGACAGGTTTAGGGAGAAAAGTTTCTCTCTTATTGCTCTCAAAGGAGCAAACCAACACCAGTATTTTCTAAGGAAGAATTTCCTATCCATCTATGCAGAATATAAACCCTTCTTCATTAAGTTAATATCTGCTATTAGGAGCCTTGATAAAAGCAAACACACAGCCAGGACACTGCCTGCAGCCATTTTGATTTCCTGCTCTGTCCAGGAATTGTTTTATGGATGCTGAGCATTGAGGGTTTGCTGCATAAGAAATCGTTCAATAGAACTGATGGAGGCCAGGTTGGATGGGGCTTGGAGCAAGCTGCTCCAGGGGAATGTGCCCCTGACTGTGGCAGGGGATGGAACTGGGTGAACTTTAAGCTCCTTTCCAACCCAAACCATTCCATGGTTGCATGAAAGCTGCTGTCACCTCCTCACTTTGGAGTGGGGTTTCTGAAGGACCCCAACACATCAGCACAGTGAGCTGATGTTTCCCATTAGGCTTAAACTGACTCTTCAGGCTATGGCCTGTGTCTGCTCTCAACACAACCACATTGGAGCTGTGTCTGCCCATCACCCTTCACTGCAAGTGCAGAGAACCAAACACTTTTTCCAGAAGAAACCCCTGATATGGAAGTTTAAAATAGATCCAAGCTGAATCCAAGCCGCAGATGCATCCTTGTCTCCATAAGGGGAACCTTTGGTGACTAATTCCAATGTGGAGACTTACAATTAGATAAAATAACCCCTTGACAAGTGTGACTCAACCCTCAGACCATGGAATGAGAAATCATGAGTAAGCAGCAGCTGGGATAGAAAATCAGCTTTGCCTGGATGGACAGACAAAAGGAGAATAGGAGGTGATGGGGGAATTCTGGACAACACCAACAGTCTTTGAGCCATGAAACAAGTTGGGCACATCTGGATACAACATATGGCCAGAAGCATGGAGCATCTGTGTCATCAGCACCAGATGACATCCAAGCAAAAGCCAACACTGCTCAGACAGTGTCTGCAAAGGCTGTTCCCAGACCAAGTTGCGTGACTGCTTATCACAGGGGATGAAATTCCACCCTGCTCCTAGGTCAGCATGGTGGTAGCTTTCCATGGAGCAGGCCCATCCAGGAAAGCAAGACACCAGTTACATCCTATGGAGGAAATAAGTACATTTCCTAGGAGGAAATGAGTAGATGGGCACATGAAGCTGAGAGCTGGTCTGGATGAGGTTCCCACCACCATGGGGATGGAGACGAGTAAAACAGTCACAAAGAGCAGCTTCTACAGGTTGGAGAAGCCCAAGAGGACAAACGTGGTCACACTCAGGTGGTTTCCCTCCAGCCACTCTCTTGGCAGCAGGAGACAAAGAATCATGGGAAGAGGTTGGATCACTTCTCCCAGCTCATAGGAACACACAGGGCATGAGGTTAAGGCAGGATTTGGGGTTTCCTCTGTGAATGCACCCAATTACTTACAGATAAAACAATGATGGCTTAAGGTCATAAATAATATATTGAAAAATAATACCTTGATAAAATAATAGTCTATAGTTAATGCATGGAAAACATTACCTTAAGTCTTAAATGCTGAACCTCTGGCTGGGCTGTTATGGAAGGAATTGGTGCTGTAAAACATCAGCATTTTCCCATGAACATCCAAATAATTTATAACAAGTAGGCTTGTTTGGGATGATTTCTTTCCTGTTGGGAGGATTGCTCTTCTTTAAGGACAAGTAAATACAATAATATCATGCCTTCATTTGCCACATGAATTAGTGATGCATTAAATAGATAAGAGGTCAAATTGCAGTGATTTTCTGACTCTACAGGTATGTTTGTGTCCGGCCTCTGGTCAAATGTTCACTGCAGAAAGTCCCTTGACCCACCACCAATGCTCTTCTCAGGGTGCTGGTGGCTGCCTTTGCTGCAAGGACACATTGATGGCTCCTTTCAACACAGAGGACACCACAACCACCTTGTCCCTCTCTGCTAAGGTGCCCCCAGCCTGTCTTGGTGCTTGGAGCAACTGTTCCCCATGGGCAGGACTCAGCATTTTCCCTTTTTGAAGTCTGTGTGATTCCACCTGCCCATTTTGGACCCAAAATTGGCCTCTGAAAAGCCATTTTGCTTCATATTCTCCAAATTTAAATATCCTCAGGGTAGCTCTTTTGTGCTCAAAAAAGGAGGAAATGAAACCAAGAGTGGGACATATTGCATGTAGGGAAAAGCAGCTGACAGCAGACAGGGTTTTGCTAAAGCTTTAACACCTTCAGATGGGTTCAGAAGGTCCAGATGAAGTTGTCTACACCAACCACAGGCAGGGGATGAAAGCAGCAGCTGTTTCCCATTGCTAATGGTTCACACACTCAATGGCCATCTCCTCATCCCTATTTATCTCCTTCACCTTGGGTAGTACTCATATAACTAAGTTATAGATATATAAAGAGCAGACATGTCAAACATCCACCTTGCATCTAACAACACCACACCAGCTATTCTCAATACCACTGCTTGTGTAAACAGTGCAAAACATCACCCATCCCACATCTTCTCATACACAGAAGCATCCTTTTCTCTCTGGTCTCAGCTTTACACACTTATGCTGACAGTACAGGTGGTTAAAGCCAGCTGAATGCAGTCCTGCCCATGGGTCTGTCCTTGCTCAACCCAACCTTCCCCTTCTCACTTTCACCCTTTCTCATGATACAGGAAATGCAAATTTCTCCTTCTTGGGTTCAAAAACCATAAATCAGAATCTCAGAGTGCTTTGGATTGGAAGTGCCAAAGTCACTTCCAAAACAATGTGTTGCCAATCTACTGAAGAATGAAAGTCTAATGTTGTACTTGGTAAAGGAGAAGGCACTAAGGAAAAGATAATAACAACTGAATATAATGTTCAATTTCTTACTCTACTCACGTCACTGAAAATCCTATCTCCTCATTTGCCCATGTAGGGACATGGTCTGGATGCAGAAGGACTGGCAGAGCAGTGAGCACTGGCTGGGCTGTTGGGTGCAGAGGGTGATGGGTTCTGCTCTGCAGGAGCCTGGAGACTGCCACAGGGGTTTGTGTCCTGAATCTCTATAAAGAGGGGCAGCAGAGAACACAATGGTGTGACAGGGACCATCCCACAGTACCTGAGCAAGAGAAGTATGGCAGGAACACAGACCTGGGCCAAGTTCAACCAAGGCTCCAGAGCATCAGCAGAGCTGGTGATGAGGAGGCAGATTCAAGACCAAGCCAAGTCAGGTCGAGTCAATCCCTTGTGCAGGATCAGGTGAAAAAACTGCTAGGAAGGTGTGTGAGAAATCCTTGGTCACCCCCAAAAGATTCCATAGGTGTGCTGAACTACTGCTAAACTGGAAACCACAACTGCTCTAGTAAAGCTCAATCTGCCTGTTCTGAGCTTAAATAGAGATGGGGGGAAAATAGGAAGAGGGTGGGGATGGAGCCCCAGCTGAGGCTGCTCAGGGGGATAAAGGCCTATTAGTTAAAGCTGGGATGATTCCTCCCTGCCTCAAAATGCCTTTTTTCCACCCTTGAATACAGGGGAAGTCCTGAGGCACCAGCTCAGCTGCAGGACATCCAGGCACTACATGTGGATAACCCCAGTGGGGATGGAAAACTGGGCTTTCCCTTCACAGAGGGACATCAGCAGCTCCAGAAATGGAGTCACTTGTGCTTCATGTCCCTTTTGAGGACTGTGTGCAAGATCTGGAATGTCTCTCAACCCATTCTCATTGTGTCAGTCTGTTCAGACCAAAACATTTGCACGGTCCACAAGTATGTCAGAAGCATCCTATGAGCCCTCATCACTGCTGCTGTGCAGCTGTGCTCAGGCATGGCTCATCCATGCCATGTCTCTCAGATGCCCAAGCACCACAATGCCTTTCAGAGGTGATTTCACACCCTTTGCTTTTCCTTCTCTTTGTTTTCCTCTGCTAAAGCATGAGCAGCCCTGGAGGCTTCCTCCCAGGAGAGCACATGCAACTGTATTTACAGCCCCAGCACCACAAGCTGGGCTCTTGCAGTCTGGCAGGAGCTCACCTCTCTTCACACCAGGAGCTGAACAGAGCTGATGCTGGCGTGTGGATGCTCTCTGCTTAGCTGGGGATAAACTATTTGGTCCCATCACTTTGTGGCAGAAGGAAGGCACAGGAGGTAAGACCAACACAAAGCACAGCCTCACCTGCATTGAGGCAGTGGGCTTGTTTCTGCATGTCCTCGTGTCCTCTTTCATAAAGCTGTGTCAGAAAACAGCCTTATCAACGTGAGCTTTTTTTTACAATAAGAGAGAGCAATGTCTGATGCAGGCTGTGTTTGGTTTACATAGGCAGCTAAAGCAGATGCACTGAATTACTCAAGACTTAAATGGGAATGATTCTTCTTTTGTTTTAAGGAAATGTAACATTTCATATTGTCAGCAGAATGCTGTCACTAACAAATGAGCCTTTGGTATCAGCCTGTTATAACATCAACTATTTTAATGCAAGCAACTTTATGTCCTAAGGTTTAGGATGCTTTATCCTGCTGGAGCTCAGGAAGGTATAAATCATGAATATAACAAAGTCTATTTTATCTGCCGTGAATGATCTCTAATAATTTGATTAATGTGGTTTGGTAACTGGAATGATAACCAAAAGCCAAGGGAAAATAGATGCATGTCATAAATGTGTAAGGTGGGTTTACACCGGGATTGGGACTTTCTCTTGATTCATGTTAATGTGCACTCTTCTGAGGTTCCTCTGAGGTTTACTCTGGCACAAATTGTCTCTGAACATAAAGTGATTGATAGATCTTATTCTTTTCTCAAATCTGAAAAACCCACGTCCTTGAATAAATCCACAGTTTTGAGAGTCCCAGCATAGAAATCTAACAATGACATTTGCTCCTTGTTCTTTCTGAAATACCCCAATTCAAATCCATTAAGTATATATAATGTGGGTTACAAAATGTAGTAGCATACACTAAAATGTAGTATCTCACATGGTCACTGACTGGAGATCGATGTGGTCCAGATTTGAATCTCAAATTTTGATCATTGTGATAATTCTCTTGCTTTTGCCTCAGCAGGTAATACCTGGTCATGGGAGGAAATCACACTCAGACTAAATTCATCTTCTTGGGGATTACAGAGAGCCCATATGCGCAAACTCCTCTTTTTCTCTTCTTTCTGCTGACGTACATTGTCACTCTGGTGGGGAACAGTGGGATTATCATCTTGGTAAGGGTGTCTCCCATCCTCCACACCCCCATGTACTTCTTCCTCACCCAGTTTGCCTTCGTTGACATCTGCTATTCCACAGTCATCTCCCCCAGGATGCTGGCAGACCTCTTATCAGAGGACAAAACCATTTCTTTCACTGCCTGCATGATGCAGTTCTTCACCTTTGCTTTCTTTGCTACTGTTGAGTGTCACCTGCTGGCCATGATGGCCTACGACCGGCACGTTGCCATCTGCCAGCCCCTGCTCTATGTGACCATCATCTCCAGCCATGTCTGCTGGCAGCTGGTAGCATCATCCTACCTATTCTCCTCCGTCAGTGCCATAATCTATACATGGAGCGTGTTTGGAGGTTCCTTCTGTGGTCCCAACCACATTGACCACTTCTTCTGTGATGTTGTCCCTGTTCTAAAGCTCGTGTGCTCTGACACTCACAGAAGTGAGATGGTCATCTTTGCCTTTGTCACCATCAATGTGGTGAGTGCAGTTGTTGTCATTTTGCTCTCCTACATCTCTATCATTCGCACCGTGCTGAGGATGTGCTCAGCACAGAGCAGGGCCAGAGCCTTCCACACCTGCTCATCCCATTTGATGGCTGTTTCCTTGTTCTTCGGGACAGTATTCTTCACGTACCTACAACCTCCATCTAGCCACAGGAACCTGGATAAGGTGGTCTCCATCATCTACGCCGTGGTCACCCCCATGCTCAACCCATTCATCTACAGCCTGAGGAACAAGGAGGTGAAGGGGGCTCTGGTCAAGTGTGGGAGGAGAATGCTCAACCAAAGGCAACTGAGACGAGTTCTGTCATCCAGAACATAGGTAGGATGATGCAACCAGCTGCCACTTCATGTCCAGTGTGAAAGCCTATGGGGCACTGAAATGCTGAGATTTTACAGTGATACTCATGACTTTATGGAAGTCCTTCTGCAGGTCCTGCACAAAAGTCAATGACAGTATTGAATGAGAAACAGACCCTGAATATGACACCATTCTTGGAAGAAAACAAGAGGAGACTGAGCTTCAAACTTCATTTCTGTTCACAGTCTCCAGCCTGGAGGAAGAAATTACCCTCAATTATGCCAGGCATTTTTTCCATACAGGAAGCACCAATGAGCTTCATTGAGTTACAACTTTTGTCATTCATAAACATGTCTTTCTCTTGCAAGATTCTTGACCTTGTCCCTCAGCTCCAATAAAATTCCTCACTCTTACCTGTGAGCTCTTTATTAAAGCTGCTGGGGTGGGAGGGAACAGGAAGTGCAGTTTTACATTTGCTTGCTGGGAAAAGTAAGAGTAAGAGAAAAGGTTTCAAAAGATTCACTGCATTTGTTTGTGCCTTTCAAAGAGCAGAAGCTGGTGGGAATCAAGGTCTAAGCTGGACCTTTGAATATGTCGTGGTTTAAACCAAATCCTCACAGTACTCTCACTCATTTTTCCCCCTTTGCTCCCCCAACTCCCGGAGATTTAGGAAGGAGAATCCAAAGAATGTAGCCCCCATGGGTTGAGATACGAACCGTTTAATTGCTAAGGCATAACACAAATCACTACTGCCATTACTACTACAAATAATCATGATAATTCCAATAACAAGTGAAGAGAATACAACACCCCACCAGCCACCAACCCATAACTCACCCCAACCCTGCCCAGCTGAGCACCAACCGATGCCTCCTCCATTTCCCTTCAGAGCTCCACCTCTCCTGCTCTCTCCCCCAGTTGCATCCTGGGCATCACGTGCTATGGTATGGAATACCTCATTGGCCAGCCTGGGTCAGGTGTCCTGTCTCTCCTTCCTCCTAACCTCCCCTCCTCCCTGGCAGAGCACGTGCTCAGAAAAGGCCTTGAACAAAAACACCCTCAAAACATACTCACTATCAGCAACTGTTCCCAGCCCAGAAGTCAAACCACAGAACTGCACCAGCTACAAGATGGAGAAAAAATGACTGCTACTGCTCAGCCCATGACATTATCCACCCTTATTCCATACCATTCACATCATGCCCAGATCCCACATTTCCAATACACCATCACTCTTAAGTCCACCCCTCGATCATGAGTCAATCTCTATGTTGCATCTCTGGACTGGTGGCCTGAAATATCTGGGCCCACCAGGCTCAAAATCATTCACCATCCCCTTCAGCAGCTCTACAGCTTGCTGCTGGGGACTCCATACAGCTGCCTTCCACTTCCAATGCTTCCAAAGCCCTGGAGGGGCCCAGTGGATCAGATACTCGCCCATACTGTCCCACATGCCCTGCCACTCATGACTGTCCAGCCTTGGGGACAGTCTCCTGGTGCCCCTATATCCTTGTCTAACCCTAGACAAGACCCAAACCTGACTCTGCTTAACTTTGGGATCAGACAAAATGGTTGTGTGTAGAACACACTCTGTTTCTGTGTCACCATGCTGATCCCTAACACAATCAGCAGGCAGGTCCCAAGGGCACCCAAAACCATTCATAACCCTCAGAACTCTCAGCTGCTCCTGCTGCACTTGTCACTGGGGCTGATGTAGCTGCCCTGCTTGCCAGCTCTCCCACCACCAGCTTCTCTTCTCCCGAGTCCGGATCTTCCTCCACTGCCTTGCTGGGAAGTGCTGTGTGGTCTCCTGCATCCTGCTGGGGGTCGGCGGGTGACTTCCGGGGAATACTCTCAGTTGTCGCAGGGTTCAGAACGGCCGCAGGACTCTGCTCTTCCGGTGCCTGCTCCCCCTGCTTGGCTACTGCCCCTCTCTGCTCCTCTGCCGCCTCCCCCGGATGCTCTGCTACAGCCGTTTGGTTCCCGGGGCTGCTCTCTCTGGCAGCCTCAGATGGTGCTGCCGGCTCCTGGGGCTGCTCCTTCCTGGCTTCACGCAGCCTCACACAGACAGAGGTGAGGACAAGGGCAAGGATGGTGAAGAGCAGCGGGACGGCCTGGTACAAGTCCAAGTCCACGGCCATGTCCATCCCCCACTGCTGCCGGAGCCCCACCATATTACAAGTCATTGCCGTAAAGTACAGTGAAACAAAAACTTTAGCCCAAGCCCCATGATCCACAAACACAAACACATCCAATCCATGCACAAAGTACCTGGCAAAATCCCGAAACAGCGAGATCCAGAGAAAAAACTCTAAGAGCCAACAAATCAACATTGTGACAAGAGACCATAAATCCGCTCAGATCTGTTCTTATCTCAACCCCTCGGGCCCCACGTTGGGTGCCAAAAATGTCGTGGTTTAAACTAAATCTGCACAGTTCCCCCTTTGTTTCCCCTCCCCCCCCTCACCTTCCCACTCCCAGAGGGATGGGACAGAGAGCCGGAGGGATACAACTCCCACAGATCGAGGTAAAATCAGTCCAGCAATCAAGGTATAACAGAAATAACTACCGGTACCAATAACAAATCAATGTTAGAGGAGACAAACAGGGAGAGAGAATACGATACCACCCGCCGCCACGAGGCCAGCACTGGAAGAAAAAAGAGAGCTTCCCCCCTCCCCTCCTAGCCAGCTTCCCATTGCCTCCCCCAGCCCAGCCCGCAGTGTTAACCCCTTCCCTCCCATCCAGCTTCCAGTCCCCTCCCTGAGCAGGACGTGCTGTGCTATGGAACCTCCCCGACTACCCCAGACCAGGCACCCTATATCTCCCTCCTCCCAGGCAGAGCATGAGCTACTGCTGAACCCATGACAGCACTTTACCCCAGCCCTCTGGCTGCTGTTTTCCTGAGCACACCAAAGACACTCTTCAAGACCCAGACACTTCCCAAATACAAGTTACTTCTCACTCACAACACGTAGAGGAAAAATGTTTTCCCACACCAGTGGTTTTTTGCTTCTCCTGACCCAAACAGCTCTCAGTGACCATTGATTCTGGGTTCAGGATTGTCTTTCTCCTATGGAAACTTGCCTCATGCTGTATGCATGAGTGCACCACTTGGTCTTTCCTGGTGAGCTTTAGTGTGAGCTGGGCTCAGACACGGGATGTGGGTGCTTATCTCCAGCAGGAATTCCATTTATCTCACCATTTAAGTAAAGAGCATTTAAATGAGTGTAAAACACCACTTAAAATGAATGGGAGGACCTCTTGGTATGCCCAGTTTGTCCTTAATACTGGGTAATCTCAGCACAGTTCATCAATCTCAATTATGAGCTATATTTTCAACACTTCATTACATGAAGTGAAATGTAGTCTGAAGCTGAAGCCTGGGGAGGGATCAACCCTTGATATTCAAAGGTCCAGCTTAGACCTTGATTCCCACCAACTTCTGCACTTTAAAGGCACAAACAAATGCAATGAATCTTTTGAAACCTTTTCTCTGACTCTTTCTCAGCCAGCAAATGTAAAACTGCACTTCCTGTTCCCTCCCACCCCAGCAGCTTTAATAAAGAGCTCACAGGTAAGAGTGAGGAATTTTATTGGAGCTGAGGGACAAGGTCAGGAATCTTGCAAGAGAAAGACATGTTTATGAATGACAAAAGTTGTAACTCAATGAAGCTCATTAGTGCTTCCTCTGTGGAAATGCTGCCTGGGATAATTGAGGGTAATTTCTTCCTCCAGGCTGGGGACTGTGAACAGAAATGAAGTTTGAAGCTCAGTCTCCTCTTGTTTTCTTCCAAGAATGGTGTCATATTCAGGGTCTGTTTCTCATTCAACTCTGTCATTGACTTTTGTGCAGGACCTGCAGAAGAACTTCCATAAAGTCATGAGTATCACTGGAAAATCTCAATATTTCAGTGCCCCATAGGCTTTCACACTGGACATGAACTGTTCATGTCCTGGATGTCAGAACTCGCCTTAGTTGCCTATGGTGGAGCAATCTCCTCCCACACTTGACCAGAGCCCCCTTCACCTCCTTGTTCCTCAGGCTGTAGATGAATGGGTTGAGCATGGGGGCGACCACTGTGTAGATGATGGAGGCCACCTTATCCAGGTTCCTGTGGCTAGATGGAGGTTGCAGGTACATGAAGAATGCCGTCCCGAAGAACAAGGAAACAGCCATCAAATGGGATGAGCAGGTGTGGAAGGCTCTGGCCCTACTCTGTGCTGAGCACATCCTCAGCACTGTGCGAATGATAGAGATGTAGGAGAGCAAAATGACCACAATTGTACCCACATCGTTGATAGTGAACAAGGCAAAGATGACCATCTCACTGCTGTGGGTGTCAGAGCACATGAGCTTTAGAACAGGGACAACATCGCAGAAGAAGTGGTCAATGCGGTTGGGACCACAGAAGGAACCTCCAAACACACACCATGTGTAGACGATGGCACTGAGGAAGGCGAATAGGTAGGATGATGCTACCAGCTGCCAGCAGACACGGCTGGAGATGATGGTCACATAGAGCAGGGGCTGGCAGATGGCAACGTGCCGGTCATAGGCCATCATGGCCAGCAGGTGACACTCAATAGCAGCAAAGAAAGCAAAGGTGAAGAACTGCATCATGCAGGCAGTGAAAGAAATGGTTTTGTCCTCTGATAAGAGGTCTGCCAGCATCCTGGGGGAGATGACTGTGGAATAGCAGATGTCAGTGAAGGCAAACTGGGTGAGGAAGAAGTACATGGGGGTGTGGAGGCTGGGAGACACCCTCACCAATGTGATAATGCCAACGTTCCCCACCAGAGTGACAATGTAAGGCAATAGAAAGAAGACAAAAAGAGGTGTCTGTGCATGAGGGCTGTCTGTAATTCCCAAGAGGATGAATTTAATCTGGGTTTGATTTCCTCCCATGACCAGGTGTTTCCTGCTGAGGCAAATGGAAGAGAAACAGCACAGTGATTAAAAATTGATTTACTTTTGGACCACTTCTAACTGAAATCAATTAACAAAGTAACTGTCACATTTTATGGAATTAATATATTCCAATGTATATTGCAGCCCAAATTATATGCATATTATATTTTATTAGTTGAGGTAGTTTTATCAGAGAGTGTTTTGAAGCAACAAATGGCAAATTTTTCTATGTTGAGAAACCTTAAACTATGGATTTATTGAAGCCCATGAGTTTTAAGATTATTTCAATTTTGAGAATAGAATCAGATCCTTATTCAGTTTCAGTTTGGAGGCAATTTGGGAAGGAAGACACCTCACAGGAACCTCGTAGGAGTGTACAGAAACCTGGAGAAAGCCCCAGTGATAAATGTGTTTACACATCCTCCAGACATTTCCTTTGGCTTTTGATCATCATTCGTTACCAAAACACATTTCTCGAACGATTTGAGATCATTCACAGCAGAAAACATTCACATTGCTAAAGTCATGATTTATATATTTCTGAGCTCCAGCACACTGAAACATCCTAAACACATGGGCATCGAGATGCTTACTTGAAAGCTGAGTTTATATTACAACATCCTAACTCCAAAGTCTGATTTGTTAGTGACTGTATTCTGCTGACAGTCTGAAATGGTGCATTTCTTTATAAAAAAATAAGACTCATCCTCATTTAAGTCTTGAATAAATCAGTGCATCTTGCTGTAGCTGCCTGTGTAAAAGAAAACCTGCATAAACCATTGTGACCACTTATTTTAAAGAAAACTCACGTTGGAAAGGCTTTTAACTAATGCAGCTTTCCCAAAGGGGACACAAAGACATGCAGAAGCAAGCCCACTGCCTCGGTGCAGGTGAAGCTGTGCCTTCTGTTGGTGTTACCTCCTTTGCCTTCCTTCTGCCACCAATTGATGGGAGCCAAGGGTTTATCCCGAGTGCAGCAGAGAACATCCAGGTGCCAGCATCAGCTCTGTTCAGCTCCTGATGTGAAGAGAGGTGAGCTCCTGCCAGACTGCAAGAGCCCAGCTTGTGGTGCTGGGGCTGTAAATACAGTTGCATGTGCTCTCCTGGGAGGAAGCCTCCAGGGCTGCTCATGCTTTAGCAGAGGAAAACAAAGAGAAGGAAAAGCAAAGGGTGTGAAATCACCTCTGAAAGGCATTGTGGTGCTTGGGCATCTGAGAGACATGGCATGGATGAGCCATGCCTGAGCACAGCTGCACAGCAGCAGTGATGAGGGCTCATAGGATGCTTCTGACATACTTGTGGACCATGCAAAGGTTTTGGACTGAACAGACTGACACAATGAGAATGGGTTGAGAGACATTCCAGATCTTGCACACAGTCCTCAAAAGGGACATGAAGCACAAGTGACTCCTTCTCTGGTGCTGCTGATGTCCCTCTGTGCACACTTGACAGTCCAGTTTTCCATCCCCACTGGGGTTATCCACATGCAGTGCCTGGATGTCCAACAGCTGAGCTGGTGACTCTGGGCTTCCACTTTATTGAAGGGTGAGAAATGGGCAGTTTGAGGCATTGATGAATTGTCCCAGGCCGTTATCCCCCTGAGCAGCCTCAGCTGGTTCTCCATCCTCACCCTCTGCCCATTTTCCCAACATCTCTATTTAAGCTCAGGCCAAGGTGGTTGGACTATACTTGAGGATTTCTGGTTTAGCAGGATGTGTGCACACCTATGAAATCCTTTGATGATCCTTAGACCTAGGTTTGCTCATGGATTTTCCTAGCAAATGCTGGACTTAAACCTGACCAGGCGATTGATTTGATCTGTTTTAGCTTGGTTGTGGACCTGTCTTGTAATCCCCAGCTTGCTTGTCTGGGCTGCACATGGCCCAGGTCTCTGTTCCTGCCCTATTTCTCTTGCTCAGGTACTGTGGGATGGTCTCTGCACAACGTGGTGCTCTCCTTCTGTTCAGTTTAGATAGGTTAGGGAGATAAACCCCTGTGGTACTCTCCAGCCTCCTGCAGGATAGAATCTATCAACCTCTGCACCCAACAACCCAGCCAGTGCTCACTCTTCTGCCAGTCCCTCTCCATCCAGACCATATCTATGAATGGGCAAAATAGGAGATAGTCTATTCAGTGAGAGAATTAGAGTAATCACTTGAACTTTATGCACAAGTGTTATTCTCAGGTCATTAGTATCACCTCCATTTCCTCAATGTAATTGTGGAATGTTTTTGAGTAGGTGCGTGTCCTGGGTTCAGCAGTAGCTGTCATTTTTCTCCTCCTTGGTAGCTGGTGCAGTGCTGTGGTTTGACTTTCGGGCTGGGAACGGTTGCTGATAGCAAGTATGTTTTGAGTTACTGCTCAAGTGTTTGGTTTGTCCAAGGCCTTTTCTGAGCTCATGCTCTGCCAGGGAGGAAGCAGAGACAGGATACCTGACCCAGGCTAGCCAAAGAGGTATTCCATACCATAGCACGTCATACCCAGGATGTAACCGGGAGAGACCCGGAAGGGCTGAGCTCTGGGGGGATGGAGGATGTATCGGTCGGTGCTCAGTCAGGCAGGGTGGGGTGAGTTATGGGTCGATGGCTGGTGAGGTGTTGTATTCTCTTCACTTGTTATTAGCTTTATCACTATTATTTGTAGTAGTAATGGCAGTAGTGATTTGTGTTGTGCCTTAGCTATTAAACTGTGCTTATCTCAACCCGTGGGGGCTACATTCTTTGGATTCTCCTTCCTAATCTCCAGGAGATGGGGAAGCGATAGGGGGAGTGAGTGAACGAGCTGTGTGTGGACTTGGTTTAAACCATGACAGTTGTTTTTGGCACCCAACGTGGGGCACGAGGGGTTGAGATAACCACACATCTGAGCGGATTTATAGTCACTCATCACAATGCTGATTTATTGGCTCTCAGAGTTTTTTCTCTGGATCTCACAGTTTCAGGATTTTGCCAGGTACTTTGTGTATGGATTAGATGTATTTGTGTTTATCAATCATGGGGCTTGGGCTAAAGATTTTGTTTCACTGTACTTTATGGCAATGACTGGTAATACAGGGGGGTTCCAGCAGCAGTGGGGGATGGACATGGCCGTGGACTTGGACTTGTACCAGGCCGTCCTGCTGCTCTTCATCATCCTTGCCCTTGTCCTCACCTCTGTCTGTGTGAGGCTGCGTGAAGCCAGGAAGGAGCAGCCCCAGGAGCCGGCAGCACCATCTGAGGCTGCCAGAGAGAGCGGCCCCGGGAACCAAACGGCTGTAGCAGAGCATCCGGGGGAGGCGGCAGAGGAGCAGAGAGGGGCAGTAGCCAAGCAGCGGGAGCAGGCGCCGGAAGAGCCGAGTCCTGCAGCCGTTCCGGACCCTGCGACGGCCGAGAGTGTCCCCACGGAAGTCACCCGCTGAGCCCCAGCAGGATGCAGGAGACCACGCAGCACTTCCCAGCAAGGCAGTGGAGGAAGATCCGGACTCGGGAGAAGAGAAGCTGGTGGTGGGAGAGCTGTCAAGCACGGCAGCTACATCAGCCCCAGTGACAAGTGCAGCAGCAGCAGCTGAGAGTTCTGATGGATATGAATGGTTTTTGGGTGCCCTTGGGACCTGCCTGCTGATTGTGTTAGGGATCAGCATGGTGGCACACACACAGAGTGTGTTCTACACACAACCATTTTGTCTGATCCCAAAGTTCAGCAGAGTCAGGTTTGGGTCTTGTCTAGGGTTAGACAAGGATATAGGGGCACCAGGAGACTGTCCCCAAGGCTGGACAGTCATGAGTGGAAGGGCATGTGGGACAGTATGGGCGAGTATCTGGTCCACTGGGCCCCTCCTGTGCTTTGGAAGCATTGGAAGTGGAAGGCAGCTGTATGGAGTCCCCAGCAGCAAGCTGTAGAACTGCTGAAGGGGATGGTGAATGATTTTGAGCCTGGTGGGCCCAGATATTTCAGGCCATCAGTCCAGAGATGCAACATAGAGATTGACTCATGATCGAGGGTTGGACTTAAGAGTGATGGTGTATTGGAAATGTGAGATCTGGGCATGACGTGAATGGTACGGAATAAGGGGTGGATAATGTCATGGGCTGAGCATGTTTTGAGGGTGTTTTTGTTCACGGTTTTTTCCAGCCAGGTGGAGGAGGGGAAGCCGGGAGGAAGGAGAGACAAGACAGCTGACCCAGGCTAGCCAATGAGGTATTCCATACCATAGCACGTGATGCCCAGTATGCATACTGGGAGGAGAGAGCAGGAGGGGAGGAGCTCTGGAGGAAAATGAAAGAAGGAGCACGCGGTGCTCTGCCGGGCAGGGTGGAGTGAGTTATGGGTCGGTAGCTGGTGGGGTGTTGCATTCTTTTCGCTTGTTATGGCCTGTATCATTATTATTGTGTTGTGCTTTAGCTATTAAACCGTTCTTACCTCAACCCATGGGGGCTACGTATTTTGTATTCTCCTTCCTAACTCTCCAGGAGTTGGGGGACTTGCTTTAAACCACGACATTTATTCAAAGGAGCAGCTTGAGACCTTGATTCCCACCAACTTCTGCTCTTTGAAAGGCACAATCAAATGCAATGAATCTTTTGAAGCCTTTTCTCTGACTCTTTCTCAGCCAGCAAATGTAAAACTGCACTTCCTGTTCCCTCCCACCCCAGCAGCTTTAATAAAGAGCTCACAGGTAAGAGTGAGGAATTTTATTGGAGCTGAGGGACAAGGTCAAGAATCTTGCAAGAAAAAATAGATATTTATCAGTAACAAAAGTTATAACTGAGTAAAGCTGATTGGTGTTTCCTGTGAGGAAAAGAGGCCTGGGATAATTCAGGGCACTTTCTTCCTACAGACAGGTGACTGTGAAGTAAATTGAAGTTTGTGCTTCCTTCTCCTCTTGATTTCTTCCAGGGAAGAATTGATGGCCGGGTCCATTTCTCATTCAATACTGTCAGTGACCTTTTTACTCAGGAACTGTGGTAGAACCAACATCAAATCATGAGGATTAGTGGAAAATCCCAATGCTTTAGTGCCTCATAGGCTGTCTCACTTGACATGAAATCTTCATGTCCTGGATGATACAACTCTGCTATGTTGCCAGTGGCTGAAAAGCCTTCTCCTGCACCCCAGCAGAGCCCCCTTCACCTCCTTGTTCCTCAGGCTGTAGATGAATGGGTTGAGCATGGGGGTGACCACTGTGTAGATGATGGAGACCACCTTATCCAGGCTCCTGTGATTAGATGGGGGTTGTAGGTACATGAAGAATCCTGACCCAAAGAACAAGGAAACAGCCATCAAATGGGAGGTGCAGGTGTGGAAGGCTCTGGCCCTGCTCTGTGCTGAGCACATCCTCAGCACTGTGAAAAGGACAGAGATGTAGGAAAGCAAAATGATCACACTTGTGCCCACCACATTGATGGTGACAAAGGCAAAGATGACCATCTCACTGCTGTGGGTGTCGGAGCACACGAGCTTTAGCACAGGAAATTCATCACAGAAGAAGTGGTCAATGCGGTTGGGACCACAGAAGGAACCTCCAAACACACACCATGTGCATACGATGGCACAGAGGAAGGCGAATAGATAGGATGATGCTACCAGCTGCCAGCAGACACGGCTGGACATGATGGTCACATAGAGCAGGGGCTGGCAGATGGCAACGTGCCGGTCATAGGCCATCATGGCCAGCAGGTAACACTCAATAGCAGCAAAGAAAGCAAAGGTGAGGTACTGCATCATGCAGGCAGTGAAAGAAATGGTTTTGTCCTCTGATAAGAGGTCTGCCAGCATCCTGGGGGAGATGACTGTGGAATAGCAGATGTCAATGAAGGCGAAATGGGTGAGGAAGAAGTACATGGGGGTGTGGAGGCTGGGAGACACCCGAACCAATGTGATAATGCCAACGTTCCCCACCAGAGTGACAATGTAAGGCAATAGAAAGAAGACAAAAAGAGGAGTTTGTGCACATGGTCTGTCTGTAATTCCCAAGAGGATGAATTTAATCTGGGTTTGATTTCCTCCCATCACCTGGCGTTACCTGCTGAGGCAAAAGGAAGAGAAACAGAACACTTTTAAAAAGTGGACAGTCAGTTTTAGACCATATTTAATGACTATCAGTCACTATTTTAACTGCCGCATTTTGGTTATATTCACATATTCTGCTATAGTTTTAACCCCAAATTATATGTTTTTTGTTTTACGGTGGAAGTATTTCTAAAATACCAGGAAGCACACTGAAGCAACAAATGGTGTCTTTGGTTTTCTATGATGGAACACTTAAAACGAGGGATTTATTTAGTCACTTTTGGACCATAGTTTAATCCAAACAATGGCCAGTTTAATTGCTAAATTACTGTATATTCTACTGTCGTGGTTTAAACCAAGTCCACACAACTCGTTCACTCACTCCCCCCCTTTGCTCCCCGGACTCCCAGAGAGTTAGGAAGGGGAATCCAAAGAATGTGTCCCCCACGGGTTGAGATAAGCACAGTTTAATAGCTAAGGCACAACACAAATCACTACTGCTGCTACTACTACAAACAATAGTGATAAAGCCAATAACAAGTGAAGAGAATACAACACCTCACCAGCCACCGACCCATAACTCACCCCACCCTGCCTCACTGAGCACCGACTGATACCTCCTCCATCCCCTCAGAGCTCCAGCCCTTCCGGATCTCTCCCGGTCACCTCCTGGGTATGATGTGCTATGGTATGGAATACCTCTTTGGCTAGCCTGGGTCAGGTGTCCTGTCTCTCCTTCCTCCCTGGAAGAGCATGAGCTCAGAAAAGGCCTTGGACAAACCAAACACTTGAGCAGTAACTCAAAACATACTTGCTCTCAGCAACCGTTCCCAGCCAGAAAGTCAAACAACAGCACTGCACCAGCTACCAAGGAGGAGAAAAATAACTGCTACTGCTCAAAAAAGGACAAATTTGTAACGCAAATTACATATATTTTGTGTTATACAGTTGAGGTATCTTGAAAAGAAAAAGGAGCACATTCAAGGAACAAATGGCATTTTCAGTGCTAGGACTCTTAAAACTATCAATTCATTCAAGCACATGTGTTTTCAGATTAAAGAAAAGAATCAGATCTTTCTTCACTTTCACTTTTCAATTTTCAGAGCTAATTTGTTCAGAAGACACCTGAAAACCTCATAGTAACACATGTAAACCAGGAGGATAGAAAGTCCCAGTCCCAGTGAAATCCAGCTTACACATGAATGAACTGCACCCATTTTCACATGGCTTTTAGTTATCATTCCAATCAACAAACCACATTTAACAAACTGTTTGAGATCATTCCTAACAGATAACATTCACATGATTTATGGTTTTCTGAGCTCCAGCACATTGAAGCATCCTAAATCTATGAGCATTCAGCTGCTTGCATTAAAAAGGAGTTGATGTTACAATGTGCTGATTTGTTAGTGACTACATTCTGCTGACAATCTGGAATGTTGCATTTCTTTAGAACAAAAGAAGATTCATCCTCATTGAACTCTTGAGTAATTCAGTGCATCTTGCTTTAGCTGTCTATGGGATAGAAAACAACCTGCACAAACCATTGGTTCCCTCTTATTCTAAAGAAAACCCACACAGGTAGGGCTGATTTCTGATGCAGCTGTACTAAAGAGGAAAAGAGGACATGCAGAAGCAAGCCCATTGCATCAATGGAGGTGAGGTTCTGCTTTGAGTTGGTGTTACCTTCTGTGCCTTCCCTTTGCCACTGAGTGATGGGAGCCAAGGGTTTATCCCGAGTGCAGCAGAGAACATCCAGGTGCCAGCATCAGCTCTGTTCAGCTCCTGATGTGAAAAGAGGTGAGCTCCTGCCAGACTGCAAGAGCCCAGCTTGTGGTGCTGGGGCTGTAAATACAGTTGCATGTGCTCTCCTGGGAGGAAGCCTCCAGGGCTGCTCATGCTTTAGCAGAGGAAAACAAAGAGAAGGAAAAGCAAAGGGTGTGAAATCACCTCTGAAAGGCATTGTGGTGCTTGGGCATCTGAGAGACATGGCATGGATGAGCCATGCCTGAGCACAGCTGCACAGCAGCAGTGATGAGGGCTCATAGGATGCTTCTGACATACTTGTGGACCATGCAAAGGTTTTGGTCTGAACAGACTGACACAATAAAAATGGGTTCAGAAACAGATCTGACCTTGCGGACGGTCTGCAAATGGTAAATGGAGCACAAGTGACTCCATCTCTGGAGCTGCTGTTTTCCCTCTGTGCACACTTGAGAGCCCAGTTTCCATCCCCACTGGGGTTATCCACATGCAGTGCCTGGATGTCCAAGAGCTGAGCTGGTGACTCTGGGCTTCCACTTTATTGAAGGGTGAGAAATGGGCAGTTTGAGGCATTGATGAATTGTCCCAGGCCGTTATCCCCCTGAGCAGCCTCAGCTGGTTCTCCATCCTCACCCTCTGCCCATTTTCCCAACATCTCTATTTAAGCTCAGGCCAAGGTGGTTGGACTATACTTGAGGATTTCTGGTTTAGCAGGATGTGTGCACACCAATGAAATCCTTTGATGATCCTTAGACCTAGGTTTACTCATGGTCTTTCCTAGCAAATGCTGGACTTAAACCTGACCAGGGGATTGGTTTGATCTGTTTTGGCTTGGTTGTGGACTTGTCTTGTAATCCCCAACTTGCTTGTCTGGGCTGCACATGGCCCAGGTCTCTGTTCCTGCCCTATTTCTCTTGCTCAGGTACTGTGGGATGGTCCCTGCACAACGTGGTGCTCTCCTTCTGTTCAGTTTAGATAGGTTAGGGAGATAAACGCCTGTGGTACTCTCCAGCCTCCTGCAGGATAGAATCTATCATCCTCTGCACCCAACAGCCCAGCCAGTGCTCACTGTTCTGCCAGTCCCTCTCCATCCAGACCATATCCATGCATGAGCAAAATAGGAGATAGTCTATTCAGTGAGAGAATTAGAGTAATCACTTGAACTTTATGCACAAGTGTTATTCTCAGGTCATTAGTATCACCTCCATTTCCTCAATGTAATTGTGGAATGTTTTTGAGTAGGTGGGTGTCCTGGGTTCAGCAGTAGCTGTCATTTTTCTCCTCCTTGGTAGCTGGTGCAGTGCTGTGGTTTGACTTTCTGGCTGGGAACGGTTGCTGATAGCAAGTATGTTTTGAGTTACTGCTCAAGTGTTTGGTTTGTCCAAGGCCTTTTCTGAGCTCATGCTCTGCCAGGGAGGAAGCAGAGACAGGACACCTGACTCAGGCTAGCCAAAGATGTATTCCATATCATAGCACGTCATACCCAGGAGGTGACCGGGAGAGATCCGGAAGGGCTGAGCTCTGGGGGGATGGAGGATGTATCAGTCGGTGCTTGGTCAGTTAGGGTGGTGTGGGTTATGGGTCAGTGGCTGGTGAGATGTTGTATTCTCTTCACTTGTTATTGGCTTTATCATTATTATTTGTAGTAGTAATGGCAGTAGTGATTTGTGTTATACCTTAACTATTAAACTGTGCTTATCTCAACCCGTGGGGGCTACATTCTTTGGATTCTCCTTCCTAATCTCCAGGAGATGGGGAAGCGATAGGGGGAGTGAGTGAACGAGCTGTGTGTGGACTTGGTTTAATCCATGACAGCTCTTTTTGGCACCCAACTTGGGGCACGAGGGGTTGAGATATCAACAGATCTGAGTAGATTTAGAGTCACTCATCACAATGCTGATTTATTGGCTCTCAGAGTTTTTTCTCTGGATCTCACAGGTTCAGGATTTTGCCAGGTACTTTCTGTATGGATTAGATGTATTTGTGTTTATCAGTCATGGGGCTTGGGCTAAAGTTTTTGTTTCACTGTACTTTACGGCAATGACTGGTAATATGGTGGGGCTCCAGCAGCAGTGGGGGATGGACATGGCCGTGGACTTGGACTTGTACCAGGCCATCCCACTGCTCTTCATCATCCTTGCCCTTGTCCTCGCCTTCGTCTGCGTGAGGCTGCGTGAAGCCAGGAAGGAGCAGCCCCAGGAGCCGGCAGCACCATCTGAGGCTGCCAGAGAGAGCGGCCCTGGGAACCAAACGGCTGTAGCAGAGCATCCGGGGGAGGCGGCAGAGGAGCAGAGAGGGGCAGTAGCCAAGCAGCGGGAGCAGGCACCGGAAGAGCCGAGTCCTGCGGCCGTTCTGAACCCCCCGATGGCTGAGAGTGTCCCCACGGAAGTCACCCGCCGAGCCCCAGCAGGATGCAGGAGACCACACAGCACTTCCCAGCAAGGCAGTGGAGGAAGATCCGGACTCGGGAGAAGAGAAGCTGGTGGTGGGAGAGCTGGCAAGCAGGGCAGCTACATCAGCCCCAGTGACGAGTGCAGCAGGAGCAGTTGAGAGTTCTGATGGTTATGAATGGCTTTTCGGTGCTCTTGGGACCTGCCTGCTGATTGTGTTAGGGATCAGCATGGTGGCACACACACAGAGTGTGTTCTACACACAACCATTTTGTCTGATCCCAAAGTTAAGCAGAGTCAGGTTTGGGTCTTGTCTAGGGTTAGACAAGGATATAGGGGCACCAGGAGACTGTCCCCAAGGCTGGACAGTCATGAGTGGAAGGGCATGTGAGACAGTATGGGTGAGTATCTGGTCCACTGGGCCCCTCCTGTGCTTTGGAAGCATTGGAAGTGGAAGGCAGCTGTATGGAGTCCCCAGCAGCAAGCTGTAGAACTGCTGAAGGGGACGGTGAATGATTTTGAGCCTGATGGGCCCAGATATTTCAGGCCATCAGTCCAGAGATGCAACATAGAGATTGACTCATGATCGAAGGGTGAACTTAAGAGTGATGGTGTATTGAAAATGTGGGATCTGGGCATGACGTGAATAGTATGGAATAAGGGGTGGATAATGTCATGGGTTCAGCCGTGGCAGTCATTTTTCTCCTTCATGTACCTGGTGCAGTGCTGTGGTTTGACTTCTGGGCTGGGAACAGTTGCTTGATAGTGAGCATGTTTTGAGGGTGTTTTTGTTCAAGGCCTTTTCTGAGCACATGCTCTGCTGGGGAGGAGGGGAGGTTGGGAGGAAGGAGAGACAGGACACCTGACCCAGGCTAGCCAATGAGGTATTCCATACCATAGCACGTGATGCCCCGGATGCATAATGGGAGAGAGAGAGCACGAGAGGTGGAGCTCTGGAGGAAAATGGAGGAGGGAGCACGCGGTACTCAGTCGGGCAGGGTGGAGTGAGTTATGGGTCGGTGGCTGGTGAGGTGTTGCATTCTTTTCGTTTGTTATTGGCTGTATCATTATTATTGTGTTATGCCTTAGCTATTAAACCGTTCTTATCTCAATCCGTGGGGGCTCCATTCTTTGGATTCTCCTTCCTAACTCTCCAGGAGTTGGGGGACTTGGTTTAAACCACGACATTTATTCAAAGGAGCAGCTTGAGACCTTGATTCCCACCAGCTTCTGCTCTTTGAAAGGCACAAACAAAGGCAATGAATCGTATGAAGCCTTTTCTCTGACACTTTTTCATCAAGCAAATGTAAAACTGCACTTCCTGTTCCCTCCCACCCCAGCAGTTTTAATAAAGAGCTCACAGGTAAGAGTGAGGAATTTTATTGGAGCTGAGGGACAAGGTCAAGAATCTTGCAAGAAAAATAGGTATTTGTCAGTGAAAAAGGCTATAACTGAATAAAGCTGATTGGTGTTTCCTGTGAGGAAAAGAGGCCTGGGATAATTCAGGGAAATTTCTTCCTACAGACAGGTGACTGTGAAGTAAATTGAAGTTTGTGCTTCCTTCTCCTCTTGATTTCTTCCAGGGAAGAAGTGATGGCCGGGTCCATTTCTCATTCAATACTGTCAGTGACCTTTTTACTCAGGAACTGTGGTAGAACCAACATCAAATCATGAGGATTAGTGGAAATATCCCAGTGCTTTAGTGCCTCATAGGCTGTCTCACTTGACATGAAATCTTCATGTCCTGGATGATACAACTCTGCTATGTTGCCAGTGGCTGAAAAGCCTTCTCCTGCACCCCAGCAGAGCCCCCTTCACCTCCTTGTTCCTCAGGCTGTAGATGAATGGGTTGAGCATGGGGGTGACGACTGTATAGATGATGGAGACCACCTTATCCAGGCTCCTGTGATTAGATGGGGGTTGTAGGTACATGAAGAATCCTGACCCAAAGAACAAGGAAACAGCCATCAAATGGGAGGTGCAGGTGTGGAAGGCTCTGGCCCTGCTCTGTGCTGAGCACATCCTCAGCACAGTCCGAATGATAGAGATGTAGGAAAGCAAAATGATCGCACTTGTGCCTACCACATTGATGGTGACAAAGGCAAAGATGACCATCTCACTGCTGTGGGTGTCGGAGCACACAAGCTTTAGAACAGGAAATTCATCACAGAAGAAGTGGTCAATGCGGTTGGGACCACAGAAGGAACCTCCAAACACACACCATGTGTAGATGATGGCACTGAGGAAGGAGAATAGGTAGGATGATGCTACCAGCTGCCAGCAGACACGGCTGGAGATGATGGTCACATAGAGCAGGGGCTGGCAGATGGCAACGTGCCGGTCGTAGGCCATCATGGCCAGCAGGTAACACTCACTAATAGCAAAGAAAGCAAAGGTGAAGAACTGCATCATGCAGGCAGTGAAAGAAATGGTTTTGTCCTCTGATAAGAGGTCTGCCAGCATCCTGGGGGAGATGACTGTGGAATAGCAGATGTCAGTGAAGGCAAACTGGGTGAGGAAGAAGTACATGGGGGTGTGGAGGCTGGGAGACACCCTCACCAATGTGATAATGCCAACGTTCCCCACCAGAGTGACAATGTAAGGCAATAGAAAGAAGACAAAAAGAGGTGTCTGTGCATGAGGGCTGTCTGTAATTCCCAAGAGGATGAATTTAATCTGGGTTTGATTTCCTCCCATCACCTGGCGTTACCTGCTGAGGCAAAAGGAAGAGAAACAGAACAGTTTTAAAAAGTGGACATTCACTCTTGGACCATATTTAGCAACTATCAGTCACTGTTTTAACTGCAACATTTTGGTTAAAATCTCATATTCTGCTATAGTTTTAACCCCAAATTATGTTTTTCTGGTTTTCAGTGAAGGTATTTCTAAAAGACCAGGAAGCAACTGAAGCAAAAAATGGCATTTTTGGTTTTCTATGCTGGAACACTTAAAACGATGGATTTATTTAGTCACTTTTGGACCATAGTTTAATCCAAACAATGGCCAGTTTAATTGCTAAATTACTGTATATTCTACTGTCATGGTTTAAACCAAGTCCACACAGTTCGTTCTCTCACTCCCCTCCTTTGCTTCCCAGACTCCTGGAGAGTTAGGAAGGAGAATCCAAAGAATGTAGCCCCACGGATTGAGATAAACACTGTTTAATAACTAAGGCACAACACGAATCACTACTGCTACTACTACTACAAACAATAGTGATAAAGCCAATAACAAGTGAAGAGAATACAACACCTCACCAGCCACTAACCCATAACTCACCCCACACTGCCTGACCGAGCACCGACCAATACCTCCTCCATCCCCTCAGAGCTCAGCCCTTCCGGGTCTCTCCCGGTTACATCCTGGGTATGACGTGCTATGGTATGGAATACCTCTTTGGCTAGCCTGGGTCAGGTGTCCTGTCTCTCCTTCCTCCCTGGCAGAGCATGAGCTCAGAAAAGGCCTTGGACAAACCAAACATTTGAGCAGTAACTCAAAACATCCTTGCTATCAGCAACCATTCCCAGCCCGGAAGTCAAACCACAGCACTGCACCAGCTACCAAGAAGGAGAAAAATGACTACAGCTACTGCTCAAACCAGGACAATTTTCTAACCCAAATTACATATATTTTGTGTTATACAGTTGAGGTATCTTGAAAAGAACAAGGAGCACATTCAAGGAACAAATGGCATTTTCAGTGCTAGGACTCTGAAAACTATCAATTCATTCAAGCACATGTGTTTTCAGATTAAAGAAAAGAATCAGATCTTTCTTCACTTTCACTTTTCAGTTTTCAGTGCTAATTTGTTCAGAAGACACCTGAAAACCTCATAGTAACACATGTAAACCAGGGGGATAGAAAGTCCCAGTCCCAGTGAAATCCAGCTTACACATGAATGAACTGCACCCATTTTCACTTGGCTTTTCGTTATCATTCCAATCAACAAACCACATTTAACAAACTGTTTGAGATCATTCCTAACAGATAACATTCACATGATTTATGGTTTTCTGAGCTCCAGCACATTGAAGCATCCTAAATCTATGAGCATTCAGCTGCTTGCATTAAAAAGGAGTTGATGTTACAATGTGCTGATTTGTTAGTGACTACATTCTGCTGACAATCTGGAATGTTGCATTTCTTTAGAACAAAAGAAGATTCATCCTCATTGAACTCTTGAGTAATTCAGTGCATCTTGCTTTAGCTGTCTATGGGAAAGAAAACAACCTGCAGAAACCATTGCTTCCTCTTCTTCTAAAGAAAACCCACACAGGTAAGGCTGATTTCTGATGCAGCTTTACTAAAGAGGAAAAGAGGACATGCAGAAGCAAGCCCATTGCATAAATGCAGGTGAGGCTGTGCTTTGTGTTGGTGTTACCTCCTGTGCCTTCCCTCTGCCACAGAGTGATGGGAGCCAAGGGTTTATCCCCAGTGCAGCAGAGAACATCCAGGTGCCAGCATCAGCTCTGTTCAGCTCCTGATGTGAAGAGAGGTGAGCTCCTGCCAGACTGCAAGAGCCCAGCTTGTGGTGCTGGGGCTGTAAATACAGTTGCATGTGCTCTCCTGGGAGGAAGCCTCCAGGGCTGCTCATGCTTTAGCAGAGGAAAACAAAGAGAAGGAAAAGCAAAGGGTGTGAAATCACCTCTGAAAGGCATTGTGGTGCTTGGGCATCTGAGAGACATGGCATGGATGAGCCATGCCTGAGCACAGCTGCACAGCAGCAGTGATGAGGGCTCATAGGATGCTTCTGACATACTTGTGGACCATGCAAAGGTTTTGGTCTGAACTTGCTGACACAATAAAAATGGGTTCAGAAACTTATCTGACCTTGCGGACGGTCTGCAAATGGTAAATGGAGCACAAGTGACTCCATCTCTGGAGCTGCTAACGTCCATCTGTGCACACTTGAGAGCCCAGATTTCCATTCCTAGTGAGGTTACACATATATGTAGAGCCTGGATGTCCAAGAGCTGAGCTGGTGACTCTGGGCTTCCACTGTCTTCAAGGGTTAGAAATGGGCATTTTCACACAGTGATGAATTGTCCCAGCTTTAACTAATACACCTTCATGCCTGTGAGCAGTCTCCTCTGGGGTTCCATCCTGAGCCTTTGCCCATTTGTCCCCTATCTCTATCAAACCTCAGGGAGGTTGAGCTTTTTCTAGAGGAGTTTTATTTTCTAGTTTATCTGGAGTTCTGCACATCTTTGGAATGCTTTGATGGTCCAAGGCCAGGTTGGATGAAGCCTGGGGGGCCATGGTTAGTGTGAGGTGTCCCTGCCCATGGCAGGGGGGTTGGAACTGGATGACCTTAAGGTCCTTTCCAACCCTAACTATTCTATGATTCTATGGTGATTTTGGCTTTCTCATTTATTTTCTTAGGAAATTTTGGACCTGTTCCTGACCAAGAGATTGACTTGACCTCTATAGACTTGGTCCTGGATCTGCCTCATCATCACCTACTTGCCTGATGCTTTGTAAACTTATTCCACTTATTCTGCTGTACTTATTCCAGGTCTTCTGTTCCTGCTCTACTTCTCTTGCTCAGGTACTGTGAGATGGTCCCTGTCACACCATTGTGTTCTCTGTTGCCTCTCTTTATAGAGATTCAAGACACAAACCCCTGTGGCAGTCTCCAGGCTCCTGCAGAGCAGAACCCATCACCCTCTGCACCCAACAGCCCAGCCAGTGCTCACTGCTCTGACAGTCCTTCTGCATTCAGAACATGTCCCTACATGGGCAAATGAGGAGATAGTATTTTCAGTAAGGTGAGTAAAGTAAGAAATTGATATTTACATTCAAGTGTTATTATCTTTTCCTTAGTGCCTTCTACTTTACCAAGTACAACATTAGACTCATTCTTCAGTAGATTGGCAACACTTTGTTCTGGAAGTAGCTTTGGCACAATGTTTATCTGCTGGTTTTGTGGCAGAGGACACCAGAGCTTCACTGACACCAAGCACTTTGGTTTCCTCAGCCTCTTCCTTAGGCTTCCAGGCTTGGTTTGGAACCATTTCTAAGTCTTGCTTTCTGCCTATGACCAGTTTGTGCAAGAAGACCACAGATAATCTGATTTATCTACACTCTTTTATTGCCCTTAGTGGTTTTATTTCCCCCTGTGTCTTGGTCTATTCCTATCTACACTTGACATTAGCACCAGGCCCCTTGCTAGCCCTGTCAAAAATAACTTCCAAAGCTGTCAGCATCTCCAGGTGATAGCTTAAAACCTGCATGATGACTTGTTATTATTTTCAGGGGTTTGTTCCTTTTCCAGTGAAGTAGAGGAATTGTGATGGTATTATTTAATGAGGTACACTATTTTAAGATGAAAGATGCATTTCTCTCATTTATGTTAGGCTCTGCTTTATAGTTTCTATCAGCTCTCTTATCTAACTGATACACCTAGATAACTTGTCTGAAGAATCTATGTATTTTATGTTTATATAGGTTCTATATGAAGACAGTCTTTAATGCTCAGGTCTGTATGGGCCACATACTGAATAGCAAAGGTGTCTGTGCTGCCAAGCTCTTTAGCAATTAATTATATCCATTCTGGCTCACTCATTCACAAATATTGAAGCCACTTTCCCCACACCTAAGACAACATCTCCCATCTAGATGCTGTTTGCCAGAGCACACACTGCTCACCACCCATATACTTTATAAATATAAGTTGATTTCCACTCACAACAAGTAATGGAAAGAGATTCTCCCACACCAGTGTGTTCTGGCTTCTTTGAGAGCCAGGCAGCTCTCAGTTACCATTGGTTCTGTGCTCAGTATACTCTGTCATCTATGAGAACTAGCCACATTTGTGACTTTTATGAGAAACCCACCATTTCGTTCCTGGTGTGCTTAAGCATGATCTGGGCATGGCCATGGGATGTGGGTGCTTATCTCCAGGTGGAGTTCCATTTATCTCACCATCTAAATAAATGACACTTTGGATGAATGTAAAACACCCCTTAAAATGAATGGGAGCATCCGTTGATGTGCCCAAATTGTCCTCAACACTGGGTGGTCTCAGCACAGTTCATCATCCTGGATTACGAGTTATATTATCTACAGTTTCTTTCTGGAAGTGAAATCTCTTGAGAGGCTGCAGCCTGGGGAGGGATTCCCCTTGATTTGATATTAAAAGGAGCAGCTTAGACCTTGATTCCCACCAACTTCTGCTCTTTGAAAGGCACAAACAAATGCAATGAATCTTTTGAAACCTTTTCTCTTTCTCAGCCAGCAAATGTAAAACTGCACTTCCTGTTCCCTCCCACCCCAGCAGCTTTAATAAAGAGCTCACAGGTAAGAGTGAGGAATTTTATTGGAGCTGAGGGACAAGGTCAAGAATCTTGCAAGAAAAAGACGTCTTTATCAGTGACCAAGGCTATAACCGGATAAAGCTGATTGGTGTTTCCTGTGAGGAAATGAGGCCTGGGATAATTGGGGGTAATTTCTTCCTCCAGGCTGGGGACTACAAACGGAAGTGAAGTTTGAGGCTCAGTCTCCTCTTGTTTTCTTGCCAGAATGCTGTGATTTTGGGGATCTGTTTCTCATTCAATACTGTCATTGGCTTTTGAGCAGGAGCTGTGAAAGAACCTACATTAAATCATGGGGACTGTTGGTAAAAATGTTGTAGTGTACCACAGTCTTTCTCAGTTGATATGAACTGTGCATGTGCTGGATGATAGAACTTTCTTCCGTTGCCAGTGGTTGAAGAACCTGGTCCTGCACTTGATCAGAGCCCCCCTCACCTCCTTGTTCCTCAGGCTGTAGATGAATGGGTTGATCACGGGGGTGATGATGGTATAGATGATGGAGGCCACTTTATCCTGACTCCTGTGACTAGATGGAGGTTGTAAGTACATGAAGAGCTTTGTACCAAAGAAGGAGGCAACAGCCATCAAATGGGAGGCACAGGTGTGGAAGGCTCTGGTCCTGCTCTGTGCTGAGCACATCCTCAGCACTGTGAAAATGATAGAGATGTAGGAGAGCAAAATGATCATGCTCGTGCCCACCACATTGATGGTGACAAAGGCAAAGATGACCATCTCACTGCTGTGGGTGTCAGAGCACACAAGCTTTAGAACAGGGACAACATCGCAGAAGAAGTGGTCAATGCGGTTGGGACCACAGAAGGAACCTCCAAACACACACCATGTGCATACAATGGCACTGAGGAAGGCGAATAGGTAGGATGATGCTACCAGCTGCCAGCAGACACGGCTGGACATGATGGTCACATAGAGCAGGGGCTGGCAGATGGCAACGTGCCGGTCGTAGGCCATCATGGCCAGCAGGTGACACTCAATAGTACTGAAAAAAGCAAAGGTGAAGAACTGCATCATGCAGGCAGTGAAAGAAATGGTTTTGTCCTCTGATAAGAGGTCTGTCAGCATCCTGGGGGAGATGACTGTGGAATAGCAGATGTCAACGAAGGCAAACTGGGTGAGGAAGAAGTACATGGGGGTGTGGAGGCTGGGAGACACCCGAACCAAGATGATAATCCCAACGTTTCCCACCAGAGTGACAATGTAAGTCAACAGAAATAAGACAAAAAGAGGGGTCTGTGCACATGGTCTGTCTGTAATTCCCAACAGGATGAATTCAATCTGTGTGTGATTTCCGGCCATGACCAGGTGTTACCTGCTGAGCAAAAGGAAGAGAAACATCAAACTGATGAAAAATGGAGATTCAGATCTGGACCATATCTATCTGCAATCAATGACCACTGTACATGTTACATTTTCTATTATTCCAATATATTTTCTAACCAAATAGACATACATATATATATTCTGTTTTTCAGATGAGTTATTCAGAACAGAACAGGGAGTTTGTCGAAGCAGTAAATGGCATTTTAATTTTTCTATGCTTGGACAATTAAAGCTATGGATTTAGTCAAGCACGTGTGTTTGAACAGAGAATCAGACCTTTAATCACTTGCAATGTGAAGGAAATTTGTGTCAGAAGACACCTCAGAGGATCCTCACAGCATTGCACATAAATGTGGAGCAAGAGGATTTCTCAGTCCCAGTGAAAGCCCAGCTTACACATGCATTACCTACAGACAGTTTCCTGTGGCTTTTGATTATCATTCCAGTTACTAAGTCACATTTAAGGAACTGTTTGAGATCATTTACAACAAATAACATTGACATTGTTAAATTCATGATTTATACCTTCCCGAGCTCCACCACAATAAAGCACCTAAACAAATGGGCATTCAGTTTCCTGACTTAAAAAAGGCGTTGATGCTATAACAGGTTTATTCTAAAGACTGATTTATTAGTGAGTGTATTCTGCTGACAATTTGAAATGTTGCATTTCTGTATAACAGAATAAAATTAATTCTCATTTAAGTATCAGATAAATCAGTGCATCTTGCTTCAGATGCCTATGTAATAGAAAACAACCTATATAAGGCATTGCTCCCCCTTCTTATAAAGAAAACCCACATTGGTAAGGCTGTTCTCTGGCACAGCTTTACTGAAGAGGACACAAGGACATGCAGAAGCAAGCCCACTGCCTCAGTGCAGGTGAGGCTCTGCTTTGTGTTGGTGTTACCTCCTGTGTCTTCTCTCTACCACTGAGTGATGGGAGCCAAGAGTTTATCCCCAGTGCAGCAGAGAACATCCAGGTGCCAGCATCAGCTCTGTTCAGCTCCTGATGTGAAGAGAGGTGAGCTCCTGCCAGACTGCAAGAGCCCAGCTTGTGGTGCTGGGGCTGTAAATACAGTTGCATGTGCTCTCCTGGGAGGAAGCCTCCAGGGCTGCTCATGCTTTAGCAGAGGAAAACAAAGAGAAGGAAAAGCAAAGGGTGTGAAATCACCTCTGAAAGGCATTGTGGTGCTTGGGCATCTGAGAGACATGGCATGGATGAGCCATGCCTGAGCACAGCTGCACAGCAGCAGTGATGAGGGCTCATAGGATGCTTCTGACATACTTGTGGACCATGCAAAGGTTTTGGTCTGAACAGACTGACACAATGAGAATGGGTTAAGAGACATTCCAGATCTTGCACACAGTCCTCAAAAGGGACATGAAGCACAAGTGACTCCATTTCTGGAGCTGCTGATGTCCCTCCGTGGAGGGAAAGCCCAGTTTTCCATCCCCACTGGGGTTATCCACATGTAGTGCCTGGATGTCCTGCAGCTGAGCTGGTGCCTCAGGACTTCCCCTGTATTCAAGGGTGGAAAAAAGGCATTTTGAGGCAGGGAGGAATTATCCCAGCTTTAACTAATAGGCCTTCATCCTCCTGAGCAGCCTCAGCTGGGGCTCCATCCCCACCCTCTTCCTATTTTCCCCCATCTCTATTTAAGCTCAGAACAGGCAGATTGAGCTTTACTAGAGCAGTTGTGGTTTCCAGTTTAGCAGCAGTTCAGCACACCTATGAAATCTTTTGGGGGTGACCAAGGATTTCTCACACACCTTCCTAGCAGTTTTTTCACCTGATCCTGCACAAGGGATTGACTCGACCTGACTTGGCTTGGTCTTGAATCTGCCTCCTCATCACCAGCTCTGCTGATGCTCTGGAGCCTTGGGTGAAATTGGCCCAGGTCTGTGTTCCTGCCATACTTCTCTTGCTCAGGTACTGTGAGATGGTCCCTGTCACACCATTGTGTTCTCCTTTGGTTCTCTTGATAGAGATTCAAGACACAAACCCCTGTGGCAGTCTCCAGGCTCCTGCAGAGCAGAACCCATCACCCTCTGCACCCAACAGCCCAGCCAGTGCTCACTGCTCTGCCAGTCCTTCTGCATCCAGAACATGTCCCTACATGGGCAAATGAGGAGATAGTATTTTCAGTGACGTGAGTAGAGTAAGAAATTGAACATTATATTCAGTTGTTATTATCTTTTCCTTAGTGCCTTCTCCTTTACCAAGTACAACATTAGACTTTCATTCTTCAGTAGATTGGCAAAACTTTGTTTTGGAAGTGGCTTTGGTGCGATGTTTATCTGCTGGTTTTGTGGCTTTGTTTCCCCAGTCTCTTCCTTAGGTTTCCACTCTCAGTTTTGAACCACTTCTCCGTCTTCCTTTCTTCCTACACCTGGTTTGTGCAACAAGACCACAGATAATCTGATTTATCTACTTGTTTATTGCATGTTGGTTTTTTTCCTCTCCTTCTTGGTCTGTTCAGATGTACACTTGACAAGGCTCTGGGAGGGATTGGAACCCCAAATGATGCCAAGATTGTGGCAGTGTGCACTGCTGGGGGGTCAGGCTGATCCGTGTGACATGCACTTTCCTGTCATGTTTGGCTGTAGATGGAGGTTCCCAATAACCCCCATGAAGGCTTTAACCTGCCTGAGGGGAGGCTGAGCTGAGCTCTGAGGCAGAAGCTGTTCCCTGGGAGGGTGCTGAGGCGCTGGCACAGGGTGCCCAGAGAAGCTGTGGCTGCCCCATCCCTGGCAGTGCTCAAGGCCAGGTTGGACACAGGGGCTTGGAGCAGCTGCTCCAGTGGAAGGTGTCCCTGCCCATGGCAGGGGTTGGAGCTGGAGGAGCTTTCAGGTTCTTTCCAACCCACAGCTCTCTGGGATTCTGATTTATGGTTTTTGAACCCAAGAAGGAAAAATTTGCATTTCCCATATTATGAAAAACAGTGAAAGTATAAAGGGGAAGGTTGGGTTGAGCAAGGACAGACCCATGGGCAGGACTGCATTCAGCTGGCTTTAGACACCTGCAGTGTCAGCATGTGTGTGTAAAGCTGAGACCACAGAGAAAAGGAAGCTTCTGTGTATGAGAACATGTGGATATTTGATGTGGGATGGATGATGTTTTGCACTGTTTACACAACCAGTGGTATTGAGAATGGCTGCTTAAAGGGTTGTCAGATGCAAGGTCGATCTTTGAGATGTTTGCTCTTTATATATCTATAACTTAGTTATATAAGTACTACCCGAAGTGAAGGAGATGAATGAGGATGAGGAGATGGCCATTGAGTGTGTGAGCCATTAGCAATGGGAAACAGCAGTTCCCTTCATCCCCTGCCTGAGGTTGGTGTAGACAAATTTAGCTGGATCTTCTGAACCCATCTGAAGGTGTTAAAGCTTTACCAAAACCCTGTCTGCTGTCAGCTGCTTTTCTCTACATAGAATATGTCCCACTCTTGGTTTTGTTTCCTCCTTTTGCACACACCAAAGAGTCCCCCTGAGGATATTTAAATTTGGAGAATATGAAGCAAAATGGCTTTTCAAAGGCCAATTTTGGGTCCAAAATGGGCAGGTGGAATCACACAGACTTCAAAAAGGGAAAATGCTGAGTCCTGCCCATGGGGAACAGTTGCTCCAAGCACCAAGACAGGCTGGGGACACCTTAGCAGAGAGGGACAAGGTGGTTGTGGTGTCCTCTGTGTTGAAAGGAGGCATCAATGTGTCCTTGCAGCAAAGGCAGCCACCAGCACCCTGAGAAGAGCATTGGTGGTGGGTCAAGGGCCTTTCTGCAGTGAACATCTGAGCACAGGCCAGACCCAAACATGACTACAGAGTCAGAAAATCACTGCAATGTGACCTCTTATCTATTTAATGCAACACTAATTCATGTGGCAAATGAAGGCATGATATTATTGTATTTTCTTGTCCTTAAAGAAGAGCAATCCTCCCAACAGGAAAGAAATCATTCCAAAGACGTGTACTTGTTATAAAGGGTTTGGATGTTCATGGGAAAATGATTATGTTTTGCAGCACCAATTCCTTCCATAACAGCCCAGCCAGAGGTTCCGCATTTAAGCCTTAAGAAATTTTTTTCCATACATGATCTATTGACTATTATTTTATCAAGGTATTATTCAATATATTATTTATGACCTTTAGCCATCATGGTTTTATCTGCAAGTAATTGGGTGCATTCAGAGGAAACCCCAGATCCTGCCTTAACCTCATGCCCTGTGTGTTCCTATGAGCTGGGAGAAGTGATCCAACCTCTTCCTATGTTTCTTTGTCTCCTGCTGCCAAGAGAGTGGCTGGAGGAAACCACTTGAGTGTGACCATGTTTGTCCTCTTGGGCTTCTCCAACCTGTAGAAGCTGCTCTTTGTGACTGTTTTACTCGTCTCCATCCCCATGGTGGTGGGAACCTCATCAAGAGCAGCTCTCAGCTTCATGTGCCCATCTGCTCATTTCCTCCTAGGAAATGTACTTATTTCCTCCATAGGATGTAACTGGTGTCTTGCTTTCCTGGGTGGGCCTGCCCCATGGAAAGCTAACACCATGCTGACCTAGGAGCAGAGTGGAATTTCATCCCCTGTGATAAGCAGTCACGCAACTTGGTCTGGGAACAGCCTTTGCAGACACTGTCTGAGCAGTGTTGGCTTTTGCTTGGATGTCATCTGATGCTGATGACACAGATGCTCCATTTTTCTGGCCATATGTTGTATCCAGATGTGCCCAACTTGTTTCATGGCTCAAAGACTGTTGGTGTTGTCCAGAATTCCCCAATCACCTCCTCTTCTTATGTCTGTCCATCCAGGCAAAGCTGATTTTCTATCCCAGCTGCAGCTTATTCATGATTTCTCATTCCATGGTCTGAGGGTTGAGTCACACTGGTCAAGGGGTTATCTTATCAAATTCAAAGTTTCCACATCTGAATTAGTCACCAAAGGTTCCCCTTATAGAGACAAGGATGCATCTGGGGCTTGGATCTATTTTAAACTTCCATATCAGGGGTTTCTTCTGGAAAAAGTGTTTGGTTCTCTGCACTTGCAGTGAAGGGTGATGGGCAGACACAGCTCCAATGTGGGTTGTGTTGAGAGCAGACACAGGCCATAGCCTGAAGAGTCAGTTTAAGCCTAATGGGAAATATCAGCTCACTGTGCTGATGTGTTGGGGTCCTTCAGAAACCCCACTCCAAAGTGAGGAGGTGACAGCAGCTTTCATGCAGCCATGGGATGGTTTGTGTTGAAAAGGAGCTTAAAGTTCATCCAGTTCCATCCCAAGAAGCGGTTATATTCTGCATAGGTGGATAGGAAATTATTCCTTGGAAAATACTGGTGTTGGTTTGGTCTTAAAAGAGCAGTAAGAGAGAAACTTTAATCCCTAAACCTGGCTGCGGCCGAAGGGGCTGCAGGAAAGCTGGAGAGGGGCTTGGGACAAGGGCCTGGAGGGACAGAACAAGGGGAGGGACAGAACAAGGGGAATGGCTTGAACCTGCCCAAGAGAGGGGAGACTGAGCTGAGCTCTGAGGCAGAAGCTGTTCCCTGGGAGGGTGCTGAGGCGCTGGCACAGGGTGCCCAGAGAAGCTGTGGCTGCCCCATCCCTGGCAGTGCTCAAGGCCAGGTTGGACACAGGGGCTTGGAGCAGCTGCTCCATGGGAAGGGGTTGGGGCTGGAGCTGGAGGAGCTTTAAGCTCCCTTCCAACCCAAACCAGGCTGGGATTTCTATGATCCAGGCCCATGAAATTGTCCTTAAGACACAAACATGCCAACACACTGACCCTCCCATTCATTGCCTTTGGGCATGGACCAGCTCTGTCAAGCAAGGCAGCTGTAGAAGTGAACTTTGTTCACAAAGAAGAAAGTTTCTTTCTTGTTCTCCCCAGCTAATTAATCTCTGGTGTCTTGTTATGAAGAATGAGGTAAGTCACATGCAAGTGTTCTGAGAAGCTTTTGTGGTGATGAGGAAAGTTCCTTGGTAAAGCCCAGAAGGTCTTGTTAAAGCTGATGACTCCTGGAAAGGTGTTTGGTCCCCAAGGAGCACTTCTTGCTTTGGGCCAGTGAGCAGCATCACTTGTGATGGAAATAGCTGTGACTGCTTGTCTTGTGAAAGCCTGGATGTGGGGCCTGCTGGAGGGTTTTCTGTGCCCATACAAGCTTGGTCATACTCTCTCTTTAAAGAGACATCCTTGTCTTCATGACATGTGCAGATAATGTGGTTCTTGCTAATGGGGTGCTTTGTCCCTTCCTGCTATTGACCCTCTAATATAGAGCTGGGGAAACTCATTGCATTTCTCCTTATCTTTGAACCTCCTCAATGACTCCCCATACTTTAAACTTCTTGCCATTATTTTCCTTGGGATGTATTTGCTTGTGTCTGTTAAGCTGTGAGGCAAGCTCAAGTGCACTACATCCATCCTCCATGCCTGACTGGCTTTCAGAAATGTGGTGTTTCTACCATTATCAATGTGATTTGTAGAATAAGCATGGGAATGGGGTCACCTGACTCAACATCTACAATTCCTTGTCTAGTTATGAGATAGTCAGTTCCCTTCTAGAATGGATGGGAATAAAAGGATGTTTTCTCACATCCTAGGGCAGTTGGGGAGGATGGATGTGGTCCAGAACAGGTCTGACCATCAGAAGGACTTGTACCCTGGACCCTCTGTGCATGGTTTGTGCATCTCAGAATAGCTTTCTCTGGATTAACCTAATTGCAGTCAGGATCTGAAGGCCTCCTGGAGGTCAAACTGGATCAGCTGCCCCCCTCAAACCTAATTCCAGTTTGTTTGAATCCAAAAGACAGGACAAGAGGAAACAGCCTCGAGCTGCACCAGGGCAGGTTCAGATGGAGCTGAGGAACAATTCCTGCCCCACAGGGTGCTCAGCCATTGGAACAGGCTGCCCAGGCCAGGGCTGCAGGCACCAGCCCTGCAAGGGTTCACATCCCATGGAGACGAGGCCTCAGTGCCATGGGTTAGGGGTGGCCTTGGCAGGGCTGGGAATGGTTGGACTGGATGAGCTTGAAGGGCTTTTCCAGCCTGGTTGGTTCTAAGAGTCTGAAAGGAGCCCAGTTCATGCAGTCTGAGCCCAGGCTGTGATGGGGATGGGAACACAGTGAGGGGAGAAAGCTGAGTGTGTGTGTGTGTGTTCAAACTTGCACTCTTGCAGCTCACTCTTTATCTGAACAAATCCTGGAGCTACAGAAACACCTTCACTGAGCACAGATGGAGACACAAAACTGATTTAATGACTCAGCTTTTATTTATGTAAATTTGAAGAAGATGAAACTACTTCAGATCTCCCAATCCCTCCTCCCAACAGTCTTAAAAGCTTTATTTTAGTTTTCCTTTCAGTTGGACTAAAACTTTATACAGGAAAAAAAAAAAGATAATTGAAGGACTAAGAAACCACTTTCTTTGCATGTTTTCCTATGAGTGGTGGTGGAAACTATCACTTAAGTTGCCCGGGTGGAGACAGATGCAGTGAAATGTCCGAAGTCAGCTTTGGTTGCCCTCAGATAGAAATGTGTTGCCATTTGCTCTGTCCTGAAGGGCCAAGGACATGGCCATGCACTTGACATGGACATCATGCAACCTTCAGAAGGGTTGGGTTGTTCTGGAGCAACATCTGAAAGCTCAGAGGGAGACTCAGGGGCATCTCCAGTTATTAATAGTCAATGTTGAGGCATCTGAACTCAGTTCCAGAAGTCTTTATGCTTCTTGACCCTTGTGCATCCAGTTTGACCTGCTCTACCCATGCTCATGTGAATGTTTCATTGGGATAATAGTCTAGGACTATGGAATTATGTCTATGTGGTGCTGGCATCATTGTGAAGAAATAACTGGGACAGCTCAGGAACAGGCACATGTTAACTCATGACTTCTGGTTGTCCAAAGCAGTGGTAAATGCTCCATTCCTGTCAGTGTTCAAGGCCAGGTTGGACACAGGGGCTTGGAGCAGCTGCTCCAGTGGAAGGTGTCCCTGCCCATGGCAGGGGTTGGGAATGGATGATCTTAAGGTACTTTCCAACCCAAACCACTCTATGATTCTCTGACACATTTTGCTCCAGCTGAGCTACTGGTTTGGGCCTAATGAATGAATGTTTAATTCAGACAAAGCACAGTGTGAAGGTGATGTGCAACAAGCCCAGCTACTGCTGACATCCCATTTTATAGCAGAAATCAATTGTGTGTGGGGAGAGGTGGGAAGGTGCGGAGGTCTGTCTGTACAGTGACATCTCCTGTTCATCATGGTGCACTTCAGGATCAGAAGAGCTTCTGTTCCTGCTTATAATGGGAAAAGTGTCAAAGGAAAACACAAACAAGACAAGGTTGTTGCACTTCTCACTGTGTGCATCTTTGGGGCCATAACCCCTGGGATCCTTCTGTTAGGAAGCTGTCTGTCTCTTGAGCAGTGTCTTCAGTGCCTCCTTCACCTCCTGGTTCCTCAGGCTTGTCATGGGTTCAGCAGTAATAGTCATTTTCCCCACCTTCTTGTAGCTGGTGCAGTTCTGTGGTTTGACTTCTGGGCTGGAAACAGTTGCTGATAGCAAGTATGTTTTGAGGGTGTTTTTGTTCAAGGCCTTTTCTGAGCACATGCTCAGCTGGGGAGGAGGGGAGGCCAGGAGGAAGGAGAGACAGGACACCTGACCCAGGCTAGTCAATGAGGTATTCCATACCATAGCACGTGATGCCCAGGATGCAACTGGGAGAGAGAGAGCACGAGGGGTGGAAGTCTGGAGGAAAATGGAGGAGGGAGCACACGGTGCTCAGCCGGGCAGGGTGGAGTGAGTTATGGGTCGGTGGCTGGTGAGGTGTTGTATTCTTTTCGCTTGTTATTGGCTGTATCATTATTATTTGTAATAGTAGTGGCAGTACTGATTTTGTGTTATGCTTTAGTAATTAAACCATTCTTATTTCAAGCCGTGGGGACTACATTCTGGTTTAAACCACGACATACAGTCATGTAGATCCACTCATGGAGTCCAAGTCTGTTTGTGTCACTTTAGTTGCAATACCAGTTTTATACATTGATGTGTATTCCTCTGTCACACATACATATATTTACACACATACACACTTATTACAGATATTGGAGCTGAGGGAAAAGGTCCAGAATCTTGCAAGAAAAGTGGAAATTTATTAGTGACAAAAGTGAGAAATGAATAAAGCTGATTGGTGTTTCCTGTGAGGAAAAGAAGGCCTGGGATAATTCAAGGTAATGTTTTCCTAGATGCTGGTAGCTGAGAAGTGAAATGAGGTTTGAGGTTCCTGCTCCTCCTGGTTTCCTTCCAAGGAAGATGTAAGGGGGGTTCTGTTTCTCATTAAGTACCATCATTGACTTTAGTGCAGGAACTGTGAAAGAACATGTATAAAGTCATGAGGATGAGTGGAAAACCCCATTAGTTTAGACTTTCTCACTTGATGTAGGGTATTTATGCCCTGCATGATACAAGTTTTGTATGTTGCCACTGGTTGAACAACCTCCTCACACACTTGATCAGAGCTCCCTTCACCTCCTTGTTCCTCAGGCTGTAGATGAATGGGTTGAGCATGGGAGTGACCACGATATAAAAGATGGAGGCCACCTTATCCAGGCTCCTGTGGCTAGAAGAGGGTTGTAGGTACATGAAGAATCCTGACCCAAAGAACAAGGAAACAGCCACCAAATGGGAGGCACAGGTGTGGAAGGCTCTGGCTCTGCTCTGTGCTGAGCACATCCTCAGCACTGTGCAAATGATAGAGATGTAGGAGAGCAAAATGACCACGCTTGCACCCAGCACATTGATGGCTACAAAGGCAAGGATGACCATCTCACTGCTGTGGGTGTCAGAGCACACAAGCTTTAGAACAGGAAATTCATCACAGAAGAAGTGGTCAATGTGGTTGGGACCACAAAAGGAACCTCCAAACATGCTCCATGTGCAGATGATGGCACTGAGGAAGGCGAATAGGTAGGATGATGCTACCAGCTGCCAGCAGACACGGCTGGACATGATGGTCACATAGAGCAGGGGCTGGCAGATGGCAACGTGCCGGTCGTAGGCCATCATGGCCAGCAGGTGACATTCAGCAGTACCAAAGAAAGCAAAGGTGAAGAACTGCATCATGCAGGCAGTGAAAGAAATGGTTTTGTCCTCTGATAAGAGGTCTGCCAGCATCCTGGGGGAGATGACTGTGGAATAGCAGATGTCAGTGAAGGCAAACTGGGTGAGGAAGAAGTACATGGGGGTGTGGAGGCTGGGAGACACCCGAACCAATGTGATAATGCCAACGTTCCCCACCAGAGTGACAATGTAAATCAATAGAAACAAGACAAAAAGAGGAGTTTGTGCACATGGTTCCTCTGTAATTCCCAACAGAATGAATTTAATCTGTGTGTGATTTCCTCTCATGACCAGATGTTACCTACAAATGCGAAAGGAAGGAAAACTTGAAAATCATTGCAAATAGAAATTCACTTTTGGAGGATATTTAACAACAATCGATCACCAGTTTAACTGACATGTTTTTGGTGGAATTAATATTTTGTAACCAAAATGATATGAATTTGTTTTTCATAGGAGGTATTTGGAAGAGAACAGAGAGGGCATTGAAGAAAAAAAAGGCATATTTGTTCTTCTCTGTTGAGAAACATAAACTATGAATTTATTCAAGCTCCTGATTTTTCAGGTTTGACTGAAGAATCAGATCTTTACTCACTTTCAGATTGGAGCGATTTGTTGTCAGAAGACAGCTTGGAGGAACCTCATAGGAGTGCAAGTAAACCTGGAGCAAGAGAAAGTCACATTCCCAATGAAATCCCAGCTTACACACTACTGACCTCCACACATTTTCTTTTTGTTTTTAATACTAATGCCAGTCTTAAATTCGCATTTAGCAAAGTGTTATTTATAATTCAAAAGGATAAAATTCACATTGCTGAAGTTATGATTTATATCTTTCTGAGTTCCAGCACACTGAAGCACCCTAAACCCATAGGCATTAAGTTGCTTACTTGAAAACAGAGTTGATGTTTAAATGTGCTGATTCCAAAGGCTGATTTGTAACTGACCACATTCCTCCGACAATCTGAAATGCTGCATTTCTTTATAACAAAACAAGATTCATCCTCATTTAACTCTTGAGTAATTCAGTGCATCTTGCTTTAGCTGCCTATGTAAAAGAAAACCAAAGTGCAAAAGCCAATTCCCCCTCTTATTATAAAGAATACCCACACAGGTAAGGCTGATTTCTGATGCAGCTTTACTAAAGACAATCCAAGGACATGCAGAAGCAAGCCCATTGCATCAGTGCAGGTGAGGCTGTGCTTTGTGTTGGTGTTACCTCCTGTGCCTTCCTCTGCCACAGAGTGATGGGAGCCAAGGGTTTATCCCCAGTGCAGCAGAGAACATCCAGGTGCCAGCATCAGCTCTGTTCAGCTCCTGATGTGAAGAGAGGTGAGCTCCTGCCAGACTGCAAGAGCCCAGCTTGTGGTGCTGGGGCTGTAAATACAGTTGCATGTGCTCTCCTGGGAGGAAGCCTCCAGGGCTGCTCATGCTTTAGCAGAGGAAAACAAAGAGAAGGAAAAGCAAAGGGTGTGAAATCACCTCTGAAAGGCATTGTGGTGCTTGGGCATCTGAGAGACATGGCATGGATGAGCCATGCCTGAGCACAGCTGCACAGCAGCAGTGATGAGGGGCTCATAGGATGCTTCTGACATTCTTATGGACTAATCCATACTTTCTGTCAGTCATTGCCAACAGAATAAGAATGGGTTTAAAGACATTTCCGATATTGCAAAGGATCCCTAAATGGGACATGAAGCACAAGTGACTCCTTCTCTGGAGCTTCTGTTTTTTTTCTGTGCACACTTGAGAGCCCAGTTTTCCATCCCCACTGGGGTTATCCACATGCAGTGCCTGGATGTCCAACAGCTGAGCTGGTGCCTCTGGGCTTCCACTGTACTCAAGGGTGAGAAATGGGCATTTTGAGGCAATGATGAGTTGTGCTAGGCTGAACTAATAGGCCTTTATGTCCCTGAGCAGCCTCAGCTGGGTCTCCATCCCCACCCTTTGCCCAATTGCCCCCATCTCTATTTAAGCTCACTCTAAGGAGGTTGAATTTTATTAGAGGCATTGTGGTTTCCTCTTAACAATGAGTTGTGCAGTTATGAAATTGTTTGATGATGACCTTGGTTTGCTACTGGATTTCCCTAGCCATTGCTGGACCTGATCCTGACCAGGGACTTTACTTCATCTGGATTAACATGGTTTGGACTTGGACTTTTCTCATCATCACCAGATTTCCTGATGCTCTGGAGTCTTGGCTGAACTTGTCCCATGTCTCTGTTCCTGCCATATTTCTGTAGTTCAGGTCCTGCGGGATAGTGTTCTCCGTGAGGGTAATAGGGTAAAGAACTGAACATTATATACAAGTGTCATTTTCTGGTCCATAGTGACTTCTACTTTTCCAATTATAATATTAGACTTTGATTGAGATGAAATCTGGTATATATTTGGTGTGTGCATTTTGTGTCTCCAGCAGGAGTTTCTGCATTGTGTAGACCCTTTCCTCTGCAATGCCTGAAGCAGAATCATGCAATGATGCTCTCAGTATAAAATGTATTCCAAAACCTCAAGCCTCTTATATTGCTGAAATTGACAATTGTGCCTCCCCTGCACATTAGACTGAGCTTCCTCTTGGACATTCACAGAGTTGAATCCACTCTGTACAAGACTATGGAAATCCAGAGCTCTCTTGGGAGCATAGCACCAAGTGTGGATAAATGTTTGAGTATTTCTGTATCTCGGCTTTGAGAACTTTATTAAAGCCAAGAGGAAATAAAGACACCAGAGTGGGGTAATGAACCCTACAGATGACACTTCTCTTCTAGGTCCCTTTTCCACAAAAGCTTGGGTCAGATGAATTTTGAGGCCAAACTTGGGCTTTTTGTGGCTCTAAGATTTTATATGTATGGTCTGAGCAGCAAGATCCAACAAAACAGAGGAAGAAAACAAGGTGTGGTGAAGTTTCTATAGGAAGTATTGTGTTATGATCTCGTAGCAGCCTTCCAGTATGTGAAGGGGGGCTATAGGGATGCTGGGGATGGACTCTTCCTGAGGGACTGTAGGGACAGGACAAGGGGTAATGGGTTAAAATTGAAACAGGGGAAGTTTAGATTGGATCTAAGGAAGAAATTCTTTCCTGTGAGGGTGCTGAGGCACTGGAATGGGTTGCCCAGGGAGGTTGTGAATGCTCCATCCCTGGCAGTGTTTATGGCCAGGTTGGACCATGGGTGTCATGGCTTAGTGTGAAGTGTCCCTGCCCATGGCAGGGGGGCTGGAAATGGATGATTTTAAGGTCCTTTCTAACCATTCTATGATTCTATGATATCAAAGGTCTCTGTCCTGCCAAGCTCTTTAGCATCTGATTACATCAGTTCTGCCTCCTTCACTGAGTAAAGGCTGAAGCCACTTTCCCACAAATAAAAGAGAACATCTCATCTCTTGCTGCTGTTTGCCAGAGCACACAAAAGAGACTGTTCACCATCCATATTCTGTTCAAAACATCAGTTAATTCCCACTCATAGCAGGTAAAGATATTTTCCCCCATCAGTGTGTTTTGGTTTCTCTGAGACCCAGACAGCTCTCAGTTAGGATCGATTCTGTGTTCAGGATTGTCTTTCATCTATGGAAATGAGCCACTGTCTTAACTCCTATATGAAATAAACCATTTGGTATTTCCTGGTGTGCAGTAGCAAGAGTTCAGCATGGGCATGGAATGTGGGTGCTTGCCTTGTGCTGGAATTCTATGGATTGCACCATTTAAGTAAATGGCACTTCAGATGAATGTAAGACATCCCTTAAAATGAGCGGGATGAAGCCTTAATATGCCCAAATTGTCCTTAACACTGGGTAGCCTCAGCACCATTCATCATCCTGTATTATGAATGATATTGTCTACAGTTTCTCACTTAAAGTGAAATCTACTTTGAAGTTGCACCCTGGGGAGGGATACCTCTTGATATACTAAAGTGCAGCTTGAGACCTTGATTCCCACCAACTTCTGCTCTTTGAAAGGCACAAACAAATGCAATGAATCTTTTGAAGCCTTTTCTCTGACTCTTTCTCAGCCAGCAAATGTAAAACTGCACTTCCTGTTCCCTCCCACCCCAGCAGCTTTAATAAAGAGCTCACAGGTAAGAGTGAGGAATTTTATTGGAGCTGAGGGACAAGGTCAAGAATCTTGCAAGAAAAATAGGTATTTATCAGTGACAAAGGCTATAACCGGATAAAGCTGATTGGTGTTTCCTGTGAGGAAAAGAGGCCTGGGATAATTCAGGGCAATTTCTTCCTACAGACAGGTGACTGTGATATAAATTGAAGATTGAGTCTCCTTCTCCTCTTGATCTCTTCCATGGAAGAAGTGATGGTCGGGTCCATTTCTCATGCAATACTGTCAGTGACTTTTTGTTCAGGAATTGTTTTAGAACCTACATAAAATCATGAGGGGTAGTGGGAAATCCCAGAGCTTTAGTGCCTCATAGGCTTTCCACTTGACATGTAATCCTCATGTCCTGGATGATACAAGTCTTGCATGTTGCCAGTGCCTGAAAAGCATTCTCCCGGACTTCAGCAGAGCCCCCTTCACCTCCTTGTTCCTCAGGCTGTAGATGAATGGGTTGAGCATGGGAGAGACCATGGCATAGAAGATGGAGGCCACCTTATCCAGGCTCCCGTGCCTAGAAGAGGGTTGCAGGTACATGAAGAATGCTGGCCCAAAGTGCATGGAAACGGCCATTAAATGTGAGGCGCAGCTGTGGAAAGCTCTGGCCCTGCTCTCTGCTGAGCACATCCTCAGCACAGTGCGAATGATAGAGATGTAGGAGAGCAAAATGACCACGCTTGCACCCACCGCATTGATGGTGACAAAGGCAAAGATGACCATCTCACTGCTGTGGGTGTCAGAGCACACGAGCTTTAGAACAGGAACTTCATCACAGAAGAAGTGATCAATGTGGTTGGGACCACAGAAGGAACCTCCAAACACACACCATGTGTAGACGATGGCACTGAGGAAGGCGAATAGGTAGGATGATGCTACCAGCTGCCAGCAGACACGGCTGGAGATGATGGTCACATAGAGCAGGGGCTGGCAGATGGCAACGTGCCAGTCATAGGCCATCATGGCCAGCAGGTGACACTCAACAGTACCAAGGAAAGCAAAGGTGAAGAACTGCATCATGCAGGCAGTGAAAGAAATGGTTTGTCCTCTGATAAGAGGTCTGCCAGCATCCTGGGGGAGATGACTGTGGAATAGCAGATGTCAATGAAGGCGAAATGGGTGAGGAAGAAGTACATGGGGGTGTGGAGGCTGGGAGACACCCGAACCAATGTGATAATGCCAACGTTCCCCACCAGAGTGACAATGTAAGTGAATAGAAACAATATGAACAGAGGGGTCTGCGCACGAGGGCTGTCTGTAATTCCCAAGAGGATGAATTTAATCTGGGTTTGATTTCCTCCCATCACCTGGCGTTACCTGCTGAGGCAAAAGGAAGAGAAACAGAACACTTTTTAAAAGTGGACACTCACTCTTGGACCATAATCAATATTAGTCACTATTTTGGCTTCCATATTTTGGTTAAATTCACATATTCTGCTATAATTTTAACCTCAAATTATATGTTTTTTGGTTTTCAGTGAAGGTATTTGAAAAGAACAGGAAGCAACTGAAGCAACAAATGGTGTCTGTGGTTTTCTATGCTGGAACACTTAAAACGATGGATTTATTTAGGCACTTTTGGACCATAGTTTAATCCAAACAATGGCAAGTTTAACTGCCAAGTTACTGTATATCCTACTGTATTTTCTAACCCAAATTACATATATTTTTGTCATGGTTTGAGCATGTTTTGAGGGTGTTTTTGTTCAAGGTTTTTTTTCCAGCCAGGTGGAGGAGGGGAAGCCAGGAGGAAGGAAAGACAGGGCACCTGACCCAGGCTAGCCAATGAGGTATTCCATACCATAGCACGTGATGCCCAGGATGCATACTGGGAAAGAGAAGGCTGGAGGGGGGAGCTCTGGAGGAAAATGGAGGAGGGAGCACATGGTGCTCGGCCAGGCAGGGTGGAGTGAGTTATGGGTTGGTGGCTGGTGAGGTGTTGTATTCTTTTCACTTGCTGTTTGCTGTATCATTATTATTTGTAGTAGTAAATGGCAGTAGGGGTTTTGTGTTATGCCTTAGCAATTAAACCGTTCTTATCTCAATCCGTGGGGGCTACATTCTTTGGATTCTCCTTCCTAACTCTCCGGGAGTAGGGGGACTTGGTTTTAAACCACGACAATTTTGTGTTATACAGTTGAGGTATCTTGAAAAGAAAAAGGAGCACATTCAAGGAACAAATGGCATTTTCAGTGCTAGGACTCTTAAAACTATCAATTCATTCAAGCACATGTGTTTTCAGATTAAAGAAAAGAATCAGATCTTTCTTCACTTTCACTTTTCAGTTTTCAGTGCTAATTTGTTCAGAAGACACCTGAAAACCTCATAGTAACACATGTAAACCAGGGGGATAGAAAGTCCCAGTCCCAGTGAAATCCAGCTTACACATGAATGAACTGCACCCATTTTCACTTGGCTTTTCGTTATCATTCCAATCAACAAACCACATTTATCAAACTATTTGAGATCATTCCTAACAGATAACATTCACATGATTTATGGTTTTCTGAGCTCCAGCACATTGAAGCATCCTAAATCTATGAGCATTCAGCTGCTTGCATTAAAAAGGTGTTGATGTTACAATGTGCTGATTTGTTAGTGACTACATTCTGCTGACAATCTGGAATGTTGCATTTCTTTAGAACAAAATAAGATTCATCCTCATTGAACTCTTGAGTAATTCAGTGCATCTTGCTTTAGCTGCCTATGGGAAAGAAAACAACCTGCAGAAACCATTGGTTCCCTCTTCTTATAAAGAAAACCCACACAGGTAAGGCTGATTTCTGATGCAGCTTTACTAAAGAGGACCTCAGGACATGCAGAAGCAAGCCCATTGCCTCAATGCAGGTGAGGCTGTGATTTGTGTTGGTCTTACCTCCTGTGCCTTCCCTTTGCCACCGAGTGATGGGAGCCAAGGGTTTATCCCGAGTGCAGCAGAGAACATCCAGGTGCCAGCATCAGCTCTGTTCAGCTCCTGATGTGAAGAGAGGTGAGCTCCTGCCAGACTGCAAGAGCCCAGCTTGTGGTGCTGGGGCTGTAAATACAGTTGCATGTGCTCTCCTGGGAGGAAGCCTCCAGGGCTGCTCATGCTTTAGCAGAGGAAAACAAAGAGAAGGAAAAGCAAAGGGTGTGAAATCACCTCTGAAAGGCATTGTGGTGCTTGGGCATCTGAGAGACATGGCATGGATGAGCCATGCCTGAGCACAGCTGCACAGCAGCAGTGATGAGGGCTCATAGGATGCTTCTGACATACTTGTGGACCATGAAAAGGTTTTGGTCTGCACAGACTGACACAATGAGAATGGGTTGAGAGACATTCCAGATCTTGCACACAGTCCTCAAAAGGGACATGAAGCACAAGTGACTCCATTTCTGGAGCTGCTGATGTCCCTCTGTGGAGGGAAAGCCCAGTTTTCCATCCCCACTGGGGTTATCCACATGTAGTGCCTGGATGTCCTGCAGCAGAGCTGTGCCTCAGGACTTCCAATGTATTCAAGGGTGGAAAAAAGGCATTTTGAGGCAGGGAGGAATTATCCCAGCTTTAACTAATAGGCCTTCATCCTCCTGAGCAGCCTCAGCTGGGGCTCCATCCCCACCCTCTTCCTATTTTCCCCCCATCTATTTAAGCTCAGAACAGGCAGATTGAGCTGTACTAGAGCAGTTGTGGTTTCCAGTTTAGCAGCAGTTCAGCACACCTATGAAATCTTTTGGGAGTGACCAAGGATTTCTCACACACCTTCCTAGCAGTTTTTTCACCTGATCCTGCACAAGGGATTGACTCGACCTGACTTGGCTTGGTCTTGAATCTGCCTCCTCATCACCAGCTCTGCTGATGCTCTGGAGCCTTGGTTGAACTTGGCCCAGGTCTGTGTTCCTGTTTGTTTATTGCCTGTTGTTTTTTTTCTCCTCCTTCTTGGTCTGTTCAGATGTACACTTGACATGGCTCTGGAAGGGATTGGAACCCCAAATGATGCCAAGATTGTGGCAGTGTGCACTGCTGGGGGGTCAGGCTGATCCGTGTGACATGCACTTTCCTGTCATGTTTGGCTGTAGATGGAGGTTCCCAATAACCCCCATGAAGGCTTTAACCTGCAAGGGAGGAGACTGAGCTGAGCTCTGAGGCAGAAGCTGTTCCCTGGGAGGGTGCTGAGGCGCTGGCACAGGGTGCCCAGAGAAGCTGTGGCTGCCCCATCCCTGGCAGTGCTCAAGGCCAGGTTGGACACAGGGGCTTGGAGCAGCTGCTCCAGTGGAAGGTGTCCCTGCCCATGGCAGGGGTTGGAGCTGGAGGAGCTTTAAGGTTCTTTCCAACCCACAGCTCTCTGGGATTCTGATTTATGGTTTTTGAACCCAAGAAGGAAAAATTTGCATTTCCCATATTATGAAAAACAGTGAAAGTATAAAGGGGAAGGTTGGGTTGAGCAAGGACAGACCCATGGGCAGGACTGCATTCAGCTGGCTTTAGACACCTGCAGTGTCAGCATGTGTGTGTAAAGCTGAGACCACAGAGAAAAGGAAGCTTCTGTGTATGAGAACATGTGGATATTTGATGTGGGATGGATGATGTTTTGCACTGTTTACACAACCAGTGGTATTGGGAATGGCTGCTTTCAGTGGTGTTAGATACAAGGTGTATGTTTCAGACGTCTACTCTTTATATATGTATAACTTAGTTATATAAGTACTACCCAAAGTGAAGGAGATGAATGAGGATGAGGAGATGGACATTGAGTGTGTGAGTCATTAGCAATGGGAAACAGCAGTTCCCTTCATCCCCCTGCCTGAGGTTGGTGTAGACAACTTCAGCTGGACCTTCTGAACCTATTTAAAGGTGTTAAAGCTTTACCAAAACCCTGTCTGCTGTCAGCTGCTTTTCTCTACATGCAATATGTCCCACTCTTGGTTTTGTTTCCTCCTTTTGCACACACCAAAGAGCCACCCTGAGGATACTTAAATTTGGAGGAAATTGAAGCAAAATGGCTTTTCAGAGGCCAATTTTGGGTCCAAAATGGGCAGGTGGAATCACACAGACTTCAAAAAGGGAAAATGCTGAGTCCTGCCCATGGGGAACAGTTGCTCCAAGCACCAAGACAGGCTGGGGGCACCTTAGGGAGAGGGACAAGGTGGTTGTGGTGTCCTCTGTGTTGAAAGGAGGCATCAATGTGTCCTTGCAGCAAAGGCACCCACAGCACCCTGAGAAGAGCATTGGTGGTGGGTCAAGGGCCTTTCTGCAGTGAACATCTGAGCACAGGCTGGGGAAAGGGGAAGTCAAAGCTGCTTTGGGAAGGGTGAAGGGAGAAGGTGAATTGTGCTGAAGAAATGGTCATCTTGCTGGAAAAGGGGCTGATGGGAAGGGGGAAGTGGGAGGGGAAGGAGGAGTAATGCTCATTTCTCAACAGGCACCATGCTTATTTTAAGGTCATCTCATCATTTTAAGGTCAATGCATATTTAAGGGTAACATGAGCAGCAGTCATCTTTTCATACAGATTTATATATACAGATGTTCTTTAAGTATAAGAACAGAGGAAGAAATACTTGCAAGTATAATTGAGATGAGAAGGGGCTGGCTTTTCCCTTGAAGCTACAAGTCCATGGAACTGCAATCAGGGATCCTGGTCTTTCTTTAATTGACCCAAACATGAATACAGAGTCAGAAAATCACTGCAATGTGACCTCTTATCTATTTAATGCAACAGGAATTCATGTGGCAAATGAAGGCATGTTATTATTGTATTTACTTGTCTTTAAGAAGGGCAATCCTCCCAACAGGAAAGAAATCATCTCAAAGAAGCCTACTTGTTATAAACGGTTTGCATGTTCATGGGAAACTGCTTATGTTTTACAGGACCAATTCCTTCCATAACAGCCCAGCCAGAGCTTTACCATTTAAGCCTTAAGATAATTTTTTACATACATGAACTATTGACTATTATTTTATCAAGGTATTATTTTTCAATGTATTATTTATGACCTTCAGCCATCATGGTTTTATCTGCAAGTAATTGGGTGCATTCACAGAGGAAACCCCAGATCCTGCCTTAACCTCATGCCCTGTGTGTTCCTATGAGCTGGGAGAAGTGATCCAACCTCTTCCCATGTTTCTTTGTCTCTTGCTGGCAAGAGAGTGGCTGGAGGGAAACCACTTGAGTGTGACCACGTTTGTCCTCTTGGGCTTCTCCAACCTGTAGAAGCTGCTCTTTGTGACTGTTTTACTCGTCTCCATCCCCATGGTGGTGGGAACCTCATCCAGAGCAGCTCTCAGCTTCATGTGCCCATCTGCTCATTTCCTCCTAGGAAATGTACTTATTTCCTCCATAGGATGTAGCTGGTGTCTTGCTTTCCTGGATGGGCCTGCCCCATGGAAAGCTACCACCATGCTGACCTAGGAGCAGAGTGGAATTTCATCCCCTGTGATAAGCAGTTTTGGTGGTTGAGTCACACTGGTCCAATGAGTTATTTTATCTAGTTGTAGGTTTCCACTTTGGAATTAATCACTGTAGGTTCCCCTTATGGAGACAAGGATGCATCTGGGGCTTGGATTCAGCTTGGATCTATTTTAAACTTCCATATCAGGGGTTTCTTCTGGAAAAAGTGTTTGGTTCTCTGCACTTGCAGTGAAGGGTGATGGGCAGACACAGCTCCAATGTGGGTTGTGTTGAGAGCAGACACAGGCCATAGCCTGAAGAGTCAGTTTAAGCCTAATGGGAAACATCAGCTCACTGTGCTGATGTGTTGGGGTCCTTCAGAAACCCCACTCCAAAGTGAGGAGGTGACAGCAGCTTTCATGCAACCATGGAATGGTTTGGGTTGGAAAGGAGCTTAAAGTTCACCCAGTTCCATCCCCTGCCACAGTCAGGGGCACATTCCACTGGAGCAGCTTGCTCCAAGCCCCATCCAACCAGGCATCCATCAGTTCTATTGATCAATAATTTCTAATGCAGCAGAGCCTCAAAGCTCAGCATCCATAAAACAATTCCTGGACAGAGCAGGAAAGCAAAATGGATGTGTGCAGTGTCCTGGCTGTGTGTTTGCTTTTATCAAGGTTGCTAATAGCAGATATTAACTTAATGAAGAAGGGTTTATATGCTACATAGATGGATAGGAAATTCTTCCTTAGAAAATACTGGTGTTGGTTTGGTCTTTCAAGAGCAATAAGAGAGAAACTTCTCTCCCTAAACCTGTCTGTGCCTAAAGGGGCTGCAGGAAAGCTGGAGAGGGGCTTGGGACAAGGGTCTGGAGGGACAGAACAAAGGGAATGGCTTGAACCTGCCCAAGAGAGGGGAGACTGAGCTGAGCTCTGAGGCAGAACCTGTTCCGTGGGAGGGTGCTGAGGCGCTGGCACAGGGTGCCCAGAGAAGCTGTGGCTGCCCCATCCCTGGCAGTGCTCAAGGCCAGGTTGGACACAGGGGCTTGGAGCAGCTGCTCCAGTGGAAGGGGTTGGGACTGGAGCTGGAGGAGCTTTAAGCTCCCTTCCAACCCAAACCAGGCTGGGATTCTATGATCCAGGCCCATGAAATTGTCCTTAAGACACAAACATGCCAACACACTGACGCTCCCTTTCACTGCCTTTGGGCATGGACCAGCTCTGTCAAGCAAGGCAGCTGTAGAAGTGAACTTTGTTCACAAAGAAGAAAGTTTCTTCCTTGTTCTCCCCAGCTAATTAATCTCTGAGGGCTTGTTCTGAAGAATGAGGTAAGTCACATGCAAGTGTTCTGAGAAGCTTTTGTGGTGATGAGGAAAGTTCCTTGGTAAAGCCCAGAAGGTCTTGTTAAAGCTGATGACTCCTGGAAAGGTGTTTGGTCCCCAAGGAGCACTTCTTGCTTTGGGCCAGTGAGCAGCATCACTTGTGATGGAAATAGCTGTGACTGCTTGTCTTGTGAAAGCCTGGATGTGGGGCCTGCTGGAGGGTTTTCTGTGCCCATACAAGCTTGGTCATACTCTCTCTTTAAAGAGACATCCTTGTCTTCATGACATGTGCAGATAATGTGGTTCTTGCTAATGGGGTGCTTTGTCCTTCCTGCTTTTGGCCCTCTAATATAGAGAGCTGGGGAAGCTCATTGGATTCCTCCTTACCTTTGAACCTCCTCAATGACACCTCATACCTTAACCTTCTTGCCATTCTTTTCCTTGGGATGTATTTGCTTGTGTCTGTTAAGCTGTGAGGCAAGCTCAAGTCCACTACATCCATCCTTCATGCCTGACTGGCTTTCATAAGTGTGGTTTCCTACCATTATGAAATTGGGATTGGAGAGTAAGCATGGGAATGGGGTCACCTGACTCAACATCTACAATTCCTTCTTTAGTTATGAGATAGTCACAGATAGAGGGTGGTGATGTAGGCTAAGGTGAACACCATGAACAAGAGAAGCTGCAGCTTTGGGTCTGTGGTGAGTGCCAGGAGGATGAAGCTGGTGACTGAGCTGTGGTTCCTCTCTTCCATGGTGAAGGAACTGAACTGGAGACATGGATCAGTGGCTGCTTCATCGCTGCAGTGTGTGGGGTCTTGATCATGGGCTAAGGGAAGGGCTTCCATGGTGCTGGCATTGCTCTCTGTACCATAGCACAGCTGCACACAGGATAGAGAAAAGCAGAATAAATTTAGCATTGAGAGAATCTGCACTCTTATAGTTTGGTTGAGCTGTTGTATCAGGGAATGATGGAATGGTTTGGAAAGGACCCTAAAGCTCATCCAGTTCCAGCCACCTGTCCAGGGCAGGGACACCTTCTATTAGAGCAGGTTGCTCCAAACACCATCCAACCTGGCCTTGAACACTTCCTTGCATTCCCTGACTTCTGTGAATATGAGATCTCAATCTCGGTGCCACATTAAATTGCTCATACATTAAGACTTTATTTTGAATTTCATATGCAGAAACTGGAGATAGAGGCTGAAGACAAATGCATGTGGAGTCCCCATCTGCTACAGCCCAACACAGTCTGCTTGGATTCATTGCCTTCAGTCTTAGCAGTAAAAACATTGTCTCATTGAGCTTTGTCTTCTGCATGAACAAACACTGAAGGGTTGGATGTGCACTGAAAAGCCTTAATTACAATGTGTGTATGTTAGGAGCTCTGGTTTTAGGCACATTACTGAAAACAGCAGTTATTCAGTGCTAGTGTGTGTTTGCACAGCTGAGTACAGGCACAGAACCTGAATTCCTCTCACCTGACATTGCCAGCCTAAGTTGCCAGCCTAAGAATGAGTTACTTCAGCTCTTCCATAGGCAATGGAAGTGATAGACCCTTCCATAGGAAGACCAGAATATGAGCTGTGCCCTGCTGCTTCCTTGCAGCTTCCCCTCTGCTCCAGTCAGGTTTGGAGGACCCTCTCTCAATTGCCTCTCCAGCTGGATGCTCCTCAATGGGCTTGATGATTTTCTTATCTGGTCTCATGTGTTGATTCTAGTGTTTGTCATCAGGTACCACAAGGGATGGGCAGAGAGATGAGGAGACAGAGAAAAGAAAGATGAATCCCCTTGAAGATTTACCTTCTTGCCTAATGTGATTCTGTGTCCCTTGCTGACCCTTTTTACCCAGGAATATTCATTCATGGCCTTGTCCATCAAGATCCCATGTGTCCCATGGAGCCGTGAGCTAGAGCATATCCCCACCATGAGGGTCCAAGGTGGGATCACAAGTGTAGAGAGCACAAGAACAAAAGCAGGCTGAAGATGTCTGTGTGACAACCCCACAGCAGCTCATCTGCCAGGGCAGAGCATGCAGGTGCATCCTCTCCTGTCCCTGCATTGCCTGTGGTGTGTGGTTGGGGATATTTCTCCATTACTTCATCCTGTATTTCCCTAAGGAGCAGGTCTGCCGCGGCCAGGTGGAGGGGAGAAAACACCGACACGATGTAGATTCACAAAATGCTCCGTTTATTGATTACAAGGCTGCTCTTAATATACTGTCCCACACGCAATCACGCACTACTTGATTGGCTACTTCACTCTGCCCGCGAGAGGTACACGCTCCACTTTGCCTCTCCTGATTGGTTTCACACCTTCGCTTCAGCTTAGCGTTACATCATGCTTCTGGCATCTTGTTATTGCTCTCCTGTTTTGCTGACCTTGATGCTTCCTCTTCCAGCCTGGGGTCAGAGGCTCACTTTCTCACAGCTTGCTGCAAGCCTGTTAAAGCGCCCATGCTCGACCCCCAACATCTCCCCCTCTTTTTTCAAATAAGGCATTCGTCATCTGCTGCATGCGTTGCATAATACATTGTAACAAACAAGGTTCAAAAACAAAATTAACAACATAATCATTATTGGTCCACTTAACATCATGATTAAACTCCTTAACCAACTACTTATCCCTAACGATTTTAACCAAGAGTCTATAGGATTTGTTTCTACAGTATTTTCTTTAAGTTCAAACAATGATCAGAAAGATTGTGAAGGATGTAAAGCAGCTGCAGAAGTAAACTGTACAGTGTTAACAGTCAAGAGGCTTGCTCCATCATTACATTCCCCCCCCCTTTTTTTTTTTTTTTTTTTTTTTTTTTTTTTTTTTTTTTTTGTGGTCAACCATAAATACCTGCTGCACTTATGCATTGACCCTTTCTTGCCCAAAATGTTGAACTGCTACCTGTTAAAACTTTTTACATGAACCTAACAACAAAAAATATACAGAATACTGTCTGCCTACATCACACACACACAAACACACATATATGCATATATGGGATCCCACATACACTCTCCACAGAAACACAAAATCCAGACAATCATTGCTCCCACTGCACAGTTCCACATACAGGACGTGGCACAAGGACCTTGTAAAGACTATTAAGAAACCAGCTCCAAGAAGCATCATCGCAGTGCAAGGTGGCAGGCTCAACCTTAGCGGGCGTCCCCACAGAGGCTCTGCCTCCCTCACATCACATGAGGCTTGGGCTTTTATACTGACTAAAATGCACACTCGTTCCAACACAGGTGGCCAGCCTGTGTTGGAAGAAGTGGTCAGCCATATCTATAAAGGTCTTGTGAGATACCAGAGGGACTCCAATCAAACATGTTCGAAATGGATCAGATGGGGTTGCTATAGATAAACAAAAGGAATCCTGCCCTATCTCATTAACTCATGTTACCCACATGTTTTGCCGATGATCCATGTTATGTGACATCATACTTCCCTGATCCATCAGAACCACAGGTGCTGCCAGACCTAATTTCTTCATTTCGTTTTTCTTCCAAAAGTTCCCTAGCTAGATTCCACAAATAGTTTATTAAGACACCGTCTGCTGTCCTCTCGTTTCCTCAGAATCTCCCTTCTTTTCCAGCCACGGTTTTACCCATTTAGCTGGGACCCATCGAGGTGGGTCATCACCTGTAGAGACACAAGCATATCCCCGTCCCCAGGTGAATAAAGTTTCTTTTTCTGTTCCCCAGGCCCCTTTTTTAGGGTCCCAAGTACGGACGGGCATTTTTAAAACAGAATTTTGTGAAGTATAGTGCAAATGTATCGGAATAACAGTTTGCTTATCATTGGTTGAAACAGGATTTTTCCAATTTAAAACATAACATGCTTTAGCTAACATATCGTGTGGCGAGAGGGTTATCTCCCCCTCTTTTTTCAAAGCGCCAAGCAAACGTTTAATATCCTGATGTCGTCTTTCGACAATGCCCTGGCCAGTAGTATTGTGAGGTATGCCTGTAACATGTTTAACACCCCATTGCTTTAAAAATTGTTCACTCCAGTGTCCTACATAACTTGGCGCATTGTCTGTCTTTATCGTTTCAGGAACCCCTAGGACAGCAAAAGCCTGTAACCAGTGTTGTTTCACTGCTTTAAAGGCTGTTGTAGTTAGTGCTGAGGCCCATACTGCATGACTATGAGTATCAACTGAGACATGTAAATATTTCAGTCGACCAAAAGGGGGGTATTCTGTAACATCAGTCTGCCATACTTTTCTTGGGCCCAAGCCTCGCGGGTTAACTCCCTGTTGTTGTAATGGAGCAATACGGGCGCAATCAGGGCAGGCTGCGACAATATTTCGAGCCTGAGATCTAGATAGTCCAAATTCCTGCTGTAGACCTCTTGAGGATTGATGAAAAAACTCATGTGACTGACGAGCCGCTTCAAAGTTCTGTAGCACGACTGGTCCTGCAACGGCTCGGTCAATTACAGCATTACCCTGGGAAAAGATACCAGGTAAGTTGGTATGACTTTGCATGTGGCAGCACCAGATGGACTCCTTACGTTCTTGAATTATACCCTTTAGGCGAATTACCAATTCTTCAATTTCCAGTGTTCCAATTTTACCTATTTTTGCACAGTCAATACGATTGACTACACTGACTGCATATGCTGAATCGGATACAATATTTAAGGCTTGTGAGGAAAACCAATTTAAGGTTTCAACAATGGCTTGTAGTTCTAAGATTTGCACTGATTTTCCTGTGTCAGTCCATATCTTTAGTTTCCAATTTTGATTGTCTTGCCATGCGAAGCCATATTTCCCAGTACGTCCACTGGCATCAGTGAATACAGTAAGTGCATTTGATATAGGTTTTTGTTTCACAATAGGCCCTCTCATTATAATAGAGGTTGTTTGAAACAGCGGATGAGAGGGATAATGTGTTGACAATTGTACCCCATTAACTGCAAGAGCAAAGGTCATAGAACATAATGACCATTCTTGGATTAAATCAGTAGTTTTCCAAGGTAGTACAAATACAGAAGGATCAACACCAAACACCAACCTGACACGTTCTTTGGCTTTTAACAATAGGGACCCAATATAATCCTGGAGCGTGGTAACAGATGCAGAAGGCTGATACGATGGGAAAACCCATTCTAGGATCGCTAAGTGTTTTTCAATTTGTTGCGCTATAATAGCAGATCTGTTTTGCTGTGATCCATAAACCAAAACCATAACTGGATATTCAGGGTCATATCTATAAACCTGTTGTTGCTCAATTTTTGTCTCAATTACTTTAAGAGAGTCATGTGCCTTATTTGTAAGATGACGTGGTTCTAAGGGATCTACGGAATCCTTAAGAAGTTCAAATAACGGTTCAAGATCCTCATTAGTGATTCCGCACCAGGTACGTATCCACTGGATATCTCCCACAAGTTTTTGAACATCGTGAACTGTATTGATTTCTGATTGCAATTTTAATTTTCCCGGCCTTACTCTTGTTTCTGTTACCATCATTCCAAGGTACAACCATGGATTTCGTCTCTGTATCTTTTCAGGCGCTATATATAACCCAAATTGTTGTAATGTTTCCTTAAAGTCTGTCTCTGCTTGTTCTGACAGGCTTTCAGGAGTGGCAATTAAAATATCATCCATATAGTGATATACAATGGGTTTTGAATATTTTTCTCTCCACTTTTGGAGAGCTAAATCAACATACCATTGACACATGGTAGGAGAATTGCGCATACCCTGTGGTAAAACAACCCACTCATATCTCCGTGAGGGTCGAGATACATTTTTCTGTGGAACACTAAAAGCAAATCTTTCTGTGTCTGAGGGATGCAGGGGTATAGAAAAAAAACAATCCTTTAAATCAATAATTAAAAGATGCCATTCTTTTGGTAAAGCCACTGGTGAGGGTAAACCAGGTTGTAACGCCCCCATAGGTTTCATTCTAGCATTCACGGCTCTGAGATCATGGAGCAATCTCCATTTTCCAGATTTTTTCTTTATGACAAATATAGGGGTATTCCATTCACTAACAGAGGGCTTTATATGTCCTAATTTTAATTGTTCTTCCACCAGTTCTTCAATAGCTTCGAGTTTTTCATCTGTTAAAGGCCACTGAGGCACCCAAACAGGAGAATCTGATTGCCATTGGATCTTTAACATGGGTGGCCTCCGTTCCTCAGTAGCCACTACTAAAAATCCTGCGTTCTTAAGGTTACTCCCCATTGTGCCATAACATCCCTCCCTAAGATCCATAGGGGAGTATGCATGACATATGGTCGTACCCAAGCTTGGTTGTCATCTACTGCATCCCTGAAACACACAAATTCGACACTTTGTAGCGTTTTAGATTCACCCCCTATTCCACTGACAAGTATGGATGTACTTTGCAGTGGCCAAGCCTTTGGCCAAGATGCAATGGGAATAATAGTCACATCTGACTCAGTGTCTAGCATCATTTCTATTGTTTCATTACCCAGTGTTTCATTCTTACATGATATTATCACCTTACGCATGGGTCTTGTGGCCTGAATGGTAGTGGAAAACATTACTAAAGGCCCTGCTGTGTTTCCAGTACTACCGAGAGCTCCCATACCTCTGTTGTGATTACGAGATACAGGTACTTGAGAACAAAATGGAATTAATTGCGCTATTCTGCTACCTTGCGTAATAGTGACTGGAGGTGCAAAGACTTTTATCATAATCTTAATTATTCCTTCATAATCAGCATCAATTAACCCAGGCATGACAAAAATACCCTGCCGACTTGATGAAGAACGACCAATCAATAAAGCACTCAATCCTCCCCCCAATGGACCAGTGGCAGTTGAATCCACCACTGTCACCTCCCCAGTTGAAATAGTTACTGTTCTTGCCACGGCCAGGTCGACGCCTGCGCTTCCGTTGGTTGCTGCTGTGAGCTCATAGAGGCAGCCATGGCGTGCTGTTGTGCTGTTGAGTATTTCGGTGCCGCGCCCAACTCGCGGCGCTGGAAGTTTTCCGACAGCGGTGTTCCGTCCTTCTTAAATCGGGACTTGCAATCTGCAGCTTTATGACCAAACTTATCACAACGGTTACATATATTTGCAGACGGTTTTGAGAATTCCTTTTTCCCTTTGAGAGGACAATGCTTTTTCAAATATCCCATCTGTCCACACTGATAGCATTGTCCCCTCCCAGGGCCATTGTCTCCTTTTCCCAACCCCCCGTGTTTAAGGGCAGCCGCTAAAGCGACGGCATGTATATTAGCCCGCTGCTTTTCCTCCTCCAAGGGTGCTTTTGAACAAATATCAATCATTTGAACTAAAGATGCGCCCTGGGGCAAGGTAGCAATAAGCCTTTTGCATGTTGTATTAGCATTCTGGGTAGCAACTTCCTTTAACAAGGGTGTTTTAATATCTGGGTCTATATCGGGGTTGCTGTCAATTGAGTCTCTCACTCTATCCATAAAAGTCAAAAACGATTCATCATCCCCTTGTTTTATCTGTAAATAGGGAGGGTTTGGTTTCCCTATTTTCGGTAAGGCACTAAAAGCTTCTAGGGCAGCAGCCTTACTTTGTGAAAGCACCCGGGGAGGAAGAGCTGCTTGTCGTTGTGGATCTATATATCTCCCGGTTCCCATTAACATTTCCAAAGTAGCATATTTCAGTGGATCCCCGTCTGGTAAATAGACATTGTCTAGTTGTTTTAGCTCTAAGCATTCCTGCCACTTTACCAGAAACATTGTAAAAGCCGTAGCCCCTAGGAGAGTTTCCATAAGCAATCTAATATCGGCAGGAACAAGCTCCTGGTATTTCATAAAGGCTGTCATCTGTCTTCGTACAGCCGAATTAGTGGCTCCGTAGGCCATAACACTTTGTTGTAATTTTGAGACCAAATTCCAGTCTAAAGGTGTCCATTCTGCTCCATTCTGTGTAACCCGTACTGGAGCAGATATTAATGGTTCTAAAGTAACCTCCCCATTCAAATTAGCTTGTGTGATAACTCCTTTCCATCTCCGCCCCATGTCAAAAGAATGATCTGTAGGGATATATTCGTTTACTCTTTTAGGGATATACCCCTTTGCCCTCTCATCCTCTAACATTCCTTCATCTAAATCATCCTGTAAGTCTCTTTTTTCTTTTTCTGTTAATCCTTCCCCTGCTCCATACAAGCGTTTTATTTTTTCATGACCTTCTTTAATTGTTAGCTTTCCCTGTCTAATTGCCCTCTTGATCCCTTCTCGTCCCCCGGTGTCTAATTTCTCCTTTTGGTCCAACTGTCTTTCAATATTCTTGATTCCTTCTTTAATTGCCTCCATGGCTTTTTTATACATTTCTTTCTTTTTACCCGTATCACCATCCTTGTCTAAATTTTTCACAGCTATCATTAACCTTGCCATTTGGTGGCGCTGTTGCCTTAGTTCTTTCACAAGTTCAGCATAAGGCGATTCTTTTTGTAGTTCGTCATCATCATCAGACGGCAAGGGTACATTTTCGGGCAGTACCTCCATAGGTTCTGGCTCAGGGGGTGCAAATGGTTGCGTGGGCAACTCATCTGAGGGGTCCCAGGGGATAATTAAGTCATCAAACTCCCCCTTCTTATGCACTGGTGCAGCAATTTTTGTTTTTTCAGGGGAGGTACGGGGGGGCACTGGATCAGGGAGGGGGCCCCACTCGATTAAGTCCGTTTCCCCCAAGTCCGAGTTTTTCATACTCTCACTCAAGGCACCCTTCAACGCAGCTGCGATTTCCGCCTCTGCATGCATTTGATCAATCATGAGCTTAATGGAGCGGTAAGTGTGTGTTAATTTCTTCGCCCCTTTATGCTCTGTCTGAACGCTCTCCCACAATTCTTCTCCTATCTTACGCCATTGATCTTTGGAAAATAACTGTGCCGTATTTTCTAACAACCCCCTTTTCCGGCACCAAAACAAAAGGTCCACAAGTTCCTGTCGGGGTATCGAGTACCCTGTTTTCTTCGCTACGCATAGCAATCCCTCTATCGTAGCCTTTTCTATCGCTGATACAGCAGAACCCATCCCGAACCAGACCGCAGTCTGCCTGACTCACCGGTCAGCCGTGGCCACGTAATTTGAGCTCTTTTCCTGCCTCTCTCGGGCAGCCTGCCTGTCTCGGGCAGCCGGGATCTCCACCTTCTCTTGTCCGCGGTCTCTCTCTCTCCTGGTATCACGTCGGGGTCACCAGAATGCCGCGGCCAGGTGGAGGGGAGAAAACACCGATACGATGTAGGTTCACAAAATGCTCCGTTTATTGATTACAAGGCTGCTCTTAATATACTGTCTTACACGCGATCACGCATTACTTGATTGGCTGCTTCACTTTGCCCACGAGAGGTACACGCTCCACTTTGCCTCTCCTGATTGGTTTCACATCTTCGCTTCAGCTTAGCATTACATCATGCTTCTCTCATCTTGTTATTGCGTTCCTGTTTTGCTGACCTTGACGCTTCCTCTTCCAGCCTGGGGTCAGAGGTTCACTTTCTCACAGCTTGCTGTAAGCCTGTTAAAGCGCCCATGCTCGACCCCCAACAGTGCACCCTAAGCCTAATGTCGGAAAGTGGGTACCCTAACCCTAATGGTGGGAAGAGTGCACCCTAAGCCTAATGTCGGAAAGTGGGTACCCTAACCCTAATGTCGGGAAGAGTGCACCCTAACCCTAATGTCGGAAAGTGGGTACCCTAACCCTAATGTCAGGAAGAGTGCACCCTAACCCTAATGTCGGAAAGTGGGTACCCTAACCCTAATGTCGGGAAGAGTGCACCCTAACCCTAATGTCGGAAAGTGGGTACCCTAACCCTAATGTCGGGAAGAGTGCACCCTAACCCTAATGTCGGAAAGTGGGTACCCTAACCCTAATGTCGGGAAGAGTGCACCCTAACCCTAATGTCGGAAAGTGGGTACCCTAACCCTAATGTCGGGAAGAGTGCACCCTAACCCTAATGTTGGAAAGTGGGTACCGTAACCCTAACGTCGGGAAGAGTGCACCCTAACCCTAATGTCGGAAAGTGGGTACCCTAACCCTAATGTCGGGAAGAGTGCACCCTAACCCTAATGTCGGAAAGTGGGTACCCTAACTCTAAACGCGGGAAGAGTGCACCCTAACCCTAATGTCGGAAAGTGGGTACCCTAACCCTAATGCCGGGAAGAGTGCACCCTAACCGTAATGTCGGAAAGTGGGTAGCTAACCCTAATGTCGGGAAGAGTGCACCCTAACCATTATGTCGGAAAGTGGGTACCCTAACCCTAATGTCGGGAATAGCGCACCCTAACCCTAATGTCGTTAAGTGGGTAAACTAACCCTAATGTCGGGGAGAGTGCACCCTAACCCTAAAGTCGGAAAGTGGGTACCCTAACCCTAATGTCGGGAAGAGTGCACCCTAACCCTAATGTCGGAAAGTGGGTACCCTAACCCTAATGTTGGGAAGAATGCAACCGAACCGTAATGTCAGATGGAGTGCACGCAAACCCTAATGTAAGATGGACTGCACCCTAACCCTAATGTCGGGAAGAGTGCACCCTAACCCTAATGTCGCAAAGAGGATACCCTAACCCTAACGTCGGGAAGAGTGCACCCTAACCCTAATGTCGGAAAGTGGGTACCCTAACGTCGGGAAGAGTGCACCCTAACCCTAATGTCGGAAAGTGGGTACCCTAACCCTAACGTCAGGAAGATTGCACCCTAACCATAATGTGAGAAAGTGAGTACCCTAACCCTAATGTCGGGAAGAGTGCACCCTAACCCTAAAGTCGGAAAGTGGGTACCCTAACCCTAATGTCGGGAAGAGTGCACCCTAACCCTAATGTCGGAAAGTGGGTACCCTAACCCTAATGTCGGGAAGAATGCACCCGAACCGTAATGTCAGATGGAGTGCGCGCAAACCCTAATGTAAGATGGAGTGCACCCTAAGCCTAATGTCGGGAAGAGTGCACCCTAACCCTAACGACGGAAAAAGGGTAACATAACCCTAACGTCGGGAAGAGTGCACCCTAACCCTAATGTCGGAAAGTGGGTACCCTAACGTCGGGAAGAGTGCACCCTAACACTAATGTCGGAAAGTGGGTACCCTAACCCTAACGTCGGGAAGATTGCACCCTAACCATAAAGTCGGAAAGTGGGTACCCTAACCCTAATGTCGGGAAGAGTGCACCCAAACCCTAATGTCGGAAAGTGGGTACCCTAACCCTAATGTCGGGAAGAGTGCACCCTAACCCTGATGTCGGGAAGACAGCAACCTAACCCTAATGTCGGGAATAGCGCACCCTAACCCTAATGTCGGAAAGTGGGTACCCTAACCCTAATGTCGGGAAGAGTGCACCCTAACCCTAAAGTCGGAAAGTGGGTACCCTAACCCTAATGTCGGGAAGAATGCACCCTAACCCTAATGTCGGAAAGTGGGTACCTAACCCTAATGTCGGGAAGAGTGCACCCTAACCCTAATGTCGGAACGTGGGTACCCAAACCCTAATGTGAAGCGAGAATTGAAGTGAGAAAAGAAGCGAGAAGTGAAGCGAGAAGTGAAGTGAGAAGTGAAGTGAGAAGTGAAGTGAGAAGTGAAGTGAGAAGTGAAGTGAGAAGTGAAGTGAGAAGTGAAGTGAGAAGTGAAGTGAGAAGTGAAGTGAGAAGTGAAGTGAGAAGTGAAGTGAGAAGTGAAGTGAGAAGTGAAGTGAGAAATCTCAGAAATTGGGTACCCTAACCCTAATGTCGGGAAGAATGCACCCGAACCGTAATATCAGATGGAGTGCACGAAAACCCTAATGTAAGATGGAGTGCACCCTAAGCCTAATGTTGGGAAGAGTGCACCCTAACCCTAATGTCGGAAAGCGGGTACCCTAACCCTAATGTCGGGAATAGCGCACCCTAACCCTAATGATGTTAAGTGGGTAAACTAACCCTAATGTCGGGAAGAGTGCACACTAACCCTAATGTCGGAAAGTGGGTACCCTAACCCTAATGTCGGGAAGAGTGCACCCTAACCCTAAAGTAGGAAAGTGGGTACCCTAACCCTAACGTCGGGAAGAGTGCACCCTAACCCTAATGTCGGAAAGTGGGTAACCTAACCCTAATGTCGGGAAGAGTGCACCCTAACCCTAATGTCGGAAAGTGGGTACCCTAACGTCGGGAAGAGTGCACCCTAACCCTAATGTCGGAAAGTGGGTACCCTAACCCTAACGTCGGGAAGAGTGCACCCTAACCCTAATGTTGGAAAGTGGGTACCCTAACCCTAACGTCGGGAAGAGTGCACCCTAACCCTAATGTCGGAAAGTGGGTACCCTAAACATAAAGACGGGAAGAGTGCACCCTAACCCTAATCTCGGAAAGTGGGTACCCTCACCCTAATGTCGGGAAGGGTGCACCCTAACCCTAATGTCAGATGGAATGCACGCAAACCCTAATGTAAGATGGACTGCACCCTAAACCTAATGTCGGTAACTGGGTACCCTAACCCTAATGTCGGGAAGAGTGCACCCTAACCCTAATGTCGGAAAGTGGGTACCCTAACCCTAACGTCGGGAAGAGTGCACCCTAACCCTAATGTCAAAAAGTGGGTACCCTAACCCTAATGTCGGGAAGAGTGCACCCTAACCCTAATGTCGGAAAGTGGGTACCCTAACCCTAACGTCGGGAAGAGTGCACCCTAACCCTAATGTCAGAAAGTGGGTACTCTAACCCTAATGTCGGGAAGAGTGCACCCTAACCCTAATGTCGGGAAGACTGCAACCTAACCCTAATGTCGGGAAGAGTGCACCATATCCCTAATGTCGGAAAGTGGGTACCCTAACCCTAATGTCGGGAAGAGTGCACCCTAACCCTAATGTCGGAAAGTGGGTACCCTAACCCTAATGCCGGGACGAGTGCACCCTAACATTAATGTCGGAACGTGGGTACCCTAACCCTAATGTGAAGCGAGAATTAAATGAGAAAAGAAGCGAGAAGTGAAGCGAGAAGTGAAGTGAGAAGTGAAGTTAGAAGTGAAGTGAGAAGTGAAGTGAGAAGTGAAGTGAGAAGTGAAGTGAGAAGTGAAGTGAGAAGTGAAGTGAGAAGTGAAGTGAGAAGTGAAGTGAGAAATCTCATAAATTGGGTACCCTAACCCTAATGTCGGGAAGAGTGCACCCTAACCCTAATGTCGGAAAGTGGGTACCCTAACCCTAATGTCGGGAAGAGTGCACCCTAACCCTAATGTTGGAAAGTGGGTACCCTAACCCTAACGTCGGGAAGAGTGCACCCTAACCCTAATGTCGGAAAGTGGGAACCCTAATGTCGGGAAGAATGCACCAGAACCGTAATGTCAGATGGAGTGCACGCAAACCCTAATGTAAGATGGAGCGCACCCTAAGCCTAATGTCGGGAAGAGTGCACCCTAACCCTAATGTCGGAAAGGGTGTACCCTAACCCTAATGTCGGGAAAAGCACACCCTAACCCTAATGTCGTAAAGTGGATACCCTAACCCTAATGTCGGGAAGAGTGCACCCTAACCCTAATGTTGGAAAGTGGGAACCCTAACCCTAATGTCGGGAAGAGTGCACCCTAACCCTAATGTCGGAAAGTGGGTACCCTAACCCTAATGTCGGGAAGAGTGCACCCTAACCCTAATGTCGGAAAGTGGGTACCCTAACCCTAATGTCGGGAAGAGTGCATCCTAACCCTAATGTCGGAAAGTGGGTACCCTAACCCTAATGTCGGGAAGAGTGCACCCTAACCCTAATGTCGGAAAGTGGGTACCCTAAGCCTAACGTCGGGAAGAGTGCACCCTAACCCTAATGTCGGAAAGTGGGTACCCTAACCCTAACGTCGGGAAGAGTGCACCCTAACCCTAATGTCGGAAAGTGGGTACCCTAACCCTAACGTCGGGAAGAGTGCACCCTAACCCTAATGTTGGAAAGTGGGTACCCTAACCCTAATGTCGGGAAGAGTGCACCCTAACCCTAATATCGGAAAGTGGGTACCCTAACCCTAATGTCGGGAAGAGTGCACCCTAACCCTAATGTCGGAAAGTGGGTACCCTAACCCTAATGTCGGGAAGAGTGCACCCTAACCCTAATGTCGGAAAGTGGGTACCCTAACCCTAATGTCGGGAAGAATGCACCCGAACCGTAATGTCAGATGGAGTGCACGCAAACCCTAATGTAAGATGGAGTGCACCCTAACCCTAATGTCGGGAAGAGTACACCCTAACCCTAATGTCGGAAAGTGGGTACCCTAACCCTAATGTCGGGAAGAGTGCACCCTAACCCTAATGTCGGGAAGAGTGCACCCTAACCCTAATGTCGGGAAGATTGAACCCTAACCCTAATGTCGGAAAGTGGTTACCGTAAACATAAAGACGGGAAGAGTGCACCCTAACCCTAATGTCGGAAAGTGGGTACCCTAACCCTAAAGACGGGAAGAGTGCACCCTAACCCTAATGTCGGAAAGTGGGTACCCTAACCCTAATGTCGGGAAGAGTGCACCCTAACCCTAATTTCTGAAAGTGGGTACCCTAACCCTAACGTCGGGAACAGTGCACCCTAACCCTATTGTCGGAAAGTGGGTACCCTAACCCTAACGTCGGGAAGAGTGCACCCTAACCGTAATGTCGGAAAGTGGGTACCCGAACACTAACGTCGGGAAGAGTGCACCCTAACCCTAATGTAGGAAAGTGGGTACCCTAACCCTAACGTCGGGAAGAGTGCACCCTAACCCTAATGTCGGAAAGTGGGTACCCTAACCCTAACGTCGGGAAGAGTGCACCCTAACCCTAATGTCGGAAACTGAGTACCCTAACCCTAACGTCGGGAAGAGTGCACCCTAACCCTAATGTCGGAAAGTGGGTACTCTAACCCTAATGTCGGGAAGAGTGCACCCTAACCCTAATGTCGGGAAGAGTGCACCCTAACCCTAATGTCGGGAAGAGTGCACCATAACCCTAATGTCGGAAAGTGGGTACCCTAACCCTAATGTCGGGAAGAGTGCACCCTAACCCTAATGTCGGAAAGTGGGTACCCTAACCCTAATGCCGGGAAGAGTGCACCCTAACATTAATGTCGGAACGTGGGTACCCTAACCCTAATGTGAAGCGAGAATTGAAGTGAGAAAAGAAGCGAGAAGTGAAGTGAGAAGTGAAGCGAGAAGTGAAGCGAGAAGTGAAGTGAGAAGTGAAGTGAGAAGTGAAGTGAGAAGTGAAGTGAGAAGTGAAGTGAGAAGTGAAGTGAGAAGTGAAGTGAGAAATCTCAGAAATTGGGTACCCTAACCCTAATGTCGGGAAGAGTGCACCCTAACCCTAATGTCGGAAAGTGGGAACCCTAATGTCGGGAAGAATGCACCCGAACCGTAATGTCAGATGGAGTGCACGCAAACCCTAATGTAAGATGGAGTGCACCCTAAGCCTAATGTCGGGAAGAGTGCACCCTAACCCTAATGTCGGAAAGGGGGTACCCTAACCCTAATGTCGGGAATAGCGCACCCTAACCCTAATGTCGTAAAGTGGATACCCTAACCCTAATGTCGGGAAGAGTGCACCCTAACCCTAATGTCGGAAAGTGGGCACCCTAACCCTAATGTCGGGAAGAGTGCACCCTAACCGTAATGTCGGAAAGTGGGTACCCTAACCCTAATGTCGGGAAGAGTGCACCCTAACCCTAATGTCGGAAAGTGGGTACCCTAACCCTAATGTCGGGAAGAGTGCACCCTAACCCTAATGTCGGAAAGTGGGTACCCTAACCCTAATGTCGGGAAGAATGCACCCGAACCGTAATATCAGATGGAGTGCACGAAAACCCTAATGTAAGATGGAGTGCACCCTAAGCCTAATGTTGGGAAGAGTGCACCCTAACCCTAATGTCGGAAAGCGGGTACCCTAACCCTAATGTCGGGAATAGCGCACCCTAACCCTAATGATGTTAAGTGGGTAAACTAACCCTAATGTCGGGAAGAGTGCACACTAACCCTAATGTCGGAAAGTGGGTACCCTAACCCTAATGTCGGGAAGAGTGCACCCTAACCCTAATGTCGGAAAGTGGGTACCCTAACCCTAACGTCGGGAAGAGTGCACCCTAACCCTAATGTCGGAAAGTGGGTAACCTAACCCTAATGTCGGGAAGAGTGCACCCTAACCCTAATGTCGGAAAGTGGGTACCCTAACGTCGGGAAGAGTGCACCCTAACCCTAATGTCGGAAAGTGGGTACCCTAACCCTAACGTCGGGAAGAGTGCACCCTAACCCTAATGTCGGAAAGTGGGTACCCTAACCCTAACGTCGGGAAGAGTGCACCCTAACCCTAATGTCGGAAAGTGGGTACCCTAAACATAAAGACGGGAAGAGTGCACCCTAACCCTAATCTCGGAAAGTGGGTACCCTCACCCTAATGTCGGGAAGGGTGCACCCTAACCCTAATGTCAGATGGAATGCACGCAAACCCTAATGTAAGATGGACTGCACCCTAAACCTAATGTCGGTAACTGGGTACCCTAACCCTAATGTCGGGAAGAGTGCACCCTAACCCTAATGTCGGAAAGTGGGTACCCTAACCCTAATGTGGGGAAGAGTGCACCCTAACCCTAATGTCAAAAAGTGGGTACCCTAACCCTAATGTCGGGAAGAGTGCACCCTAACCCTAATGTCGGAAAGTGGGTACCCTAACCCTAATGTCGGGAAGAGTGCACCCTAACCCTAATGTCAGAAAGTGGATACCCTAACCCTAATGTCGGGAAGAGTGCACCCTAACCCTAATGTCGGGAAGAGTGCAACCTAACCCTAATGTCGGGAAGAGTGCACCATATCCCTAATGTCGGAAAGTGGGTACCCTAACCCTAATGTCGGGAAGAGTGCACCCTAACCCTAATGTCGGAAAGTGGGTACCCTAACCCTAATGCCGGGACGAGTGCACCCTAACATTAATGTCGGAACGTGGGTACCCTAACCCTAATGTGAAGCGAGAATTAAATGAGAAAAGAAGCGAGAAGTGAAGCGAGAAGTGAAGTGAGAAGTGAAGTTAGAAGTGAAGTGAGAAGTGAAGTGAGAAGTGAAGTGAGAAGTGAAGTGAGAAGTGAAGTGAGAAGTGAAGTGAGAAATGAAGTGAGAAGTGAAGTGAGAAATGTCAGAAAGTGGGTACCCTAACCCTAATGTCGGGAAGAGTGCACCCTAACCCTAATGTCGGAAAGTGGGTACCCTAACCCTAATGTCGGGAAGAGTGCACCCTAACCCTAAGGTCGGAAAGTGGGTACCCTAACCCTAACGTCGGGAAGAGTGCACCCTAACCCTAATGTCGGAAAGTGGGAACCCTAATGTCGGGAAGAATGCACCAGAACCGTAATGTCAGATGGAGTGCACGCAAACCCTAATGTAAGATGGAGCGCACCCTAAGCCTAATGTCGGGAAGAGTGCACCCTAACCCTAATGTCGGAAAGGGTGTACCCTAACCCTAATGTCGGGAAAAGCACACCCTAACCCTAATGTCGTAAAGTGGATACCCTAACCCTAATATCGGGAAGAGTGCACCCTAACCCTAATGTTGGAAAGTGGGAACCCTAACCCTAATGTCGGGAAGAGTGCACCCTAACCCTAATGTCGGAAAGTGGGTACCCTAACCCTAATGTCGGGAAGAGTGCACCCTAACCCTAATGTCGGAAAGTGGGTACCCTAACCCTAATGTCGGGAAGAGTGCATCCTAACCCTAATGTCGGAAAGTGGGTACCCTAACCCTAATGTCGGGAAGAGTGCACCCTAACCCTAATGTCGGAAAGTGGGTACCCTAAGCCTGATGTCGGGAAGAGTGCACCCTAACCCTAATGTCGGAAAGTGGGTACCCTAACCCTAACGTCGGGAAGAGTGCACCCTAACCCTAATGTCGGAAAGTGGGTACCCTAACCCTAACGTCGGGAAGAGTGCACCCTAACCCTAATGTTGGAAAGTGGGTACCCTAACCCTAACGTCGGGAAGAGTGCACCCTAACCCTAATATCGGAAAGTGGGTACCCTAACCCTAATGTCGGGAAGAGTGCACCCTAACCCTAATGTCGGAAAGTGGGTACCCTAACCCTAATGTCGGGAAGAGTGCACCCTAACCCTAATGTCGGAAAGTGGGTACCCTAACCCTAATGTCGGGAAGAATGCACCCGAACCGTAATGTCAGATGGAGTGCACGCAAACCCTAATGTAAGATGGAGTGCACCCTAACCCTAATGTCGGGAAGAGTACACCCTAACCCTAATGTCGGAAAGTGGGTACCCTAACCCTAATGTCGGGAAGAGTGCACCCTAACCCTAATGTCGGGAAGAGTGCACCCTAACCCTAATGTCGGGAAGATTGAACCCTAACCCTAATGTCGGAAAGTGGTTACCGTAAACATAAAGACGGGAAGAGTGCACCCTAACCCTAATGTCGGAAAGTGGGTACCCTAACCCTAAAGACGGGAAGAGTGCACCCTAACCCTAATGTCGGAAAGTGGGTACCCTAACCCTAATGTCGGGAAGAGTGCACCCTAACCCTAATGTCGGAAAGTGGGTACCCTAACCCTAACGTCGGGAACAGTGCACCCTAACCCTATTGTCGGAAAGTGGGTACCCTAACCCTAACGTCGGGAAGAGTGCACCCTAACCCTAATGTCGGAAAGTGGGTACCCGAACACTAACGTCGGGAAGAGTGCACCCTAACCCTAATGTAGGAAAGTGGGTACCCTAACCCTAACGTCGGGAAGAGTGCACCCTAACCCTAATGTCGGAAAGTGGGTACCCTAACCCTAATGTCGGGAAGAGTGCACCCTAACCCTAATGTCGGAAACTGAGTACCCTAACCCTAACGTCGGGAAGAGTGCACCCTAACCCTAATGTCGGAAAGTGGGTACTCTAACCCTAATGTCGGGAAGAGTGCACCCTAACCCTAATGTCGGGAAGAGTGCACCCTAACCCTAATGTCGGGAAGAGTGCACCATAACCCTAATGTCGGAAAGTGGGTACCCTAACCCTAATGTCGGGAAGAGTGCACCCTAACCCTAATGTCGGAAAGTGGGTACCCTAACCCTAATGCAGGGAAGAGTGCACCCTAACATTAATGTCGGAACGTGGGTACCCTAACCCTAATGTGAAGCGAGAATTGAAGTGAGAAAAGAAGCGAGAAGTGAAGTGAGAAGTGAAGCGAGAAGTGAAGCGAGAAGTGAAGTGAGAAGTGAAGTGAGAAGTGAAGTGAGAAGTGAAGTGAGAAGTGAAGTGAGAAGTGAAGTGAGAAGTGAAGTGAGAAATCTCAGAAATTGGGTACCCTAACCCTAATGTCGGGAAGAGTGCACCCTAACCCTAATGTCGGAAAGTGGGAACCCTAATGTCGGGAAGAATGCACCCGAACCGTAATGTCAGATGGAGTGCACGCAAACCCTAATGTAAGATGGAGTGCACCCTAAGCCTAATGTCGGGAAGAGTGCACCCTAACCCTAATGTCGGAAAGGGGGTACCCTAACCCTAATGTCGGGAATAGCGCACCCTAACCCTAATGTCGTAAAGTGGATACCCTAACCCTAATGTCGGGAAGAGTGCACCCTAACCCTAATGTCGGAAAGTGGGCACCCTAACCCTAATGTCGGGAAGAGTGCACCCTAACCGTAATGTCGGAAAGTGGGTACCCTAACCCTAATGTCGGGAAGAGTGCACCCTAACCCTAATGTCGGAAAGTGGGTACCCTAACCCTAATGTCGGGAAGAGTGCACCCTAACCCTAATGTCGGAAAGTGGGTACCCTAACCCTAATGTCGAGAAGAGTGCACCCTAACCGTAATGCCGGAAAGTGGGTACCCTAACCCTAACGTTGGGAAGAGTTCACCCTAAGCCTAATGTGAAGCGAGAATTGAAGTGAGAAAAGAAGCGAGAAGTGAAGCGAGAAGTGAAGCGAGAAGTGAAGCGAGAAGTGAAGCGAGAAGTGAAGCGAGAAGTGAAGCGAGAAGTGAAGCGAGAAGTGAAGCGAGAAGTGAAGCGAGAAGTGAAGCGAGAAGTGAAGCGAGAAGTGAAGCGAGATGTGAAGTGAAAAGTTAAGTGAGAAGTACAGTGAGAAGTGAAGTGAGATATCTCAGAAATTGGGTACCCTAACCCTAATGTCGGGAAGAGTGCACCCTAACCCTAATGCCGGAAAGTGGGTACCCTAACCCTAATGTCGGGAAGAGTGCACCCTAAACCTAAAGTCGGAAAGTGGGTACCCTAACCCTAATGTCGGGAAGAGTGCACCCTAACCCTAATGTCGGGAAGAGTGCACCCTAACCCTAATGTCGGGAAGATCGAACCCTAACCCTAATGTCGGAAAGTGGTTACCGTAAACATAAAGACGGGAAGAGTGCACCCTAACCCTAATGTCGGAAAGTGGGTACCCTAACCCTAAAGACGGGAAGAGTGCACCCTAACCCTAATGTCGGAAAGTGGGTACCCTAACCCTAATGTCGGGAAGAGTGCACCCTAACCCTAATTTCTGAAAGTGGGTACCCTAACCCTAACGTCGGGAACAGTGCACCCTAACCCTATTGTCGGAAAGTGGGTACCCTAACCCTAACGTCGGGAAGAGTGCACCCTAACCCTAATGTCGGAAAGTGGGTACCCGAACACTAACGTCGGGAAGAGTGCACCCTAACCCTAATGTAGGAAAGTGGGTACCCTAAACATAAAGACGGGAAGAGTGCACCCTAACCCTAATGTCAGATGGAATGCACGCAAACCTTAATGTAAGATGGACTGCACCCAAAACCTAATGTCGGAAAGTGGGTACCCTAACCCTAATGTCGGGAAGAGTGCACCCTAACCCTAATGTCGGAAAGTGGGTACCCTAACCCTAACGTCGGGAAGAGTGCACCCTAACCCTAATGTCAAAAAGTGGGTACCCTAACCCTAATGTCGGGAAGAGTGCACCCAAACCCTAATGTCGGAAAGTGGGTACCCTAACCCTAATGTCGGGAAGAGTGCACCCTAACCCTAATGTCGGGAAGACTGCAACCAAACCCTAATGTCGGGAAGTGGGTACCCTAACCCTAATGTCGGGAAGAATGCACCCTAACCCTAATGTCGGAAAGTGGGTAACTAACCCTAATGTCGGGAAGAGTGCACCCTAACCCTAATGTCGGAACCTGGGTACCCTAACCCTAATGTGAAGCGAGAATTGAAGTGAGAAAAGAAGAGAGAAGTGAAGTGAGAAGTGGAGTGAGAAGTGAAGTGAGAAGTGAAGTGAGAAGTGAAGTGAGAAGTGAAGTGAGACGTGAAGTGAGACGTGAAGTGAGACGTGAAGTGAGACGTGAAGTGAGACGTGAAGTGAGACGTGAAGTGAGACGTGAAGTGAGACGTGAAGTGAGACGTGAAGTGAGACGTGAAGTGAGACGTGAAGTGAGACGTGAAGTGAGAAGTATAGTGAGAAGTGAAGTGAGAAGTGAAGTGAGAAGTATAGTGAGAAGTGAAGTGAGAAGTGAAGTGAGAAGTATAGTGAGAAGTGAAGTGAGAAGTGAAGTGAGAAGTGAAGTGAGAAGTGAAGTGAGAAGTGAAGTGAGAAGTGAAGTGAGAAGTATAGTGAGAAGTGAAGTGAGAAGTGAAGTGAGAAGCATAGTGAGAAGTGAAGTGAGAAGTGAAGTGAGAAGTGAAGTGAGAAGTGAAGTGAGAAGTGAAGTGAGAAGTGAAGTGAGAAGTGAAGTGAGAAGTGAAGTGAGAAGTGAAGTGAGAAGTGAGAAGTGAGAAGTGAAGTGAGAAGTGAAGTGAGAAGTGAAGTGAGAAGTGAAGTGAGAAGTGAGAAGTGAAGTGAGAAGTGAAGTGAGAAGTGAAGTGCGAAGTGAAGTGAGAAGTGAAGTGAGAAGTGAAGTGAGAAGTGAAGTGAGTAGTGAAGTGCGAAGTGAAGTGCGAAGTGAAGTGCGAAGTGAAGTGAGAAGTGAAGTGAGAAGTGAAGTGAGAAGTGAAGTGAGAAGTTAAGTGAGAAGTTAAGTGAGAAGTTAAGTGAGAAGTACAGTGGGAAGTGAAGTGAGATATCTCAGAAATTGGGTACCCTAACCCTAATGTCGGGAAGAGTGCACCCTAAATCTAAAGTCGGAAAGTGGGTACCCTAACCCTAATGTCGGGAAGAGTGCACCCTAACCCTAATGTCGGAAAGTGGGTACCCTAACCCTAATGTCGGGAAGAATGCACCCGAACCGTAATGTCAGATGGAGTGCACGCAAACCCTAATGTAAGATGGAGTGCACCCTAAGCCTAATGTAGGGAAGAGTGCACCCTAACCCTAATGTCGGAAAGTGGGTACCCTAACCCTAATGTCGGGAAGAGTGCACCCTAACCCTAATGTCGGGAAGAGTGCACCCTAACCCTAATGTCGGGAAGATTGAACCCTAACCCTAATGTCGGAAAGTGGTTACCGTAAACATAAAGACGGGAAGAGTGCACCCTAACCCTAATGTCGGAAAGTGGGTACCCTAACCCTAAAGACGGGAAGAGTGCACCCTAACCCTAATGTCGGAAAGTGGGTACCCTAACCCTAATGTCGGGAAGAGTGCACCCTAACCCTAATTTCTGAAAGTGGGTACCCTAACCCTAATGTCGGGAACAGTGCACCCTAACCCTATTGTCGGAAAGTGGGTACCCTAACCCTAACGTCGGGAAGAGTGCACCCTAACCCTAATGTCGGAAAGTGGGTACCCGAACACTAACGTCGGGAAGAGTGCACCCTAACCCTAATGTCGGAAAGGGGGTACCCTAACCCTAATGTCGGGAATAGCGCACCCTAACCCTAATGTCGTAAAGTGGATACCCTAACCCTAATGTCGGGAAGAGTGCACCCTAACCCTAATGTCGGAAAGTGGGCACCCTAACCCTAATGTCGGGAAGAGTGCACCCTAACCGTAATGTCGGAAAGTGGGTACCCTAACCCTAATGTCGGGAAGAGTGCACCCTAACCCTAATGTCGGAAAGTGGGTACCCTAACCCTAATGTCGGGAAGAGTGCATCCTAACCCTAATGTCGGAAAGTGGGTACCCTAACCCTAATGTCGGGAAGAGTGCACCCTAACCCTAATGTCGGAAAGTGGGTACCCTAACCCTAACGTCGGGAAGAGTGCACCCTAACCCTAATGTCGGAAAGTGGGTACCCTAACCCTAACGTCGGGAAGAGTGCACCCTAACCCTAATGTCGGAAAGTGGGTACCCTAACCCTAACGTCGGGAAGAGTGCACCCTAACCCTAATGTTGGAAAGTGGGTACCCTAACCCTAACGTCGGGAAGAGTGCACCCTAACCCTAATATCGGAAAGTGGGTACCCTAACCCTAATGTCGGGAAGAGTGCACCCTAACCCTAATGTCGGAAAGTGGGTACCCTAACCCTAATGTCGGGAAGAGTGCACCCTAACCCTAATGTCGGAAAGTGGGTACCCTAACCCTAATGTCGGGAAGAATGCACCCGAACCGTAATGTCAGATGGAGTGCACGCAAACCCTAATGTAAGATGGAGTGCACCCTAAGCCTAATGTCGGGAAGAGTACACCCTAACCCTAATGTCGGAAAGTGGGTACCCTAACCCTAATGTCGGGAAGAGTGCACCCTAACCCTAATGTCGGGAAGAGTGCACCCTAACCCTTATGTCGGGAAGATTGAACCCTAACCCTAATGTCGGAAAGTGGTTACCGTAAACATAAAGACGGGAAGAGTGCACCCTAACCCTAATGTCGGAAAGTGGGTACCCTAACCCTCAAGACGGGAAGAGTGCACCCTAACCCTAATGTCGGAAAGTGGGTACCCTAACCCTAATGTCGGGAAGAGTGCACCCTAACCCTAATTTCTGAAAGTGGGTACCCTAACCCTAACGTCGGGAACAGTGCACCCTAACCCTATTGTCGGAAAGTGGGTACCCTAACCCTAACGTCGGGAAGAGTGCACCCTAACCCTAATGTCGGAAAGTGGGTACCCGAACACTAACGTCGGGAAGAGTGCACCCTAACCCTAATGTAGGAAAGTGGGTACCCTAACCCTAACGTCGGGAAGAGTGCACCCTAACCCTAATGTCGGAAAGTGGGTACCCTAACCCTAACGTCGGGAAGAGTGCACCCTAACCCTAATGTCGGAAACTGAGTACCCTAACCCTAACGTCGGGAAGAGTGCACCCTAACCCTAATGTCGGAAAGTGGGTACTCTAACCCTAATGTCGGGAAGAGTGCACCCTAACCCTAATGTCGGGAAGACTGCAACCTAACCCTAATGTCGGGAAGAGTGCACCATAACCCTAATGTCGGAAAGTGGGTACCCTAACCCTAATGTCGGGAAGAGTGCACCCTAACCCTAATGTCGGAAAGTGGGTACCCTAACCCTAATGCAGGGAAGAGTGCACCCTAACATTAATGTCGGAACGTGGGTACCCTAACCCTAATGTGAAGCGAGAATTGAAGTGAGAAAAGAAGCGAGAAGTGAAGTGAGAAGTGAAGCGAGAAGTGAAGCGAGAAGTGAAGTGAGAAGTGAAGTGAGAAGTGAAGTGAGAAGTGAAGTGAGAAGTGAAGTGAGAAGTGAAGTGAGAAATCTCAGAAATTGGGTACCCTAACCCTAATGTCGGGAAGAGTGCACCCTAACCCTAATGTCGGAAAGTGGGTACCCTAACCCTAATGTCGGGAAGAGTGCACCCTAACCCTAATGTCGGAAAGTGGGAACCCTAATGTCGGGAAGAATGCACCCGAACCGTAATGTCAGATGGAGTGCACGCAAACCCTAATGTAAGATGGAGTGCACCCTAAGCCTAATGTCGGGAAGAGTGCACCCTAACCCTAATGTCGGAAAGGGGGTACCCTAACCCTAATGTCGGGAATAGCGCACCCTAACCCTAATGTCGTAAAGTGGATACCCTAACCCTAATGTCGGGAAGAGTGCACCCTAACCCTAATGTCGGAAAGTGGGCACCCTAACCCTAATGTCGGGAAGAGTGCACCCTAACCGTAATGTCGGAAAGTGGGTACCCTAACCCTAATGTCGGGAAGAGTGCACCCTAACCCTAATGTCGGAAAGTGGGTACCCTAACCCTAATGTCGGGAAGAGTGCACCCTAACCCTAATGTCGGAAAGTGGGTACCCTAACCCTAATGTCGAGAAGAGTGCACCCTAACCGTAATGCCGGAAAGTGGGTACCCTAACCCTAACGTTGGGAAGAGTTCACCCTAAGCCTAATGTGAAGCGAGAATTGAAGTGAGAAAAGAAGCGAGAAGTGAAGCGAGAAGTGAAGCGAGAAGTGAAGCGAGAAGTGAAGCGAGAAGTGAAGCGAGAAGTGAAGCGAGAAGTGAAGCGAGAAGTGAAGCGAGAAGTGAAGCGAGAAGTGAAGCGAGAAGTGAAGCGAGAAGTGAAGCGAGAAGTGAAGCGAGAAGTGAAGTGAAAAGTTAAGTGAGAATTACAGTGAGAAGTGAAGTGAGATATCTCAGAAATTGGGTACCCTAACCCTAATGTCGGGAAGAGTGCACCCTAACCCTAATGCCGGAAAGTGGGTACCCTAACCCTAATGTCGGGAAGAGTGCACCCTAAACCTAAAGTCGGAAAGTGGGTACCCTAACCCTAATGTCGGGAAGAGTGCACCCTAACCCTAATGTCGGGAAGAGTGCACCCTAACCCTAATGTCGGGAAGATCGAACCCTAACCCTAATGTCGGAAAGTGGTTACCGTAAACATAAAGACGGGAAGAGTGCACCCTAACCCTAATGTCGGAAAGTGGGTACCCTAACCCTAAAGACGGGAAGAGTGCACCCTAACCCTAATGTCGGAAAGTGGGTACCCTAACCCTAATGTCGGGAAGAGTGCACCCTAACCCTAATTTCTGAAAGTGGGTACCCTAACCCTAACGTCGGGAACAGTGCACCCTAACCCTATTGTCGGAAAGTGGGTACCCTAACCCTAACGTCGGGAAGAGTGCACCCTAACCCTAATGTCGGAAAGTGGGTACCCGAACACTAACGTCGGGAAGAGTGCACCCTAACCCTAATGTAGGAAAGTGGGTACCCTAACCCTAACGTCGGGAAGAGTGCACCCTAACCCTAATGTCAGATGGAATGAACGCAAACCTTAATGTAAGATGGACTGCACCCAAAACCTAATGTCGGAAAGTGGGTACCCTAACCCTAATGTCGGGAAGAGTGCACCCTAACCCTAATGTCGGAAAGTGGGTACCCTAACCCTAACGTCGGGAAGAGTGCACCCTAACCCTAATGTCAAAAAGTGGGTACCCTAACCCTAATGTCGGGAAGAGTGCACCCAAACCCTAATGTCGGAAAGTGGGTACCCTAACCCTAATGTCGGGAAGAGTGCACCCTAACCCTAATGTCGGGAAGACTGCAACCAAACCCTAATGTCGGGAAGTGGGTACCCTAACCCTAATGTCGGGAAGAATGCACCCTAACCCTAATGTCGGAAAGTGGGTAACTAACCCTAATGTCGGGAAGAGTGCACCCTAACCCTAATGTCGGAACCTGGGTACCCTAACCCTAATGTGAAGCGAGAATTGAAGTGAGAAAAGAAGAGAGAAGTGAAGTGAGAAGTGAAGTGAGAAGTGAAGTGAGACGTGAAGTGAGACGTGAAGTGAGACGTGAAGTGAGACGTGAAGTGAGACGTGAAGTGAGACGTGAAGTGAGACGTGAAGTGAGACGTGAAGTGAGACGTGAAGTGAGACGTGAAGTGAGACGTGAAGTGAGACGTGAAGTGAGACGTGAAGTGAGACGTGAAGTGAGAAGTGAAGTGAGAAGTATAGTGAGAAGTGAAGTGAGAAGTGAAGTGAGAAGTGAAGTGAGAAGTGAAGTGAGAAGTGAAGTGAGAAGTATAGTGAGAAGTGAAGTGAGAAGTGAAGTGAGAAGTGAAGTGAGAAGTGAAGTGAGAAGTGAAGTGAGAAGTGAAGTGAGAAGTATAGTGAGAAGTGAAGTGAGAAGTGAAGTGAGAAGCATAGTGAGAAGTGAAGTGAGAAGTGAAGTGAGAAGTGAAGTGAGAAGTGAAGTGAGAAGTGAAGTGAGAAGTGAAGTGAGAAGTGAAGTGAGAAGTGAGAAGTGAGAAGTGAAGTGAGAAGTGAAGTGAGAAGTGAAGTGAGAAGTGAAGTGAGAAGTGAAGTGAGAAGTGAGAAGTGAAGTGAGAAGTGAAGTGAGAAGTGAAGTGAGAAGTGAAGTGAGAAGTGAAGTGAGAAGTGAAGTGAGAAGTGAAGTGAGTAGTGAAGTGCGAAGTGAAGTGCGAAGTGAAGTGCGAAGTGAAGTGAGAAGTGAAGTGAGAAGTGAAGTGAGAAGTGAAGTGAGAAGTGAAGTGAGAAGTTAAGTGAGAAGTTAAGTGAGAAGTTAAGTGAGAAGTACAGTGGGAAGTGAAGTGAGATATCTCAGAAATTGGGTACCCTAACCCTAATGTCGGGAAGAGTGCACCCTAAATCTAAAGTCGGAAAGTGGGTACCCTAACCCTAATGTCGGGAAGAGTGCACCCTAACCCTAATGTCGGAAAGTGGGTACCCTAACCCTAATGTCGGGAAGAATGCACCCGAACCGTAATGTCAGATGGAGTGCACGCAAACCCTAATGTAAGATGGAGTGCACCCTAAGCCTAATGTCGGGAAGAGTGCACCCTAACCCTAATGTCGGAAAGTGGGTACCCTAACCCTAATGTCGGGAAGAGTGCACCCTAACCCTAATGTCGGGAAGAGTGCACCCTAACCCTAATGTCGGGAAGATTGAACCCTAACCCTAATGTCGGAAAGTGGTTACCGTAAACATAAAGACGGGAAGAGTGCACCCTAACCCTAATGTCGGAAAGTGGGTACCCTAACCCTAATGACGGGAAGAGTGCACCCTAACCCTAATGTCGGAAAGTGGGTACCCTAACCCTAATGTCGGGAAGAGTGCACCCTAACCCTAATTTCTGAAAGTGGGTACCCTAACCCTAATGTCGGGAAGTGTGCACCCTAACCCTATTGTCGGAAAGTGGGTACCCTAACCCTAATGTCGGGAAGAGTGCACCCTAACCCTAATGTCGGAAAGTGGGTACCCGAACACTAACGTCGGGAAGAGTGCACCCTAACCCTAATGTAGGAAAGTGGGTACCCTAACCCTAACGTCGGGAAGAGTGCACCCTAACCCTAATGTCGGAAAGTGGGTACCCTAACCCTAACGTCGGGAAGAGTGCACCCTAACCCTAATGTCGGAAAGTGAGTACCCTAACCCTAACGTCGGGAAGAGTGCACCCTAACCCTAATGTCGGAAAGTGGGTACCCTAACCCTAACGTCGGGAAGAGTGCACCCTAACCCTAATGTTGGAAAGTGGGTACCCTAACCCTAACGTCGGGAAGAGTGCACCCTAACCCTAATGCCGGAAAGTGGGTACCCTAAACATAAAGACGGGAAGAGTGCACCCTAACCCTAATGTCGGAAAGTGGGTACCCTAACCCTAATGTCGGGAAGAGTGCACCCTAACCCTAATGTCAGATGGAATGCACGCAAACCTTAATGTAAGATGGACTGCACCCAAAACCTAATGTCGGAAAGTGGGTACCCTAACCCTAATGTCGGGAAGAGTGCACCCTAACCCTAATGTCGGAAAGTGGGTACCCTAACCCTAACGTCGGGAAGAGTGCACCCTAACCCTAATGTCAAAAAGTGGGTACCCTAACCCTAATGTCGGGAAGAGTGCACCCTAACCCTAATGTCGGAAAGTGGGTACCCTAACCCTAATGTCGGGAAGAGTGCACCCTAACCCTAATGTCGGGAAGACTGCAACCAAACCCTAATGTCGGGAAGTGGGTACCCTAACCCTAATGTCAGAAAGAATGCACCCTAACCCTAATGTCGGAAAGTGGGTAACTAACCCTAATGTCGGGAAGAGTGCACCCTAACCCTAATGTCGGAACCTGGGTACCCTAACCCTAATGTGAAGCGAGAATTGAAGTGAGAAAAGAAGAGAGAAGTGAAGTGAGAAGTGAAGTGAGAAGTGAAGTGAGACGTGAAGTGAGACGTGAAGTGAGACGTGAAGTGAGACGTGAAGTGAGACGTGAAGTGAGACGTGAAGTGAGACGTGAAGTGAGACGTGAAGTGAGACGTGAAGTGAGACGTGAAGTGAGACGTGAAGTGAGACGTGAAGTGAGACGTGAAGTGAGACGTGAAGTGAGAAGTGAAGTGAGAAGTGAAGTGAGAAGTGAAGTGAGAAGTATAGTGAGAAGTGAAGTGAGAAGTGAAGTGAGAAGCATAGTGAGAAGTGAAGTGAGAAGTGAAGTGAGAAGTGAAGTGAGAAGTGAAGTGAGAAGTGAAGTGAGAAGTGAAGTGAGAAGTGAAGTGAGAAGTGAGAAGTGAGAAGTGAAGTGAGAAGTGAAGTGAGAAGTGAAGTGAGAAGTGAAGTGAGAAGTGAGAAGTGAAGTGAGAAGTGAAGTGAGAAGTGAAGTGAGAAGTGAAGTGAGAAGTGAAGTGAGAAGTGAAGTGAGAAGTGAAGTGAGAAGTGAAGTGAGAAGTGAAGTGAGAAGTGAGAAGTGAGAAGTGAAGTGAGAAGTGAAGTGAGAAGTGAAGTGAGAAGTGAAGTGAGAAGTGAGAAGTGAAGTGAGAAGTGAAGTGAGAAGTGAAGTGAGAAGTGAAGTGAGAAGTGAAGTGAGAAGTGAAGTGAGAAGTGAAGTGAGTAGTGAAGTGCGAAGTGAAGTGCGAAGTGAAGTGCGAAGTGAAGTGAGAAGTGAAGTGAGAAGTGAAGTGAGAAGTGAAGTGAGAAGTGAAGTGAGAAGTTAAGTGAGAAGTTAAGTGAGAAGTTAAGTGAGAAGTACAGTGGGAAGTGAAGTGAGATATCTCAGAAATTGGGTACCCTAACCCTAATGTCGGGAAGAGTGCACCCTAAATCTAAAGTCGGAAAGTGGGTACCCTAACCCTAATGTCGGGAAGAGTGCACCCTAACCCTAATGTCGGAAAGTGGGTACCCTAACCCTAATGTCGGGAAGAATGCACCCGAACCGTAATGTCAGATGGAGTGCACGCAAACCCTAATGTAAGATGGAGTGCACCCTAAGCCTAATGTCGGGAAGAGTGCACCCTAACCCTAATGTCGGAAAGTGGGTACCCTAACCCTAATGTCGGGAAGAGTGCACCCTAACCCTAATGTCGGAAAGAGTGCACCCTAACCCTAATGTCGGGAAGATTGAACCCTAACCCTAATGTCGGAAAGTGGTTACCGTAAACATAAAGACGGGAAGAGTGCACCCTAACCCTAATGTCGGAAAGTGGGTACCCTAACCCTAATGACGGGAAGAGTGCACCCTAACCCTAATGTCGGAAAGTGGGTACCCTAACCCTAATGTCGGGAAGAGTGCACCCTAACCCTAATGTCGGAAAGTGGGTACCCTAACCCTAATGTCGGGAACAGTGCACCCTAACCCTAATGTCGGAAAGTGGGTACCCTAACCCTAACGTCGGGAAGAGTGCACCCTAACCCTAATGTCGGAAAGTGGGTACCCGAACACTAACGTCGGGAAGAGTGCACCCTAACCCTAATGTAGGAAAGTGGGTACCCTAACCCTAACGTCGGGAAGAGTGCACCCTAACCCTAATGTCGGAAAGTGGGTACCCTAACCCTAACGTCGGGAAGAGTGCACCCTAACCCTAATGTCGGAAAGTGAGTACCCTAACCCTAACGTCGGGAAGAGTGCACCCTAACCCTAATGTCGGAAAGTGGGTACCCTAACCCTAACGTCGGGAAGAGTGCACCCTAACCCTAATGTTGGAAAGTGGGTACCCTAACCCTAACGTCGGGAAGAGTGCACCCTAACCCTAATGCCGGAAAGTGGGTACCCTAAACATAAAGACGGGAAGAGTGCACCCTAACCCTAATGTCGGAAAGTGGGTACCCTAACCCTAATGTCGGGAAGAGTGCACCCTAACCCTAATGTCAGATGGAATGCACGCAAACCTTAATGTAAGATGGACTGCACCCAAACCTAATGTCGGAAAGTGGGTACCCTAACCCTAATGTCGGGAAGAGTGCACCCTAACCCTAATGTCGGAAAGTGGGTACCCTAACCCTAATGTCGGGAAGAGTGCACCCTAACCCTAATGTCAAAAAGTGGGTACCCTAACCCTAATGTCGGGAAGAGTGCACCCAAACCCTAATGTCGGAAAGTGGGTACCCTAACCCTAATGTCGGGAAGAGTGCACCCTAACCCTAATGTCGGGAAGACTGCAACCAAACCCTAATGTCGGGAAGTGGGTACCCTAACCCTAATGTCAGAAAGAATGCACCCTAACCCTAATGTCGGAAAGTGGGTAACTAACCCTAATGTCGGGAAGAGTGCACCCTAACCCTAATGTCGGAACCTGGGTACCCTAACCCTAATGTGAAGCGAGAATTGAAGTGAGAAAAGAAGAGAGAAGTGAAGTGAGAAGTGAAGTGAGAAGTGAAGTGAGACGTGAAGTGAGACGTGAAGTGAGACGTGAAGTGAGACGTGAAGTGAGACGTGAAGTGAGACGTGAAGTGAGACGTGAAGTGAGACGTGAAGTGAGACGTGAAGTGAGACGTGAAGTGAGACGTGAAGTGAGACGTGAAGTGAGAAGTGAAGTGAGAAGTGAAGTGAGAAGTGAAGTGAGAAGTATAGTGAGAAGTGAAGTGAGAAGTGAAGTGAGAAGCATAGTGAGAAGTGAAGTGAGAAGTGAAGTGAGAAGTGAAGTGAGAAGTGAAGTGAGAAGTGAAGTGAGAAGTGAAGTGAGAAGTGAAGTGAGAAGTGAGAAGTGAGAAGTGAAGTGAGAAGTGAAGTGAGAAGTGAAGTGAGAAGTGAAGTGAGAAGTGAGAAGTGAAGTGAGAAGTGAAGTGAGAAGTGAAGTGAGAAGTGAAGTGAGAAGTGAAGTGAGAAGTGAAGTGAGAAGTGAAGTGAGTAGTGAAGTGCGAAGTGAAGTGCGAAGTGAAGTGCGAAGTGAAGTGAGAAGTGAAGTGAGAAGTGAAGTGAGAAGTGAAGTGAGAAGTGAAGTGAGAAGTGAAGTGAGAAGTTAAGTGAGAAGTTAAGTGAGAAGTACAGTGGGAAGTGAAGTGAGATATCTCAGAAATTGGGTACCCTAACCCTAATGTCGGGAAGAGTGCACCCTAAATCTAAAGTCGGAAAGTGGGTACCCTAACCCTAATGTCGGGAAGAGTGCACCCTAACCCTAATGTCGAAAAGTGGGTACCCTAACCCTAATGTCGGGAAGAATGCACCCGAACCGTAATGTCAGATGGAGTGCACGCAAACCCTAATGTAAGATGGAGTGCACCCTAAGCCTAATGTCGGGAAGAGTGCACCCTAACCCTAATGTCGGAAAGTGGGTACCCTAACCCTAATGTCGGGAAGAGTGCACCCTAACCCTAATGTCGGGAAGAGTGCACCCTAACCCTAATGTCGGGAAGATTGAACCCTAACCCTAATGTCGGAAAGTGGTTACCGTAAACATAAAGACGGGAAGAGTGCACCCTAACCCTAATGTCGGAAAGTGGGTACCCTAACCCTAATGACGGGAAGAGTGCACCCTAACCCTAATGTCGGAAAGTGGGTACCCTAACCCTAATGTCGGGAAGAGTGCACCCTAACCCTAATTTCTGAAAGTGGGTACCCTAACCCTAATGTCGGGAAGAGTGCACCCTAACCCTAATGTCGGAAAGTGGGTACCCTAACCCTAACGTCGGGAAGAGTGCACCCTAACCCTAATGTCGGAAAGTGGGTACCCTAACGCTAATGTCGGGAAGAGTGCACCCTAACCCTAATGTAGGAAAGTGGGTACCCTAACCCTAACGTCGGGAAGAGTGCACCCTAACCCTAATGTCGGAAAGTGGGTACCCTAACCCTAATGTCGGGAAGAGTGCACCCTAACCCTAATGTCGGAAAGTGCGTACCCTAACCCTAACGTCGGGAAGAGTGCACCCTAACCCTAATGTCGGAAAGTGGGTACCCTAACCCTAACGTCGGGAAGAGTGCACCCTAACCCTAATGTTGGAAAGTGGGTACCCTAACCCTAACGTCGGGAAGAGTGCACCCTAACCCTAATGCCGGAAAGTGGGTACCCTAAACATAAAGACGGGAAGAGTGCACCCTAACCCTAATGTCGGAAAGTGGGTACCCTAACCCTAATGTCGGGAAGAGTGCACCCTAACCCTAATGTCAGATGGAATGCACGCAAACCTTAATGTAAGATGGACTGCACCCAAAACCTAATGTCGGAAAGTGGGTACCCTAACCCTAATGTCGGGAAGAGTGCACCCTAACCCTAATGTCGGAAAGTGGGTACCCTAACCCTAACGTCGGGAAGAGTGCACCCTAACCCTAATGTCAAAAAGTGGGTACCCTAACCCTAATGTCGGGAAGAGTGCACCCAAACCCTAATGTCGGAAAGTGGGTACCCTAACCCTAATGTCGGGAAGAGTGCACCCTAACCCTAATGTCGGGAAGACTGCAACCAAACCCTAATGTCGGGAAGTGGGTAACTAACCCTAATGTCGGGAAGAGTGCACCCTAACCCTAATGTCGGAACCTGGGTACCCTAACCCTAATGTGAAGCGAGAATTGAAGTGAGAAAAGAAGAGAGAAGTGAAGTGAGAAGTGAAGTGAGAAGTGAAGTGAGACGTGAAGTGAGACGTGAAGTGAGACGTGAAGTGAGACGTGAAGTGAGACGTGAAGTGAGACGTGAAGTGAGACGTGAAGTGAGACGTGAAGTGAGACGTGAAGTGAGAAGTGAAGTGAGAAGTGAAGTGAGAAGTGAAGTGAGAAGTGAAGTGAGAAGTATAGTGAGAAGTGAAGTGAGAAGTGAAGTGAGAAGTATAGTGAGAAGTGAAGTGAGAAGTGAAGTGAGAAGTGAAGTGAGAAGTGAAGTGAGAAGTGAAGTGAGAAGTGAAGTGAGAAGTGAGAAGTGAGAAGTGAAGTGAGAAGTGAAGTGAGAAGTGAAGTGAGAAGTGAGAAGTGAAGTGAGAAGTGAAGTGAGAAGTGAAGTGAGAAGTCAAGTGAGAAGTGAAGTGAGAAGTGAAGTGAGAAGTGAAGTGAGAAGTGAAGTGAGTAGTGAAGTGCGAAGTGAAGTGCGAAGTGAAGTGCGAAGTGAAGTGAGAAGTGAAGTGAGAAGTGAAGTGAGAAGTGAAGTGAGAAGTGAAGTGAGAAGTGAAGTGAGAAGTTAAGTGAGAAGTTAAGTGAGAAGTTAAGTGAGAAGTTAAGTGAGAAGTACAGTGAGAAGTGAAGTGAGATATCTCAGAAATTGGGTACCCTAACCCTAATGTCGGGAAGAGTGCACCCGAACCGTAATGTCAGATGGACTGCACGCAAACCCTAATGTAAGATGGAGTGCACCCTAAGCCTAATGTCGGGAAGAGTGCACCCTAACCCTAATGTCGGAAAGTGGGTACCCTAACCCTAATGTCGGGAAGAGTGCACCCTAACCCTAATGTCGGGAAGAGTGCACCCTAACCCTAATGTCGGGAAGATTGAACCCTAACCCTAATGTCGGAAAGTGGTTACCGTAAACATAAAGACGGGAAGAGTGCACCCTAACCCTAATGTCGGAAAGTGGGTACCCTAACCCTAAAGACGGGAAGAGTGCACCCTAACCCTAATGTCGGGAAGAGTGCACCCTAACCCTAATTTCTGAAAGTGGGTACCCTAACCCTAACGTCGGGAACAGTGCACCCTAACCCTATTGTCGGAAAGTGGGTACCCTAACCCTAACGTCGGGAAGAGTGCACCCTAACCCTAATGTCGGAAAGTGGGTACCCGAACACTAACGTCGGGAAGAGTGCACCCTAACCCTAATGTAGGAAAGTGGGTACCCTAACCCTAACGTCGGGAAGAGTGCACCCTAACCCTAATGTCGGAAAGTGGGTACCCTAACCCTAACGTTGGGAAGAGTGCACCCTAACCCTAATGTCGGAAAGTGAGTACCCTAACCCTAACGTCGGGAAGAGTGCACCCTAACCCTAATGTCGGAAAGTGGGTACCCTAACCCTAACGTCGGGAAGAGTGCACCCTAACCCTAATGTTGGAAAGTGGGTACCCTAACCCTAACGTCGGGAAGAGTGCACCCTAACCCTAATGCCGGAAAGTGGGTACCCTAAACATAAAGACGGGAAGAGTGCACCCTAACCCTAATGTCGGAAAGTGGGTACCCTAACCCTAATGTCGGGAAGAGTGCACCCTAACCCTAATGTCAGATGGAATGCACGCAAACCTTAATGTAAGATGGACTGCACCCAAAACCTAATGTCGGAAAGTGGGTACCCTAAACCTAATGTCGGGAAGAGTGCACCCTAACCCTAATGTCAAAAAGTGGGTACCCTAACCCTAATGTCGGGAAGAGTGCACCCAAACCCTAATGTCGGAAAGTGGGTACCCTAACCCTAATGTCGGGAAGAGTGCACCCTAACCCTAATGTCGGGAAGACTGCAACCAAACCCTAATGTCGGGAAGTGGGTACCCTAACCCTAATGTCGGGAAGAATGCACCCTAACCCTAATGTCGGAAAGTGGGTAACTAACCCTAATGTCGGGAAGAGTGCACCCTAACCCTAATGTCGGAACCTGGGTACCCTAACCCTAATGTGAAGCGAGAATTGAAGTGAGAAAAGAAGAGAGAAGTGAAGTGAGAAGTGAAGTGAGAAGTGAAGTGAGACGTGAAGTGAGACGTGAAGTGAGACGTGAAGTGAGACGTGAAGTGAGACGTGAAGTGAGACGTGAAGTGAGACGTGAAGTGAGACGTGAAGTGAGACGTGAAGTGAGACGTGAAGTGAGACGTGAAGTGAGACGTGAAGTGAGACGTGAAGTGAGAAGTGAAGTGAGAAGTATAGTGAGAAGTGAAGTGAGAAGTGAAGTGAGAAGTATAGTGAGAAGTGAAGTGAGAAGTGAAGTGAGAAGTGAAGTGAGAAGTGAAGTGAGAAGTGAAGTGAGAAGTGAAGTGAGAAGTGAAGTGAGAAGTGAGAAGTGAGAAGTGAGAAGTGAGAAGTGAAGTGAGAAGTGAAGTGAGAAGTGAAGTGAGAAGTGAAGTGAGAAGTGAAGTGAGAAGTGAAGTGAGTAGTGAAGTGCGAAGTGAAGTGCGAAGTGAAGTGAGAAGTGAAGTGAGAAGTGAAGTGAGAAGTGAAGTGAGAAGTGAAGTGAGAAGTGAAGTGAGAAGTGAAGTGAGAAGTGAAGGGAGAAGTGAAGAAGTGAGAAGTGAAGGGAGAAGTGAAGGGAGAAGTGAAGGGAGAAGTGAAGGGAGAAGTGAAGGGAGAAGTGAAGGGAGAAGTGAAGGGAGAAGTGAAGGGAGAAGTGAAGGGAGAAGTGAAGGGAGAAGTGAAGGGAGAAGTGAAGGGAGAAGTGAAGAAGTGAGAAATGTCGGAAAGTGGGTACCCTAACCCTAATGTCGGAAAGTGAGTACCCTAACCCTAATGTCAGGAAGGCTGTACCCTAATCCTAATGTGAAGTGAGAAGTGAAGTGGGAAGTGAAGTGGGAAGTGAAGTGGGAAGTGAAGTGGGAAGTGAAGTGGGAAGTGAAGTGGGAAGTGAAGTGGGAAGTGAAGTGGGAAGTGAAGTGGGAAGTGAAGTGGGAAGTGAAGTGGGAAGTGAAGTGGGAAGTGAAGTGGGAAGTGAAGTGGGAAGTGAAGTGGGAAGTGAAGTGGGAAGTGAAGTGAGAAGAGAAGTGAAGTGGTTTCTCTCAGGGAATCAAGCAATTGATTGATCACAGGCATTTTAATTCACTCTATTTTAGTTACAATTCAATCAAATGTGTGGTTTAAAGTGGGAAAGCAAGCTTTTAGTATCCTTGCAGCTCCTACTTAGTCTTATTCTGAAGGGCTTTTAGCACCTGGTAGTTGTAGCAACCCTCAGGAGCACTAGAGCACACAAACTAGCTTCCAAATGCATTTTGAGACCCATCAATAGAAGTTATGTTTGCAAATATACATAGAAACACTTAAACATGTTCAGCATACTGCTTTAAAATTAAAGTCTTATCAGTAAAAGTAGTAAGGCTCAACACTTACCTTGGTTTAGCTGCATTACAGATGACTGCTTGAGGCTGGCTGAAGCTCCTGGTAATGGATTTTGAATGCAGTTCTCTTTCTCCACCTCCTGTTTCAGAAGCCTCTTACTCTCTTTCGATGTACATCTTCCCATGTCTCTCCAATTAGCCAGTTAACTCAGTCAAATTGGGAGTTGTGTCAGCCTCAGCAAGACTCTCCCCACAAGCTCGATATGAAACATTGCAATTAAAGGCCATTTCCGAGTCAAATCACACATATAGCAGAGAAAGGGCACACCAGCCCCACACACTTTGCCTTGCAGTGGTACTTCTGCGGCAGCACTTCATGGCACTTGGAAAACACACATAATTTGCTCCTCAGACTGCAGGCCTTTACCAGCACCTCTTCACTGTAGTGCCTCAAACAGGTCTAAGGAGTTAGTTCATAAGTCAGCAGCCAAATGTTTTGCTCCAGGCAAAGAAATCCATGCAAAAGGCCCAGAGAAGCCCAGCTGTTCTCTGTGGATGAGGCAGTTGGTGAGGCAGAGCACACAGCACTCCCGGCTCCCTGGCAGTAGGCCCCTCTGGTGCCGCAGCACAGGCTCACCCTCACAGCCGTGTCCTCCACACTGCCCGGAAACTTTGCGGGGATCTCCACACTCCTCAGGGAAACAAGAGCAGACCAGGCTACCTCTGGGCTCCCACAGCAGGAGAAGAGACCTCTGCCAGCCTAGGCCCAAGTTCAAGGTACCCAAGAAGAGAAGGTCCAGCAGCAGCCAAGTCCAGCCAGGAGTCTATCAGGCTTGAGAACAAGCAGCAACGCAGTCCGCAACACACCATCAGGTCCAGCAATTGCCAAGCTGCTCTGTAATCGTAAAGAAGATCAAGCCGGGCGGTCACTCTGAAGTCCAGATTAAGAATCTTCACAGGGAGGGACAGGGCTGAAAAACAGCATTCCTCCGGCAAAGCTCTAAGAAAGAACTGAGGCACAGAGCTGGGTTTAAATAGGGCTCCTGGGTGTGGTCTGGTGCACAGGTGAGGCTGTTTAGGGTCATTAAGGCTTACTAATGCCCTCAATGCCTTAAATATTTATGGTCATTTCTGACCTGTTTTAAGCTGCTCTTGCTCTTGTTGCCGACGGCAACGGCCCTGTGGGCCGGGGGCGAAGAGTGAGGGGCGGGCGGGGGGCAGCGTTGCGAAGCCAGGCGTGCGCTGAAGAGGCGCAGCACCAGTGTCGGCAACAAGCCCGCCTGAACGCTGGGCCCAGGGCCGAAGAGGCAGGAGGGGGCACTGGTGCTGCGCCTCTTCAGCGCACGCCTGGCTTCGCAACGCTGCCCCACGCCCGCCCCTCACTCTTCGCCCCCGGCCCACAGGGCCGTTGCCGTCGGCAACAAGGCCCCCCCCAGCCCCGGCCGCCCGGTAGAGGTCCCACTCCCGGGGGCCCAGGCAGAGGTCCCCGTCCCTGGGTCCCAGGTAGAGGTCCCAGTCCTGGGGGCCCAGGCAGAGGTCCCAGTCTCTGGGGTCCAGGCAGAGGTCCCCGTCCCTAGGGCCCAGGCAGAGGTCCCAGTAGTAAGACAATGGGTCAGAATAAGAGTTGTTATTCTAACCCAGGAAAGGATCCAAGGAGAGATCCTAAGAATAAAGCAGGGAGCAACCTACCAGATATACCACCGGACAGTCCCCTGGGGTTAATGATAAAGTACTGGGACATTCGGCTGTCCCAGGAAGGAAAAAGTAAGGAAAAAATGGTCCATTACTGTATGGAAGTATGGACAAAAGAAAAAATTCGACCCAATCATTTGTATTGGCTGATATTTGGGTCTTTTGATGATTGGATATGTCAAGCTTTAAATTTATATGTGAATAGAAAAGCACCGTTTAGCCAGGAAGAAAGTGAGTATGCAGCTCTATGGAAGGGATCATCAGCGAAAGTTTCGTTGTTCCCCCTAAAAGAAAAAAAAAAAAAAAAAAACAACAAAAAAAAAAGAAAAAAAAAAAAAAAAAAAAAGGGAGAAATCAACAGACCATCTTGGGAGCCACTAGATAATTTACCACCCCCGTATCTGGGACAGGATTCGGAAGAGGAACAAGGGGATACTTACCCCCCACTAACACCTATCTCCGTCCCGTCTTCTCCCCCTCCTTCCCCTCCTTCTGCCCATACTAGAAGTAAAATGAGGACACAGAAAAATGAGGAATTAGACAAAGCGGAGGAAATAATAACGTTAACACCCCTTAAAAAAAAAGGTCCATTCCAGTATGGAAGTGTGGACTAAAGAGTAAATTCGGCCTGACGCATGGCCTGGGGCTGCTGGTAAGGTGCGCAGAGACGTCTGGCGCACAGCGAAATTCCCCTTGATAGGTAGGGCTTGCAAGCGAGGTGCTCGTCAACCAATAGAGCGGCTGCCGGCGATCCTGGGAGCGGATCGGGTGAGTTCGGGTTTTCGCTACATCCCAAGTTTAGGCGGAACCATAGTGTGAGTGTGTGGGATCCCGTGTGTGAGTTTGTGTTTCTGTGTGACTGAGACGTAGCAGAGCTACGAAGTGAATGTGGAGTCGCAGTCCGCGGTCTCCGCGAGGAGAGCAGCCGGAGACAGACGAAGCGTCTATATTTTTTTGGACCTGTGTGTCCTGTCTGTGAGCGGGGGGGCCTGGCTGCCCCTCCCGCTGTCCTGTCTGTGTAACCCTGTGTGTGTCCTGTCTGGGTGAGCAGCTTAGAAAAGGAGGGAGGGGGAGTGTCCGGCTGCCCCTCTCGCTGCGTTTTTCTGTCCTGTGTATCTTCTTGTGTGTGTACAGCCATTAAGTAGCTCAGAAAATCCCTGTGAAGGAGAGGAGAGAAAACAGAAAAGAAAACACGAACTGAGAAACCCCAGACGAACCGCACAGATGTGATAAGCACATCAATGTATTGGCTTTCGCAAATCATAGGTGTGGTTATGTGGATAGAACTATACAAGTTTATAGTAACAAAACCAGAGCTCAATAAAGACATAAGATGAGCAAACCGGAGTCATATCGTGAAAGAATCTGTAAAGTTAAAAAGAAGAAAAGGGGGGGGGGGGAGGGGTTGTTGCATGCTTGATAGAAGAAAAGCTGATGCCTATAAAATATAGAGTTAAAGTACTTTTTAGCTTAACTTAGCTTGTAGAAAGAGAAAAATGTTTATGTTGTTAGCCTGTGGAATTTAGTGGCCCCACTAAATGTGAGTTAACTGTTTCACACTGGTCCTCTAAAGTATCTTTAGTTTTAAAGAACAATGTGTTGTAAGTCTGTGGTGAGATAACAAGATTTAGTGACCCCACTGAACATGAATGAGTTATTTCACACCATCCTTGTACTTACCAGTTAGTTCAGAGACAGAGCCTCCCAACCATCTGCTCCCTTGGCATACTCCTTGTCTGCCCGTCCTGCTATAAATTTTGCCGGAAGGTCACACTGTTTTAAATCCTTGTTAGTTATCAGAATAATTACAGATCTGGCTGGTGTTAGTGAGTTGTGTGATGACTGGGGCGTCCAACTGTGCCAAAGGTGAAAAGCACACTGTGAGGAAGACTGCTTACTTCATCTTGAAGACCCCTACTCACATGAGGAAGACTGCTTACTTCAATCTCAAGACTCCTGCCCACAATCATTGAAGAGCAGTGCGCAGATGCCAAGAGGAGGAAACTTATGATATTAAATTACTGGACTTAATTATAATGTTCCCTGCCTATATGCAGGGATTATGAATATGTCCATGACTAATGGAATTGTGAAAGTATATAAACCTATAACAAATACTAATCATTTGCACCTCTGGCTACGGTCACCCACCCAGCGCTGTTTGCTTTTGCTTATTGACTTTGTCCCTCAATAAAACCTTCTTAACTTGTTTAGAGGAGTGAATTCGTATTTCACAAGCAGGATGCTCCAAGCCCCTGTGTCCAACCTGGCCTTGAGCACTGCCAGGGATGGGACAGGCACAGCTTCTCTGGGCACCCTGTGCCAGCGCCTCAGCACCCTCACAGGGAAGAACTTGTGCCTAAGAGCTCATCTCAATCTCCTCCATTCCCCCTTTTCCTGTCCCCACAGCCTCTTGTTTAAAGGACACTCCAGGTTTCTTGGCGGCCACTTCAAGTATTTGGAAGGCTGTTGTGAGGTTTCCGTAGCACCTGTCTAATGTGAACACTGACCTGAAGGAGTAGTTTACCAGAGCATCTGCTTAATTACAAGCCCTCTGGGTGCTTTAAATTCATGACAGGCTTTCTAGATTCTTTCCAGCTCCACCACAAACCGTAACTTCCCAACATCTCCATTGGCACATCAAGCTAAGCACGACGGTTCCCATCTGTCTTTCTGCAGAGCAGAACACAACCATAGAAGTAGCAGACTGGTATATCTGGTATAAACGTGCTGGTGAAGAGCTGGTGCATCCTGTCCAAGTCCTTCCCTGGAAAAGGAAAATCCCTCTGGTCATGACATGAGAGACTGGAAGAGGCTGGTGTCCCAGGCAGCTGCGTGTTTGCTGGGAGGAGCATGGGGGGCCTTGGGGTAGGAGACCATAGCACAGGGGGCTGCGTGTCCTACCCTTCACTCTGATTTGTGACAAGGAATAGGAAATCCCTCAAGTACCTTCATCAAGGGGAGAGGCAGCAAGTGCCTGCAGCCTGGGGAGCACCATCAGAAGAATTCAGCACAAACAAAAGAAAGGGTCCCGAACACAGCAGCACTAATATAGAGATTTTATTTCCACTGTATTGAGTTGTACAGCACATTTTGTTTGTCACAATGCCATGGAACTGATTTTAGAGGTTTTTGGGCAGCACATTGTGACGCTGAACTCACGAGAGCTAAAAGCAGTTTGGACTAATGGCCTGAATGGAAGGGCCAGGAGTACCTAGTTTCTGGCTTCCCCATCGCAAGCAGTCATTCCAACACGTGCAAGACAGGAGCAAACCCAGTTTCTTCTGCCAGCCCAATGGGCACTCTCCCATGTCTGGCAATGACTGCATGGTAGAAGGCAGGGAAGAATCTGAAGCAAGGTGCCTTCTCTTCCCAAAGCCATCTTGGGTGTTCCCAGTGTGGAAAAGAAGCAGAGTCCAAGGAAGTACAAGGTCTTCAGATGATGCTTTGCTTGCACTGTTGGGATTCACAAAACCAGAGGCTGACATATCCAAGTGCAGGAAAGGATCCTTATTCCCCTTCCTCCCACAGAGATGACAAACCATTGGCAAAGAATTTGGGACATCACAACAGCATAAAGTCCTTTGCCTCGTCAGTAGAACCAAACATCCTCACAGCTCCTCCCCCCACACACACACAAAGCCTCAGCTCTTGAGGTGCAGGATTTATCAGACATGTTCATTTAGCTGGAACACCCCTCTGCATTTCTGCACTTTGAAACTCTTCTTCCTCATTGACACCACAGATCTCTTAGACAGGAGGTGAGACGGGTGCTGCCCAAGGCATCCAGGGGTTAAAAGCCCACCCAAAGCCACCTTCTTCCTAACCCTGTTTTCTTTCTAAACCCAGCTCCTTTTCCTCAGAGGCAGTTGGGATTCCTGCTCTCTGCCTGAAAGAAGCAGAGAGGTAGTTACAAGTTGGCAACTCTGCACTTTGACCACTGAACAGGAAACAAATCAAATTCAAGAGGCATTTTAGGTAGTGCTGGGGTAAGTCGGAGAGATGGTTTCCACCACTGAACAGATCCACATGATCACTGCAGCTTGGCTGTACCTGCTGAAGTGAAAAGCACAGAGGACAGTGTCTGTGTGAACCAGTGTCCTTCCCCTTCCCCATTCCCTTCTGCAGCCCATAGCACCACTGGAGCCTGCCCTCTTCCTTCTCACACAGCAGCCAACCTTTGCAGTGGGAGCTGGTTCTAAACCTGCATTTCTGTTGCTTGGGGGGTACTTTGCATGGGCATTATCTGTGAAAACATTGCTTTCCACCCACAGATGAAAGAGGTTGCTGCCGCGGAATGTACTCAGTCAGAGATCAATATGATCAGATAAAAAGCCATTTATTGCAAAGCATTAACTCCTTATATACTATTGCTTACACACACCTACAGCAATTTGGCATATCATGATTGGATACTTGTCTTGAAGACCCTTAGTGACTAACATAGAATTGGTTAAGCACAGGTGTGAGAACTTGACCTCGAACGCTTGCCAACAGTCCACAGTTCTCATCACTCAGTGAATTACAGCTTCTTCTTATCTTGCTTGCTTAGGCTTTCTCGGGCCTCCCATGGCCTTGCTGTATCCCTCGGAGTTATTCAGAGCTCATGTACCAAATATCCATTCTCCTGTGATAACACGGTCTCCACAGCTCCCCAAGGAGCCAGCAGCAGCAGTGGCACTGGAGAACAGCAAGGACAGTGGCCCTGATGTGTACAATTTGACTGACTTACTCAAAGCACTCCCTGATGTGACTGAGAATGCAGTGGAGGGCAGCAGCCGCAAGGAACCAGCAGCGGTGGCAGCAGTGGCAGGGCTGGCAACCAGTGACCACACCAGCCCTGGTGTCTATGATTTGTCTGCCTTGCTCAGTGCTCTCCCTGCCCCGACTGAGAACGTGGTGGAAGGCGGCTGCCCCAAGGAGACAGCAGCAGTGGCAGGGCTGGCAGACAATGAGGACGCCATCCCCACAGTCTATGATTTGTCTGCCTTGTTCTATGCTCTCCCTGACCTGACTGACAACAGGGTGGAGAGCAGCTGCCACAAGGAGCCAGCAGCCGTGGCAGGGCTGGGGAATAGTCAGAACAGCATCCCCAGCACCCATGGGATGAGTGCCTTGCTCAGTGCTCTCCCTGATGTGCCTGACAAAGTGGTGAAGGGTGGCAGCTCCAAGGAGCCAGCAGCGGTGGCAAGGCAGGGGAACGACGACGACACCATCCCCAACACCTGTGACAGGAGTGCCTTGCTCAGTGCTCTCCCCAATGGGTCTGAGAACACGGTGGAAGGTGGCTGCCCCAAGGAGCCAGCAGCCAGCCCAGCGATCAACAGGGTGACAGATATGGCACCCAGATGGCCCTGAAATCCCAGCAGAGCTACAGGCTGGGCAGAGAAGAGATTCAGAGCTCTGCACTGCAAAGCCAGCTCCTGGCAGGGCCAGCTTCTTAGCACACGGCAGGGATAGCAATCCTTTTCAGCTGGATAGGCAGGGCTAGATTCTAGGAATGCCTTTTGGAGGAGCACCGCAGAGCTCACCATTCTCATCCCCCATGCAGCCAGGGGCAGCAGCCATATGCAATGGGCTGCAGAGATGCTTGCAGAGATGCCAGCGCTTTGGAGCAGCCACTGATGCCCTGCCACGTGTAGGAAGGATGGATTCTTGCCCCCAGGCTCCATGAGGCCAGGCGCTTTTGGCCACTCTCAGCAGCCCCTGAGGTGGCTCCAGATTGAGGGAGAATAGGGCTTGGGCATCTGCGGGGAGGCGTGAGCAGCCTGTGGAGCAGGAGCAGGTCCTGCTCCCATGCTCAGGGATAGCCGATCGCCAGTGCTGGGGTCAGGAAGGAATTTTCCCCCGGGACACATTGGCACTGGTCCCGGGCTTGCAAGGCTGGATGCTTGTGAGCATCACCTCTGAAACCAACCCACAGCAAAACCCCATGATGGAACATCATGGAAAATTCGGTCAAAGATAAGAAACCAAACTAAAATCAAATGAAATCCTAAAATAAAAGCTTTTTTCCACTTGTAAGCTTTGTGTTTCACCTCCTTGAAAGTGGTTTTGGAGCTGAAAAACCCTGGCATTGCAGGGGAATAGCAGTGCAACTGTTATTCAGCTCGGGCTGGGTGTAGGGAATGGCATGGGATGGGAGGCAATGGATTGTCATGGAATGGAGGGTGCTACTTTTCATCTTAGGATTGAGCACATTCTCTTGTCAGGGCTCACCTTTGGCTTCACTTCTTGCCTGCTGCTCTCACACCTTCAGGGCTCTTGATTAAAAACTTACGTTCATCTAGAATCTTAAAGCATGACCTGGGTATAGTGCTGGGTAAGAACTCCTGCATAACTGCAGATGTAGGGTTTTTCTCTTCCTGGGGATACCTGAAATTTGTAGATTGTCTAAAGCAGCTGCTCTTAAGTTAGAGCATATGAAATACTTTTAAAGAATAAGGCCTCTAAGACATGTTAACATATACCTGCACCACTGCTTTGTGCACTGGAGCAAAGCTCCTCCCATCATCCTGAGGCATCTGCTCTGTTTCTCTGTGTGATAAATTACAAAAAGCTGGGGTTTTACAGCTCTTTTGTACAGTGGTAGCATAAACTTTTATGATTGAGGGAAATGAGGTTGATTTATTATCAGGCTAATACACAGTAAGTGCTCATTGATTTTTCATGTCCCACTCTAGCCTTCATTTGAAATGTATTTATTTTAAACCTCCCATCTGAATATTCATTTCAAACCAGTCTCTTACTTTGCTGTAATACACAACAGAACCTGGTTATTTTTCAGGTGTTCAGTCCTATTTGCAGGGAAAATATTTCTCCTGGAATCAGTCACAGGAAAAACCTACACCAGTGTTAATAGCAGAGCAGGATAAATGTCATTGAATATCCCTGGGCTCAAGCTTCATCGCCAAATTGAGCTTCCCCTTCCCCACCTTAACAGCTTCCTCCCACCACGAGAAGCAACTTCCCTGGGCCAGAAAGATGCAGCTTCCTTCATCATCTATCTGATGCTTCCATGGGCTTTCAGTTCTATTCCTTTTATCATCCAACCTATTCTAGATTGTTTCAATACATTTCCTTTCTGCATTGGTAAAACTGACTTTTTTGCCCTTTTGTTAGGTACCTGGAAGTATCGCTGCTGTAGACATTCAGCATCCTCAGAAATTACGTTCTCCTTCTTCAGCTTCTGCTGTGGTAACTTTCTTTGCTTCCTGCACACAGAAGGCTCCTGTTTTGCCCCCAGCACCTCTGAAGGGGGAGCTCCAAGCACGTGAACAAGTCCAGTGCCTCCTCCTCACCTATGCCCTGCTCCTACAGCTGCCATGGCACCAGCGCATCTCCTGACAGCTTCTCCTCCCTTCACAGCAGCACCCACAATGTGTTTCCAGCCAACACTAAAACAGGATTGCAAAGTCAAAGCACACGGCCCTGGATGTGCAGGGCAGCCACGGCAGATGCAGCCTCCTGACAGAGGTGTCTCCTCTGCATTGGTTCCTGCAGGGATCTCGCTGCTCAAATAGCCGATCCCCATGCTCAGCCTTGCTCAGGGGATGTGCTACTGAGCAACAACTAAAACCGCAGTCCTTAAAAACCTCCAACCAACAAAACCTCAAAGTCTCAAAACCCCCCATCAACATGGCCAAGAGGTGTGGGGCTTTGGTACTGAATGTGAAGAAAGATGGAATGGAAGCATAGCAAGATCACAGAAATACTGACTACTGGCCTTCTGGGCAAAAGCAGTGGTCTTGTTTTTCAGATCAGAAGAAGTAGCAACTTGCTCAAGTTCTTTCTTTGTCAAGACCTTTTCTTGGATGCAAGTGCCTCCTCAGGTGTTTTAGGAGGAAAACCCAAATGTTCCTGGGAGAAAGAAAAGGCTTATACAAATGCAACCATGGTGTGACCTTCTTTTCTTCTTGGACAGGTAAGTATCAGAGAGAGAGAGAAGGGAAACCCAGAAATGGAGAGAGGAATAAAAAGGGAAGGGGCTCATCCAAATACAGAGACTGGGCACGTATGCATTTGACACTTTATTTCTGTATAGAAATGGTAAAGAAAATTCAGAAAGGCATCATGCATATGAAGCAATGCTGAGAACTGCAGGCAGTCTGCACAATGTATTCCATCAAATGCAAAGGGAACACGTGCGTTTCAGTCGCTTACATCTAAACCTAACACATCACTGTTGGTACTCAGTTTGAGACAGCTTTGTTTGCGGCTGCCTGGGACACCTGCTATCATCTCCCAGGGTTTTTCCCATCAGAGTGCAGGGGGATCTGAGGTATTTTTTCATTTTTCAAAAAAAGGATTTAGGGGTGTTTTGGTTGGTTTTTTTTCTGTGTTTTGTTTTTCCTTTTTTGGGGGGGGGGGAGGAATTGGGAGGCAGTTGTTTAGTTTTGTGTGGAGTTTTTTATTATTATTTCCTTTCCTTGTTGGTTTTTTTGTTGCTGTTGTTTCTGTTTCAGCATCTCTCTGCCCACCCTGAACAGTTGTCAATGAAAACACAATGGTGCCATTCACTGCTCCTTTCTGCTGCCTGTGCCTTTTCTTTCAGAAGCAAGTTTCTCCTTACTTCTGGACCTTAACAGGTGTCTAAGATACGCAGCTGCATTCCACCAGCAGGCAGTACTCTTCTGGAGCTTATCTGAATCTTTTTCAAGGTGTAGCAGTAGTTCTCCTGCATTCAGAAATATCTTCCTGTCATTTCTTTCCTAATCCAAAGACTCTTTCAGTATACTCTTTTTTCTGTTTCCATTCTGCAGGATGCAGATGGCAAGGCAGAGAGATAAGACTTTTGTAATACTTTCTGCGTTTTTACTGGTACAGATGTAAAGCCACGTGAAGAGCAGTCTTGTGACATAACATGAAATTACTGGAAGTCCTTTCCAACCCTAAGTATTCTATGATCCTACGAAGTGTGTACTAACACAATGTGAAATAACTACTACCGTCTAACGTGCTTCTTGAACTATGTCCTAAATCTATCCTAAAGGATATGCTAACCTTTGTTTTCAACAAACACGGTAATAGGCTAATAAACATAACCATAGAAACAAGTGTATTAACAAAGGGAGTTGAGCGCGGGGGTGCTGCGGCCGGCGGGGGCTCCCCCCTTTGCGGTAGCGGCTGCGCCTGGCGTGCGGAGAAGGAGCCGCTGGAGCGGCTTTACCGAATGGGACCGGTGCTGGGGAGCGGCGGCTTCGGGGCCGTGTGCTCGGGGTCCGCCTGTCCGACAGCGCCCCGGTAAGTGACGGGGCCGGCGGCGGGGCAGGGGCCAGCTCAGCCCAGCGCTGCCCTTGGCTTGCGGGTGGCGATCAAACGAGTGTCTCCGGAGCGACAGACCATCCCTGGAGGGTGTGTTCAACCACCCTTGACTGCAAACATCCCCTGTCCCGGGAGACAGCCACACTCCATCTGCACAGCCTGAGCCAGCAGCAGGGCAAGGAAGCGGCAGGGTGACAATGAGCTTCTGGCACCTCTTCTTAAAGCAGGAGCTGTACCCACCACCCCACAGACCCTCCCCAGCCCCGCTCCTCTCTGCTCTCCTCCAGATGACTTGGAGTTTGATGACAGCCACAGTGGCCTCGTCCTCACCAGGGAAGACATCAAGAAGCAAGGGCTACGGCTGAGCCAAAGCAAGAAGAAAAGCAAGAGGAAGTAGTGGTTGCTCCCCAGCCCTGGGGATGCCCCAGACCATCTATTGTACCTTTTTCCCCTTCGATGTAATAGAGCAGGTGGTTTTTCTTCCTCCCAAGCCTGGGGTAGAGCTGAAGCACATTGAAGCACATTGTCACCCAGAGCACATGGGGCTCAAACTGCTGCTGCTGCACCCAGCCCCGGGGGAGGCAGTGTTGCAGATGGGACAAGTGGCAAAGAGGTACAAGAGGCAGAAGAAACCAATGGCAGTACATTGGTTTCTGGCTTTAGAAAGAAACAACGACCCATGGGGTACCCCAGGAAAGCAGCAGCAGGTATCTTCCTGCCACAGTGACCCCTGAGATGTATGGGGTGTCCCTGCAGTGGGGCACAGGAGCTGAATGGGGCACGGAGGGGCACTGCCCCCACCGCACAGAGACCATGGGGCAGGAGAGCCGTGTCGGGAAGTGCCAGTCTGGGGCTCACCCCAAATTCTGGAAAGAGCTGGGGCTGCATGGGCCTCTCCTGCATAGAAAAAATATGGCTCTAACCTGTCAGAGGAGAGATGGAAATGAGCTCTGATGCTGTCCATGCCTGTGGCAGTGGGCTGGAGCTGGATGGACTTTAAGGTCTCTTCCAACCCACACTATTCTAGGATTCCATGAATAATATAAGGAATAAAAGAATAAATACAGGAAGTTGAAGGAAGGGCTGATGCCATTTGGGGTTTCCTTGCGTGGCACAACTGAGGGAAGGAGAGAGTTTTCCTTTTCTGCCCTAATAAACCCTTATTTCCTTCCACTGCAACTAATGCCAAAGGCTCCACAGTCTGCAATGTCTGCTGCCAGTGCCAGGACTGGCAAGAAACCTAAAATAGGCCATGGGAGAGTTTGCATTGGAGCACTTGCAATGCAGAACTCTCTGTGCCATGGGAAGGCTGCGCTGGAGTGGGTTTGGGGATTTTTAGTTTCAAATATGTGATCAAAATCACATGGAATGAAGTACAAAGAAGGGAGGCACAGGCTGAGACTATCATCAGTGTCAGCACAGGGTTTTGTCCTCCAGGGGGAAGGAGAACCAGGCTAAATCAGTCAGCCTGGGCTCAGAGGCTCTATTGGCTCTAGTGGCCACCAGCATGGGGATCTCTGCTGGGGTGCTGCGAGCTGTGAGGGTCAGATGTGGGGCGAGGCAGGTTCACCCATCCCAGCAGCACCCAAGGAAGCACAACATTCTCCATGGTGATGTTAAAAGGGGTAATGTTTGTGATGATGGTCTGGGGCCCAGTGCACAGCCGGTGTTGGCATCACTGGTGCAGGTGCGTTTCAGCGTCTTTGTGAACTTAAGGAGGGAGCAAGGTGGGACTGAGGCAGTTCTGGTAAAGGAGGGAAGAACCCCTTGGGGTGGTTTCCTGCCCCAGCTCTGACCCACAGCAAGGGGAGAAGGTGAAGCAGGCAGAGGATGGGTCCATGTGTGTCTTGTGTTGGAGAACCCCAAGATGGACACAGAACTCCAGGGTGTCTCAGGAGAGCAGAGCAGACAGGGACCATTCCCTGCCTCCACCTGCTGCTCACACTGCTGGTGATGCAGCTCAGGAGACACTTGGCTTTCCGGGCTACATGCGCACACTGATGGGTCGTGTCCCATTTGTCACCCATCAGTATTCTGCAGATCTTTACAGGGCAGCTCTCCATCCATCCGTCCGTCCATCCATCCATCCATCCATCCGTCCATCCATCCATCTGTCCATCCATTCATCTATCCATCCATCTGTTTGTCCATCCATCCATGATGGATGAGGGGAGGCACTGGGGACTGGGCATGCCTCTGTGGTGGGAGGAAGGCTGGTTTTCCAGTCCATTGGATGGAAGTAAAACAAAGCCTAAGGGGAATCCAGAAATGCAAGCAGTGGGCACAGAGGACAGGGCTGGGCTGAGCACACCCACAGCACCCGGGCTGTTGAGCTTACCTAGGGTGTCAGGTGAAGATGCTCACAGTGATGAAGGCATCAGGGCCAGAAATGCCCATGGGATGTCCTGGGGGGGCTGAGAGCTCAGTGATGTGCCTAGTACCACACAGCCCAGCCCTGCAGGGTGCCAGGAGCAGGTTCAGCCCCATGCCCTGTGCTGGGTGTCACAACAAGAACCCAGGATCACCCCAACATACTGCCCTGTACTAGGGCCAGCCCTACATGAGTGCTGGTGCCCTCCCAAACTGCCAGCCCCACTCCTGTGCACCCTCCCCCCTGCTGCTTAGGATTTGGGGGCAGCAGGATTTGGGGGTCCCAAGAAGAGCCATCCATGATGTCCTGTGCCAGCTCAGTTCAACAGCACTGTGTGCAAGAAAGGAGGGTGCAGGGGGTGTGCAGGCCAGGATAACAGGGTGAATGGAGGATGGGTGATACCCACTGGAAGGCAGCTCATCCACCCTGGTACCACTCTGCCTGCCCTTCCAGTGAAACCACACTAGGGTAACTGGGCATTGGTACTCACATTGGTACCCATTGGTACCTAGTGCCTGGGTGTCCCTCAGCAGAGCTCACCACAGCGTGAGGTTGCAGGGATGCCCAGGGACAGTACGTGTAAGGCAATTCCATCCCCAGGTCAGGCTCTGCACCCCCATCCACCACCACCCCCCCAGCCCCCGTATGCCAATTCCCATCACGGCCCAAAACCAGCAATATCCATGTGACCCCAGGGCAGTGTATGAGAAGGTGATGAACCAGCAGCAGGCAGGCAGTGAACATCATCCTTTTGCTCCCCTTTCACCTGCAGAGCTGGGTCCCAAAAGGGCTCCCACCCCAAGCTGGGTACCCCGGTGGGTGCAGCACATGCCCCCTCCAGTACCCATTTTGAGCCTTTGCAGGGGAACAGGAGCCAGGAGCAAGAGGCCACATCACATCAGCCCCCCTCCTTGCCTGCCTGCATGGTGCCATAGGGTGCCCTGCACCCACAGGGAAGCAACTCAAGGTGTCAGACAAGGTGGGTCAGCCATATTTATTGAGAATGGTTGTGGAGGGATAAAAATATTTCCATTAGCTCTATAAGAATTTATAAACCTATACTCTGCTTATCCTTTAATAAACGCCTCTATGACCATCATGCGAAGGTACATATTTCTGTAAGAAAATAGCAAGATTAAAAAAAAGGAAAGTGCCAATAGACCCTGTGGGGCCCTGCCCAAGAGTTCCCTGCCCACGGGGGTCAAGGGACCCTCCAGTGGCACAGGGACACATGTGCCACATGGGTGGCACATGCTGGATGCTGCCTCAGCACCCTGCAGTATCCACTTTGAGCCTCGAGCAGACACAACCCCCCTCAGCCAAGCTGCCTGGGTGCAAACCCACCCAGGGGACCCCAGCAATCGCACTGCTCACGGTTCTGCCTCTGCTCTGCAGCCTCACCATCCCCTTTCATCTTTCCCTGTACCTGGGGGGTGAGCAGAAGGCTGGAGGGGAGGGTTCAGGTCCATCTCCACAGTCACTGGCCAGGGCTCACACATAGTGGTGCTTTGCCAGAGGGCAGTGCAGATACAGACATCCTGGGGGGAACACAGGGACAAGACACAGGGCTCTGCAGGGCAGCAACATGGGTGAGGACATCCCAGGGAGGACACAGGCACATGACATTAGTGCTCTGTGGGAAAGCAAAACAGATGGGGACACCCTGTGGGGTGACACACTGCAGTGCTCTGCAGGGCAGCAACACAGACGGGGACACACAGCAGGGACTTCCTGGGAAGCAATATAAATGGGGACATCCTTGGGGGACACAGTGATGCTCTGCTGGGAAGCAGCTGGGACAGAGCCATCCTAAGGGCACACAGGGACACCGCAGACAAACAGGTGGCACCAGGGGCTGAAACACCAGTGAGGGATAATGCTGTTGCTGCAGGTCAGGAAGCACTACCAGGACAGTCATTATTGCTTTACAGGGCAAACATCAAACGGGGCCAGGCTGGGGACCTGGCGTCTGATTTAGGGTTCTAGGAACTTCCTCTGGGGACTGCGATTCCCCAGTGCTTTCCATCCATCGCCCTTCCCAACACCGAGGGACAAGGGGCAGTGCTTGGAGGGGACAAGGTCCAAGGGCTGGACACTGCTGAGCTTCAGCTCGTCCTTGCACCAGTGCTGGATGGGAAGCAGCCAAGGGGGTCTGAGTGCCGGCTGCCACCCAGGCCATTACAGTGGCTGCCCCTTCAGCCCCTTGATCACCTGCAGTACTCAGGAACTGCTCCTGCCAAAGCCCCTCCTCTCAGCATGGCAGCTGAGTTAACCCCATCCACCTCCTCTTCCCTGAAGCCTGGGCCAAGCTTACCATAAAGGCTGTAAGCAGAGAGGCCGGAGATGACACAGGGACAAACATAACGTGAGGAGCTGGTGTCTCTCCCCAGAGCTGTGGGGGAAACAGGGAAAGCCAAAGCTCAGGAGACAAAGTTGTCCCCAGCCTGAGGCAAGGGGAGCAGCAATCTGGCCAGGCCAGGGGACCTCCAGACTGTGTTTATTGTCCCCTCACTGTCCCCGTGGGATGGTTGCTGCTTGGTTGGATAAGGCAATACCACAGCAGTTTAAGGTGGCAGATGCAGTCAGTGTTGTACTGTGTCTTGCAGCAGGGTCAGGGTAGGATGGAGAGTGATGCAAATGTTTCTGATTTTGGGCACAAGGAGAAGGAGGAGGAGGAAAAATGAGTTAGTGTGAGTCCTTCATCTGCTTCTGGATCTTCTGGAGCATCTCCTGCATGCGCCGCAGCTGGAAGGGAGCAGAGAAGGGATCGCTGGGGGGCGCTGGTACCCCCCCAGCTGCCAGCTCCCGTGCAAACGAATTGGAGTCGAGCAGCCCAAGCGGACTGGGATAACCAAGAGCTGGAGCAGCGGGGGGGGAAGGAGGAGGAAGAGCGAACCCTTTGATGCTCCTCCTTCACCTCCTCATCCTGGCCTGCTGGGTTGCTGCAGAAAGGGTGGCCCCTCGCAGCTATGCCATCACTGGGGATAGGGACGTGGAGTGATCGGGGGGGCTCAGTCCTACCCCACACTCACCTCCTCATCCTTCTCCCGAATGAGCTTCTCAGTCTCTGCATCTGGCACCGAGGGTATGACAGGTATGGGGAAATCTGTCCCGCTCTCCCGTGTCAGCTTGCTGCAGGCAGAGAAAGGAGATAAGGATGCTGCCACATGGACATTCCACCATAGGTGCTGCAACCATGGAGATCCCAAATGTTGCAGGTACCCAGCACCCACCTACACAGACCCTGAGCCCCAAGACAGAATCACACTGGGTCATTTTCCAGGCAGGGGCAATAGGAGCAGTTACAGGCATTCCTCCCAAACCTCAGCACTACCCTGACCTGCCATGCACCAGTTTAGGAAGCACCACAGTGGGTGCCAGGGACCACCGAAGGCATGGATCTTTCCCCATGCTCTCCCAGTCTGGGAAGGATCTTGCTCGGCGTTCAAGTTGGGGTCAGACTCTCCTTACCGAGTATTTCCTCTGCTCCTCTTAAAGCATCTTCAACTTGGCATCTCCCTTCTCTCCCACAGCCCCAGCCCTGCCCCAGGATGGGCTCCCATGGCACCCCACTGCCCAGCCAGCCCCAGGGATACTCAAAACCCCTTTTCTCAAGCATCAGCTCCCATCAGACCATTGCTGCTGAAGGAAGCTGTTGGCATCCACCGCACTGCGCAGGACTGCAGCCAGCACAATCGATAGCTTCTCCCATGTTAACAGCAATGGGGAGGGACCAGCTCTTTCAGATGAATCCCTGTGGATGTCACACGCTGCCTCAGCGGGTGACAGCATGGGTAGGACACCACCGTAGCGGCTGGCAGGGATCACGCATGCCACCACGTGCCACTGCTGGTGCAAGGGGGTGATGGACACAGCAGACATTGCTGGGTGGGTGGGTGGGCAACCCCAGCCCTGCAGGGTCCTGTTGTGCTGAGAAGACTGTGCCAGCATGTCCACATCAAGGGAGGGGGCTTGGCCATGGTTTGAGCTGCTTTGGAAGTCACTGCCTGTTGTCAGGGCTCCTCACCATGGGGTACCCAGCAGAGCACATCAAACTCCTTCTATCCCTGGCAGCAAGGCAAGGCTTGACCTGGACACTGACAATGGGACAAGTAGCTTCACCAGCCCAGGGCAGACTGCCTACCACTGCCTCCTGCACACCAAAATCACACCCCACAGGAGGTTAGTACAACGGGGTACCTGCCCTACAGCCCTTCCCTTGGGCAACCTTTGGCTGGGACAGGCTATGTGCCACCAGACAGTAACACATCCTCCCAACCCCACCTTACCTGGGTGAGACAGGGTAATGCCACCAGCACACAGAGTCCTCCCAGCACCACCGGGGGTGCTGGCACCCCCGGGGCAATTTGTGTGGGCAGCAGGTGGGTGCCACCGGGCTGCCTTACCTGAGAGCTGCCTGGCCCTTGCATGGGCACAGAAGGACCAAGACCGCATTGGGTACCAGCAAGTACTTTATATAGAGACCAGAGGGGTGGACATGGGGAGGGCAGCGGGGGCCCAGCGTGTCTCAGTCGGCAGAGCAGTCGGCGCAGCACAGCCTCAGTGCTGAGGGATGCTGCCTTCTCCGGCGGCACATATGGAGAGACCAGCTTAGAGGCACCTGCAGCCACCGCCAGCCCCCCACAACCCACAGTGCCTGCACTTGCTCCCACACTACTCCAGCCCCTCAAAGCAGGGTTCCTCATGGGACCCTCCAGCCAACGGGTGGCTAAAGAGGGTGTGAATGACATGAACCCGGCACCGGCTGCTTGCCTGGCTCTTCAGGAGTGCCATGCAGGGTCCACCTCAGTGCTGAAGCAACCCCCAAGACACAACCAGACACAGGGGATTTAGGTTCCCCTTTGCTGCTGCAGCATCCTCCCAGCCCTGGGGGGTGTGCGGGGTCCTCCCAACACTGCCATAGCATTCCCCCCCCCCCAAGCCAGCCCTATGGGGTTTCCCCTCACTACTGAAGCATCCCCCTAAGATAGACCCAGCCTTAAGGGGGACACAAGTCCCACTGCCAGAGCATCCTCCCCCAGCCAGACCCAGCCAAGTGGCACAGGAAGGGTCCCCCGACACACTGGGGTTCCCCACAACACTGATAGGGTTTCTTACCTAGCCTTCCATGCTGCCCAGCATGGACCCACACAAAAACCCAACCCACCAAGATCACCACTTGCAATGGGCTGGGGTCACCCCAAAGACAGAAGATGCCACCCCCACCCCCCAGCCTGGCACCCCACTCCTGGCCCCTTACTTGCGGTTCCTCTCCTTCACTACCATGCGGGTCATGCTCTGGATGCACTGCCTGCGGTAATTCTCATAGTGGATGTCCTGCGTCACATCCTTGAGGTCCTGCATGTGGGTCCTCACCAGCATTGTCCGCAGCTTCACGAAATCAGAGTGGGACGGGTTCTCCACTGCAGGGGAGCCCAAGGTCAGGGATCACAGCCAGTCCCACACATTCCCCCAAAGGCCCCAGGACTGAGCAACATGGAGATGGGGCACGCCACGTCCCCATCCCCAGTGGGACACTGGGGATGCAGTTCAGCGTTACCTTCCACAATACCCCAGGGGTAGAGGCGTCCGCGGATGCGCCGGCCTTTGGCTTCCACCACCGTGTTGCTGCCGATGACAGCAAAGGGAATGCTCTCCTGCAGGAGGATGGCAGGGGTTAGCAGAGCTTGCTCCTCTCTGTCTGCCATAGCCCACAACCCTCACAGGCTTCTCAGCAGTATCCAGAACCTGTTTGCCAAGATATCCCAGAGCCCTGGCTACAGACGGACCCAGGTGGGACGGCAAGAGTTGCAACAGTGGGTTTCTCCACCCCATCCCCATCCCACCAAGCTGCAGGTGGCACATAGGGGGTCTTGGTGATGCATCCCAATAGTGCAACATGTACCAGCCCCATCATGTGGGGGTGCTGGAGAGCTTGCATGGCCCCAGAGAGTGCTAAGGGTACCCTGGGTTGGCATCTCCTCCTGGCCTTGGGGCTCTGCCCCTCCAAGAAGGAGCTGGTGGAAGCAGACCCACCTTCAGTGCCTGGTCCTGCAGCTTGAATTCCTCATCCTCATCCGAGTCGCACTCGGGGAACTGGTAGAGTCGGATGCCATAGTGGTCAATGTCTTCACGGATCTGGAGGCAGACAGCCCTGCTGAGGGCAGGGCTCTGGCCCTCGGAAATGGTGTGAGAAGCACCACCAGTGTCCCCCAAGCAAATACAAGACCCTGTTCCACCCAAACCCTTCCAGCCTGCAGCTGAGCATAAAGGAGATGTGTCCTTGGTGGCCATATGGGCAACAGAGTCCTCCACAATACTGTGAGCATTCAGGATCCTTCATGTCAATGTCTGGGCAGGGGACTGAGAAAGGGGCACCGGCCCCAGTGCAGCCCCTTGCCCCATTGGGCTGCCCTCCCCTCACCTTGTTCTTCATGCGCTGCACCTCTGTCGGAGTCAGGGTGTCAGCCTTGGCCAGCACAGGCACAATGTTCACCCGCTGGTGCAGGGCTCTCATGAACTCCACATCCAAGGGCCGGAGCCTGTGGGGGGAATCCAATGAGCACCATTCCACCAAGTCCCTTCCCGACGACCCCTACCTCATCTGCGTGGGCAGGGGCTGCTTGTACCCATGGCCATAGGGCGAGATGAAGTAGATGCAGCAGTGAACACGATTGTCCTGGATGTTCTTCCTGTTGAGGCCGCTTTCATCACGGAAATACTGCTCAAACTGCTGGTCAATGTAGTCAGCCACCGGCTTCCAGCTGTGGGGACAGGGAGGTGACCATGGGATCTTCAGGGTTCCCTGAACCCCCAGCTCAACACATCCCATGGCTCAAACATCACAGCCTGATGACCCTTGGGCATCCCACCCTCAGAGGCAATCCCTGGGGAGACCCTCCACAGCACGTACCACTCAGTGTTGTTGACGGCATCACCAAAGCCTGGTGTATCCACAATGGTCAGGCGCAGCTTGACACCCTTCTCCTCAATGTCCACCATGTGCTTGATGATCTCCACTGTCTGTGTGATGCGCTCTGCAGCAGCAGCAGGAGACACATGAACAGTGGTAGTGGGGAGGGCACCTCGGGTGAAAGGTGATGGGGGTGATGCAGGGAGATGCTGCAGCCCCTCAGGTGCCACCCCTAACACTGTAAGGTTGAGACAGCTTTGCAGGATCAGCCCTTACGTGCACTGCGGTCCCACAGCCAAGATCTGATGCTCCATGCCATGGCCCCTGGCATCCACATAAATGTATACCCATCCCATGGTGGCTGTGCCATCCCTTGACACCCCAGTTCCAGAAGCAGAGGAGTCTGCTGGGTCCAGGCATCACTGTGGGAGCATTTTTAGCTCCCTGTAAACCCCCATGCACAACCCCACAGCTCCAGGACTGCGCATAGCATTGGAACAGGCTGTCCAGGGCAGTGGTGGAGTCACTGTCTCTGGATGTATTTAAAAGATGTGTAAATGGGCCCCCAGCACAGGAGGGATGTGGAGCTGCTGGTGCAAGGCCAGAGGAGGGCATGGAGCTGCTGCGAGTGCTGGAGCAGCTCTGCTCTGGAGCCAGGGGACAGAGCTGGGCTGGGGCAGCCTGGACAAGAGAAAGCTCCTGAAGGGGAGACCTGAGAGCAGCTCCAGTGCCTGAAGGGGCTGCAGGAAACCTAGAGAGGGGCTGGGGACAAGGGGGAATGGCTTTAACCTGCCAGAGGGGAGACTGAGCTGAGCTCTGAGGCAGAAGCTGTTCCCTGTGAGGGTGCTGAGGCGCTGGCACAGGGTGCCCAGAGCAGCTGTGGCTGCCCCATTCCTGGCAGTGCTCAAGGCCAGGTTGGACACAGGGGCTTGGAGCAGCTGCTCCAGTGGAAGGGGTCCCTTCCTGTGGCAGGGGTTGGAGCTGGAGGAGATTTAAGATCCCTTCCAACCCAAAGCAGTCTGATTCTATGATTCTGTATGGCATTTAGGGGACACGGTTTAGTGGTGGACTTGGCAGTCCTGGGTTAATGGTTGAACTCCATGATCTTAATGGTCTTTTCCAAACTGAGAGATTCTATGATTCTATGCCCCTCTACCCCCAGGACCCTCCCATGTTGCTGCATCCTCAAGGATGTTGCTGTTGCGTTTTGTAGCCACATGCCCAAGCAACGGAAACAAATCAAACAACCCCCTCGAACCCCTGTGGATTTGGGCAAGTTTGGGCAGTTTTACGTCAAACACTGGCTGCAGCTGAAATGGCTGTGCCTGGACCCCGACTGTCCCCAGCTCCTGGATTTACTGCAGTTCCAGCCAGTCCAAAGAAGCTGGTGCTTGTTTCCCCAGTGAGGACAAAGCCCCCGTGGGGTTCCTGCTGCCATGGATCCATCCCCAGCATCCATGGGCAGCTGGCAGCACGCTGGAGGAGCCCCACTGGGCAGGGAGAGGGGCTGCAGCCCCCCAGCAGTGGCACAGGGCTCTGCTGCCCGCCCAGGATACCCAGAACAGCCCAACCCTGGGACTGTTCCCATCCTCACCTTCAGCATTTAGCAGCTTGCGGTCCCTGTACATGTCCATCAGGAAGAGGCTGTTGATTAGGGTGGACTTGCCCAGCCCAGATTCCCCTGGGAAAGGGGGACAAGGGTAAGGGGGGCAGCCGGTTCGTCCTCACACTGCCTCCCACACACTCCATGGCTTTTGAAGTGCAGAGCGGGGTCAGCTTTCAGGCTTGGACATCCCCTGCCCCCCATACCTGCCACCATGAGCGTGAAGTCAAAGCCCTTCTTCACTGACTTCCGATGAACCTGATTGGGCAGTGTGGCAAAGCCCACGTACTCCTTGTCATCCTGCAGGCAGAGGGGACATGGTACAGGGGATACCATCACCCTACCCCCTCTTCCCCACCCCAGCAGGACACCCCCTTCCTCCTGTCTCCCCAGGGCTCTCCCCAGGGTTGGAGCACCATGGGATGAGCCCATGCCTGCCCAAACCCTTTGGCTATGAAGAGCGACGATGTCCTCTGCTGTGACTCCTGCAGCCCTTTGTCCCCTCCTCCCCATTGACACGTCCTGCACCTCAGAGGAGTCATAGGGGTCGAGCTGCCCCCAGGGGCTCCGGGGCCGGCTGGGGCTGGAGGGTGTGGGAGTTGCGATGTGCTGCTGGACATCCAGGGGCTGGGATCGGGAGAAGATCCTGGCATCCCTCTCGTCCGTGTCAGGAGGGAGCCTGCCCATGCAGAGGGGGTGTCCAGGCTCCTGCCAGCCCTCCGGGGGCTCCACCTTCCTGGGGCTGGCAACCGGTGGGCAATCCTGCAGGAGCTGGCTCAGCTCAGCCTCCTCAGAGTCCTCCTTCAGGAACCGCTTTATCTGTGGACCAAGAGAGCAGGTGACACTGGGGTGGCATTCCCAGCCTGAGGTGGCATCACCCAGCGTGGCAACGTGAGTCCCTAGGCTGCAGCAGCCATACACATGCACCTAAGAATGAAAGGGGTAGGAGGAGAATGGGGACATGGCCACCACCCTGGGAACAGCCGCAGGGATGGCAGTGAGGACAACCACGCTCCCATGCACTCAGGCGCTTACAGCGTGTGGCACCGGGACCGCAGCCAGCTCCTGGCACTCCTGGGAACAGGGATGAGGACATTCGCCCTGAGCACCCTGCTGCTCCTCGGGGTCTTGTGGAGTAACCGGGGCCCCCGCACACCCCATGGCCTGCCGGGGGGACAGGGAGGAGGAAGAGACACCAAGAAGAGATGAACAGTGGTGGTTGAGGAACTGGCAGTGGGGCTACACCTGGGGGGAGGCAGATGGTGGGCAGGGGTCTGCCTGCGCCCCATGCCTGCCCACTCAGTACAGGTAATGGCACAAGGGGCTCCCATCCCTGAATTCCAGGAGACAGCCGGGACAGGGAGCCAAAAGGGTCAGGGCAGCACAACCTGTTGTGCAAAGGGACTATGGAACAGCGCTGTTCTCAGGTTAAGTTAAAATCACAGCACTGCACCAGCTACTAAGAAGGAAAAAAGATGACTGCCACAGCTAAACCCAGGACACCCGCTCAGGCTGTGTCCTTGCATGCACCAGGACCCCAGCATCCCCTTGACCCAGCTCTGCCCATGCTCCAGCTGGTGCCAGCAGCAAAGCCAGGCAGGGGCTGGGCACAGGGGTGATAACCCCATGAGGTGGTGGGGCTGGGACAAGGGACAGGGATGCTGGGACCAGGACAGCTCCACATCCTGTTTACAAGCAGTGACGGTAGCAGACACGTCTGGCAGCAGCTCCTGTGGGAATGAGCCTTCCTGCCAGGAGGCAGCAGGGTCCTCAACACCACCCCCCCCCCACAGCAGCTGCCAGGAACCCCAGCCTCATGAGCTGAGATCCTCAGATGGGGGGCACACAGAGCCCAGGGGCAAGTGCCCCATCAGTCAGTGCCTCAAAGAGCTCTCCATGGGGACACGTCCTCTGCTGTTCCATGCCCCGCTCCATTGGTGGGGGGGGCAGCAGTGCCGGCGGCAAGGCAAGATGCGCTGAATTACTGGGCTGGAAACAAGGTCAGGGCACTGCAGGGGCTGAGTGCTCACATGCCTGCCCCCTTCCTCCCCCCCAGCGTGCACCCCCCTAGCACAGAGGCCATGAGGTCTGTGGGGCAGCCGGTGCCCCCATACCCTCCTCTCCCTCAGCAGGTTGACCCTCAGTGGGTCTCTGTGATCACAGCATCCTCTATCTCACTGACCTTGACGTGGGGGGCTCAGCATCAGCCCCCACCACAGCACAGCCCAGCCTCGGGCCACACAGAGATGGGAGATAATGCCACCATCACCACCAACCACTCACAGCTCTGCTGTTGCTCCATCCCTTGGTGCTCCAGCCCTTTGGGGCTGCCCCTTGTCCCCCACCCCAGAGAAACCAATGACCTCGGCAATGCTGTGGCACCACATCCTCGAGAGTCCTGCAGCAAGTGCATCCCCCAGGAAGGCTGTCCCAGGAATAGAGCACTGGGTTCTCTGGGTCCCCCATCCCCATGTGCCCCCTTCCAGGGGGGAAGCTGCCTCCGTACCTCTTGCCCAGGCTGCAGCTCTGGGCAGGTGGCCATGGCAGAGCTGGTGTCACCCGTGACCAGGAGAGGATGCTAAGTGGCACAGAAGGATGGGGAGTAACATTAGCATAACTCCACCCTGGGCAGGCACCAGGGCTGGAGCACCCACAGCACCCAGGCACAGCCCCTGTGGGGCGGGACCAGAGAGGGGGTCAGAGGAGGAGAGATCGAGCCCTAGGGCACAGCCAAGTCCAGCTTCTGCCAAGTTGTCAAGATGTCAAGGACCAGCAAAGCATCATTAGCCAAGGAGATGGCAAAGGGAAGTCCTTGGAGGGCTGCATCACTGTGACCATTATCATCACCACCAGCAGCCCCCCTGGGCAGAGCTTGGCTGCAGCCCAGGGGAACGTTCAGCCATGGAAACACCTCCATCCTAGGACAAAAACCTTCTTCATCCCAGTGCACACCAGTCCTCTCCCGCTTTCTACCCTAGAGCCACCCCAGCAGGGCTCCACAGCCTCTTTGATGGGAGAAACCCAGTTTTCCATTAAACACTCTTTGACAGCAAAACAGTTTTTCTCCTCACAATCACAGCTTCCCTGAACAGCTCCATGCTGTTGTTTTGGCTGGGCATGATGGGTCTGGCTGGGAAGGGCCCAGCTCTGGGCTGGGAGAAGCAAGGGTGATGCCCACCACAGGATAACTGGCAGAAGCTCCAGCAGTCCTGCCTTGGCCTCCCCAGCTCATCTTTAGGGAGGCAAAGGGTTAACAGTGCCTCGAGAGGAGCTTCGGGTGGCAGCAGAGTCCCCAGCTCTTGATGTCAGGGGTCACCAGGAACAGTAATTCACCTTGATGTATGTCAGAATGAATCAGAGCAGCTGAGGCACAGAACTGCGGCTGCTCAGCTGTGGAAGGGCTGCGTTTGCCAGGAGAGCACTGAAGAGCACTGAAGCATCGGCTGGTGCTGGGACAGGCACGATGAACCACAGGCTTACCAGGCAGAGAGCAGGGCCTGGATCCTTCTGTGTCCATCCCCAGTATCCCCAGGTCCCAGCCAAGCTCCTCACCCCACTGCTAGGTCTCCCCTCACTCAGCTTTGGGGCCACTCAACACCAGCAATGGAGAGTGCTGTTCCCACCGGCCTCAGCTGTCCCTGTGCAGCCTAGTTCCAGGGGAGCAAAGCCACCATTCGCAGCTGACCCTGCACCTCCCTAAGGAGCTTACCCAGGGCCTTGCAGCCCCATTCCGCACCCATCACAGTCTGCAGCAGCCCACCACATTCCCACCAGCCTGGCCAGGCTCTGCACCCCATCAGCAGTGCCCTACCTGGTGTAGCACAGCTCTCCTACAACACCCACCATTCTTCAACCATCCCACTCCATGCTCCCGGCAGGAGCGGGGATTTACCACAGCGGGAGCCTGGGGCTGCGCTGGTGCCCCCATAAGCAGATTATGCGCCTGGCTGCATGCACACTGGCACTCAGCTGTCACCCGCCCAGCAGCTCCAGCAAGGTGACACACACGCTGCCTTGTCACCCTGCATCACAACTTCCCACACAGTGCCAGCCCCAGGGCTCTGGCAGAGGCAACAAGGGACAGCACAAGTCTGAGCTAGGAAAGCCACAGCTTCCCTTTAGCATCTTTCTGCCTGGCACCACATTCCCATGGGATGGGTTTTCCCAGCCTGTTCCTACAGGAAAAGGAAGGGAACATCCCAGAGAGGGGCTGTTCTTGCAGTTAGGCTGGCCGAGGCATCCCCAAGCCCACTTAAAGGTGACATCCCTGGCAGGAGGGCTGGAACTACATGGTCTTTAAGTTCCCTTCCAGTCCAAACAATTCTGTGACTCTGTCTAGATGTGCCACCCACAATGCAGTGTGGCTCTACTGTAGCATAATGGCTAGGCAAACCAAGCACAAACACCCTGTCCCAAAGGAACAAACTCCATATGGGGCAAGGGCACAGTGGCCCCCACCAAAGCTCAACTCTGCCAGGATCAGCCTAGGGAGCCCAGCTCTTTTCCAGGGCTGTTCCTGCTCCAACCTGTCCCCAGATGCATGGGATGCTCATACCAACATGCTACAATCAGAGTTTCTTACCCACAGCTCTCCCCTCCCACCCCATCAGAAGTATCTCAATTGGGAAACTGAGTCTACCAACAGCTTTAACAGGAGCAGGGCGCTGGGCACCCAATGAATGCAGGGCCAGGCAGCGGTGCAGGTCCTCAGACTAGGCAGGGTGGCCGCACCAAGCAGGTGAGCATGTGGGACAAGAGACTTCCCAATACATCCCTCTGCACAGCAGCTCCAGACCCATTCCTGGAGGGAATCCTCCAGCTTGAAAGACCTCCGAGCTCTTGCACAGGGACCCAGATATGGGACAATGTACACAGCTGGGAAGTGACAGCAGTGCCAGCCCATGTTGGAAACAGGGTCACATGGGAACAGGCAAGATCTACCCCACTAAGAGCCAGGAGCAGAGGATGAGGGGGACTGCTGCTCATCCCACTTCTCTGGATAATCTGTGGACTGCTCTGGGGACAGAAGGATGCAGCACTGGTGTCAGGGGCACCAGCTTCATCTCCACCAGTCATTCTGGATGTATCCACACCCATCTTCAGCCCCAGCTAACCCCATGTGAATGGAGAAGGGAGCTCACTTCCCCTCCCAAACTCGGCTGTGGCTGTTGTCCTCCCTCAGCAGATGTCTCCAAGCCCAGGTCTATCTATCCCCAAAGCCTTTTGGAAAGGCGCTCAAGGGAGCCGGTTGCAATAAAACACACACCACCAGCCACCCTCCTATCTGGTTTCACTGCATCCTGCTCCACTCCAGACAAATGTGCCAGTCCCAGTCCCACAGCAGCTGCCAGGGAAGGATGGCTGGGATGGTCCCCAACAAGGGCAACTGTCCCCACCGGTGCCATGTGAACCACAGCCACAACACTCCACCACCATTCACCCTGAGCATGACCATCCTCAAGGTCCCCGTGAGGATGTGGCCCCAGCGAGCAGCTCCTGAGGACCTGCCACAATCGAGGCAGCACAAGTGATGCTCTTGCCAAGGGGGAAAGGCTGGCGGCGGCTCCGGACCGTTCAGGTACCTGCAGCAACGGCTCCGAAGTGTAGTTGGGCTCCGGGTGTGTGACAGTCCCCACGGCAGGGCCCGTCCAGTCCGGCACCACCGCTGGGACCGCAGCCCGGGGACCTGCCAAGGTTCGGCTGTGCGGCCGCTGCTGCTCTCGGAGCCGGCCGAGAACAGCACCCACCTCTGCGCAGGGACACTCGCAGGTGCCGCTCAGAAGCAGAGTCCCCTTTTCGGGATGTGGGGACGCCCGTGGCGATGCCATAGTGAGGGACGGTGTCCGTCGCTCTCTCGGTTCTCCATCTTTACCCGTGGCCCGTTGCGGGCACCCCCCCCCCCCCCCTCCGCCCATCCGCGGCCCCGGCCCGCTCCGCGCACGCCGCACCGTCACCTTCACAGAGGGCACCGGGATGCGGGAGCGGGCCCAGCTCCCCGGGGCCGTGCGGGGCCGTGCGGGGCCGGGCAGCCCTGTCTGGCCTGCCCCCCCCCCCGCCTTCCGGCCTTACCATGGCTGCGGAGCCGGGCACGGTCCGGGAGCGGCGGTGCCGAGCGCCGGGCCCCGCCGCCGGGATTAGCAGAAATAGAAGCCGGCGGGGGCGGCCCGGGGCGGGGCGAGGCGGGGCTCTCACCGGCACCGGGCACTGCCCCGCGGGGGTGACACGCTGGGACGAGGCAGCAGCACCGGGGCCTTGGGCAGAGCTTCGGGTACCGGGATCTGCAGCGGGGATGGGGCATTGGAGACGGGGCATTGGCACCGGGGACTGCGCATTGGCACCGGGTACCTGCACCGGGGACCGCGCATTGGCACCGGGTACCTGCACCGGGGACCGCGCATTGGCACCGGGTACCTGCACCGGGGACTGTGCATTGGCAGTGGGTACCAGGACCTGCACCAGGTACTGGGCACAGGGCAGCAGCACAGTGCACTGTGCAGCAGGGACAGGGTCCTGGCACGGGTACAAGGCTTCATCTCCTGGTGTTGGCCACCCTTGTACCCAGTGCAGCAGGGAGTGACTCCCAGGCAGTGAGCAGCAGCCCCTGGCACTGGTCAGTGGGTACCAGGAGGCACCAGATGCTGCACACCAGCACACCCACACACTGGGTACCCTTTAACAGAGTTGAGTACTGGGAGCAGTGTGCCAGGCACTGAGCACCAAGCAAACACACTGGCAGTGCACTTCACGTATTGGGTACCACAGACCAGGCCCTGCACTGGGCATGAGGCACCAGATCCTGGCCTTCCCTGTGGTCTCCCTGCAAAATCCCAGCCTTCTGAGCCTTTCCCCGGGCTGATGCTGGGCAATTCTGCCAGTGGCCCTGCCTTGACTCCTCTGCGACTGGCTGGCAGGCTGGAAATCTGGGAGGGGAACCCCAGAGGCTGTCACCCTGCCCCCATCCCTATCCCATGCCAGGGATTTCAGCCCCTTCCGGGGATGCCCTGGCCCCAGGCCCGTGCTTTCACAAGCAGTGAGTGCCAGTGGCAAGTGGCTGTAGCCCCTTGTTCCCAGCAAGGGCAGGAGAGGACACTGGCACAGCGGCTGGGGCAACATGGGGTGCTTGTGTTCCTGGCCATGAAAGGGGCCAGTGGTAGTCGTTCCTATGGTGTGTAGCTGGCAGAGGCTTAGGCATCCCCAAATTTCAGCCTCCTGTTTCAGCTGCCCACCGGGGCTGTCCTCATTCCCCCATCACACCCCATGCTGGGGAGGTGACAAGGCCACAAGCACTCCCAGAGCATTCCTCTCATGGGCAGCTCTTCCTGCCTCAGTTTCCTTACCCCTAAAACAAAGCTGGTAGTAACTTCCCAGCAGGAAAAGCCAAATCTGAGATTCCCACCAAGGCTGGGTGGCTCCACAGGGACCATCTCACTGTGGTCCCCAACTTTGTCACTGCCCTGCTACTGGGTCAGGGTGCTGCCAGATAGCTTTGTGTTCCTTTCATTCCCATAAACAACCAATGCAGGATTAGCAAGCAGAACATGGGGAAGTCCCAGTGGACACCCAGATCCCATCCATCTGGGGTGGCCAGGCAGCAAAGCAGGGGCAGGCAGGGGAGGGTGGCTGTTTGCATCTCCCATCACCACAGAGTGCTTTCCTCCTGGATTATTAGGGATTACAGGCTCAGGTGCTCAGCCCCATATTTCCCTGCCCTTCAAGAGCAGCGCTGGCCCCGCAGGGCAGGCTGAGCACTGCTGTGATGAGCTGTGGGTGTTCTCAGCCATGCCAGCAGCTGCTCCAGTAGCACAGTCACTTTGAGGCCGGCAAGCTGCAACCCAGGCTTTAGAGCATTGAAAACAGAAGGGATGAGCTTCACAGTGGGAGGGAGGAATGCAAGGGGCTGCATTTCTTTGGCCAGGGGATGACACGAGGGGTGCAGTGACCACACTGAGGGGGGCTGGTGCTGCTTGAGAGGTCCCAAGGTCCCTGAGGCACCCCAGTCTCCCTCACCCTGGCTGGCAGCAATGGTAGCGGGTCCCAGCACAGCATGGACAAACTGGAAAGCCACCACTATCCACTACCAGGGACCAGCGCTCTATAATTACCATTGGAGGCTGAGTTATTTTGGGAAGCCACTGTGCTGCTGCCAAAGCTGTTATTCCTCTAAACCAAAACAAGATGGAAAGAACCCAGCCCAGAATGCTGCATCCGGGTGGGGGAAGGTTAACCCCTTGCCCCCCTGCTGCCCGCAGTGGGGGGGCTGCCTGCACCCCCAGCCTGCAGCCAGCATCACCCCAGCATCAACGTGGTCCTTGTGGGTTTGCTTGCACCAGGAGAGCTTCAAAGGGGAGGTTCAGTAGGGGAAGATTTGGTGTAGTGTCTGTCAGACATGGGATGGGGCTGTGGGTCAGTCCTGTCCTCAGCTGCTGGCGGGTTCAGAGGCCACATGTTTGGATGCTTTTCTGCATCAATGTGAGAAACTGCTTATTTTTAGCTATTTCAGTTGCAGTGGGTCCGGTTTTGGGTCCTTCCCAGTGCAGTGGCTGGGCCAAGGAATGCCAGCCAGAGGGGAGCACCTCACTGCTGCTCCACATACATGTCCCAGGGAGAAACCCCTGCAGGGTCCATCGCAAAAGTCACCCCAAAGGACACACAGAGGCGACAGGGAGGGAGGCTGCACTTCCCAGTCTCTGAAGCAGCCAAACAGCCTCCAAATGGAAATGAACTCAAGTTTTCATAGAGAGAATGAGCCACATCCTGCATGACCCGAGTTCTGCTCCATCCTTCTTGAGCATGGGGTCAAGGTGGACTGAGGGGCTGTTCTCAAGATGCACCCCAAAAAACTGGGCTTTAACTCCTGCCTTTTATCTTCTTTCCCTTGATCAGAGCCTTGCAGGCTGCCCATGTCTGGGTTGGGCCCTGTGCTTGACCCCTTCAGGGCAGCAAATAGCCCCCAAACTCATGTGCTGGAGTCTCCCAAATCCTAAATCCACTCACCAGGGTCTCCCAGCAACCCCAAACCCATGTGCCATGGTCTCCCCATCCTTGTGCTGGATCTCTGCAGGCAGCTCTGGTCCCTGATCAGGGTAGGGGAGGTCTGGGAACTGTGAGGAGCCACAATCTCCATGTCTGGCTGGTGCCAGCCCCTAAGAGGTGGGATGGTGGCACATCAGTGGGGCAGAGTCACAGCCATCCAGATGCACAAGCCCAGGTGGTCCCACCCTAAGCCCTCACAGGCTCCTTGCCTGTGTCCACCAATCCCCCCTGGCTGAGCTGCCCCACAACTCATCCCATGTCACCAGCTCCCCCCAAAGGATTCACCAGCCTGTGCTGCCAGTGCCAAGCCTGGGGACCTGGTGGAACTGGGAAATGAGAAGCTTCCCAGTGCCTGCCTGAGCTCCCACCACACAGCCACAGCCAATTGCTCACCATCTTCTCTGGAGCCCCTCTGGGAAAGGGTTGCAGCACCGGTGCCCACCCTGCCAAGGTGTGGGGAGAAGCCGCGTTCTTCTTCCCACCCGGTCCCCCAGATTTAACCATGCAGACAAAGGTAAACCCGGAGGCCGATGGCACATCCTCATCATCGTGGCCGCAGCAAAATGTCTTGGTCTGGGTCCTGTGCATGCCCACCACCACAAGGCTGCTGCAGGGTCACCAGCAAGAGGTCTGATGACACAGGCTGCACCATGCACACCCTGCTCTGCAGCTCCACACAGATGGGCACAGGGCTGCAGAGCCACCGGGGGTCCTGTGGGGCTGGGGGATTCCTACTGTGGGGATGGGGGTGCTCTGGGGTGCTGTGGTAGCAGGGTACTGGGGTCCATACCGATCCAAGGGGTAATGGGCACAGGTGGACTCCCGCTGCCCTGGTGTTCTTGGAGAGGAGCAGTGTCCAGACCCAGTGTGCCAGGCTGTCACCAAGGATGCTTTGGCAGCACTGTGACACTGGCAAGCTGTTTGCCCTTGTCCCTTCACCCGACTAACATGGAACACACAAAGGGGCCACCCTGGGCTGGGGACAGAGCCACTGTCACCTCCTCAAACAACCTCCTCCTGTCCTGGCCCTCCTGAACTGAGACCAAGCATCCCCACAGCAATAAACCATGAGAGTTCCCCTGATCCTGGAACCTCTTCGGGCTGCAGTCTCCCCCCTTCCTCTCTTAGCTCAGCATCCCTATGGACATCCTCAGGGACAACCCCCAGTCCCTTCCATGTCACCACCTCCAGGAGCTCCTTGGGGTCCAAGTGTTTCTACCTGAAGCTCAATCCCCTCCACCACCATCTCCCTCCCCCACCCCAAGAATGGAGATCCCCCCCCCGCGCACCCTAATTTGGTTTAGGAAGGTGAGAAGGGTGGAGGGACAGCACGGGACAGCCACGGGACACCACTGTTCCCTGGGGCCTGTTTTACACCCATGACAAAGCTGCTTCCACAGTTATGCAGCTCCATAACCTGCCACTCACCACCATAGGCTCTGCCATCATGTGCGGTGACAGTCAGCATGGCCGCATGGGACACAAGGCTCTGGGCTCTGGGGGGGGCCCGGCCAGGTGGGGATGGCATCAGCCCCAGAGATTTGAGGTGACCCACAACGGGGTGGGAAAAGCATGAATGGGGACAACAGTGCTGCCAGCACAGAAGTGATGAGGCTGGGGGATACCACCAAGCCCAGTACCACTGCACCAGCCCAAGCAGAGGGACTGTCCCCTGCTGCCTCATTCCCCAAGAGCTCCCAGCCCCCGGGGAGGCGAGCGAGTCCCAAGCAGGCTGGGCAGCGAGTGGGGAAGGATTTATTGACTCACGGCTCGGGGTACATCACAGTTTGAGCTCCCTTCCCACCTCTGGAGAGGACATCGCCTTTGACTTCCCGGGCACAAGTGCACTGAGAGGCTTCACAGTTTCATCCCTTTGGGAAAGCAGAACCGAGGCAGTGACAAATGGCAAACGCTACATCGTATGAAAAAATAATACCAACTCTTCTCTTTAAATATCTTACAGAAAAATGAACCTGAATAAAGAGCATGAAAAGCACCGCATGGCACACTCTTCCCCCCCCTCCCCAACCATGCCAGGTCAAGGGCATCCACACCCCTGCATCCCTCCGGACCACTTGGTGCTGTCCACAGGGATGCGCAGTCATGGATTAGCACGGGCAGCAGGGATGTGAGAGCAGTGGTGACCAGATGGGTGGCCCCCATCCCCCATGGGTCCCTTGCTCAGCCGGGGGTGCTGGCAGTCCCCCAAGCCTCGGGTGCCAGCAGGAGCAGCGTTAGAGGGGCTGGCCGAGGACAAGTGCATTCCTACGAGCCTGGGGGGCAAGGGGCCATGTACCCCCACCAAAGGAACCCTCTGGAGGTTCCCTCCTGTGTTGCAGTGCAAGTTCACAGAAAGCCAAGGCACCACCGCGAGGCCGCGGCTCTGTACGGGGCAGCCCACTGGGCACGTGTGGGGCCAATGGCCACGCAGCCCCACAGGGTGAAGGCAAAGCAAGCCAGGGGGACATGAGGATGGTCCCCATGGTGTGGCCAGGCTTCTCCAGGGGTATCAGCTACAGCGTGCAGGGGCCATGCAGCCCTGGGGAGAGCCAGCTCCCAGGGACAGTGTGGGCAGCAGTGGGCAGCCCGTGCAGAGGAGATGGGCGCCCCAGGGATCCAGCCCTGGGGGTGATGACAGCCAGAGCAGATGCTGGCGGCGGGCGCAGCTCCTTGTCCTGCGGTTCCAGAGGGGATGCAGGGGTCTATCGAGCGGGTGCAGGCAGCCCGCCCTCGCCCCGCCGGTGCATCTCCCCGAAGGCTCGGTCCAGCTGCTCCAGCTGGGAGCTAAGCGGGAGGTGGATCTCCAGATGCATATGGAGGTTTTCCAGCCACTGCTCCAGCTTGCTGAAGGATGGCCTGAGCGAGAAGAGGGGACACATCGCGGCTGTGCTGTCTGTGTCTGCTCCCCACCCTCCACTACCCCAGGGGAGGTCCTCAAGGACTCACCGCTTCTCGGGGTCCAGATCGCAGCAGCAGACAGCGATGGGGAAGAAACTGTGGGGACAGGCTGGGGGACAGTAGCGGTCCAAGAAGCCCCTGACATTGAGGCCGAAGTCAGTGGTGCGGGGCAGGTAGTCAGGGTCAGCGCTCACCCGGCCAATGATCTGGGGAAGAGGAGCTGGCTCAGCCCCAAGGGGCACCCTAACCCCAAGAAGGGAGGGACCCCAAACAAAATCAGGCTCCCAACCCAAGGGATGAACTCAACCCCAAGGAGGTACCCCAACCCCAGGGGTACTTGCCTCACACAGGACGATGCCAAAAGAGAAGATGTCCACCTTCTCATCGTAGCTCCTCCCTGTTGGGGACATGGGTCAGGCCATGCTGCATGTCCTGCCCTGCCCCACCAAGTGTCCCCTGCCTGGGCACAGAGCCCTGGCTGGCCATATGTCCCCTCATGTTGCCAGCCTCACCATTGATCATCTCTGGGGCCATCCAGTATGGGTTCCCCACCACTGTATACCGCTTCTTACGGTCCGGTTTCTTCAGGTTCTTGAGATGCTCAGGCTGATTCTTCTCATCCACCATCAACCGTGCCAGCCCAAAATCAGCCACCACCACACTCTTGTCCTGGGTGGATGGAGAAGGGTGAGGTATGGGGGGAGCCACACAGGGGGCCAAGACCCCCACCTGGGCCTGGGGATGACAGTGCTGAGGCGAGACTCACCTCCCGCACAAGGCAGTTGTGAGAGTTGAGGTCCCGGTGGATGATGTTCATGGAGTGGAGGTAGGCCTGTGGAAACGATGGGCTGAGAGTGGGGTGCATCCCCCCCCGTGTTCCCCCACCCACCCATCCCTTGGTGGCACCCACCATGCCAGCAGCGATGTCCTTGGCGAAGCTGACCCGCTGGCTCCAGGGGTAGTGGCTGTCCTGGGGGCAGGAGGGGAAATTTGCCAAAGAGAAAGAGGTCCCCAAGCCCCACTGGGGCTGTGGGGTGGTGGTGGGCTGACCTGCCCCTACAGTGCTCACCATGCTCTTAATGAGGCCCCTCAAGGTGCCCCCCTTGATGTACTCTGTGATAAAGTTGAGCCTCTTCTCCTTGTACAGCACCCCAATGAACTTGAGGACATTCGGGTGCTCCAGGCAGCGCATCACCTTCACCTGCGGGACCACCCCAATCCTGTGACACCCCGAGCACCCACCCAGACAGACCCGCTGCTCACAGGTTCTCCATTGAACAGGCAGGGCTGCCTGCACCTCACTGTGCCTGGCTACCCCTGTGTCAGGTGGTGTCCAGCATCCTGTGCCAGGGTGGGTGAGAGCATGGGACAGCCTCTTCCCTCATGTCCTCCCCAGAGTAATGGGATCAAAGAAAGGGAACACTCACCTCTTTGAGGAAGGTCCTTTGCGTCTCCTCATCGAAGCGGATCAGCTCCTTCATGACCATCACTTCACCTGTCTCCCGATGAGTTACCTGAAGGGCACACAGGTACCACACAGATACCTCCCCTCCATCCCTAGGGAGCCGAGACCCTCATGCTCAAGCCACTTCTGGCCATCCAGCCCCACCTTGATGGCCTGGCCGAAGCAGCCCTTGCCCAGCACCTCGCCGTGGATCAGGTCAGAAGGGCGGAAGATGCGATGGGTGCGGGAGACGACGCGCAATGACTCAGAGCGCCCGATGTCCTTGTGCTGGGATGCTGGTGAGCCTACGGAGCCAGAGCCTGGAGACTTGTCTGTGCTGCAGCTCCTCCTGCAGGACGGACAGACAGTCAGAGGGTGACCCTGAACGATGGACCCCAACAGGAGAGGCAAACCGGTGGCCTTACGTGACAGCCCGCTGGCGCATGGCACCGGGCTCCCCGCAGGCTGGGGGGACCAGGGCGTGCATAGGGCTGCATGGGGCAGGCAGGGGGCTGCAGGCAAGCCCCGGTTCACGGGCAGGAGGATCGTGGGGGTCGTGCTCAATGGTCAGCTGGAGCAAGCGGGTGGTCTCCTGGATCAGCAAGTCGATCTGGGGCACAGAATGGTTGTGGTGGTGGTTCTGCACCAGGGAGGAGGGCTGGCTGGGGGCAAGGGAGAGCATACCTCATCCAGCGGGACGTGGCCAATGGGAGTGCCGTTGATCTCCAGGATGCGGTCGCCCACATGGATGGAGTTCTTCATGTCAGGGCTGATGCAGTCTGGATCCACTCTGCAGGGCCAACAGGCAGCAGGGGTCAGCCCTCAACATTGTCATGGGGGAGATGTGTGGGGACACAGCCCCTGAGCCACCCCCAGGCAATGGGGACAGGCTGCCACATCCTCTGCACGTCACTTCTGGCAGTGTTCAAGGCCAGGCTGGATTGGGCTTGGAGCAACCTGCTCTAATGGAAGGTGTCCCTGCCCGTGGAAGGGGCTGGAGCTGGATGAGCTTTATGGTCCCTTCAGCCCAAATCAGTCTGATTTTATGATTCATTGCTGTCACAGTACCCATGAGCCACCCCTGCTAAAATGGGACATACAGGCACACTGCCCACAAACCACCCTTGCTTGATGGGGTCATGCTGTCACAGGACCCATGTGTCACCCCCCCGGGATTGGGACACACAGTCACGGCACCCACAAGTCACCCCTGCAAGATGGGCAGTAGTAGATGAGGCCATTAGTGACATGGTTTAGTGGTGGCCTTGGCAGTGCTGGCTCATGACTGGACTTGATGATCCTAAAGGTCTTTTCCAGCTTGGTTGATTCTATGGGGACTTGCAGGCATGATGCCCATGAGCCACTCCTCCAGGAGCACCTCCAAGCATCCCAAGGATACATGGATGTGCCACCCCTGTACTCACAGTCATCCTGGTAGATGGAACAATGCTGGCACATCACCCCCAAGCCACCCTGACGGCCAGGAACACACTAGCACAGTCCCCACAAACCAAGCCCAGTAGCTGGGCACAACCCACCATGGTCCCCACTGGCCACCCCTGGCCAATGGGGACACTCCAGCCCCATCCCTCCCCCTCCAACCCCAAAAGATCTCTGCAGGGTGCATCCCACCAGCAGAAGGGGCATGGGGTACCCCAGGCCTGGGGAGGGGACACAGACGCACTCTCGGACGCGGACAGTGCGGGGGTGCTCAGTGCCGCAGCCTTGGTCGATGGAGACGGAGAATCCACGTTTGCCGTCAGAGCAGGCAGGGATGGAGACGAGTGTGACGGTGTGTGGGATGCGGGAAGCCGGTGAATCCGGCAGGATCTGCTCGATGACCGGTGTCACCACCATCTGGTAGTAGCAGTGCCCACTGTGGGGCCGAGAGAAGGCCGGTGGGTGGGGGATGCCAGGGGACATGTGTCCCCCAAGCCACCCTCCCAGGCTGGGACATACCAGTAGAGCTTGGAGCGCTCCACCAGCGCGTAGGTGTCCCCATCACCGATGAATATGTGGCAGTTGAGGCAGCTGAAGCACTCAGGGTGGTACTTTTGCTCCCCGGCCACCTGAGAGCAGACACCATCAGCCCCAGGAGTCCAGGTATCTGCGGCACCCAGTGCGGGTGCCGGGGCTCTGATAGTGCCAGGAGCACCCATGGCTGCACCCATGCCAAGGGAAGGGCAGGCTGAGCCGTGGAGTGGTGGGAACAGCTGTACCACCAGGTTAGGGATGACTATGCCACCACCTGTGAGCCTTCCACCCTGCATCCCGCAGTCCCAACATGGTGGCATACCCCCCAGGGTCCCCCTAAACCTGCACACCCTTCCCACCTCACCCCCTTCCTGGAGCTGAGTCGTGGGTCAGGGTTATGTGTCTGTCCCCCCATGTCCCCACTGATGCTCACCATGACAAGCCCCTTGGTGATCTGTTCAGAGCAGCCATGGCAGAGCTCCCCAAAGCGCACCCAGTAATCCTTCTTACAGTACAGCCGCCCATCCTTCTCGTAGTACTGGTGGGACAGGGAGGACCCACACTCACAGCACCTGTGGCAAGGGACAAGGAGCCCCTCGTCACCATGTCCTCCTTGTCACCATATCTCCATTGTCACCTCAGACAGAAGCCAGTGTCCCACTGCCCACCAACCCTACAGCTGTTCCCCCCACTTCTTTCCCTGCTGCAGGGCCACCACATCCATGTGCAGTGCAGTGCAGACTGGCAATGCAGGAACACAGGGTTCAACAGGACAGAGGACATGGGGCAGGGACATGTGTGGGGAGGGAGATGCCAGCCCTGCAACAAAGTGCCATGGAGACACAGAGGGATGTGCCACCCTGGCCACAGAGAGTGATGTGCCAGCCTTGAGGGTGCAGCACTGTGTGTGCTACCAGCACAGTGGAGGGGGATGCACAGTGACGATGCAGAAGCTGCTCTGGGGCCACGATTTGGGGGTGCAGGGGGAGTGCACAGGGCTGTGCGATGGGAGGGTGCATCCAAGCATGCAGAGGGGGCTGTGAGCTTTGGGACTGCACAGAGTGCTGTGTTGCATCAGGGGGTGCAAGCGGGTGCTCAAGGGGATTTGCTGGGGGACTGGAGGAGCTGGGGGGTGCAGAGGGGGGTGCAAGGGGTGGTTGTTGGGGAGCGCACAGGGGTTGCACAAGGGGGTACAGAGGGGGCTGTGGGGGGTGCGTGGGGGGTGCACGGGGACTGCCACAGTGCTCAGGTGGAATCCAACCATGACGTCAGGACACGGAATTTCCCCACCCCATGATGTCACCGCAGGAGGACTCCACCGCCTGATCCAGGACTCCCGGGGGCAGGAGTGGGAGCAGGGGGGCAACGGGGGAGGGGTGCAGCTGTTTGGCCCCTCCCTCTTAACCCCCACACTGCCGAGTGCCCCCCACTTTGAGTGACATGGGGCTGGGGCCCAAGCTGCCTTCCACAGGGTGGGGGACACAGGAGGAGGAGGGGAGGAGAAAGGTTTCTGGCCCAGTGAACCCCGTGCTGCCGGAAGCCGGTCTTCCATGGGGCAGCCAGGGAGTTGTGGGGGGCTGGATACAGCTGTGGCCCCACAGCGGTTTCACTGCACTGACAGCCCATGGAGGGTGGACTCAAGCATCCCTCAGAGGGCCATGGGGGTGCAGCATCCATCCCAATCCACTCACTCGGCTCCGGAGCTCAGGATGTGGCTCTTCATCAGTGCTGCCAACAGCATCCTCCATGGGACGTGCCCTGCTGTGCTCGACACCCCCACCCTACTGGGACACCTGCAGGGTCCCAGCCACCCCTTGTGCCCCCCAAACCTCTGCCAGGCTCTGCATCCCCCAGCCAGGCCTGCCTGCACCCTGCAGCTGTGCTCCTGCCAGCATGCGGGTGTGTGTGTGACAGCCTCCTGTCTGTGGTTGTCAGGAGTGGGATCTGCTGTCCCTGTCCCCGGCAGCATCCCAGTGTCCCCGCTGCTGTCCTGGATGCACCGCACACTCCTACCGGAAGCAGTCGGCATGCCAATCCGCGTTAAGCGCCTGCAGGTACTGCCCATCATAGATGCCCTGCCCGCAGCTCGCACACACCGGCAGGTCGGTCCCTGCGTGGCGGGGGGAACATAAGGAGGACACGGCCGTCACCCTCCCAGCTACTCACAGGCACATCCCTCAGGATTGTCCCTCTGTCCTTGTTGCTCCATTCAGGGTGATGAATTTCAACCCCCCGGCCCCCACCCATCAATCTCATAAGGGGGACAAGGTCATGGTTATGATGTCCTCAGAGCTGGGGACAGGGCAGGGGCTCAGTGCCAGTCAGTTCCCACTGTGCCAGGCCACCCCTGTACCCCGGGGACCGAATCATGGGTACCCATAGGATGGCAGGAGAGTGGCTGAGGGGCACCCAGAGTGGTTGAGGGGCATGGGGTAGGATTAGGGATCTAGTGGTGTGACACAGAGGTGCTGAAGGGGAGGCAAGTGCTCAGCCATCACAGGGGACATGCAAGTAGGGGTGATGGGGGGCTGGGGACAGCAGGACAGATGCTTGGGGTGCCCTGAGACATAGTGGATGGAGGGAGGGGTGCTTAGTGCTTGTGGCTGGACATGCGGGAAGGGTGGGATGGGAGGGGGGGCACATACTGAGATGCAGGATGGGTGCGGGAGGGATGACAGGAGGCAGGAAGGGGGCAGAGGAGGCATGCGGGATGGGTGTAGGGGAGATAAAGACTGCCAGAATGGAAGGGATGTGAAGGAGGAATCCAGTGGGACATAAAGCATGTAGGGGGACAGAGAGTGGTGCATAATGTGTGCTGGGGGATGCACAGTGTGCGGAGCAGAAACAGAGGGGTTCAGAGTGGGTGCTGGGGTGGCAGAGAGGGATGCAGCATGGATAGGGTATAGGAGCAGTGCAGAGACACCAAGGGGTGCAGGATGGGTGTTGGGGGCAGTCTGCAGGATGGGAAGAGGTGAGAGATGGGGGATGGCTGCAGAGATCCTCAGGGTGTGAGGAGGGATGAGAGGTGCTAGGGGTCCAGAGTGGATGAGGGGCACAGCAGGGATGTGGGGGTGCAGTGAAGGAGGCACAAAGCATAGGGAGGTAGGGATACTGGGGTGCAGGAAGGAAGGTGCAAGGTGTTTGTGGGCTGCAGGGAGGGCTGCAGGCTGGAGGGGATGTCAGGGGTGAGGGGTTTGGGGATGCAGAAGGGGTGCCGGCTGGATGGGATGCAACAGAGGGATGCTGTGGTACAGGGAGGGATACAGGCTGGATGGGGGGGTTTGCACAGGGATGCAGTAGGGATACAGGCTAAAGAAGGGGTACAGAAAGAGATGTGGAGATACATGGGGGATGAAGGCTTAAGTGCAAGGGGAGATCTGAGACTGCAGAGTAGATGCAGGTTGACCACGGGGTGCAGGTGGGGATGCAGGGGGGGTACAGGCTGGACAGGGGGTGCAGGAGGAGATCAGAGGATTCAGGCTGAAGAGGTGGTGCAGGGGGGACGCAGGGGGCAATGAGGGCTGGATGAGGGGGTGCAGGGTGGATGTGGGGGTGCAGGTGGGATGCAGGCTAGATGGGTAGCGCAGGGGAGAGATGCAGGCTGGACAAGGGATGCATGGGAGATGTGGGGGGGGGGGGACAGACGCAGGCAGAAGAGGGGTGCAGGGGGGATGCAGGGTGCAATGCGGGCTGGATGGGGGGTGCAAGGGGGGATGTCCGGATGCAGAGGGGATGCAGGGTGCAATGCGGGCTGGATGGGGGGTGCAAGGGGGGATGTCCGGGTGCAGAGGGGATGCAGGGTGCAATGCGGGCTGGATGGGGGGTGCAAGGGGGGATGTCCGGGTGCAGGGGGGATGCAGGGTGCAATGCGGGTTGGATGGGGGGTGCAGAGGAGGGCGCAAGGCCGAAGGCGGCCCCGGGGGGAGGGGATCCGCAGGGCTCAAGTGGCGGCGGAAGCGCTGAGTCAGGCGGGGGAGGGGGTCACGCACCTTCGTCCTCTCCCATAGGCTCGTCCCTCCAGGTACAGCACAGCAGCATCAACCTCATGCAGCCGCGCTGCCCGGCGCAGCGCCAGGCCCTGCCCTCACCCGGCTCCGAACCGGTCCGGTCGGGTCCGGTCCGGGTCCGGTTCGGGTCCGGTTCGGGTCCGGTTCAGGTCCGATTCCGGCCCGGTCCCGGCCCGGTCGGGCCCCGGCCCTACCGCTGCGGCTCCGGGCGCGGGGAGGGCCGGGCGGGAGGAGCACGGCGCCGGCGCGGCCGCAGGAGGGGCGTGGCCGGGGGGGGCTCAAAGGGGGCGGGGGCTCAAAGGGGGCGGGGCGTGGTCATGAGGGGGCGTGGCCATAAGGGGGCGTGGCCTGGGAGCACCGCGCGCTGCCGGTGGGGGGGTCCCACCGGGCGCGGCCGTCACCGTGTCCCGGGGAGCAGGCCTGGACCCCGCTGCCATTGTATGGCAGGGACGTCCCCATACTCCATGGGGGTGTCACCATGGGGAGGGCACGGGGGTGCCCTTCATCCCCCGGCCTGTGTGGTCCTCGTCCCCTGAGCTGTCACCAGAGGGCATGGACATGGGCTCAGGCTGCCCGCATGGGACGGGGCATGCACATGTCCCTGCATCCCTGGGCTGTCACCGCATGGCAGAGCATCCATCATCCCTGGGGATGTCACTGTGGGACAGGGAATGGCTTTCCCCCCGTCCCCCAGTCCCCATGCTGTCACTGTGGGAACATGGGCACTCCCCTGGGTCCCAGGCTCTACCCTTGCCTATCCTGTGTGTCCCAGGTCTGTGACCACGGAGTGGGGCACACGGCACCCCTGATCATGGACCCAGGCTTATGCAGAGCCACGGACACGGGGATGGGGCAGAGGCACCCGTCGCTGCCCCCACCACAGGGAGGGGAACTGGGACACAGGACAGAGCCAGAGTCATTTAAAACCTTGTCCTTTATTAGTCTGTCGGAAGCGAGCCCCTCTGCAGAGGGCCTCCCACCGGGTATAGCAAAGTGAGCAACGTGAAGGGACAGAGCCCCTCCTGCCCGCGGCCCCCCCGGAGCACGGGGACCGGGGGCAGCCCAGGGCTGCCAGGGACATCCCTCCCCTACAGCTCCCCACTGCTGCGACCCCCTTCCCTCCTCCCTCCGACGTGAGGTGCCCCTCATCCTGCCCTCCCCGTCCGGGCTCCGGTCTGAGGCTCGCAGGGTGGTGACACCCCCAGACCCCCCCAGATCCCGCAGGGAGCAATAGCACCAATGGGGACGGCCGCTCGCCGCGGTTTGTTCCGTGCTCCCCGTCGGGGTGGGGGGGCTGGGGTGGCACAAGCGCTGCCATAGGCACGGGGCCGTCCTGGGAACGTCGGGTCCGGGTTTTGGGGGGGGGGGGGAGGCTTTGCTCGGGATTTACATTCTGGACCATGCAGTAGCACCAAAGTTCATGAGGTCACGGGTGAGGAGTGCGGTTACTTCCGCTTCCTGCCGCAGTACTTCCCTTGTGCGCAGCCGACGCCGCCTGGGGGGGGGGGGGGTGTGGGCAGCGTGAGGCCCCCCCTGCACCCCACAACCCCGGGGGGGGGGGGCACGGGTGCAGGAGGCGGCCCCAGCCCCATCGAGGTGAGGGTCACCAATGGGAGCACTCACCTCTGAAGCCCAGGGCACCGAGGGCTCCTCCGTAGGTCTTGGGGGGCTTCCCTGCAGGGAGGAGCAGAATGGGGTGAGTGGGACCTTCACCCCCTCCACCCTAAACACACCCCGACTGAGGATGGACACTCACCACCGAATCCCAGCTGACCGGCAACCCCACCTGAAAGAGGAATGGAGTCCTCAGCACCCCCATTGCTCTGCACCACACCCCCCAGCAAAGCGCCCCCAGCTCAGCCCAGCATCCTGCATCCCTCCCCAGGCCGTGGCCATGCCCCCTGCTCCGTGGGCTGTGCATGTCCCTGTGAGCCATCACCGAAGTGTGCCCTGGGAGGTGCTGCGGCAGAGCTGGGGATGGTACCTGGAAGTATTGGTGACACACCGAAGCCGGGAACGCCAACCCCTGGGGAAGAAGCAATAGGCAGTGATGGGCTGTGACAGCAGTGCACCCCAACCCTGCCCGGCCGGGGTCACTCGGAGGGATGGAAGCAGCTACAAAAGCCCCTATCCCCACCATGGCACCTGTCTGGGTTTGCGGTGCCCTCCCAGGCAGTATTGTGCCCAGCAGGGGATGGCAGCAGGTGAGGACAGCAAGTGGGCACAAGTGTGATGTGGCAGGGGACGTACTCCCACCCCAGCCCAAACATGGGCACTCACCTGGCTGCAGCCCCCCAACACCAAAACCTGTGGGATGAGAGAACCCCAGTGAGGGCAGGGAGCGTGGGGATGAGAACAGAAATGAGGGTCACACTTTCAACCCCCTTGGCCAGAGCAGCTCCTGTTCCTTACCTGGCTTGGGAGGTTTCCCAGCAGCTCCTGGATACAAGAGCCCTGTGTCAGAGAAGGGCATCAGTGCAGCCCTCACTGGGGCTCCTGGCACAGACCCTGCTATGAGACCAGAGGGTCGCTCGGCAGGGACCCACATCTCTGCCTAGTGGGGACATGGTGCAGTACCAACCCCTGTCCCCATGGAATGGCAACGCTGGTGCTATGGCCCTTGGTACCTGCTTGGTGATAGCATTCCTTTCTGATGCCCGGGAGCAGGGCAGGCAGCAGACACAAGATGGGGCACAGGGCACAGTGACCGTGTGTGGTGTGATCCAGAGGGGACAAAAGTGACCCTGCGAGCCCTGCATCCCATACAAACCCTTCCCTTTCCAGCACTCTGCCAGCATGGTGCTGCTGCTCCTGTCCCTGCGCCCCAGCCCTGAAGAGCCCTGATGCCAGGGGCCAGCATCACTCACCAGCACCAAGCCCACCAACTCCGAGGCCACCAGCTCCAAGGCCACCGACTCCAAGGCCACCTATAATGGGGACCCCGGGTGAGTGGCAGCAGGGACAGGCCTAGCCTGACATGTGCCTGTCCTTCATCAGACAGCCACCCATGCCCCCCCACTCCCTCTGAGGGGCATCCCCCTGTTCCACATCCTCACTGCCTGGGTTCAGCTCCTGCTAGCACCTACCTGGGACACCGCCGATCCCTGGGACTCCAACCCCAGGAACACCTGCCAGAAAGACACCATTAACTCCTGTCCCCCCACAGCCCGGCACCCACAGCTCTGGGCACCCCCGACAGTGTTAAACCCACTGAGATGGCTCTAACACCCATCCTAGGTGTCCCCAACACACGTATCACAGTACCCAGAGCAAGAAGACCTGGAGGGGGCTCACCCCTGTGTAATACGTCCCTGCAAGCAGTGCAGAGGAGGGGGAAAATGTCCCTAGTGAGTTCAGGGGAGAGGGCACAGATGGCATGTTGCACCCATAGGCGACAGCATGCCACTTCCAATGCCTGGGCCACCTTCTGCTGTGGCACCAGGGCGCACAAAGTGAGGACAGCACCCTGAATGGCCACATGAGAAGGGTGCCCAGTGACCATCTGAGGTGGACCTTGGCGCAGGGTGGCAGAGATACCTACCCAATTTCGGAGGTTTAGCACCAGGCTGCACCCCTAATTGGGGGATGCCTGCAAAGCAGATGAGGACACCACAGTCAGGACAGTCACCCCTGCACCCCTCCCACCTGTCACCATCCTGCCTGCATCCCCCCTGGCCACCCTGCAATGTGACTTGGTGGGTTTTAGCATCCCTGGCCACCCCTGCCCCCAGGCAGGTCCCTATGGGGGCGTGAGGAAGCACGTACCTGCCCCGGGGAGGATGCCAGTACCAGGTACCCCCACACCTGGCACCAGCCCAGGCACACCACCTACACCAGGAGTCACTCCTGGCACCCCAGCAACTCCAGGCACTGCTCCAGGCACTGCTCCAGGCACTGCTCCAGGCACCCCTCCAACACCAGCACCTGCAGAGAGAGGGGGTGAGGTGGTGTGGGGGGGTCACCGTGTCCCCATGCTCCCATGATCTGCTCAACAGGAGGTGCCCACCCAGCAGCCTCCCAGCTCCCCTGGGCCCAGGCGGTGCCACAGGCTGCCCACCAGGAGGGGAGAGCTGCCAGCAATGGGCTCCTCTGGCCGACTCACCGAATTTGGCTGCCTTCGCTGCTGCTTTGGCTGCTGCTGAGGGAACTCCGACCCCTGAGCAGAGACATCAAGAGGGTGTCAGTGTCCCTGGGGGCAGAGCCCATCACTCCAAGGAGGTCCTCCTCGTGCCTCTCCTCCCCAGACCTAGCAGCCAGGCTGCCACCATCACCTGCTATCCTCCTCCTCACCTGGGACACCTCCAACACCGGGGACCAGGCCACCAACACCAGGAGCAAGGCCACCTACACCGGGAGCCAGTCCACCTACACCGGGAGCAAGTCCACCCACACCGGGAGCCAGACCACCCACACCAGGAGCCAGACCACCTGCTCCTGCAAGGAGAGAGGGAAGGAAGAGGGGTGGTGGAAGGAACTGGCTGCAAATCCATGGCAGACTGGGCTGGGCACATGGATGAACAGATGAGTGAAGGATACTAAGGTGGGTGGCTGGCTGGTGGTGTGGATGGGTGAGTAGAAGGGAGGGTGGATGGACTAATGTATGAGGTGTAAGGATGGTGAACCTAGGAACCTTCATGCAGACCAGCTCTCTGGAGAACACCGCCTGACACAGCCAGGACCTCATCCCACATCCTCATCTCCTCATCCCTGAGGAGAGCTCATCCCTCATCCCGACCCACAGGGACCCTGTTCAGTGCTGGGCCTCAGCCCCAACAAAGGCAGTAACCTGGGCTGAGGAAGTGCCAGGAGACAGAACATGTGGGATAACCATGGAGAGATCCCATCTTACCATACTTGGCTGCTTTGGCAGCTGCTTTGGCAGCAGCGGCAGCTGCTGGGGCTCCGACTCCTGGGGGGGAAGGGGAAGCATGAGGAGCAGTGATGGGCCATGGTGGCCACACCAGCACCCCTCAGCCTCTGGAGACATCCTTAGACACCATCTCACCTGGCACCAGACCGGGCACACCAACTCCAGGCACGCCAACACTGGGCACGCCAACTCCGGGTACACCAACCCCGGGCACGCCAACACCGGGTACACCAACACCGGGTACACCAACACCAGGTACACCAACACCGGGTACACCGACACCGGGCACACCAACACCAGGAACACCGACACCGGGCACACCGACACCGGGCACGCGCCCTGCTCCTGCAGAGAAAGGTTCAGGATGAGGCTGAGCAGGCTCTGTCTGCACTGGCCTCCTGCCCCCTGCAGTGCTGGAGGTGCCCCCCACTCTGCTCCTTGTGAGCACCCCTTGTCCCTGGGGAAGGATGATGGTCACTCACCAAATGCTGCGGCTTTCGCTGCAGCCTTTGCTGCGGCCGCAGCAGCTTCTGGGCCACCCACTGCATTGAAAGAAGGAAGAGAGTCATGGGACCAGCGAGGCCATCACCACCCATCAGCTGGTGCCAACCCATCTGCTCACCTCCGACACCAGGCACCACACCAGGAACCCCAGCCACACCGGGCACACCGGGCACGCCGGGCACACCGGGCACACCAGGGACGCCAGGGACACCAGCGACACCAGGAACACCAGGAACACCAGGAACACCAGGAACGCCAGGAACACCAGGAACACCACCAATGCCAGGAACGCCAACGCCAGCTCCTGCAGCCAATGAGAGAGGGGGAGTTAGATCTCATTGCAGCAACAGTTGAAAGGTAGGACCCTGTCATAGGTCTGCTCTCATTGTCATGCTGTGGTGGGAAGAGCACCCCACCACCTCATCCACAGTGCTGTAAGGGAGGGACTGGTCCTGTTTGTCCCAAGAAGCCCCAGTGAGGGTGGTAAATCTGCTGTTGTAAAAGAGTGGCTGGCAAGTCACCAGCACAGATGCCTATGATGATCCATCATCATGGGGGGCTTCAGATGGTCCTCATCATGGGGACATCAAGCCTTGCAGCCAAACAAGCCACACAGGAGATGTAGCTGGTAGTCCCCAGTAGCTGCTGGGAAGGGCTGGGTGCCCTGCACACTGGCCAGACTGGGAAGCCTCCCAGGGCAGTGACAGTCCTGAGCCACTGGCACTCCTTACTGCCACAGGGACAAGGCAATGCATCACTTCTGGAGGGGCTGATAGAAGGGCTGGTGTTGCGGGCTCCTGCTCTGCCCATGCACCCAGCGCAGAGCACATTCCCAGGAACTTGTCATTGCCAAGTATCTCCCTAAACCCCATCTTTCCGTGGGCACATGGTGGGGTTTTTTTTCTACATGATGCAGAAGAGAAATGGAAGCAATGGCCAGCAATGGAACTAGGTGATTTTTAAGGTTCCTTCCCACACAAACTATCCTATGAGTCTATGAAAGCTGCCATTGAGCATGGCTGCTCCAAAGGGACGCACAGGGCTCTGCAGTGATGATGCAGGAGAAGCTGCTGGGACCCAGCCAGGTGACCTCTGGCACTGCCTTTTGGAGCAGCATAGGGATCTGCCACCCTTATGTGGAGCCTTGGGGCTGCTTTGCTTCCTCTCTGTGCCTGAGCTCACAGCTTCCCTGTTGCTTCGCTACACCCCTCATCCCCTCCGGGCTCCTGCTCACTGGAGCTCCCTCAGAGAGGTTATGACTGCCGAGTACCTGGGCTTTGCTAAGCCAGGTTGGATGCACTTGCTACATCATCCCTGGGATGTCTGCCCACCCAGGCACCAGACTGACCCAGAGAGCCAGGGTGCAGAAGGGCAGCAGGAACCCCAGAGCTGCTGGGAGCTCCCTGCACCATGCAGCACGTACCGTACTTAGCTGCCTTTGCTGCTGCTGCTGCTGCTGCTGGCCCCCCGACTCCTGCAATAAGGGAGAGAAGCACCCTCAGCCTCCAGCCCCTACAACCGGCAGAGCCGGGTGATGGGTACAGGGCTCCTGGGGACAGTCACCTGCCACCCCGGGGACACCTCCGACGCCAGGCACCAAGCCGGGGACACCACCGATGCCAGGCACAAGGCCAGGGACACCACCAACCCCTGGACCTGGAGAGAAGCAGAGCTGTCAGACACCCCCCAAATACCCCCTTTCACTGGGGTGGACGTGGTCTCTCCCAGTGTCACAGGAGGCTCCGTGGCACCTGGCTTTGAGCACCTCAGCTGCTCAGGGGACATGGGATGTGCCCAGGATGGTGATTCCCAGCTTCCTACACCCAACCCAGGGGTCTGAAGCCCACAAGACCACCCAGGAGCTTGGAGACCTCCGGGGTCCCCCATGGCCATGGTTATAAATCCCAGCTGCTCTCAGGGCTGACATGTTTCTTCTGCATGCATTGGAATGAGCAGTTGTTTGCTATTCAGTTTCCCCCCACAAAGCAGCCAACGAGGCAAGCAGTGAACGTGAGCTCTGCATCACCAGGCATGTCCCTCTGCTCGCAATTAGTGGCTCATTACAGACTCCGCCTGTCCCAACACCGTGTCAGAGCAAAACCACATCTCTCATGGAGAAACCAGGACTGATGGGAGCACACTGCACTGTTTGGGGCAGCAGGAGAAGCTGTGCTTTGTAATCCAAGTTTCTCGACACCCAACCAGTGCTCTCCCAACAGGCTGCGGAGCCTGCCCCAGAGGGGCCAAGCCCCTCTGCAGCCCTGGGGGAGGTTTCACCAGCTTTCACCTTCCACCAGCAAAGGCTTCCAGCTCAGCCCAGTGGCTTCACCTCATCTCAGCTCTAACAAGCAGCCCTGGAGCCACGGCAGGAGTCTGTGCCAGGAGATGGCACAGGGGGTGGTGGGGCTGGCTGTGAACCCATGCAGCCCTGGTGCCAGTGCATGGCCCCGCAGGCAGCAGCAGGATCTGTCCCTGACAATGGGGAACTCACCAAAGGCTCCTGCCTTTGCTGCTGCCTTCGCTGCTGCCGCCGCCGCTGCGGGACCTCCAACTGCCGGGGTAGTGGGAGAGAGTCAGTGGTGTGGGATGGTGGAGGTGACCCAGGGAGCCCCAGAACCTGCATTGCCTCACCTCCAACCCCTGGGACAACACCAGCACCCGGTACCACTCCGCCGACTCCGGGGATGCCGCCGGCCCCAGGCAGGACACCAGCTCCTGCCGCAGAGGAGAAGGGGACTGTCAGCTTGATGATGAATGGACATCACCAGCATCCCCCAAGCCTGGGAGGGGGGAGCCCCACTGGGGGATGAGTGATGGATGTGCCCCCGGAGAGTGACTCACCGTATTTTGCTGCCGCTTTCGCTGCTGCTGCCTGTGCTCCAACTCCTGGGGAAGGACATGAATGGTCCCAAGATCATTCCCACCTCAGCTCCCCCACCCCACAGGGACTCTGGGGACGAGCCCCTCCTGTTAGCACCCACCCAGCTCTCCTCTGGGAGGCGATGGATCCCTGCAGGCTGTGCCTGGGGTGACACTGTCACTGGCAGAGCCCAATGCCCTGTCTAAGGACCAGCAAAGTGGCTGGAGTGCCCAGTTCCCCCACCATGGCCATGCCAACCCCCCAGCCCAGGGATGCCTGGAAAGGAGCATACCTGTCCCGGTGGGGTACCCTGCCTTTCCTCCTGCCCCGATGCCAGCTCCTATCCCGCCTGGCCCAAAGCCTGCAATCACAAACAGAAAGGCAAAGCTGAGTCAGGCACTGGTCCTAGGAAGGGGGCAGCAGCTCCCTCAGCCCAAAGGATCTCCCTGCCTTCGGTGCCCAGGGATGTGGGTGGTGTGCTGGAGCCTGCTCTGCTGCAGCTGAGATCTCAGGTCTAACATCCCTGCCTGGAGCTGGCTGCAGCTCAAGACGTATCCTGGCAGAGCCAGCTGACCGCTGCCAGTGTCCCTGTGCCATGGAATGCCAGGAGAGCTGGGCTGCTCCCAGCTGGGTCCACAGGTAGCACAGCAGAGCAAGGCACAGGTCCCTGGAGGGATGCTCCTCATACGACTGAGAGGGCTGGTGGCCACAGAGCCACGGTGACAGCCAGTGGGGCTTTGAAGAACTATGACCGCGGAGTGAGGGCCACAAGCACTCACCATAAGGCAGCTTACCAGTACTGTAGGGCAATCCATAGCCACCTGCAGAGGAGAGAAGGTGGCAGGTTAGCACTTGTCTGCCAGTGGCTGTGACCCCTCTGCCCCGCAGTGTAGCCCCTTTCTGACAGCCAGCTGTGCAGCACCAGCCCTTGGGGCACCTTCCATCAGGGTAGTAAATCTTCCAGGATACAACTCCCATGATGAAGCCAGACCAGGAGATGCTTTTCTCCATCACCTTGGAAGCAGCATCTCTGAAAAAGCCACTCACTTTCAGGGGCCAAGGCTGTGGCACCCAGAGCCAGTTTTGCAGGAGCCTTCTAAAATCCCACTTGGGCAGGGATTATGAGCAGCGATGTTGAGGCCAGGGAAATGTCTCTGTGAAAGAGCATAATCCCACTGCTCAGGATGGCACAGGGATGCCCATGACTCAGTGGGGAACATGTGCTTGAGATGGGCAGCACCAAGCTCCCATTACAGCTGGCAGTAGGAGGAGGAGTGATGGGCTGCCACATCCCCGATGGGGACACCTCGAGCAGCACATAGGGTGGAGGGTGTCTCACACACAAAGTCTTCCTGCTGAGGGGTTTGTGGGGTAGGAGGGATGCAGCTGTCTGCAGCCAGGACAGTATTGCACATGGCAAAGTGTCTCTTTGAGTGTGGGACATTGTCCCCTACAGCCAGGAAGCATGTGGGGACCAGATTCCTCTCCATCCTGCCAGGCTGTCCCATCATGTCCCATGCCAGCACAGAGGCAGATGCATTCCAGGCTGTAGTCGCTGTGAGTTGTGCTGGGTGTCCCCACCTTGGCCACCTCCCTTACGCCATTCTCATAAGTGCCTCACTCACCCCAAAGCTGCGGGAAGGTCCAGCACCAGGTGACACACATGGAGCTGACTCCAAGGGTCAAGAGTCTCCAAGGGTTTTGCCGGGTCCAAGTCCAGCTCCCCACCACCCCCAGCCAAATGTGAGGGCAGCCCCCACCTCAGGGCTGCCTGCACCGTTCCTGCACCAGCATGAGGGTGCTACCAGCACTGCTGGGGGGGGCTCAGGTCTAATGGGCACACTGGCTGGTGTGAAAAGAGCTTTGCACTAATCAATGCCATCCCAGCACGGCTGGGCAGTGGGGAGCAGTCCCCATCCCTATGGCATGAGGTGGGACCCTGATTTTAGCCACAGCTTCAGGCTGAGTCCCTGGTGAGCAGGTTGGCCCTGGTAAGTGTGGACAGCACAGAGCAGGAGCTAGCTAGAGCATTTGTAGCAAATAACCCAAAAAGGAGACTATCCACTGAAAATGTTGTTTTCCCATTGTCCCCTCATCCCATCTGAACTCAGCTGGGACACAGCACAGGGGAGATGGGGATGTGTGGCAGCCCCTGCATCTATCTGCACCATCAAAAGGTGCCAACCAGCCTAGTGTCCTGATGCTGCCAGTCCTGAGCTCTCAGAGGTGACAAACTGGCATCCCCCCATGTCCTGGGAAGGACTGGGGCACCGGCTAGCACCCAGCAGCTGTAACCACAGCTGGGGACACCAGCACTGTCCTGTTGGTGCCCGTGAGAGATGTGATGGGGCTCCCTGGCCAGGGGGATGATGACCACCCCTGGTTTATTCCACCAAGGCTCCCCATAAAGTGGCTGAGCCTGCAGCTGCGGCAGGCTGGGCTGCAGGCCCCTGGCAGGGCTGCAGCAGGATGGAGCCAGGCACGGCTGCGCCATGCACCGCGGTTTGCTCCCCACATGGCACCCCATGAAAGGCAGTGTGGGGCCAGGCTGCAGCCAGAGCCAGGCAGTATCCGATGGCAGCAAGGCTGAGTCGCCCCAAGGAGTGTAACTCTGCCTCCGCAGGAGGAAGCCAGAGCAGGCCAAGTATTTCTGCTGCCATTTGCAGTGATGGGCCCCAGCAGGGGAAGTCGGCAGAGCTGCTGGGGCCAGCGCCTGAGCCAGGATAGGACCCACTCCCCACAGATGGGCTCCCCCCACCAAGGCTTTTCTGCCTGCCCCAACTTGTTTTGGCCAGTGGGAAAATGCCCATGGATCTACCGAGCACCCCAGGGATGCAGATGCCTGCCCAGATCTGGCTGTCCAGATCTTATGCTTACTGGTCCCAGGCACCACTGGGTGTTGTGCCCTCCCAGGGCCATGCTGCCAGCATATTGGTCCCAAGAGTATCTCCTCCTTGGTGATGATCTTGGGACCAGTAAGCTGGCATCACGGCCCTTGGAAGGCACAGCAGCTGGTGCTGCCCGCCTGGCACTGCCTGTCCTCCACTGTCTTTGCCTGGGTATGGCTGGCTGGGGACTCCAGGGCTGGGAGTTGAAGGTTCCTGGAGCAGCCCCACATGGGGACAGAGTGCTGAGCACCCACAGGTGTTCCTGGGCTGGAGCTGAGCCTCATCTGGGTGGGCAGTGGGTGAGACCTTCCTGAAGCTCCATCTGCACCACCTGCCCACTGCTGGAGCTCCTCAAGCCAGGATATTCAGCCCAGGTGAATGCTCAGTGATACCTGGTGCAACCCCAGGAGCCACAGAAAGGAGGCAGCTCCTGCAAGGGCTGTGTCTCATGCCAAGGACAGTCTGGGGTGGTCTGCCCCAAAGCACATCTCCAGAACATGTTCTTTCCTACCTTGTAACAGGTAGAGAGGCACAGCATCATCCTCACAGCTGCGGCAAGACCAGCGGCAGCATTCAAGCAGCCGCTCACAGGCAGGAGCTGCGGCTGGACTCACCTGCCCCTTGCTCTATCCTGCTGTCCCAGAGCCACCACCAGCAGCAGGTCCCGGGGACCTGGTGGCACCGGGCTCAGCCCTGGTGAACGGCGGGTCCTCCTGGCACTGCTGGGGTCTATCACCCCGAGCCCCTTTGGCAGCTTACCTGGGAGCTTAGGAGCTTTGATGGGATACCCCAGGGGGACACCAGGCTGCTGACCTCCAAAACCTCCTAGTCCTGCAAAGCCAACAGCAGACTCTCACCTGGAGCCCGCACCAGTCACTGCAAGAGGGGAGTGCCCCGGGGCACTGGGAGAGGAGAGCGGGTGGCTCAAAAGGCTGTGAGGCATCTGCTGGCATGGGGAGGCCGTGGCTGTGATGAACAGGCTTGGGAAGGAAGAGAAGGATAGGCGAGACAGATGGGACACTCACCAGGGATTCCTGCAAAGGCTCCTGCTCCTAGGCAGAAACACAAAAGCACCCATGTGAGCATCTGGGCTGCTCCTTGTGGTCCAAATTAGTCTGCATGGCTCAGCCCATGTGCCCTGTGGGGCAGTGACCCAAGGGATAGGCTGGAGCCAGCCCTGGCAGGATGGGGATGAAGGCAGAGCTGGAGCCAGCCCTGGACCCACCCTCCACCCCAGAGTCCCCAGGCAATCTAGGGAACTTACCTGGACCTTTGGGCTTGACTCCAGCACCAGTGGGTACTCCAGGCAGCACCCCGACACCAGGGAAGCGGACGCCTGTGGCAGACACCAGAGAGCATTGCTTGTACCCAAGACCCCTGCACCCACCTTGTCACCCATCCATGACCCTTGTACCCTGAGACAGGGCACCCCATACACTAAGGGCTTGCTGCTCCCCTGTGCCAGCCCCAGGGCAGAGGGTTTGCTCCAGCCCTGGTGTTGCCTTTCCTCTGTGGGGCCAGGCTGCCTGCACAGGACCTCGAGGTGCCTGCAGGGTACACGGCACCTGTGAGTAGGTCCCACTCATGACAGCAAAGTGGTATAGCCAAGCCTGGGCATTGCTCAGTGCCCGGTGATGTGCAGTGCCTTTGTGCAAGCTGGGGCTCACTCTCTGGGAAGTGGGAAGCCCCAGCCCTCCGGGGACAACAGGCAGCGCTTTGGCCTTGCAGTCACTTGGGTTGAGGTTTGGTTTTTTCCCCCCTTTCACAAATGTCTTTCATTATAACTCACGCATTTTCAGACATGGAAAAGACATTCCTGACCAGCAACACAGTTCTTCTGACAGTGTTGAAACAACTTGTTTTCACAAGTTTTCCTCCCTCAAATTACTTTGCACTGAGGAATTCCTCCTCCTCCTCCCCCTATTTCCCCCTTCTTTCCACGCAGCCTTTGGCTGGGCAAGCCAGTCCTGGCATGGCCTGTGCCAGCTCGTCTCCTGGTGCTGATGTCTGCTCCCATGCAGCCTGACACGAGATCCCCAGAGATGCTGGGTTCCCCTGCCTTTGGCACGGTGGAAATGTCACTGTGGCCCCAGTGAAAGGGCTTGGAAAGCACAGGCAGCAGTGAGGGGGCAGGCAGGCAGGCAGCAAGGGGCTGCAGCTGACGGGCAGGCAGGGGATGTGCTGCCATGGCCATCTGGCCACAAACTGGAATGCTGGCACTGGATGGGACCCCCTCGGGGTTGGGGTGCTGCTGATCCCCAGCTCACCTGCACCAGGGAGCACACCGCCTGGGAACGCTCCGGGAATCCCAGCACCTGCCAGGCAACACAAAGGCAACAATGAGCACTGGTGGGAGCCATTCCCCCCCTCAGCCCCAGCTCCAGGGCCATGCACCTACCTGGTACTTTCGGGGGTTTCACTCCTGCACCAACCCCCGGCTGCACCGCACCAGGTACCACTGCACCTGCAGGCAGCAACATCCCCTGAGCCCCTCATGGGCTCCTGCACACCATGGGGACAGGTCTGCCCCAGGCCCAGCTGTGCTTGGGATGAGGGGTATTTCCTTACCTGTAGAGACCCCGAGGCCACCAGGACCACCAATTCCAGCCACACCACCAATGCCAGCACCTGGGGGCATTGGGAAAAGGAATGAACCAGTGTGAGATGCCACTGCAGGGCTAGGGGTGGCCGGAGTGGTGCCAAAGGAAAGGACAAGTGAAAGACAGCTCTGGGGAGACAAAGGGGACACCCTAAGGCAGTACCAGGGATGAGTCCCCTAGAGCTGGGCACAAGGACCCAGTGGCTTGGTGGTCTCCACTCCTTGGGGTTTGGGTTTGGCCAAGACCCCTTTGCCAGCACACCAACGTGTATAGGGTGCCTCTGAACTGTCAGGGACCTCACCAGACCAGCACCTCCCACTTGCATCCCTCCATCTCCACGGGGAATCCAGCCCAGGACCTCAGGGGATACCAGGAGCCTGGCATTGTTGGGCACCCCAAGCACTCACCAGCTTTCGCTGCTGCCTTGAGCGCAGCAGCAGAGGCAGCACCAGGGAAGGCTGCCCCAGGGAAAGCACCTCCAGGAAAGACACCTGCAGCACCTGCAGGGAGGATAACCAACATGAGCATCCCCAGAAAGCAGGGAAGTGTCCTGGTCCTGCCCTCCACAGTGGGCACAGGAGGTGATGAGCCATGCAGGGTGATGCCAGGGGCTGGAGTGAGGCTGGGCAAGGTGGTGGTTAGCAGGCACTGCCGTGTCCTGCACCAGCTTCTCCCTGCATCCCCCCAGATACATGCTCCCATCTGCATCCCACCCATCACCAGCTCTGCCAGCCCCCCAGGGCACACAGCAGTGTGGACACAATGATAGTGTCCTCAGCTATCATTGCTTGGGGTCACCCTGCCATGGATCAATGCCATGATGCTGTGGGACCACAGGGATGCCTCTTGGTGGCTGCCAGTCCCTCAGGTCTGGGCAGAGCACCCACCAGGGAGCCAAGGGAGTTCACCAGATGGGGACAAAGCCCCTTGTGGCTCCAGGGTGGGTTTATGGGGACATCACCCAGGGACAGTCTGGAAAAGGGTGGCCAGTGCTCAGTGCTCACCTGGTTGTAGGCCGAGTGGGCCAAGTCCCCCAAGGCCTCCGACCCCTGGGAAGAGAAGTGGGGTGAGCTGTGGGGAATGGCCAGGGCCAGAGAAGCAGAAACAACCCATTGCCCATTCCCATGGGATGAGAGCGTGCCCAAGGTTCAGGCACAAGGACAGGTGGTGAATGTGCTCCTCATCCCATCACTTTCTGCCTTGCCTGCCCCCACTGCACCGGGCCACGAGGGGACGGAGCTGAAATGTTTATGGCTGAGGAACGAGTCCCTCCGTCTCCGGTCTGCGGCCAACGCTGCCTTCCAACATCTGGGGCTAATCAAGCCCTGGTTCCCTCTAGGCGCAAATTCCAGTGCCTTGGCTCGGGGCGCGGACGCTGCATGGCTGGGGCTGGGGCTTCGTGGCCGCCCCACATTTGGTTTTAATTATGACGACATAAAGGGCCTTGTTTCTTTTTCCACGAGCTGAAATCCGAGCGAGCGGAGGTTGTGGCCCCCGGCTCGGGATGGGGCTCCCACTGTGCGGATGGGCCATTGTGGGAGCTGGGGCTCGGTGTGCCCCTGCGCACCCCTGCCTGCGCAGGCAGAGCTTTGGTGGGTGAGGCGCTGGCACAGGGTGCCCAGAGCAGCTGTGGCTGCCCCATCCCTGGCAGTGCTCAAGGCCAGGTTGGACACAGGGGCTTGGAGCAGCTGCTCCAGTGGAAGGGGTCCCTGCCCATGGCAGCGGTTGGAGCTGGAGGAGCTTTAAGGTCCCTTCCAGAGCAAACCAGTGTGGGATTCTGTGATGCTGTGATCTCTCCCTGGGCCTCGATGAGCACCAGGCATCTCCATTGGCACCAGTTTTGCCCCTGCACATTCAGTACCTCTTGTCCAGCACTGCCTCACCATGCCTCAGGCTCTGTGCCCTCAGGCTGTGCATCCTCCTGCCTCCTCTCATCTCTCTCCTAGTGATGCACCCTGTTATTTCTAGTCCAGCCAAACCCCAGCATGGGCTGCAGGAGGCTCAGCAAAAGCCACTTGGCCATAAACAGCAGAGCTGCCAGCTTCCACCAGCACTGCCCCTGGGCATCTTCCCAAGGAGCTTTGGAACAGGTTTGCAAGCAGCAAGCACCCTGCAGAGGTGGTCTGGGGAGGCTGAGGGGACAGGGCAGTGTGCCAAAGCAGGGTATGAGGAGGAAGGCTCCCTTGCCGCTATTGGGACTTGGTGGGGGTCAGTGTGCCAGGGCAGGCAGAAGGTGCCCAGGGTCAGGGGGTCCCTTGGCTATGTGAAATAAACATGAGGGCAACAGGGGTCAGGAAATATCCTGTCCCCTGGCATGGCTGGTGATGATGAGAGCATCAGGGAAAAGCTTCTTACCTGGTTTAAGAGGTTTTCCTGCAGCTCCAAGTCCTAGGGGAGAGCGAGTGGAGAGGGATCAGAGCTATCCTTCCTCCAAGCATCCCCCAAAGGGGGGATATAGTGCAGGACGGGGATGCCCTTCCCCTCACAAGCAGCTTTGCTGGGGGTCCCCATCCCAGCACCCCCATGGACAAAGTGGTGCCAGCACTCACCTGCTCCCAAACCTCCAACCCCAGCACCTGCAAGCAGCAACAAACAGTTTTAGCACCCATCCCAGTGAGCACCCACCACTCACCCATGCCAGGCTACCCAGGGTGTCCATGGGGAAGCAGAAAGGGTCACAAGGGTGCCAGGGGATGGGGCATCCCCTCTGGGATGTCCCCAGGCTTTAGGGGCAAACAACGGGGACAGGCAGTGACCACTGAGCAACCCCTGTGGCCAGGGCTGGGCAGGCTGTGCCAGTCCTGGACAGTGGACACTGCCACCCTGTCCCATCCCTATGCTGTGGGGAAGCCATCCAGGGCTGAGCAGCCATATAGGCTGTCCCCACATCCCCTGCTCCCAGTCGGCAGGTCCCCAGCCCTCTGTGCTGGCTCACAGGCACGAGGGGCTCCTCGGGCACCTGCCCTATCCCTGCAAGCATGGTGATACCACCCCCACCTGGACCCCCTTACCTGGGAAAAAGCCTCCTCCGGGAACTCCCCCTCCTGGAATAGCACCAGGGACCCCTGCAAGAGAAGAGACCCTCATCAAAGTCCCTCCAGGGATGCAGGTCTGTCTGGTGGGGTGGTGGGGAGCACCTCCTTGGATGGGGAGATGCTCCCTTCAGACGAGGTGGGAAGCAGAGCCCTGGGGCAGGCCCCTGCCTGTCCCTGTACACCTCAGTTTCCCCACTGTGACAGTGCTGACAGTGCTGGGAGGTACCCCAGCCAGGAGCCAGGGAGGGCATCTTGGTGGAGGTGGCAGCAGGTCCTGCATGAGAAGGGAGGACATGGGGCTGCTGTGAAGCAGTTCTGGTTGGTGTCCAGCTCTGCTGTCCTGTACCACAGCCTGTGCTGTCTCCATCATCTCGGGCTCCATGTGGCTCTGGGGTACCTGTCCAGCCATGTCATGGTGAGGTGGGGCTGTCCCTGATTCCAGCCAAGCCTGGCTGTGGCTGCCGCATGCCCTGCTGCCAGTGGAAGAACCAGCTCAGGCACAGTACTGAGGTGTTGGACTTGGGGGTACAGTGGCATGATCCACTGAAACCACCTGCACCCCTGTGCCCACCTCTGCAGAACTGAGCTGAGTGTTTAACCACGCAGATCCCATTGCTTTCCAGGGCACGTGGAGCCTGTGCTCAGACAGCCCCGCAGTGCTGTCCATCTGGTTTGGACTCTGGCAAAGGGCTGTGTCCTGCAGAACACCAGGCAGCTGGCCCACGGGGGGTCACCATCAGGGCCATGGCTGGGGCTGCAGGTGGGTTGGTGGCACAGGGAGGCTGCAGTGCAGGGGGATGCTCCACTTTTGGCTGGAGCGTGTTTTTGGCACTGGGGTATGTGCCATGGGGTTTGCAGTGGGGTTTGCAGTGAGGCTGGCAGGAGAACCTGAGGGTTGCATGGGCAGCATCCCTGTGGCAAAGCTGCGCTCAGCTCTGGGCAGAGGGGATGGAGTTCAGGCTGGAGGGCACTGTGGACCCTGCAGTGGCACGGCTGGGACCTGAGGACCTGCTGTCCTGCTCCAAGGCTGCAGTGGCCTCTCAAGCACCCCCAGGAGCTGGGTGCATGCACCACAAGCAGCACAGTGCCCAGGGGCAGCACAGACAGTGTCAGGCAGAGCTGGCAGCCATGGTGGGAGATACATTGTGCTGCACATCTCCATTTCAGATGAGGTGCAAACTCTGGGGGTCCCCCCTCATTGTGCCCATAGCCCCCTGCTTCACCCCAACAGCTGTGACACAACAGGGGTGAGGGTGTTCCCTGCACCCTGCTCACATGTCCCCAGGGCATGTCAGACACCTCAGCCCAGCCACACACAGAGAGCAGGCACTGGGATGCACCCACACGTGTGTCAGGACACACACGTGTGCAAGAGGGATGCCAGACTGTGCACACACAGACATCAGGACACATGCACCGGTGGACATGCACCCACCAACCCACTGGGACACACACAGAGGACCTGTGTCACACAGTGCTGTGCCCCCCAAAACCACCTCCAGGGCCCTGCTGGTGCTGGGGGACAAATCTGGCCTGGAGCAGCCCTTGGAATGGTGGGGACATGCACTGGGCTGTCACTCTGTCCACTCCCCCCTCTGGCACGGCACAGCCCAGATACCAGCCAGGGGTTTATGGAGCTCCTTTCCCAGCACACTCCCCCACCACTGTCCCCCTCCCAGCTTGGAAGAATAAATCCCAACTTCTTGCCTGTTTCCAAGCAGACTCCAAGCACCCATACATTGCCTGGCCAAACCTCGGGAGAGCCAGCGGGATCCAGCCAAAATCCATCTGAATACCCCCATGCCTGGGGCTAGTGACCATCCCCAGCCAAGCAGGGGGGTCCCTGCAGTGCTCAGCCCCAGGGTGATCTCCAGCCTCAGACCCCATGGCCAAGGCAAGGTCCCTGGTGCTGGATGATGCTCTCCTACCCCTGGGGAAGCTGGGACAAGGCTGGATGGCTCACAGCCTACCTGGAGTGCTTGGAGACCCCTGCCCACAGCCATGCTGCTATTCTCCACCCTTCGGCATTGTTACCCTCCTGTGGACCCCCGCAGACACCATACCATGGCCAAGGCACTGTGCTCATCCCAGTGGCTCACAGCAGGTCTGCACCTTCTGGAGGAGTAGAGGGGATGTGCCAGTTTATCAACCCTCTCCATGCCCACATCAGGAGGTGGAGGATGTCAGCAAGTCCTGGAAGGAGCCTGCGTGGCTGGAGGCAGCAGAATGGCAGAAACGGGGATGCCATGAGACTTTGGGGAGCCAAGGCAGCATTGCAGGAGACTGCTCCCCACTGGCTGCTCTCTCTGACCACTTCTGGTGCCAAACACAGCCCGCTCTGCACCTCTCTTGAAGCTCTTCTCCGAAGTGTGTTGGTGCTGGCAGAGCTGGGCTCATCCCAGTGGGAAGGCAGTGCCCATAACCCAGCCTGGGGTCTGCTCCCTGGCATAGCATGCCCCTCTTTGACCTCTCCACCCTGCATTCCTCTGGCACACTGGGAAGAGCAAACTGAATCACCAGCGCCTCAGTACAGGAGGAGCTTTGTGCTAGCTCTGCCACTGGTCCCAGCCTGCTGGCACTCCAGGAAGGGGGTTTCTCCTATCTCTCAGGTTGCCTCTGAGCCGAGGCTGGCTGTAAGCCTGCAGAACACTGGGCTGGCCCCCAGCACCCACCCCATAGATATGTTCTCAATCCAGTATCATCTGTACCATTTCTACCTGCACCACTGATTGCAGCTTTCTTTACAAGCCACAAGTACAGATGTTTTCTCTGTTCTACAGCTTTCATGACCAAAACCAGGCTGGAGCATCCACAATAGGGCACAAGCTCACACCCTCACTGTGTAGCCAAACCGTGTACCTCACCACCCTCCCCGTGGCTGCAGGCTCCGGGGGCAGGCTCAGCATATAATCTTCAATGGTATTTCTTGGAATTTCCATAGCAGTTCCCCTCTTCCCTCACACCAGTTCTTGCTTTTTCTCGGGAAAATGGGATTTGGAAGTATGCGGTGTCCAAGCAACGTTGAAGCTGCACTACGTCCTGGCCCCAGCTCGCTGGTAGCAGCTCGGGATGAGCAGGGAGGCTGCTGCAAACAGCTTCTCTGCAGCCCCTGAGACCCCAGCTTTCATCTCAGAGTGCTAGCAGACAAGCTGCACCCTGCAAGCTGTTTGCAGAGGGAAGTGCCTGGCTGGGAGGGGGAAACACCAGCCCAGTCCCACCGCTGGCCCTGGGGCACCCTGGGGACTTTGGGTGTCCTTGGGTGTCCCCATGGTACCCAGGCTGGGATGTCAGTACTCTGCACCTATCCAACCTTCCCCCTGCAGTCCCAGGGAACTGCAGGGCTGTGAGTCCTGCTGGTTCCTTCTGCCCTTTACTCTGCCATGGGAAGCAATAAAGGATGGATGGATGGATGGATGGATGGATGGATGGATGGATGGATGGATGAATGGAAGCACTGTGAGACAGATACCCCACTCCAAATGCTGGAACATGCTGCACTTGGTAACTTTAGGGAAACACACAGCATGTTCCCCATGGGATCCAGCCACACACCTCCCCATGGTGCCCAGTACAACTCTGCTGTCAGGGTGCAGAGCAGCAGGGGATGATTCTGACCTGCTGCTGGGAGTTTCCAAAGTACCACCATCTGCTGCAAGCCTGGGGCTCAGCTCCTCAGCACTGCTTTGTTTGTAGAAGGGGCTCCCCCTTTTCCCCTTGACCCGGGGTTCTCTCAAGTGTCCCTCTCCTGCCAGGCTGGTTTGAAGCCACACTACCAGTGGGTGCTGGAGGATGCTGCTGGTTGGTAGCCCCCCCCCCCACACCATGCCACTGGCTGTGCCTCTGTCCCAGCACAGTCCACAAGGGCTGGCAGGGCAAAGGGTGTTGCTGAACCTGCCTGGTGCTGCACAGCATACCAGGCTGCAGAGGCACTGCTCATTCCTCTATGGGGAAGCATCCTCCGGTGTCCCCATCAGCACTTGGCCATGGCTATCTCCTCTATGAGCTACTTCCCAAATCAGCAGACACCTCTGGACACTGAGCCAGAGTCAACAGTCACAAACTGCTCAGAAACTGCTGCAGGATCTCACCAGGGGACCAATGTCCTCCAGAGACAGTCCCAGCTGGCCCCTGCCTGAGACCTGGGGCAGAAAGCCAGTGTAGCAGCAAGCAGCATGGAGCATCACTGCTGGTGTTCGAGAGTGCCCACTATTGAGCTGCATCCCATCAAGCACCTTACCCTGAGCAGCAGTTACCCAGGATCAGGCATGACAGTGGCTTGGCTTTACAGGTGCTCTATGGCTGGGCACCCCTCTGGTTCCTGCTGCACAGCCAGAGGCAGACCAGCCCATGGCTGGAGTCCACCACCAAACCAGGGCAGAGCAGGGAGCTGCAGGGCTCTGGCTGCCTGCAGACCCCTAAATGCTCTGCTTGTGGTGAGGGGTGGCCCAGGCTGCAGCTGCCCAGTGCCGTACACAGCCCTGACACTGCCCTCCCCTGACCAGTGAGTCCTGCCCTCTCCTCTGGTCCTCAGTCCTCTCTGGTCAAGAAGCCTCATGCAACAGCTTTGGCGCTGACACCAGCACTGATGGTGGCTCTGCCCATCACACAGTCTCCACAGTGCAACACAGGAGAGGTCTCCAGAGGGGGCTGTCCCATACTTAACCAGACTGTCCCCACCTCGCAGCCATCGCAGCGGGCTCAAACTCAGTGCTCAGGGCTGTGCATGTCATGGCCTGACCACAAGACACAAGTGTCCGTCCATCCAGCCAGCACCTGCTGCGCTGGCAGCTCCAGCTGCATCCCACAGCGTGGTGGGATGCACAGTCCATACGGGTTTGCTCTCTGCACCAGCAGCGTGTTTGCTGCACGTGCATGCACATGTGCTGGGGTGTTGCACAGTGCCTGTTCAACCATGGCACCAGCCAGCGAGCCATGACCTGTGCAGTGCACGGGTGGGTGAAGCCAACGCTGGTGATACAATGCAAGGGGACACCCCAGGCACTCAGAGCCAGGGGTCAGGCAGGCTGAGCCCTCTGCAGTTGCACCAGCCCAGCACACTGCACAACAGCTCACACGCATCGGCTGCGGGATGCAACACAACCCCTCCAGCTCACATCCACATCACACCAGGTGGGTGACGGGTGCCAGCTCCCCTGGGCCCCTCACACTTGTAAGCCCCATGGGTGCTTAGAGGACACCCTTGGCTGCCCTGCTCTGTGCCCTGCCTGGGGGTCCCTGAGCCTCATGGGTCTCTGAGTTTCTTGTATCCCCGAGCCCCTCATGTCCCCAGGGCCTCTCGCTAGGACACGGCACCTTGCAGCCTTATTCCCAACAAGTGCTTTGCACAGTGATGCCATCCTGGGCTGCCCTGCCACCATCCCTGGGGACATTCTACCCCACCCGGGGGGCAGAAAGTCCTCCGGGGAGGTGTTCAGGGCAGGGCAGGGGGCACTTGTCCCTGCTTGGGGACACGCACCGGGGGTAGGGGGGGGCTGCATGTGGTTATCTGCAGAGGAAGGGTCCGTGCAGAGGGAGAGTAAAGCGGCAGCCGGGGAAAGGAGAAGCCTTTTCTTTCCTTACCTCCTTGCTGAGAAGCCGGGAGGATGGAGAGGAGGAGGAGGACTCCGGGAAGGAGGGGTGCAGCTGCCTGCCTTGCCATCTCTTGAAGCAATGCCCCCGTGCTCCCGCAGGCTGTGTGTTTTATCCCAGAGCTGCTTAATTGTTGCTTCCAAGGATGCGAGGGGAAGGGGAGGGGAGGGGTGTGTAAGGAGGGAGGGGAAAAGGAGAGGGAGAAGGGGGGAGAGAAGCACAGGACACTACGTCATGAGGAAAGGGCAAACACACACCAGCTTCTCCAGCCGATTGGACTGGATGAGGCTTTTTTTCCCTTTTTCCTCTTTTTTTCCCCCCTCGTTTAATTCCTCTTTCTCCAATCTGAGCTCGCTCCTGCCAAAAAAGCTGGAATGGGGGGAGCTGCCAAGGCAGCCTGCGGGGGATGGGGCCGGGGAGTGGGAATGGAGAGCTGCGCCCACCCCGATGGGACACCCCCTCCCCGGTGGTACCTTAAGGTAGTGCTCCGGGTGTGTGTCCCACACCGGGGGCACCGGGAGGAAGGGGGTGAAGGAATGGGGGTGTCCGGAGTGCAGGCAGGTGCCAAAGGGGAGCGGAGAAGGAACGGTCCCGGTCCCGGTGCCAGGTCCCGGCGCAGCGGGGCACTACCGGCGGCGGCCGGTAGGTGGCGTGAGCGGGGTGCACGGTTCTGGACCGCCCGGTCCGCAGTGATGTCTTTGGCCGGGGCCGGGGAGCGTGTGTCCGCATCCCGGCCCTGGGGTGTCCTGGGGACACGCAGCCCCATCCACCGAGCCCGGGGAGCTTCCTGCAGCCGAGATGGGCTCTTCCACTCCTTCCAGCCTCGTCCCCCTTCCCACCGGGTGTCTCTGGACAAGTGTCGGTGAGCTGCTGGAACAGGCAGCACGTTAAAGGGGAGAGGTAGGGGGGTGGAGAGTGGGTGTGCGGAAAGGAGAAACAAGAACAAAATACCCTTCTCACTGCAGCACTGGCCATGCTCCGGCGCTGCAGCCATCATTTCAGGTCTGATATGGGGGTCCACTCTGCCAGGCACCAAGGCACTGCTCATCCCAGTGCTCTATTCCTGTGAGCCTCGGTCCATTGCCCAAGGAATGAGATCACATGCAAGGACATTCACTGTCTGAGCAGCTCCCCCCATGCTCCTTCCGTGGCTACAGAAATGTGTCAGCAGATTATCTGCAAATCCACCCAGTCAGTTCCTCTCCACCTGTCCCAAACCTGAACACTCACTTAAAGAAGTGTGAGCTACATCCATGCTCAGGACAGTCCTCTTGGAGCCTGACTGTCTGGCTTATCTCAGCTTCCACTTTACTCTAGAGAAGGTGTCAATGGCTACAGAGCAAGAAATCTGGGAGGTACAAATTACAGAGAGTTTTGCCCTCTGCATCCAGCGCTAGGACACATCGAGGAGATGCAGGGGGCACTGAGCTCCTCAGCAGGCTTCTTGCATGGATGCTGATGTTCCGTTCACCTGCAAATGGCTCTGGCTTTCGAAAGCATGTTTTGTACCTAGAAAGAATATAGGTGAGGCAAGATCTCCCCACCCCTGGCACTTGCAACGGGGAACAGGATCCAAGTCCTTTGTGATTTCGCCAGGGCAGAGCCAAGCTCTTCATGAGCTGCCCATGGGAAACAGCTGGAAGCTTCCTCCGAAGTTTGCAAAGTGCTGGGGAAAAGCTGTGCTGTTTGGCCAGTGCTGGGAAGGCACAGACCTGGGTAAGGCCTGACAAGAAAGGGAGAAGGTAGAGAATGGAGAGCCAAATGTGTTTGCTGTACAGTGCAATACCGAGGTGAGGAAACACCACGAGGGCGGGAGGAGGATGCAGCAGGGACTGCATCCAGCACCGGTGCACAGGGTGAAGGGCCTGGGGGCTTTCCTGGAGGCTGTGGCAGCACCATGGAGGAGGGTTCCAGCAGCCAATCCCCAGCACAGCTCCTGTTGTGGTGATTGGCAGGTGCAGGTCACACAGTTCCCCTCAATGCTGACATAGTGGCTGGGGAAGATGCCAAATGTGTACCCCCTGTGCCACACACACACACAGAGCTGTCCCAGGGGTATCACTCACACAGAACACACAAGTAAACACCCCTTTGCTATAGCTACATGGGACCCCAACCCCGTCCCATGCGCTGTTGACAGCGTTGTCATAGGAGACCAACACTAATGGGGTGTGATGGGGCTTTATGGCGCCTGTGCAGCATGGGCTCAGAAGAAAGGTATGTGTGAGGGGCAGGTCTCAGGGAAGCTGAGGCTGCTCTGGGGGGGTTGGTGCAGCCAGACTGGGCAGCATGTGAGCTCAACTCCTCATGTCACCTGCTGTGCAAGTGCCTCATGTTTGGCTATGGTGTGTTTTCCGGATAGGCTCACAGTCTTCATTGAAAGCACCACAGGACAGGGAAGCTGCTCCTTCCCATGGTTGGACATACTTATGTTTTCCTGCCTTGATTCACCAGCAGTTCGTTGTTAGCTGACACATTATCACCCCATAGATGCTGAAGGAAAGAAAGCACTGAAGAGGTTGTCTGAAACAGAGACCTCCATAGGTCTGCCTGCTACAGCATCCCAGATAAATGCCTTCCAGGGCATGGGGTGGGCGAGAGGTAGGTTATGAGGCACAGATGGGGCTCATAGTACCTGGAATCAAGTCAAGTCTCTTCTCAGTCTTACTTTTTGCAAGCAAACCCTTCAGGCTTGTCAAGCCCTGCATTCAGAGGCATTTTCACCAGCTCTCAGTTGTTTCCATGGCTCCCTGCTGAGCCAGCTCTGACATTCGCAACCAGGTCCAAGCAGCGAGGGGACCAGCCAGCACCCCAGCATGTGGCTGCAGCTGTAGCTCTGGTGTTCCATTGCCAAAACTCTGGACAATCCCTTGGACAGCTCAACAGGAGGGCATGAGTGGGAGTCCAGCCTGGAGCATGTGCTTGGGCTGATGCACGGTCGGAGCTCTGGAGCAGGGGAGCATCAACCCCCTGCTCATATCAACCACACAAGAGTCACAGCTTTGGTCTTGAGACAGGGCCTATGGGTGGCTGCTAAAACACTGAAAGGGATTTTGAGGACTGCAGGGCCCTCTGTGCATGGTCAGCAGAGGGGGTCTCCATCCGTGCATCCCATTGCTCCAGCCATGCACATTTCACATTGAACCACCCTGCTTGCAGTCCGTGCCACAGCTCCACAGGACATCCCTCTGGCAGCTGAGGCATGAGGCTGGAAGCCACCACAGACTCAGCATCGTGGTCAGGATCTTCTCATCTATCCCTGTGGATTTGGTGCTGGGATGTTTCTCGAAGCAGGAGGGGGGTTGGAAGCATTGCAGGGACTCTTTGGAGACCACAGGGGCTTAGGCAGCCTCTCCCGGCCAGCCACAGAGCACTGTCAGGTCCCATTGTACATGTGTCTGTTGGGTTTGACTGTGACCCCAGCTGTACCCGTCCCAATCTTAACTTTCCATCAGCTCTTCCTTCTCCGGCAGTCCCTTCTCATGGTTGTTACAGGAAGAGGTTTTGCCAACACAAGGATGCTGCTTAGTGGGACCAGTGATGGAGCTGCAGCCACATGCGGTGGTGGAATGCTCTTCCTTGGCATGACTGACAGAAACAGTGTCATTGTTCCATGGCCACAGAGGGACCTCAAGTTCTCTGGGGAATATTTGTCACTGGAGTCCCTTCAGGGAGAGAAGGGTGACACCAGCCCCAGTTTATAGACACCCAACCCAGTTTTCTGCTTTCTGCCATGCTTTGTCTTTCTCATCCTCTTCCCTTCCTCTGCAGATAACCAGCTCTCCTTGCACTGAGCATACATGGATGTGCAGCATCTGTGAGGCTTGGACTGCATCTTTGGCACAGCTCTGGGACAGCAATGGTGGGATCTCGATCCTTGGACATGTTCAGAACGTGTCTGGACAAGGCCCTGAGCAGCCTGACCCAGCTTTGGAGTGCTAACTTGCTCAGGGGCTGGTCTGGACACCTACAGACATCCCTCCCAACCTAAATCCTTTTATAATTTGTATCAAATTCTCTTCGGTATTTATGTAGTTCTGGGAAGCCTTCAGTGATGTATCATTGAACCAGTATAGCCTGATGCTGGCCAAGGAGGGATTTAGTGGTCCTGGCTCCATACATCTCATTCATGTTGCTCTTCTCAAGGACAGCTGCTCATCTGCTGCCTGTAGGTAAGTCCAGACTTTGCTGTTGTCCCACTCCCACCTTGGGTGTGAAACCTGTCCTGGGCCTGCATCCATCTGTCCATCCCCACTGCCTTCGACCTTCAGTCACATCACTCAAGAGCCTGCTCCAGACTGCTTGCAAGCATTCCAAGTGTTGATTAAAAGGTATCATCACTGCAAAACGTGCTGTGCCTGGGTGGACGTAGCTTCCAGCAACTGAAACTCACTGTTTACAGGAATGCATCACGGCTGGTTTTGGTCAGGACTGATTCCCTGCCAGATGTCAGCTCTGACCCCCAGCAGTTGCAGCAGTAGAGCTGCTTAGAAATTGGAAGATTGTTTTGTATTCTTCAAAGAACAAAAAAGAGGGAGTATGTTTATTATGGAGATATTGCTTTTCACTGCCTGTGTACTCTGAAATGGCCAAAGGGTGTTCAAGGAGACTTTCAAATTGCCTTTGTGCAAAGAATGAGTTTGAGAAATATCAACCCAGAGATGGGAAAACTGAAGCAAGTTGTGGGCAACTGAGTACAGAGATTAACTGGTAACACTCAGCCAGAACATGAACTTTAGACATTGCCTGTGCTCCACTTTGTGTGTATAGCACAGAGGGGCCCTAAGGAAAAGGCGGTGAAGCTCTATTATCTCTCAGCCAGATACTTGTGGTGTTGAGAGGAAACATAGCAGGCAGGGCTGGGCTGTATCCCTCCCCTCCCAGTGCATCGTGCAAATGCCAGTCCATGGCTCCCAGAGCCCTGATAATCCTGAGCATGAGTAAGAGCCCAAAAATCAAGAGCAGAGCTTCAAATTAGGAATTATTTAAAAAACAAAAAACCAAACTGGGTGTAGTTTTTTGTGTTCTGCTTTTTAACCCATGAGGTTTACACCTCCAGCTTTTCCAGAAGGGCTCAGCATCTTCCTTTTAGCAAAGTGAAATCTGAGTATCCCCCAGGCTCATATCTCTGTGAGGTGGGGATTGAAAAGCATGCAAGGTGAGTGATGCATTTGCTGATGGATCCACAGAGTTAGCACCTGGGGTTGTCCTTTCCCAGGATGTCCTTTCCCAGATGTCCCCTTGAAGGGAACTACCTTCTTCTTGCTGGGAAATTACAGAGATCCTCCATAAAACTGGAAGTGCGCTTTCCAGCAGGGCTGCATCTGGCTCTGTATGTGCAGGCTGGTGACATGGTCTCTCTGCCACCCTCCCTGGGATGCTCAAGAACCTGTGGCTCCCCCATGGAGGGTTTCCCATCATTTTTCCCTTTGGAAAGCTCCTGCTGCTGTGCAGCTCCTGCAGCTGGTCCAGCTCTGCCTGGGCAACTGTAAATGTGTCTGGGGTTTGATGGCTCTATCAAAACAACACACTGAGGAATCTGGAGAAGTGATGGAGGAGGCAATGGGTCTATGGGACAGTCATGCTGGAGGGGTTCCACAACGATGCAGCTGTAGGGGCAAGAGGAGAGCACAGAGGGGACCAGTGGGTGGGATGAGAAGGTGTCTGAGGGGAACCAGGGGCCAAAATTAGGGGATAGATGGAGAGTGCAATGGAGGGATGAGAAGAGGGATGTGTGGTCCAGTGTGGCAGAGCAGTGGCCAAGGAGGAGATAGGGCCCAAGATGAAGAGTGAGGGGTGAAGAGGAGAGGTCAAACACCATGCAGGATGAAAGGGTCCAGCTGAGACCTTGCCATAAGGAGGCAATGTGCCAGAGACAGCAGTAGTGTCAGGGTCTGAGCGAGGGCTGGTGACACCAAGGCAGAGGTGATGGTGGGAAGGGGGCCCAGAAGTTCCTGCAAGAGCTGAGCTGGGGTTAGAGATATCAGGGATGGGAGCTGTGACAGGGCAGAGGAGGTATGGAAGTCCCTGATGGGACCAGGGGCATGCTTCAGTCCAGTACCAGCCAGGACTTCCTCACACCTCCTGGGAAGGTGTGAGGACTTCTCATCTGCGGCTTCTCCAGAACTACATCCCTGTAAGACTCTTCTAGCATTCTCCTGCCATTCTCTGGCCCATTCAATGCTGTTCTTCAGTCTTTCTGAGCAGCAGCAGCAGTAACCAAACAGGCTCTGCCCAGCCCAGCCTGGCTACCATTCCCCATTGCTGTGCCACGGTTCCACCCTTCTCCAGCCAGAGACCATGCTGGAAACATTCCTTCCCAAAGGTCCCCAACCCATGCTGCCCTCTGAGTGTTAGGATGGGAAGGGGGAGCCCAGCCAGTTTACCATCAACCTGCAGACCCCCGTGTTTCCATACCCCCACTGATGCCTGGCACACCTGGCAGGGATCACGTTGAGATGCTCTCCCTGAATCTCTCCCAGGGTTGTATGGAGGACAATCTAGAGCTTCCCCTTGCTACATTCTCCTGGAGATGGTGGTGAGAAACACTGCTAGACCCTGTTTTGGGGTGATGGGCAGCTGGGGCAGCATGCATTGCATTTTGGGGGCTGTTTGAATGAACTGGTTCTCTCTTTCCAACAAGCCCTACTATAGGTCTCGGCTTCCCAGGGGAAGCCATGATTCTGTCTGACTGTTGGGGTTTGGCTCCCCTCCTGAAAGCCCTGCGAGCTGCTGCCCAGACCTGGCAGGTCTCAGCATCCTTTGGTTCCCATCCGCCTGTCTGGGCTGAGGAGCGAGCCCCAGAGCGCAGCCCCTCGGGGGGCTCAGCCGATCACTGCAGTCTGGCAGTGAGCTCCAGCACAAGCAGAGCGCTGGCCCTCCACCAACACACGCTGTTTCCTCTCGGCAGGCTGGCCAAAAGGAGTCAGATGAGGACACGAGAGGAGCCGCAGCGCAGGCAGTGCAGGGGAAGAGGGGTAACAGAGGGCACTGGGCTGGTTTTGGCAGCTGGGCGATGCCAGTGATAACCCCCACCAAACAGGAGTGGGAACTGATGCCAGTGGGTCCTGGTACTAGCCACATGGCTCATCTCCTCCTCCAGATTTTGGGATGTCTGGCTTGGTCCTTCACCAGCGTCCAGCAGCAGCCCCTGGGGTTTGGGGCTTTGCTCTAGCGCCAAAGTTTCCTTACTTTCAGCTACAAACAACCCATTAGCTCCCAACTCCCCCTCTGCTCAGGGTCACAACCATCACTACATTTTCCTCCCAACCTCAGTTTCACCTGTCACTTCAAGCATTGGTGTCTCCTTTCCTCAAGTCTTTTACTTCCACTGAGCCAATAGAGGCTTCACTGTCTTCATCTCTTTTATTCCCAGGCACAGGGTCTGAACAGAGACAATTCTTCCTGCCATGTGCTCCTGAGAACTGATTGATACACTTGCTCCGCATGGCACCACTGCCCAGGCATCAGACACGTGCCAAAATCAGGGGCCATTTGCCTCAAGGATGCGTATTGTTGAAGCTCTTGAATGGCTTTTAAGATTACTTCTTCTCTGCCACCCAGATCCTATTGCTCATAGCAATGCTCTAGCTTAACTTGGCCAATTCAGACACATTTGTAACCAGCACTTGGGTAACACTTCAATTTATTTAACATCCCTGCCATGGCAGGGGGTTGGAACTGGATGATCTGAAGGTCCTTTCCAACCCTAACCATTCTGTGGTTCTACTGCAGAGCATTGCCTCGGGCTGGGTGAGCTGCTCACTGAAGAGGTTTCAAAGAGAACATTGACAAATCTTTCACAACTTCAATGCAAAATTTGGAGCATTTTTCACTCTAGCATGGGACTGGGTTATATTTCATGGCTGAACATACAAAGCAAACCCAGACATCACGTTTCAGACTGAAACAGGCATTTTGCTTTGAATCCAGATTCATTAGGGATTTCGTTTTGATTTCAGGAATAGAAAGCACAGAAGTGCTGTCTTTAGGTAAAACAGATTAACGTCAGGCTTTTAGCTGTCTTGTGTTTTCCAGTCCCAGAGGTGTTCCAGTGCCTGGTATGGGGAGCCCCAGCATGAGCAGGTGAATTCTGCAGTGGGTTCAGGAAGGTGCCTGCAGATGTGATGAGTGAGAGGCCACCAGAGCAGATGCCATAGGGCCAAGGTCACACCATTGCTGTCGCATGTTAACAAGATCATGCAAATCCAAAAGAGCATCCAAATGCAAATGGGAAGAGCAAAGTCCCAGCAAAATGAGACAAAGGAAGAAATAGCCATTCTGTGAAATTCCCAGGGCCCTACTGTGTTAGAACACCCTCTGTGTCAACATCATAGAATCACAGAATAGTTACTAAAGGACATTACGATCATCAAGTTCCAACCCCCCTGACATGGGCAGGGACCCCTCACACTAAACCATGTCATCCAAGACTCTGTCCAACCTGGCCTTGAACACTGCCAGGGATGGAGCATTTACCACTTCTTTGGACGCCCTATGCCAGCGCCTCAGCACCCTCACAAGGAAGAACTTCTTCCTTATATCTAAGCTAAACTTCCCCTGTTTCAGCCTGAACCCATCACCTCTTGTCCTGTCCCTACAGGCCCTGATGAAGAGTCCTTCTCCAGGATCCTTATAGACCCCTTCAGACACTGGAAGTCTCCACGCAGCCTTCTCTTCTTCAGGCTCAACAGCCCCAACTTTCTCTGTGTGTCCCCATATGGGAGCTGCTCCAGTCCCTGATCATCCTCGTGGCCTCCTCTGGACTTGTTCTAACAGTTCCATGTCCTTTTTATGTTGAGGGCACCAGAACTGCACACAATGCTCCAGAGTAGAGGGGCAGGATCACCTCCTTTGACCTGCTGGTCACACTTCTTTTCATGCTGTCCAGGACACAGTTGCCTTTCTGGTCTGCAAACGCACACTGCAGCTGCTCATGTTAAGTTTCTCATCAACCAACGCCCTTAAGTCCTTCTTTGCAATAAAGCTCTGAATCTCTTCTCTGCCCAACCTGTAGCAGTGCCTGGGATTGCTCCGACCTCAATCATCTTCATTGGACAGAGGCTTTCAGGTGGTACATTTGAAGGCAAATATTTCACTTGGGGAATGGCTGGCTGAGACTCTCCAGACATGAACTGCCAGCAGCAGGCAGTGCCCAGAGCAGGCAGTGATGGAGCAGGCAGTGCCCAGAGCAGGCAGTGATGGAGCAGGCAGTGCCCAGAGCAGGTAGTGATGGAGCAGGCAGTGCCCTCAGGTGAAGGCATCTTGCCCCCAGGCTGAGCAGGGCTGCCTAGCAGCAGGAGCAGGCTGTGCTGGCATGGTGCACTCTGCTATCTCTGTGGGAGCTGCTTTTCCTTGCAGCACTTCACAACTCATCACCCCTGAGTTAATTAGAGAACCAGATTCCCCTTTCTCACACATCATAAAAGTGGGTGTTTAAAGCCGGGTGATAAATGAGAGCATTGGTCTGGGTCAGCGTGAGGCTCTGAGCTCAGCTCAGCTCCAAATGCTTCCTTGCTCTTCTGGACCATGCTCAGACCAGGTGGAAGTGATGTTAAAATCACTTTCTTGCCAGCCTGCTTGACAGACTCCCAAGTATTTTACAGCACTCTCTCAGCCATGGCTTGTTCTCTAGCACCCTCCTACAGCCTGCCTGTCCCTGCTTAACGCTCCTGGCTCTCACCTTCTCCAGGCACTAAGTTTCCATCTCCCAGAGGAAATGTGGGACCTTGCCTGATGTCAGCTCGTGGTAGCAGTGAGGAGGTCTGTCCCTGGTTTTGGTCTTCAGATGCTTTCAGGCTCCTCCAGATGGCTGTGAACCCTGCAGCCTGCCCTCCCCTGAGGCATGTGAGGTGCATGGCAAGTCCCTCAACTGTGGCTTTGACCACATCCTGGTGGGATGCGGGAGCACAGGGCAGTGATCACCTGGAGATGGGGGGTCCATCTGCTCTTGTACCAGTCACTGCATATACCCAGAGATCTCCTCTTTCCTCCTCTCTGCCTGGAGGACATGTTTCTTTCCCATCCTCATGTGCAAGACAGAATAACATGCCAGATGTTTTATGTTAAAAGCTCCCTTTTTCTTCTTTTCACTTTCTTTTAAGAGTCTCAGGCAGGGAAGTGAGGACCCTATCTGCTCTGGTGAGGACCACCTAATCTGATCAGGTGCCTTTTGGCACAGGGTGTATCCAGGCTGCCATCAAGCCCAAATTTGAACATGAGATGCAGTGCATCCCTTGGCAAGGAGCTGTGGGGTTGTGCATGACTAATGAGCAGGAGAGCTATGGGGCTGCAGAAGGAGACCCTGCAGCATCCTGAAAGACAATGTGCTGCTCCATTTGGATATTCATTAGTATTATGGCAGGCTTAACAGCAGGGTTACCTTGGCTAGGGTCCACCACAGGCCACATAGGCCCTGTGTCCTCTGAGCAATCACTGAGGGATGGAGAGGTAGGAACCACCCACTGGTCAGGAACTTGGTCTTGAAGGATGGAGACAGAGCCAAGAAGACCATGGTCAATAGCTGAAGAGAGGGGAAGTCACTGAATCACAGCCTGGTTGAGGTTGCAGGGACCTCTATAGGTCATAGCTTCTTCCCTGTGAGGGTGCTGAGGCGCTGGCACAGGGTGCCCAGAGAAGCTGTGGCTGCCCCATCCCTGCAGTGCTCAAGGCCAGGTTGGACACAGGGGCTTGGAGCAGCTGCTCCAGTGGAAGGGGCCCTGCCCATGGCAAGGGTTGGAGCTGGAGGAGCTTTAAGGTCCTTTCCAACACAAACCACTCTGTGAGTCTATGAAGATTCCCAATAAGGAGCATGTCCTACTCTCCTTCCACATCAGATTTGCCCATATACCATTCTCCAGGCCTTATTCAGGAACAAAGATGAAGTTCCCTTCAAGCTCAAGCCAACCTCCTGCTTAAGTAAGGTCACCTAGAGGAAGTTGCCCACAGATTGTGTCCCTTGTTCTGTGTCCATGATTTGGAAAATGTCCAGGTTCCAATGTTAAGATGGATAGTGGAGAGGAGCTGTAGCATGGGATACTTCAGAAAGGCCAGGATAACATTCTCTGGCACCAAGACTTCCCTTTGATGTAGCATGAGGACCATGATCAGTGTCTACAAGAACATCCCTAGTACTGGTCTGCTGAGGAGGACTCTGGACAGGGGTTTTACCAGTTGCCCTCCTCCAACGGCAGGGTCAGTGACAGCATCAGTCCTGCTTGGAAGATGTACAGAGAGACAAGGAGCCAAGCAGAGCCCCAGCACATTCCTAATGTCATTGCAAACCCTTTTGATGCAGATTTCCGAATCCCCAGGGCCAGCAGTGTCCTCAGCCCCAGCACAGCAGAGGAGGCTTGGGGAGAGCTGTACACTATGCCCCTGCCCTTTTGGGCACCTGGCATGCTTTCTGGCTCCAGGACAGCCCTGGCATCCTCTGCCTCCTCAGCATCCCTGGGAGCTGGCTGCAGGGAAGGCAAGGATGCTGAGCTGTGAGCAGTGAGCCCTGTGGCTTTTTTGCTGTGCTCAGAGCCTTGCATTCCTGTTTCCCTGTGCTATGTTTAGACAACTTTGCAGGACACACTTGCTCCCTCTCCAAAAACGTCTTTTTTCAGCACAACTCTGAAGCCTGACAAGAGAGAAGCAGCCAGAAGCCAAAGCAAAGTCCTGGGCTCTGTGTGCCTGGGCCAGGCAGACAGCACAAGCAATGCTGGCATTGGGCTGCCCTGGGCTTAGCAGGGTTGGCTTGATCCTCTCCCAGTGGATTTGGGTGGATAATCACCACCTCACACATGGCATTGTCAGGGCTCAGGGAATCCCATTGTGATCCACTGGATGGAGGCCTGCAGGAGGACAGGGAGACTGTGGCCACCCCCTGTCCCTTACTCTTGATGCACCTTTGGAAGAGTGAGATGGAGAGCTCAAGGGTGCATCTCTCCTCAGCTCTTGCATGATTGGTCTGCCAAGCTCATGTTTGCCCCTTGATCACTGTACATGGCTTCATGGCCAGGTGTCTGTCAGTCTGCTTGCTGAGGCCTGGGAAAGTGGGGTCACCTTCAGGGAGACAAGTGTAAAACATTCCACTTCCTCCCATGGCTCTGGCAGCGAAGCGCTCGTCTCTGCAGTGCCTAAGGGAGGAGATTATTAAGTGAACATGAACATCCTTCAGACTAATCCACACGCAAATGCAAAGTTAAATTGAAACCAGAAGATGGCTTTAGCAGAACAGTTTATAGCCATTAACCCTTGGGTGGCACAAACGAGAACCACCCCCCCAGGAGACAGTGTTACACCTGAAACTCCAAACCAGGTCCAGAAGACAGCTGTGGCCACAGCTGGCATCTGTGCAGCATCTCCACCTATCAGACTCATCCATGCCTGAGCCCAGGTGTGCCCCAGGACAAGGTCAGGCTACTGGAGTGTACAGCTTGCTGCCAGCAGCATCCCAAAGCAGAGATGCATTTCCCAGTCCAAAAGGGCTCTCGGCCCTGGCATGCCCTGGGATGGTCCCGCTGTGCACCCAGAAGGGGTCCTGCAATCCCTGCACCAACTGGACCCCCTTGAGAACCTACAGATCTCTTTGGAGGAACTGGAAGGAAAACATGCCCTCAATACAGGTCCCAAGACACCCGGCTACGAACACTTCTGGGAGATCCACAAGGGATTTGCAAAGATCCTGCTCCTCTCTCCACCCTGCTCATGTCAAGTGCTGGACCTCAGAGAAGACACTTGGCAAGGGTGCCACATCCGACCCTAAGGGTGCAGAGTCCCCACTGGGAGGGCAAGCAGGAGGGAGAAGGCAAATTGCAAATTGGCCCTGGCCATGGAGCATGGAAAGAGGGTCAGGGTGAGGGACAAGGATGGCGAGGTGGTGCAGCTGGGCATAGTGAGCAAGGACAGAGTGGCTGCTGTGCCCCAGGAAGGAGCCATGGGACAGTCATGTTTCCAGTGCAAAGGCAGAGCCACATCAGCCTGTGCTCATCTGCCTCCTGCTATGGGCTGTGCTGCCTGTCCCATCTTCCTTTTCCCTTTCACTCACCTCCTTCTCCCCTACAGTTCACTATCCTCTTCCACTTGTGCTTCTCCAGCCACCCCTTCCATAGCTGCTGTCTGTCATCACCCCAGTGCCCTGTCACCAGAGTCAGGCTGTGGAGTTTCCCCTCTCCATCACACCTTCCAGGCCTCTGCAAACCCCTCTTTGAACCCCCAAAACCTTCTTGGGGCTGGGATTCCTCCGAAGCTCCCACATACCCATGCTTTCCCTATCACGCTTGTGCCAGCAGCCTGTGGCTACACAAGGTGCTTGGCAGGAGTCAGGGTGACCTAAGAGATGCAGAGCCCATCTGAGCACACAGGTCTCAGGGCATCGTGTTCCAGGCAGCGCAGGCAGCTGCCAGCAGGAGTGAAGGTGCATGAGGGGAAGGCTTAGGACATGGTTGGCAGGGCCACAGCTACCCCTGCTCCAACAACCACAGAAATATGTAAATGAGAAACTTGGCCCTTTATTTATGAGACATTACGATTCATTTTTCATTTGGGGAATGCGAACGAACAAAAATATGGAATAGTTCTCCAATGACACAGTTTCCACTCCGCAAGCACATTCCTTGGAGGCAATGTGCATGTGCACAGGGCCACATGGGACTAAGCCTGGACCCTGGTGCAAGCTCTGCTCTGCTAAGGGCTGAAGACTTCAGGGCCAAGTCCCACAGCAGAGCTTTGGTGGGAGAGCAGTGAGGGTCTTGCTAAACTGAAAAGCCCTGCTGGGGTGCTGGCAGGACAGAGCTGAGAGCTGGGGACAGAGCTAAGCTGAGCCTGGTCCAAGAGAAGGGGCACATTGCACCTCCTGGTCCTCCTCCTTTACAACCCGAGTCAGGATTCAGCCTCCTGCTGCACAATGAAGAAAGGTTTCCTCCTCCCAGCATGTACATTGCTCCTGGCAATGCCTGAATTTCCTGAGGACATGCAAGTATCCCTGTTTATTGCCTTAACAGTTAAAATTCATTAGGGGCTGGCTCCTTCAGAATGGCTCCTCCAGGTCAGTGTTTCCACATCCCCCATGTGTCCTACAGGGAAAATCCACACTACTAAAACCTCTAAAACTGTAGTGCCTGTGGATTCAGTATTCACACTATAAGGACCACAGTCTTATGGCCCAGATCATGCTGCCTTCCAGCAGCATCAGTATCTCATAAATGGAGCTCACCCCATCTTATGGTCCTCCCTATTCCCACTGCTCTGCTGGAAGGTCTGTTCCACCCCTTGCCCCTAGTCCTGAGGTAGCAGAGAGGTGTCCTTCACCAGCTTCAACCCTTCTTTGCCCCTTCCACCAGCATCCTCCTGCTGCTGTGTTCAGATCAGAGTCTGATCTCACCTACCCTCTGCAATAAGCCATGATCCTCCAGTCCTCCAGGTCTTTGGGGAGAGCAGTCTCTTTCTTGGTGGCCACATCCACGTCTGATGGAGTGCAGAGCTCTTGTTTTAAGTCAGACATCACACCTGGAACAGCTCCACACCAACCCTTGATACAGTTCACTGCTGTTTCCCTCTCCCCTGACTCTTCCCGTACCTGCTGCTGTGACCTTGTCATGTGCAATTAGCCAGCACCCCACTGTGCTGCTCTCCTGTCCCAGCATTTCCCCTAATAGCCTTTCTCAACTGAGCAAATACATTAAAAGCCCTCCCTGCTTGTGTCCCAGTGAGAATTCTGCCCTTTGCACCACACAGTGGTGCCCTTTGCACCTCCTGCAGAAGGTGCTGCCCTGAGGAAGCTTCTCACAGTGACTGGAGGCTCCTATTGCTCCAGGGACACCTGTCTCAGAGCTGGAGATGGCTGATGAGCCCCCTCAGCCTTGCTGGCCCTCCCCAGTCCACACTGACCTATTGAGTTGCAGCCAATTCCTGTAGGACTGGGGTAGATGTGCTCCCCTGGGCTGGTACCACCGCTGGGTTTGGTTTCCTGGGGACATCTCCATAAGCCACCTCCTAGTGGGAGCACCAATGACACCACCAGAAATGCAACACATTTAGGAAGGGAGCCATCCTGGAATTAATCTCCACTCCTCTCCCTGCATTCTGACCCCTTCTCTTTATTGACTTAGCTAGAGAGTCTTCTGCTATCTGTTTTATCTGCCTTTGCAAGGTCCAGCTCAGCTTGACTTCTGGCAATTCTCATTTATGCCTCGTGCTTCCAGGTCCTCAGACCCACTTTTCCCTGAAGATCTGTCTGGTCTCTTTAAGCTGTTTGCTCTCAGTATGATTTTTGGTGGGCAAGCCACTATTGCAAGGGGTCCCTGCTGCCCTCTGGCACATTCGGCTCCTGAGCTCTTCAGTTCTGATGAGTACAGTGGTTGGGTCCCTAAAATTCTCCCAATGCAGGAAAGAGAAATATTCCACCTGCAACACTAATCTGGCAGGGTTTATTCTTCAGTTTGTTTCAGATGAAGCCTACGTGGTCAACGTGCATGTTCTGCGACTGACTTTTCTATCATGTCACCCCAACAGCAAAGACCAAGCCTAAAAGAGTAAATTCTGGAGCCATTTATCAGCTGCCACATCCCAGAATAGTTGGTAGCACTTGCTCTCCAATCTATATCTGGAAGTGAAAGGCTCCCACTGTGACAGCAAGATTGATGTGCAGTTGTGATTAAGGGACATATCCAGACTCGTTGCTCTGGTGCCTAAAAAGGACTTGAGTACCACTGATGTGAGTAAACCCCAGGTCACACTGTTGTCCTGCTCCACAAGCTCATGTTAGGAGAAGCCCAGCTTATCCACAGGGTCCCTCTGCAATAGGTCCCCAGGGGATGGAGACAAACACCCCACTCTGCCTGTCACATCTCCTCCATGGTGGCTGCAGTGACTCCAGCACAGGAAACCTCTGAGTTGACCGAGAAATACTTGAGCACCACCATGACCATTTAGTCCACAGAGAGCTTTTTACAAGCTGCAGATCCCACTCTGGAAGCAGCACAGTGCTCTGGAGATGCCTGTTTCCCTACAGAGTCCTGGAGATATTTCTTCTTCTCCCAGAGCTGAACCTGCAGCCAAAGTCAGTCAAACCTCAACTACATAGACCCTCAAAGCCCTTTCATCTAAGCAGGTTTCTGGCATATCAACACTTACAGGTTTCTGCATGGCCCTCCCCATCACAGGGGTCATCCCATGCCTCTCACTCATCATCCCCTGTGTGCACCCTCCACCACAGCCACATCCCATACCCTATGTCCTGTGATGAGCTACGTTTGCTCCTGCCACACAGCACATGTCTCCATAGCTTTGGCCTCAGGCGTATGGCTTGATGAGCACAGCATTGTCCTTTCCTCAACTGGAGCACCTGCCCAGTCTCTCCTCCCTTTGAGCTGTGGCCTTGGCTGATAACACTTGCTGTGAGCAGAAACATGTGGACATCAGGTGGTGACACCAGTGGGGCAGTCACAGTGTTTTGAACCTTCACTGATTTGGGCCAGATTAGGTCTTGGTGGGACCTAGTGTTGCATTCGGGTTGGGATGACTATAAAGAAGTGACATACTGGAGTGGGTCCAGTGCTCACATAAACCGTAAGGGGCTGGTGCACGAGGGAAGGCTGAGGGAAGTGGTTTTTTTCAGGTAAGGGATTATAAAATTTATAGTATTGCCTTCATAACCTAATGGTGGTTTTGTCTTCAACCATCTAATGAGCTATGAAGGCAAAACCAGACTCCTGTCAGAGGTGTGTGGTGAAGGATCCAGGGAAGCAAGAATGAGTTGCAGCAAAGGAAAATCCAGAGTGACATGAAGGAAAAGATTTTCACAGCGAGGGTGAAAATCCTCTTTGGAGATGTTCACAAACAGCCTGGACGAAGCCCAAAGCCACCTGGTCTCTTCTTGGAGCTCGCCCTGCTCTGAGGAGGAGGTTGGATGGAAGGCACCAGAGATCCCTCCCAGCCTGCAGCTCTGTGCCGTACTACAATGTCCTGAGCACTTTAGTGAGCAATGCACAGTTTCAGCTTTCTTTCCAATTAATGGAGCTTTTTTCCATGATAAACATTATAAACAGTCTGCTCTTTTCAGGGAAACCTGACGGCCTCTCTTCATCAAGAGCCAGGGAGCCACATTGCCAGTTATAGCCCGGCCATTGATTTACTAGTGTGACTAGAGCCAAGTTGGACAGCATCACTGTGATGAGATCCAGCATCCTTGAAATGCAGGAGAAACCCAGTCTATCAGCTGGTCCATCTCATCCTAATCCAGTGCAGGGCCTTCACAATGATCAGCATAATCAGCTTTCAGATGAAAGCCACTGAGGGAGTGCATCCATCATTGTTAGTCTGATTAGAGCTAATTCACAACACATCAGTTTTCTAGAGATTATGGCATTTTCTCTGCCTCGCTTCCTGTTTGCAAGCAGATTGCAGAGTCTTTAATTAATTGTGGCTTGGAATTATTCAGGCACTTCTCAGGGAATAAATCTTACCCAACCGAACAAGGCAGCAAAGACACAACCCAGGGAGGAGAGAGAAATATCTCCCTGGGCAGGGTGGTGTCTTTGTCTGAAAGCACTTGCCCTGCTCTCAGTCAGTGCCAAGGCCCGAGGCTGACCTCTATCATCCATGCATTTTGGATCTGAGCACTCCTGTTCCTTTGCTGTTCCAAGGGCTGATCTCCCTCCTGCTAGTGAACGGCTGGTACAAAGTGTCTGCAGCCGAATCCTGATCTGCCCATGGGATCCTAGTGAATATTCCTTGGGAATTACTTTCACTACTTGCTCTGCTGCTGCTGCCAGAAGGCTGTGGGAAGTGATTGCCATAGTGATGGTTGAAATTCAGTTTCCCTTCTAAACCTTTTTAAAAGTTATTTAGAGCTCAAATCAACTCTTTTTTTTGGTTGAAATTTTCCATTCCTCGGCTCAAGCCAAAGTGGATTTTTCAAGAAATTGGAACCGATTGGGTTCAGTCATTTCTGAGTCACACACATGGAAAAATACACATTTCCCCTCGTGCTCCACGGAGACACTTTGGACATGTACGACTCAAAACCAGCTGAAGCAAGAGACTTCAGACTTGGCTTGTTTGAGAGTCCACGCCAAGGTGTAAAAATCAAGCTAGGTTTGGAGAAGCTTGTATTGGCATTTTCATGCTTCCCCCCCCAAAAAGACCCATCGACCAGTGCAATGGGCAAGAAGACATGCTGTTCTCTCCCCCGTTGCTTTACATTGCTTTCTCCGATGGGATAATCTCAGGGGATTAGAATTTAAAGGAATGAATGTTTAAAGTTAGCAAGAGAAGAATTCCAGCAATGTTCAATTCTTCCTAAGCCCCTTAAATGGAGCCGAGCTGAGGGGGCCTTAAACAGGGAGACATCAGTCAGCTTCGGAAGTCAGAGTAAATACATGCAATAGTCCCTTCCTCGGTCTAGGACAACTGTAAGGGGACTTCGTTTCCCCAAATGGCCAAGTGGCTCGGACAACACTGGTCTAACCAGCCCCATTGCAGACCAAAGCAGTGGGGAGCAGTTTGCTCCACAGTTGCTCCAGAGCTTCCCCTTGGATTTCATGTGACTTGCCTGGGACTGAAGTGCGGCAGAGGCAGGAAGAGAAGCCAACGTCTTAGACACCAAACTTTTAACCACAAACTCCTTTTTCCCTTAATGAATCGTTTCAAGACTGCATGAATCTTGCTGCTGGGAATTTCTGCCTTCCCCTCCTTGGATGCAGTTGCTGGGCAGTCACGATGATGATGGCAGTTACCACAAGACTACCCACAGTAGTTCCTGGGACAAGGGACCAGAGATGGGTGATGTATGGATGTCACCAGACCTGCCCTTTTGTGCTGAGCTGTCAGCTGGGGGGGATCAATCATCATCCCCACCCCACAGACATGGGTATCTTGAGGTGTGGGGTGTGTCGTGGTGCTTTCCCTAAGAGGATGGCCAGGGCAGAGGAGGTTTGAGCATTTCTGGAGGCCATTCTCCGTCGGTGGATGCCTGTGTTGAGGCTACTGAGGGTGCTGAGATGCTGATCAGGGAGCAGCAGTGGGGCTGTGACTTGGCAGGAGACCCATGGTCGTGCCAGCTCTGTGGCCTGGATAGTGTGGAGCAGGGAGGTGCCTGCACACAAGAAGCAGAGCAATCCCTGGTGAATGGGGCCGCGATAAGCTGGGTATTTCACACCCTTCCCTGCCAAGGAAAGGTGGAAGCAGGAGGGAGAGGTGCAAGGGGCTGGGAGAGGAAACCAGCTGCATAAGTCACTGTGGCGGCCGGCAGCCGAAGGGCAGGACACCCACAGGAAACACCTTTTCCTCTGGATAAGGTGTAGAGGACAAGCTGGCACCAGCCCATGGGTACAGGCTGTCCTGAGCACAGGGTGTCCCTGGTGCAGGGCAGACCTACAAGTGGCATGTTGTATCCAGACCATGGTTTTGCTCATTTGCTGCAACTTCATCTGCTGAGACATGCGCAGATGTCCCTGCAGCATCCCTTGTATCCCCAGCAGACCCACGGCCAGAGGACAGTTCCACCACTGGTCATTAGTTTGGTGTATCATTCACGCTAATAGTCTGGGTAACCCAGGGCTCTCAGAATGATAGAATTACAGAATGATTTGCTTTGGAATGAACCTGTAGGTCATGCCTAAGACCAGGATGGAAATCCAGGGTTTGACATCGGCAAAGGGGTAAAGGCAGGCAGGCAGGGGAGCTGGGTGAGTGTGTGATGCCAGCAGTGGCCCTCACTCACCACATGGGATCCGCCACCACTTGTCTGGCCATGGGACCTCTCTGTTTCCCCAGCCCACCTTGTCTGTGCCCTGTCACCTCCCCATGGGCGATGGCATCTCCAGCAGCTCCCTGGCTGGCATAGGGATCCCATCACAGCTCGTAGGGTGAGGGGAAGGGGGAACAGAGAGCCCGGCCCAGGTTGGGATGTGGGCAGAGCCCAGGGTTGCCCATGGGATCTGAGAGGGATGACACAGAGTCTGGGAGGGCTCCTGCGCATTCTGCCCCAGCTCCGGGGCTGGTCACTTCTACACTGGCAGATCTGCACTGGTTGCTTTGCTCAGACAGCTTTTCCCAGTGTTTACCCTGAATTTCCCCCACTATAACTTAAGCCCATTTGATGTCCTGCCTGCCACAAGTGAGATGAACAGACTGTTCCCTTCTTTTCTGTAGCTGCTTTATGTCTTTAAAAAGACCAGCACATCTGCCTTGCCAAGGCTTTGCGAGCCCCATCCCGAGCCCCAGAGCCACTCATGCCATGGACTAGTGCTCTGTTCCCTCTCCACCAGTGGGCAGTGCCCTGGCACCTGTCCTGGCTGTAGCCCCACAGATGTGTGCACAGGTCCGTGTGGCAGAGCCTGGCATGGGTGCTAACACGCCAGGAAGAGCACAGAGATCATTTGCTGGAGAACACCACAAAGCACATTATCCAATGTGATGAAATGGTTGAATTCCCTACGGTTGCCAGGACCAGCTTGGGAATATGAGTGCCACGAGAAGTCAAAATCTCTGGCCCCTACTCACAGAGCAGGTGTCAGAGCAGCATCTCTCAGTGCCAGACAGAGGCATGTGGGGAAGGATGCTAGCAAGTGATGCTGAACCAGTCACATAGGAATGGCCCCTAAATAAAAAGGTAGCCTGGAAACCGGGTATCCACAAGCCAGCCAAGGTAGCCAGGTCAGATATGACCTCCAGGCAAGTGATGGAGCTGAGCATGGTGGCAGGGACAACCCTGTGCCACTGGCTGCATTCCCACTCGCTGCCTTCCCAGTGCCAGGGGACAGGGCTGGGGCAGAGGGGAAGCAGGGCCAGGCTGAGGCCAGGCAGGGGAACAGTGCAGGCACAATCCTTACGGCTTTTGGTCTTTTTCCACCATAGGGTTTGGGTGGGGGGTGTTTTATATCTAGATATTTTTGGAAGGGTTTTGGTTTGATTTCCTCCTCTGCCAAGCACTGAGCGATTGCTCTTTTCCCCCTTGGCAGGAGCTGCCTGTCTCGTGGTGTTGACCTTGGCTGAGGCTCCTGTGAGGCTGGAGCAGACTCACACCATAAATTCCCCGTCTTCTAGGAATCTAGCATGGGAAAGAAAAGAAACACAAAAGAGAAATGTGGATTGAAATATTTTGCATCTTAGCACACAACAGAAGTGGGTTGGCATCAAGCAGACAGACAACTTCACTTTGCTGAGAGGTGTTGCGTGCACAGCCTGGGCACTGGCAGGTTCAAGGGCTGTGAGCATCAGCAGATTGTGGCTCCTGTGCCTGATCTCTGGGCATGTGGGGACAGGAGCTGCCCTGTCCCAAGGATGGCACAGACCTCGAGCATGCACAAAAGCAAGCACTGAGTACTGCTCCATTTCACACCCCCAGCGCACAGACACTGGTATTTGAGGTGACAGCACAAAGTGGGATCTTGATCCTGGAGCAAGGCTGAAGCTTCTGTAGGAGAAGTTGGTACTGCTGGGGCAGGACTGTGCCCTTGTCACCCCCGAGGTGCCCCACGGTGCAGAGCTCGCTTGTCCCCAGCTGCAACCTTCCCCAGGCTGAATGGATCCAAGGGTCGTTCAGGCCACCTTGCCTGGCCCCGAGGCAGAAACCTGGGCAGCAAAGCACTGAGGGGAAGCCTTAGGCACCAAGGAGACCAAGCCCTGGCTGCTTTCACAAGCAGGCAAGATGCAGCACAGCCCGATTGGATCCAGCCTCGGACAGACAAAACAGGGCTGTGAGTCTGAGTGCTGGGATGGCATCCTGAGTGGGGAGGTTTGGGGTGGGGGGCTACCCACAGCACAGTGATACTGCCCCATGGGTTCCCAGGCCGTGCAGGAGGGGGGACCCCCATGTGTCAGAAGCGTTGGGACAAGCCCTGAGCCTTGGATGTGCGGTGTCCTCTTGGGTGTGCAGGAGCCCACAGAAGCTGGGCGTGCTGCAGCCACTCAGGTGCTGTGGAACAAGACACCCACCAGTGCTGCTGGTGTTGCCAAAGCCAGTGGTGAACAAAGCCAGAGCAGGCTTGAAGCTGGGCCATGAAGCAGCCTGGGACAGGGTGTCAGGGTGCCTGGTGCCCTCCAATGGTGAGTGACACCCTGCATGGAGTGTTGGACCCTGAGCCCACTGGGAGGCTGGTGCAAGGGGCAGGAGTGAGCAGTGACTCAAAACCCCAGCTGCAATCCTTTCCCACCCTGCTTTCTGCTGCCTGGGCTGAATATTAACTGGCTTACATCATGCAGGCATGGGGCAGGAATGCTTGAAGGTCCTCCAGGGAAGGAAGGGCATGGTCACAGGCCACTGCAGCTCGAGCACTGATGTGAGATAAAACCTTTCTTTACTTCCACACAGGAGAGGAAATCTTCCTGTGTATAACTGTGTCTGGGAGGTCTGTGGAGCAGTGAATCCAAGACAGGCAGGGCCCATCCCAAAGAGGGCTCCCGGGGGGGTTTGAAAGCGATGACGTTATGGGGACAAGAGTGTGCCGTGCTCGGGTAGCAGGTTTACATCTTATGTGTTCTGGGAACGCCAAAGCATCATTTACTTGACACTTTAAAAGGGCCTCATTTCCCAGAACTGTAACCTGTTTCAAGCCCAACCAGCTGGAAGGAGGCCCCGAGTCCCTCGAGTGCGAGAAATACTTCTCATCTCTTTTACTACAGCCCTCGCAACTGCCCAGCCAAGAGCATTGCTGGAGCCCGTTCCTGCTTCCACTGAGATTCAATGGATGGGGAAGGGGGAAGCTGGGATGGAAGAGGAAATTGGTAAGAACCATGGGGCATTAGGGTCACAACCACAGAGTGGCGAAGCTGGGTGGGAATCCCCCTGGCATGTGTAGCTTCTTCCTTGGGGCTTGCTGGTGAAAGCTGGCTGCACTTGTGCCAGGTGTGCATGTCACATTACACATCATGCCCCAGCATCACCAGAGGTGAGGACCTGCTCTCTGCTCCTGACATGCATCTGGAGGGGCTGAGCACCAGGGATCAAAGCGGGATGCATGGAGAGATTTGCAGTGGTGATTATGGTTCCTCACAGGAACAAAGCCTGAGGAGCATCAAAAAGCTGGAAGAGGGTGTAATGACCGTAGGCTCACTGACTGGTTTGTGTTGGAAGGGACCTTAAACCTCATCCTGTTCCAACCCCCTGTTATGGGCAGGGACCCCTTCCACTGGAGCAGCTTGCTCCAAGCCCCAAATGCAGTGCAACTTTCCCATAGGCAGGGAATGGCCGTGAGGGTCTGACCTCACTGAAGCTTTCATCAATGGGGTGGAAAGGAGCATGTGTAATAGGGGAGCCTATGCCCTGGAAAAGGGCTTGGAGGGAGATATAGGGTGGAAATAGCACTGTCCCCCCAGCACAAAGGCAGTGCTCCGACAAGGGAGTATCGAGTGGTGAAAGACTGAGTCAGCACATCAAGGGAAGGTGGAGGGAGACCACATGGGAAAGGGAAATAGAACGGCAGAGGCTGCAAGCACAGCAAAGTGTGATGGAAGGAAGGAGCTGGAGGACAAAATGGGACCAAGGAGAGTGAGAGCAGTGTGCAAGGTGCCCTTGAGCATCACCCTTGGATGGTGAGCATCACCTGCAGATACCAGCCCTGAGCCCCTCTTGAGCATCAGCTGCATCAGGTACAACATCTGCCTGCAGCATCACCTTTCTGAGCAGCACAGTCGGGACTCACACACCTATTCTTCCCCTCTGCTTTCCACATGATGATTTCCCAAGGACAGTCCCTTCAGCCACAGAGCAGGATTGGGCAGCACAGGAGGAAGGAAGCAGCCCCACACCACCGTGCCCATACTGGTGGTGGCAGGGTGTCCTTGTGCACCACACTGCAGCCAAAGGTCGACAGCCAGCCTGGGCAGCACTCCTGAGGGACGCATTCCCATCCCTTGCTACCAGGGGCAGCCGCTCGGGTAATCCTCCTCATCAGTTTTCCAAGCTCCATCTTGAAACCAGTCGGGCTATTTGCGGTGCTGGTCAGGTGCCAGGGTTTGTAGTTCACCACAAATGTCATGTTTGTTTGGTTTTTGAACCTGGGGCATGGCCAAACTGGATCTGCACCAGTGTGGAGTTAAGTTCCCAGTGAACCACAAGCTTCCCAGCCCCACAGCTGCTCAGTGAATTGACGTGTCTGTCACCTTCACAGCTCACACCAGTGATGGGCATGGGGGCATCTGTTCCATGACAGCATCTGGGGCTCTAAGCATCATCCCAGTAGTCTGCCTGGTGACCCTGCCACGTACCAACCCAGTCTGGTCCCACCAAGGGACTCCGCTCCCATCGCCCTGATGGCACAGAGGCATATGGGGCTGTGAACATCCAGTGGGATCTTTGACAAGGGTGTTTGGCTGAAAGTTGCTGCTGTGCTGTGGGATCTGCCTCTACCTGACCCTGGAAGAGGCTGTCAGAGGGTCCTTTTGCAAGGAGGGGATCTTTCCTCTCACTTGCAGCATAACCATGTTCGCAGCCAGCTGATAGCCATCTGCTTCTCTGCCAGCACTGTCCTTTAGCCTAAACAGCTCTTATCCCTTCATCTGTTTATTCCCAGATGTATTTATAGACCAATTCTCTCCCAGCCTTCACTTTCCTAGACTAAACAAGCCAAGTACTTTTAGGTTCCTCTCAATACCAGCTCTCCTTCCACCCACCTGTCCCACCTCTTCCCGTGCTGAGCCCTTCATTGTGCCTGTGGGTGAGCAGAAGTGGGAGTGGAGCAGCTTTCAGCAGTGCCTGTTCAGTGCTGTGGGTCTGAGCCAGTCCCTGCAGTGAGTACCCTGCCTGCAGCATTTGTCTTTCCAAGGCTATGTTGGTGACTCCTGTGTTCCCACATTGCTCTTCCTTTTCTGTTCTGACTTTCACTGACACCTTTGGGGTACTGTGCAGACATCTGACTTTGCCTTAGCATTTCTCCCAGCCCAGTCTTTCCAGTAGGCTATTTTGTTCCTTGGCTGTGTCTGTGATGCTTTCCCATCTGGCACCGCAGCAAAGGGATGGCCATAGTGTCAGGACCAGCACTGACATCTTCCTTCAAGCCATAGTTCCCCCTTCAGCACACCCTCTTGCTGCCCTCCCTTGTGCAGTTCCCCCCTAAACAGACCAGACTCTGTCCCCATTTCCCCACCTTTCTGCTCTGTTGCCACACAGCACTTTCCCATGCATTCTGCCAAATGAAGGGCAGATGGACAAGTGCTGGCAGCAACCTCAGGCAGATGCAACAAGCACGTCACTGCTGCTCTGCAGGGGAATGTGGGCAGCTCCTGGACTGCGTCGTTGCAGAGGCTCAAAGGGAGAGCAAGGGCATCTCTGTGTCTTGCCTCAGAGATGGACTGATGGAGGAGGTCTACCCCCAGCCTCTGATGCAGACACCAGGTTCCCAACAGTGACTGATTGCCGGTATCCAGATGTCACTGTTCCAACTTCCCCTTGCAGCAGTCCCTCCCTGGAGCATAGGAGTGGGCTAGTTTAATGTGCTGACAGAAGACCAAGGGCAGCAGTAAAATACCCCTCAGTGCATTTACCTGCTGTTTTAGCCCAGATCCTCTAGCCACATACTGGCAAGATGCATTTTTAAAGGAAAGCTGCTCCTGATGTAATCAGAGACCAGGAAACTCAATTTAGGTTTGCTGAAGGCTCAGGGTGCTGCATGTGGCTGCATCACTCTCCTGTCAGGGAAGCCACACAGCAGAGGTCTTCTTGTCCATATGGACAGAGCCCCAAAGTGCCTGCAGGAGCACCCTTGTGCAGCAGACACTCAGGGGTGCCCTGGAGGGTCTCCTCACCACCATGAAATGCTCTCCAAAAGCCAGAGTTGATTTCTGAAGTCAAAACGTTTCTGCCCAGCACAGAATGCAAAATGAAGTCCCTGTCTGGCCTGAGCCACTGCAGTAGCCCCGGGCACAAGTGAGGTTCAAGGGAGCTCACAGTGAGAGAGAGGAGTACTGTCCCAACAAGCAACAATGTTCTCTGGGTTTCAGGAAGAGCCAGTTTCCTAAATCTGAGAACAATTACGAGCAAGATTGTCTTGAAGGAAAAACTTAAACAGAACAAACTGGGAATGATGGCTGGGAACCATTCAGAAATACTTTCCGAAGAGCCCGAGTGTTGGCCAGAGGCAGTGGTGCAGAGCTTGAACGATTGCGAGACCCATCAGACCTCCCGGGACTGGCAGCATACCCCTCTCCCCATAGCCAGGGAACGCAGCAGCTCCTCAGATGGTGCCCATCTGGATCACTTTCGGTTTTCTAGGAAAAGGGGCTCAGAAGAGCAGCAACCAGCAGGTCTCTGCCCCCAGGACTCACTACAATTATAAGCTTGACACCCCCTTTGCCTTCCTGCACTTGGACAAGGTCTGTGGCAGTGAGAGAGTTTCCCCAGCAGTTTTGCTCAGCCTTCGCTCCATGCCTTCAGGCTTGGGCAAAGTCCTGCTCTTCATTAGGAGGAACGGCAGCAGCAGGGGATATGTTTTCTCTTGTGTCTTGCCAATCCTTTTTCTGAGGCCCAGTGTCTTGTCTGCGCTCCCATGTGTAGAACTCCTGTCTCCTGGGGAGCCCTGAGAGACCTGTGCCCTGTAGGCAGCTGGAGACAGTACAGGTCTAGGATAGGAAGACACCAGACCAGGACTGCCCAGGGTGTCCAAAGACACTTGACCAGGTGATGCCCAGCAGATCTGATCTGCTCCCAGGGACACCTGGTAGCCACTCATGTCACCTTTGTTCACAGACAACACGGCCCCACCACTGCAGGACCATCCCCAGTGCTCAGTGGGATAGGTGTGGATGCAGCATTACCCAATGGGAGCTGCTCTGTGGCTAATGTGTGAGCTGAAGACAGAAACAGAGCAAACAGATCCTGTGCTAGAGGGGAAAAGATTAATCTTTATCTCCCACCACCATATTCTAGAAAGAAAACAAGCAAAGACACCAGCCCTTAGGACAAAGCAGGAATCAGCTTACCCAGACCCAGGTAGGCTGCAGGACCAGCAGCCAGATACCAATGTGGAAAGGCTGTGACCAGCACTGGGGAAGATGAAACTTAGAATGGATCCTAGAATGGTTTGGGTTGAAGGGAGCTTAAATCTCCTCCAGCTCCAACCCCTGCCATGGGCAGGGACCCCTTCCACTGGAGCAGCTGCTCCAAGCCCCTGTGTCCAACCTGGCCTTGAGCACTGCCAGGGATGGGGCAGCCACAGCTTCTCTGGGCACTCTGTGCCAGTGCCTCAGCACCCTCACAAACTTCATTTTCACCCCTGCTCCGTGTATGAGACAGCTCTTGGTTATCGAGAGCATGATGCCAGTGGGCATCCAGCTGCACTCCCAGAACAGGGGCAGTGTCACGCAGAGCCTGTGCAAGCTTAGACAGAAAAGCACGTACTTGCTGTGCCAAAAATATTTGCTCTGTTAGGAAAAAGACAGAATGTCTTAACTTTACCAAGGCTATATGAGGTTTTTGCTCATTAAATTTTATTAATTTATATTAAAGTATTAAAATGAAAGGAATGAGTTCAGAGGAGTTCAGATTCCTAGAGATGCTCTCAGACTCCAATTTCTCCAAAACAAGATTCTGTTTTTTTCAGGCCAGACTTAAATAACTGATCGGAGGCCACTGAGCTGCCAGTGCAAGGACAACCATGCCTCTGCTGTACCCGTGACAGAGGCCACATCCTTCTATCCAGCACCTGCACCCTTTACTTCTGCAAGCCCATGGGATTGGTAGGATTTGGATACAGCCAGATCTGTGGGGAGAGGGAGAAATCCCAGGTGCAGTGGTGATGTCCAAACACTTCCCTCCCAGTGATGGTGCCATGGCACAAGGATGGGTGTAGGAAGATCTGGGTGCTACTCAGAGGCAGCAGATTGCAGCTGCACTGCAAAGCTGCCAGTCATCCTCTGCCCGGGTACAGGAGCAGGAACGTCTCGGGCAGGGAGTGCTTCCCAGACAGTCACTGGCAATGGTCCCTTTCCAGTGCTGCTCCCACGAGGTCTCAAGGGAAACCTTCCTTCCTGAGCCTGATGGGATTTGGGTGGGGATGCTGGGGGTCCCAACCCAGCTCTCTGCACCCACCCTGGCTAGACCAGAAAGGCCAAAGGCTCCAGAGCATCCTCTTTCTACCTTTGTCCAGGGGCAGCAGTGCTGACATCTGCATCTGGAAATCTCTTTCCACGGGAGCTTGAGCATGTGTTGTGCAGCTGCAGCATTTGCCACCCGTGTGCTGCTCCAAGGCCTGTCCCCCTCTGAAAACACAGTTCAGACACTTGTAGGGGACAGACACCAGCACAAATGTAAACAGGAAGAAAAGCTGCAAAGATCAATCAGCTGCTTTGTAGGGATGTGTTTTGTGTCAGGTACCTAAATTCTGATGACACAAGGTTAATCCTAGCTGGAGGCTGTTGCACTGACACCAAGCATTGCAGACTGATGCAGTTGTGCCAATATCCGGCCCCACTCAGTCAAAGGAAGTCTGAACATCTGATCTAAGGCCCTCTCTGTACCTCCCTCATGCCATGCTTTGAATCCTTGTTCTTGCTTGGAAAGCAAAACTCTGCTCCTCTGTGGTTAACGCCAGGCATAATATAGCTCATCCCTTTTGCTGCTGGCGAGACCCGAAGTCTGAGCTGCCTGAAGGGACAGGCTGTGTGCTAAAGAAAACAACTCTGTAAACCACTATCACAGTTTTCCTGATATACTCAAACACCTGCTTGTTACTTCCAGCCAGAAACATACAGATTTCTTTTCTTCCCCTCTACTGCTCATGGCCATAAAAACCAAGAGTCTGGGATATATATTCACTGCACTTTTCCATTTCCACCTGCAGCTTTTCCAAATCTCTTCATCCCTGGAAAAGCTGCAGAAGCAGCAAAAGGAAAACTGAAACCCCAGAACACACCAGTGCACAGCTGTGCCAAGTATGAGAACCTTCAAAATGTCAGCGGGACAGAGGAAGAAGCTCTTTCGGGGTTGTTTAGAGAGAAGCAGATACTCTTCCCTGCAAAAGTCATCTGTGTGACTCTGACTTGCAGCCAGATCAAGCCCTTGGCCCCAAAGCTCAAGGATGCTGACCGCCCTGTGCCTTTGCTTCTGGCAGTGGGAGGGATGGCATCCTCCCCCATGGTATCATCTGCTGTTTTTTAGAGGATGAAGGGGTTGCAGACTCCATTCCAGGGCAGAGGTTCACTGTCAGGACTGGTATGGGCAGGAGCAGTGCTGCACGGGGGTGTCATGACAATGAAGGTGGAGGGAGAGGCAGGGAGAGCCTCCATGTGCCTGAAACTGGAGACTGAAAAGGTGAAGCAGACAGAGAGCACTGCCCATCTTCCCTGGGCCCTCAGCTGGCACTGAGCACCACTTCTGCACCCCCCAATCCACACTGTACCACCCCTCAAGCCCAGGCTCCACCAAGGGCATCCCTGGAGGAGCCTGTTTGCATGCTAAGACAGGGCTGGTCCGTACCCGTGGTGCTCCTCCTCTCCTCAGGGTGCTGGTCCTGCACAAGGCAGAGACCCACTCCATGCTGCACATGTGGAAAGGATGGGTAGGTTCATTTCACACAGAGCTGGGGAGACCCGGAGGGGTGTGGGCTGCAGGTAATGCCTCAGCACAGCAGGAGACCTCTGGCCACCTCCATGGGTCACAGAAGTCCTGTAGGATTTGGGAGAGGTGAATGGCACTTCTGGGCTGCACTTACAGGCTGAGAGTGGCCGAGCCAGGGCTGGAGAGCCGTAGGAACCTCATGGCATGTATCACAGATGGACGTGTCCCAGGTTAAATATGCGCCATATGGGCTTGCATCAGCACTGAGGGCTTTTCAAAGAGTGTCCCTTTCAAGTAACCAGCCTGGAGGCTGATGTTATCCAGATGATACTGTTGTCTTTGGAAAGGCTCCTAAACACTTGAAAAACACCTCCAGCCATACTCCAATGCAGCAGAGCAGGACTAAGATTAGAAATTGCGCTTGACAGTGTCCAGTGGGATTAAAACCAGATCCCGTTCATGTCTCTGCAATTACACACCTCCCTTCCATAGAAGAAGTGTTTTCTCTTTCATCTTATGTCATGGATATGCACATTGTATTTCTGCTTAAGCTTCAGCTGTAGTGCTCCTGAGAGTATTTCAATTCAATCTCCAACTATTCTGGACAGATGTTGCACAAACTGGTTTCAAAACAATGGTGGTCCCGATCATGAGCAGCTCATAGTTTAATAGTGTTGGATTCTGGGTATCCCACTGAGACAGCATACAGATGTCTTGGACTAAAGAGTTTGAATTACACTGCACCAAATCCATGAAGGCAATGCTGACAAGGCCATGTACTTTTGTCAGTACAATAAGAGAATGTATTTCACAGTAAAAACAGGAGCACTGTCTTAGTTATGTGTAAGCTACAGAAATGTAGAGGGGTTAGAGTGTATGACTGCAGTGTTGTCACTGAGCACCATGGCACTTGGAGTTGTTTGCTGAGGGCCCCTAATTCAGAAATTACATTGGCCATAAGGAGACAACAACCATAACAGAACCTAAGATTTCTAAGTAACTTATTGAACTCCATCACTGTCTTCAGCCCATGGCCTAAAAGCTCCTCAGCAGGACTGAGGTGCATACGGTATCTGGATTTTGAAACTCTCTCACAGACCAAAGCCTTGAGCATGCATGATCTTCATGCTTAACTTTATGATGGACTTTGTAAGAACTTTTAGCTAACCTGTGAGGCTCAGAAATGTCGTAGAATCATAGAATAGTTTGGGGATAAAGAACCTTAAAGCTCCTCCAGCTCCAACCCCTGCCACGGGCAGGGACCCCTTCCACTGGAGCAGCTGCTCCAAGCCCCTGTGTCCAACCTGGCCTTGAGCACTGCCAGGGATGGGGCAGCCACAGCTTCTCTGGGCACCCTGTGCCAGCGCCTCAGCACCCTCACAGGGAACAGCTTCTGCCTCAGAGCTCAGCTCAGTCTCCCCACGGGCAGGTTCAAGCCATTCCCCTTGGCCTGTCCCTACATCCCTTGTCCCAAGCCCCTCTGCAGGTTTCCTGCAGCCCCTTCAGGCACTGGAGCTGCTCTCAGGTCTCCCCTTCTCTTGTCCAGGCTGCCCCAGCCCAGCTCTGTCCCCTGGCTCCAGAGCAGAGCTGCTCCAGCCCTCGCAGCATCTCCATGGCCTGCTCTGGATGCAGAACTGCAGAGGGGTCTCCCCAGAGTGCAGAATGCCCTCCCTTGACCTGCTGGACACAGAGGAAGGGGAAATAAGAAAGAGAAAGAAGAGAGGAGAGAGAAGAGGAGCCATAAACAAGGGCTCTTTGGAGAGAGGAAAATCAAGCAGCGAGCGACTGTTGCAGGCACTGTTGAGCAACGGTACATGAAGAAACTGAAAACCCCCCTTGGTCACTGGTGAACCATATGTCTGTTAGCCAGATCCTGGTGTGCAAGCTTCGCAAAGCTGTGGAAAGGAGCTCACTGGAAAAACCTCAATACTTTGAGCACAACCACGTCCCAGATGGATAGGGGAGATCCTGCACTGGAAGCTGCTTTGGGAAAAACTTGGGGGGGGGGGGAATATACCAGATGGCAGCGTGGGACTGCAGTGACCTTCGGATGGGTACAGCAGGGCCCCATGCATCTGCACTGGGCACCCAGCCTCCATCCTGACCCCTGGGGAGAGAGGAGGGCGCTGGGTGATCCCTGGGCCTGCCTTCAGGGAGGAGAGGCACGGGGCTATAGGAGATGATTGGTACTACATCATCTTAGAAAGGGAGCTGCTAAAAATGTCCCTCTGGCAAGAGGAACCAGCTGGCAACAGGGAGACTTGAGATAGCAAAGCGCTGCAGAGCGGAGCTGTGCAGCATGGGGAAGGAAGAACCTCTTAAGTCTGTGATTAAATTTGGTGTGGAAATGGTCTGATCTCCTGTGCCTGGCAAGGGGATATGGTTTGCAGCAAGTGGCAGAGGTCAGATGTTCTTGGGTAGGATGTTTCATCTGGATCCTCACTGGATCTCCTGGACAAAGCCCAGGCCTTCCTGCTTGTGTGCTCCTAGTGCCTTATCTGGGAGGTGCTTCCCGGGACTCCCTGGGGCTGTGCTGTGCATCCAAAGTATTCCACAAAAAGATACTGTAAATATTTGAGATACTGAAGGCAGTGGAGTTCACGAGGATCATATTATACTGCAGGGAAAAAAGCCAGAAGAACAGAACCAGAGTCCTGAAAAGCTCTGGGAGGGACTTAAACAGGAAAACACTCCAGGCTAAAGAAATAATGTATAAGAAAATGTGGTTGAACAAAGGTTGAGCATCAGCCACCTCAGGAGGTGCCAAGCTGCTCACACAGACCATGCCCGCTGCTGCTGTGCTCGTGCACGTGGCATCACTTGGCCTCCCGGTCCAAGGCAGCAATGCTTTCTGCACCAGCTAGCTAATTCCAGACCAAATTCAGCTCATTCCCATGGGGAGATGGACCAAAATGGCCAATGTCAGTCACTGGGGGCAGGTCCCCAGCACAGTTCTAGGGTGCACACCTGCAAGAAAGCCAGGTCTGTGCACAGCAGCAGAGCCCCCTTCACTTGGAGCCACACTGGGAGCTTTGAGATTCCGGCTACTTAAACCAGCCTGAGGGCACAGACTGTGCTTTCAGGCCAAGACAGAAACCCAGGAAAGTCTCTGTGCTGGATGACCCTCTCTGCAGAGCTGTAAGGAGAAGCAAGGGAATAAGGAACTATCAATAGAGAGGGGGATGCATTCCCTGGCATGAGCAGAGATTCCCTGTTACAGTAGAGACCATGCACTAGGTGAGACTCCAACCTGTAGTGCTGCATGTCCTGGCAGGGTGTGTATGGCAGCATAGGAGGAGAGCACTTAGAGCCAGGACTTGTTGCAGAGATCCCAGTCTATATCTGCTTGGAATCAGAATGAGCCTCAAGGACGGGCAAGTCCAGGGACCCACTGGCCTGGGTTCACTGTGGCTATGAGAATAAAACATCAAATAATGCAAGACATCAAGTGCTAGAAGCTGTCAAGTAAAACAAATGAGGACAGTAGTTCCAGAAACTGGAGACACAATCCAGTCCTGGCATCAAGCTGTCTGTATAATTAATGACACACTAGTTCTCAATTATCATTCCTGCAATCCAGAAATAGCATTATTAGAGACTACGTTGCCTAGTCATGTAATGGCATATATAAAAGCTGCACTCACTAGACATGACATACCTACTGTGCTGGCGGCAAGTAATGAACTGTAATTCTCTGTTAGGAGCTCAAGTTTCTGCAGTGATCAGGCTAACGATGCTCAGCCTAATGAGGTCATGGAAAACACTGTCAAATACTTGAGTGTACTTGACATACTGTCAGATACCTGAGCCATCCCATCCAGATCCCATCAGGTGTTGCTAAATTCCGGGGGAACTGACTCGAAACTGCTGCAGTCACCCACAAAGGCAGAGAAACAGATGCTGAAACCTGGGGAGCCTCATGAATCCCATGTGAAAAGCCATCAGAACGCACGTGCTGATGGGAGACAGCTTCCCTGGGGAGACACATGCATGTGGGAAGCACCAGTCAGGATGCTGTGGACTCCCTGCAACATGTGGGAGATGTGATCTGTGGTCCCTGTGGATCAAGGTACCGCAAGACTTTCTGCTTGGAGTAGGATGGCCAGGAGGATGAACCGAACATGTCCTGTTTCAAGGGACACACTGCCAGTCAGAAACTGGCATGGTGGATCTCCATTGACCCCTCCCAGCCTTTTCCCTCTGATGTGGGTTAACTGCTGTCAGATTAAAGGCTCTCTAAGATCCAGTGCAGAGCAGCTGTTAATAAAGACACCTCCACTCCTCCAGGGAATGTCCTGCCCTCCTTCCATCTCCTGGATGCCTGGTCTCCAAACCCTTCATGAAAGAAGACAACAAGCCCTCTCTTGCCATGGAAGACCTCTCTCTGAAGTACAGCATTCCCAAAGCACAGGGCATCCTGTAAGAAAGCAGAGTAGCAGAATTTAGTCCTTTAACAGGGACAGTGGCGACAGGGACCTGACAAGGATGCAATTGAGCAGCACTGCGGCTGCCACCGCTGGGAAGCAGGGCAGGAGCAGGGCAAGCTCCAGCAACCCCACTGGGCTCGAGGTGCTGTGAAACGGTACCATGTGGTGAGGTGCCACAGGAGCTGCTTTTCCTGGCTGCAGCATCCTCCACCCATCAGGCAGAAGGGCAATGTTGGAGAGCTGACATCTCCCCATCCTGAGGGCTGCTAGGTACCCAAGCTGTATCGGAGCATATTGGGCGACCAGTCAGGAAATACACACCAGCACTGGGGCTGGCTGCTCACTGCCACCAAGGTGTGCCCAGACCCCAGAGCCCAAAGGGGTTCTGCGTGTTCCACTGCCCTTGAGCAGCTCCACCGGTGCCAAGCTGTGTCAGGCACGTTGCCGAGATGTCCGTGTTAAGCCCTCATTATATCTGCTTGTCTAAGTTTAATGGGTTGTGACAGAGCCCTTTGGAGATATCCAAATAATCCCTGCTAATGGATCCCATCTGTTCCCTCCCCGAGCACAGGAGCCAGCACCGTCAAGCCTGATCCAGCTGCCTGGGCACCAGCCCAGTGGGCACTTGATGCTTGTCAGGGAGCAGGTCTGCCATGGACCCCCTCCACATGCTTCCTCTCCCTCACCACAGAGCCCAGACTGTGACCATCAGACCCAGGTCCATGCTGGGAAGGGGGCACATCAGTGAGGGGTGAGCAGTGCTGCTGTCAGGGGCTGCAGGGAAAGACTGTGAGTTACTCCGCTAGTGTGGTACCTTGATTTCCCTTTGTTCCTCCAGCTTAGCCATGGTAGCATCTCTCCAAGGCTCACTGTGTGAATGGGAACTCAGGTGAAGGTCCAGTGCCTATGTCAGGGCTGTGAACACTTGGATGGGTCCTGATCAGAGAGTGCAGGGACAGGGACAGGGACAGGACCAGCCTGTGGAGGTGGCTCAGTCATGACCATGCAGGGAAATCAGTGGGGAACAGAGACCTCCCAGGGTCCTGTGGAATTCCTGCAAGGGATGAGCACTTCCCAGCAGAAGGTGAGCTTCAGAGCAGAAAGGAGGACATAACAGGGACAAAGCATTGACTGACTTTAGAGGGAAAGCCCATGCTTGAAGCCCATGCTTCAAGTTTTGCTAATAGGTGGCAGAGCCTCCAGACAAAAATTGCTCCATGCTGACACTGTAAAGTCCACGTGGGATACAAGAGGGGGCTGGAAAGAGGTGGCAGTACATGAGCAGAGCAAGACAAACACAAGGGTGACACAACCACTGGAGCTCAGCATGGTGGGGCAGGACCAGTGGCCTGCTGCCTGGCACAGCTGTGTCACCCTGACATGACACAAGGCATGGGCTCTGCCTCCCGGCATGGCATGTTGCCATCCTACCTGTCACAAGATGGGGTGACCCAGGCTTCCTACCTAGAGGGGTCCCAAAGGATCCTCTTCCTGTAGGGAAGTGTTAGAGCATGAGTTGTGTGTCCCTCTCAGCTGTCATGGCAGGTTTAACCACCAGATACTGCACAGAACCATGGTGATGGATGATCCCTCGATTTTCCATTATCCAGCAGGCCCTCTGTCACGCTGGAGCTGTTTATGATCTTCCCAAACCAGCTCTTTCATGCTGCAGCTGTAAATCACCAGAGATGAGATCTGAGTATCATCACCATGCATGAGATTGCGCCTCTGCCAAGTCCCATCTGAAAGGAAGCCATTCCCTCCCCACCATATGTACAAGCATCCTTTGGCTCTTTGGACATCCAGGGAACAGCTGTCCGAGCTCCCATAGGACACTGGTGGATGGATCAGTGGAGCTGCTGTCCAGCTCCCCATGGGCTATGTCCCTCCTGAAGAGGTTTCAGGAGCTTGTGAACCTCTTGTAGAGGAGCATTCCAGGGTGTCAAGCACTCCCTGCACTTCAGCAGGGACAGCCCTGGCCACTGTGCCAGGAGCACACATCATCAAGCATGGTGATGCGCACAGCCCAACAGACACACTGCACGTCCTGTGTGTCCCCAGCCTGGGCAGTGGCAGAAGGTTGGCTTCTCCTGGCCCACATGAGCAGAGATGTGGATCAGGAGAAGGATTGAATGATGCCATGCTCCCCCATGGAGGTGCCAGTATAGGGCTGAGCCACACACAGCATCCCCTGCCCGGCACAGTGGTGCTGTGGAGGGAACAGTCAAAGTCCAGGGCCTTGGGGCAGCTGGAGGTCTGGTGAAATCTGAGTAGGAGACAAGCAGAAGGGACTGATGCTCTTGCCAGAACAGGCTCACAGCAGAGGCTGTCCTTGTTCCTCTTGTGCCTGTGGGAGGAGTGTGAAACCCTGACCCAGATCTGAACTGTAAGCAAGGGATGTTGCTCCTGCTGAAGCTATGGGAAGCACTCCAGGCACAGGGATGAGGTAACCTCCGAATCACCAGAGAATGGCATGGCCTCACCTCAGCAAAAAACAGATCATCTCCTTTCACCCCCATCCAATCCACATTGCCCATTTCCCAGGCCAGTGGTGCCTCCTCCTCCTCCTGCTGCTGCTTTCCACTTGCCCAGCTCCAACACCACCTCAAGACCATGGTTACCTGGAGATGTCAGCAGCTGGGCACGGGTCAGTGTTATGGCCAAAGGCACACACAGCTCCCCAGCTACACGGTACAGTGACTCACAGAGGTGGGGACCTACATCAAGGACATTTGGTCATCAGTCTGCTTGCTGGGATCATTCCCCCAGCATCCTGGCTAACTGCAGCTCTACTGCGTCACACTGCCTCAGTCCTTCTCATGCTGTCCTCATTAGGACTGTCCCTGCACTTCTTCAGGTAGGCACGGTTTCTGCATCCCTCTGCCAGCCTTTTCTATGTCTTTTCAGAAGAATTAATGACCAGCTTGTTATGTCAGATTGGCTGGGATTTCTGGAGGGAGAAATCTCTCAGGATGGACAAGTGCCTGACCACACTTGTGCGTCCACGCTCAGCACCCCAGAGCTCCCCACCCCGTTCCAGCCATGCTGGGAACCACTAACTGGACTGTTCCAGATGCTGGCTCCAGCCCCTGCCCTCTCTGGGGCTCCAAGGCAGGATTTCCATGCTCTGCTGCCCTGCTTGTCTGTCTCCAGGGTGGAAATCCCAGCTATTGCAGTGAAGTGCGTAGGTTCTTCCCTGCCCAGCTCCACTTGGAGTTCATCCCTCCCATCTCCTAGGCCTTCTTCCAGCAAAGCACTTAAGTGCACACTCCTCCCTAAGTGAAATCAGTGGGATCACTCACGCACTTGATGCAGAAACAGGGATCACCAGACTCACTGGCTTGTGTGTTTCCATGCCAGACTCCAAGTCCTGCTCCTTGGCTACAGGATCTTCAAGGTCCTGATTCCAGACCTGTGAAAACAAGGAAGGTGCAGGATCTAGGCTACAGGGCACTGAGCAGCTAACTACAGCTTCCCTTACTCGCTCCTGGTCAGCCCCACATATTAAACACCTACCTCTAGGGAAGTCTCCCCCAACAACAGCGCCAGACAAGCAAGCCAACATGCTTGCCAGGCTGCTTCTCACCTGGTTTCTATCTTTTCCAGGTGGCTGCAACTTCCCAAGACTCAGGGTTTCTCTTCATCTCCTAGCACAGCATTCCCTATCCAATCATGTTTGTGGGTAAGAGTTCAGCTTGTCCCTAGAGTTTTCCCTCCTCTTCTATGCTGCCATTTAGACCTGGGACATTGTGCCCCAGCAGCATGTTTTTCACATGTGTTACTATTCCCCTAGAAGCTGCTGAAAGGGAAGTGCCAAGATGCTGTAGTCACAGCATCACTAAAGGCCGTAAATATCACGCTTGCCCCATTCGCAGCACAGACAAGAAAGGAGCTGTGGCTAGGTCCAGCCACATTCATCCTTCAAACACTCAGATTATGGAACAGGCTCCTACTTTCCACCAGATGTTTAGAGATCTGCTTCATGTATTGTTTATTTCTTGAGTCGATGAGCTGACAAGTCCACAGGCACCAGTCTCTGAAAGCATGTCTTAATGCATAGCACAGCTTCTTGACACTCTTGAGTCAATGGCTTCAGATGAGCTTGTTTGGAAAGAGCTGGGAAAACAAGGGGAAAATACTTCCCTGGAGATTACATCCTTCGTCAGAAGTGCTGGAGCAAGGTCACCAGGCGCAGTGAATAGAGCTGATTGTTGTGTTTGCATAACACTTTGAACACGTGTCTTGCTGCAGCAAAACATTGCAGCAATGGTTTTGCTCTTGTTGCAGTGAAGGAAGTGACACTGCATCCGACGGGAAGCATCCTTGCATCCCCAGGCAGGGACCCTCTCCCCAACACCATCACAGGGATGAGTGTTTCCAGACAGCTTCAGCAGGGCTGGAGTAGACATAGAAGCCTTTTTTATTTTCCAAGTGAAAAAGGGGATGTTCTGAATTAAAGGAGCTAACATGACATTAACCTCATGCATTCTGCTGGCAAGGGGAGGAACCTGGTGCAGGGCAGCAGCAGCTCTTTTTCCTTATGTTTTTCCTGCTCCCTGCATTCAGCCATTGCTTCACAGATGTCCACTGATGCTCAGATTCCGCTGCTGCCTTGCTGTGTATGGTGAGCACCAGGAGCCACAGGGACCATGCGAAGGGACTTCTGGTTGCCAAGAAGTCCAAGGTAGCCTCATTCTTGCCCTAATTCCCTCCAGATGCTACTCTGAAGGATCTGCAAGTTTATCTGCAGGATAAACACAGAAGGACATATAGAATTATAAAATAGAAAGTTTTAGGTTGGAAAAGACCTACAAGGTCATTGAGTCCAACCATTAACCCAGCACTGCCAAGGCCACCACTAAACCATGTCCTCAGGTATCATATCTAGATGTCCTTTAGATATTTCCAGGGATGGTGACTCCACCACTTCCCTGGACAGCCTGTTCTAATGCTTGAACTCATTCTGGGTTCCTAATATCTAGCCTAAACCTACCCTGGTGCATCTTGAAGCTGTTTCTTTTTGCCCTGTCCCTTGTTACTTGGAAATGGGAGGGTGAGAAGCGGCATCACCTCTATGCTAGTGCTGGTGAACTGGTGCATGCAACATCATTCCCTGACCTGCCCACAGGGATGAGAGACTCTTCTCCCCTCCTTGGGAGGGTGGGGAGCAGAACACGCACATGAGGGGCATGTGGGGCCAAGCGTCACATCCCATGCAAACCACCAGTGTGAAATTTTCCAGCCTGCATTGCCACCACTTCCAAACCACAGGAGCATGGATCATGCTGGTAGGTTAGCATCCTGAAGGCTCTTCGGTGCAAGAAACTGGGGGTCCTGTGTTGGGGTAGCACTCCCTGTTCCTGGCAACCCTCCTGGTCATATAGATAGCACCCGGGGAGGGCTCAGGCTGCCACAGAGAGGGCAGACCCCTTGGGAACACTGGATTTTCTCTTAATCCAGCCTGCATTCTCTGCTGCAGGTGCCTCTCCCCACCTGAGGCACACAGAGGTGGCTGCAGCATCACCACATACACCTCAGGCAGCCATGAAACCCACCAGCCAGTTTCTCCCACTCAGGCAGGAAGAGGAACCAGTCATCCCAGTCTTTCCAGACCACTATGCCACCCAGAACGTTGCAATGACACCAGGGGCAAACAGCCACTGTCCCATTGCCCATCATGTGTGAGAGTATGCACGAAGGTCTGTTACTAAACAAGACCTTTCCAAGCCTTCTCCCCTGAGCCACGGTGCTGAAACACATCTGGTGTGCACCAGACAGTGGCATTTCACAGCATCACAGAGTGGTTTGGATTGGAAGGGACCTTAAAGCTCCTCCAGCTCCAACCCAGGGACCCCTTCCACTGGAGCAGCTGCTCCAAGCCCCTGTGTCCAACCTGGCCTTGAGCACTGCCAGGGATGGGGCAGCCACAGCTTCTCTGGGCACCCTGTGCCAGCGCCTCAGCACCCTCACAGGGAACAGCTTCTGCCTAAGAGCTCAGCTCAGTCTCCCCTCTCTTGGGCAGGTTCAAGCCATTCCCCTTGGCCTGTCCCTACAGGCCCTTGTCCCAAGCCCCTCTCCAGGTTTTCTGTAGCCCCTTTAGGTATTGGAAGACTGTTCTAAGGTCTCTACAGGGCCTTTCTCCACATCCCTGTTGGTACACATACTCTGGAATATAAATGATGGGTGGAGCCTTGCTGATGCCGGTGCCACTGGCTGGATCCTGCAGCCAGCTGCTCCAGGACCATCAGGTAACCCCAACCAATGTCCCTGCCCACTACAGCCAGGCAGGCACCATGTCCCAGCTGCAGAGCAAGCTCCTCCTGCAGCCTTGGGAAAGGCAGGGGGCACAGGGAGGAGAAGCTCTGCCTGCAGCACTGGATGCTGCTCAGGGCCCAGCACAGAGGTTGACAAGAACCAGCTCCCCCAACACTACCAGCTGGATGTCAGCAGGCATGGGCTGCCTGCCTTCTCAAAGCCACAGCACTGCTTTGGATATGGGATGCTCCAAGGGGTATGGCCATTTCCGAAGGCTGTAGCAGTACCAGCCACCCACCTTGCTGGGCAGCCAGAGCACTGGACATGGACCAGAGCACCTTAGGGTGCAAAACCTTTCCCCAGCACAAGATCACCGGGAGCCTGGTGGCTGTGGGAAAGCTGCAGGTCCCCATTTCCTGAGCTGCTGGGATTCCCTGGGGTCACAGCAGGACTGGGCCAGTGTCAGTCAGAGGTGAACAGGGAGCACCCCCTGTGCTGATGGGTGCTGGGACTCGGGCAGGCAGCAGGATGCAAGAGAGCCAGCACTGGGCTGAGCATCATCACAGTACCAACCAGCAACAGGGAGAGATATCCAAGGACTGATTTACAACTCCTGAAAATGCAGATGTATGGATGCACATGGTAGAGGCAAAGAGCTGAAGCAGCACGGGAGGAGCATGTCCCATGGCTGCAACTACATCCACGTGTGAGCCTCCCTGACAAGCAGTGCCTGAAGTTCAGCAGGGGTGCTGGGTCCCCATGAGCCACAAAGCCAGGCTGGACCCCCCCCCAGGTAGGCAATGCTGGTGGGGCTACACAAGGTGCCCATATGGGCACAACACAGTGCTGAGCCCGGCTTGCACACAGCGTCTGGCAGTGGGAAGCAGGTGGTTAATGTCCAGTCCTTCCTCAGTCTGGAAGCATTCCTGGCATGTGGCAGCTCCTGCCCACCCCACTGGTTAACCCTGGTTTAGCCCAGCCTGGCAGCAGACGGGGCACGCATGGCCCCATTCAGCTATTCGTGGTCTAGGTCAGACCCCACAGCCTTGCCCAGAGCCCTCCAATGCTCCCATAACCCTGCACCAGAGCCCCCAGGCTCTCTCCTATGCATCCTCCAGCATGAGCAAGGCAGAGTGAAAAAAACAGGAGGAATGGACTTAGTTTACCTCTTGGACATCCCAGTGGGATGCACAGGGACATTGACAGCCATCTCTATGGTTTGGTATAGGGCAAGCCCAGGAGGCTTCAGGGTGAGGACAGAGCCATGTCCTGGGAGAAGGTAACATCTCATCTGGTCTTTTGGCAGCGGGATAACGCTACAAGATAAGCAGCCAGGCCTGTGCATGGGCTCACAGCAGTGTCAGGAGGGCACAGGGACACAACAGTATATTGCCAACAAAACCCAGTGAGCCCAGCAGAGCATGAGGGCTGGGTGTGCAGGGTGCATGGGCACACTAGCATCCACAGCCTGGTCTTCTTAACCCCACAGCAGCACTGGCTGGGAGGGGAGCATCACCCTGGGGTGATCCACTGCAGCACTCACATCTGGCTGCACCCCTTAGGTGATCTGCCCTGCCTGGGGTGGCCTCTGCACTGGGAGCTCCCAACGGCCCCATGCACTCAGCATTGCTCACAAGACTTGGCAGGCACCTTCCTGTGCTCATGCTTGTCTGGGAGCCAAACCAATGACCCCAAGCCAAGGCAGGTCTTACTCCACCTCGCATGGGAAGGCAGCGAACCATACACAATACCCAGTACTCCCCAGACCCATCAGGCTGGTTGCATGGGTATCCCCATTTGGAAGGTTGGCCCATGCCAGTGGGACTGCCAGTCCAGTACACCTACCACAGAAGCAAGCATGATGGGTCACAACAGGAAAGGGAACCATGCAGATGGTGGTGCTCAGCCCATCACCTCAGGATACTCTCCAGGGATAGAAGCACCAGGACAGGCACCTGTGCACAGGATGAAGGTGAACCCAGATCAAGAGCAAGACAGTACATGGCCACATGCACCAGGGCCAAGCCTGAGGTCCTTCGATGGTGAAGAGCAGAGAGCTTCCAGTTGTGCACAGGCACCAAGGAGGGATGGTGACCATCTGCTGTACCCCAATCATGCCAGAGTGGCCAGAGATGGGCTACAACATGGTTGTGGCTAAAGAGAACAGGAGGAATATGCTGCTGCATGGGAGGGAGGAGATCACAGCAAAGGAATGTGCTGTGCCACAGCCAGGGCTGGGGGGAGCACAGGAGGAACCAGCAGGCAGGAAAAACAAACCCCATCTCTCCCAGGGCACAGAACCACAGTCCTTCCATCGCAATCCTTTTCTTTTTTCCCTTTCTCCCTGTTAAATAAAAGATGATGTCAGCCGTTGTTCTGCCTGCAGAAGGGCTGCCAAAGGCTCTGGCCCTTTCCCAATTGTACTCGAAGCTCCGCTGGCCTCCTGACTACAGGGCTGCAGGCAGGAGAACCATTGGTTAGGGTCACCTTGTCTTCTGGTCCTTGCAGGGTTCAGAGAGCCAAGACCCACAGGCACTGGCATGGAGTAATCAGCCCACAGCCCCTTACTTCATCTGATCCATCAACATTACCCACCGTGGCAGGTCTTTTCATGACCAACATTCCTATCTGCCTCCTTCCACACCTTACCATAAAGCCCCCAGAAACCTCCTGGGCTGATGGCTGAGCACCAAGCTGGGATTATTGTCCACCGTAGGAGTCAGGATGAAGCTTTCCGAGTCCGAGATGGTCCCCATGAGGCTGTGCAAAGGCCTGCCCTGATTCAGTTTGCTCTCTCCTCTGGGAAGTCCACGCCAGCAAGCAGAACTGGCTGGAGGGGACAGGGCAGGGAGCATCGTTATGAATGCAGGATGGTGGAAGGAAATCAGACTGCTTTGGGTTGGAAGGGACCTTAAAGCTTATCCAGTTCCAGCCCCCGGCCATGGGCAGGGACCCCTTCCACTGGAGCAGCTGCTCCAAGCCCCTGTGTCCAACCTGGCCTTGAGCACTGCCAGGGATGGGGCAGCCACAGCTGCTCTGGGCACCCTGTGCCAGCGCCTCAGCACCCTCACAGGGAACAGCTTCTGCCTAAGATCAGTGTATGGCCTCCTCTGGACTCATTCAAACAGCTTCACATCCCTCTGGTGTTGTTGCTTCCATAACCGGACACAGCAGTGTAGGGGGGATCACATCACACTGCATCGCTGGCTACGCACAGGTGGAGGGATGGTTTCCAGTCCTGTGACATGTACACCCTAAAGTCATCTACCAGCTCCAGGTCAGTAAAGCCACATCCAGCTCTGGAGGCTGGGATGGTACCCCAGGACCTTCCTCAGAACATGTGGAGCTGGTGACCATTGTGCTGCTCAAGGCTCTGGAGGAACCTGGCCCATGGAAACCATTTGTGGTGGTGGTGGTGGTGTACTGCAGAGCTCTGCCTGTGGAGCTCCTCAAAACTGAGAAGTGGATGGCAAATGTGTGAGGGATGCTGCTCCCTCCACAACTGGGACAACGTGCCACCTTCTGGACAGGGATGGGCAGAGCCATCTATGTGGCAGATCTGCAAATAGAAAGGCCATGGCTTATGCAGCTGTGAGCAGAGGTCAGCATTGCATTCCTCTTGAAGGTGAGACAGCCACACATTGGATCTGCACAAGGAGGAGGTATGGCCAGCACGTCAGCAGAAGTTCCTGTGCTCTCCTGAGGACAAAACTAACCCCACAGTTGGAGCAGGGTATGGCACCCTTGGGTCACATCCAGTACAGCTCCATGCTTATGGGAACCTGAGCTCCACATGGGCATCCTGAGCCCCACACCACCTCACTGCTTAGCAGCCTTCGCGAGAGTCTGCCCAGACATTTCCCTAAGGACACCTCCAGGTGTCCACTGCCTCCAAGACACCAGAGGATTATGGACTTCCTTTTCCATATCAGATTATTCATGACCAGTTAACTTTCATTTCTTCATGTGCCATGTGCTGAGGCAGCTTTCATCCATGGCCATCTTCCTCTGAAGTTAAGCAGTTTTCCATGGCTGTCACAGGGCTGCCCCTCCCACACCATGCAGTCCCTGTCCTCCTGTATTACTGTTAAGATGGGAACTGTCATCTTTATGTCCAGTAGTAGCTTGGTTTTGTCACAGTTCATCTCCACTTCTATTTCTTTGCTGTGCAACTCTAAGGAGAGTCCAGCTTTCTCATGTCTACAGCCCGTCCAGGGGACTCAGAATCACTGCACAGGGTGAGACTCAGAATCACTGCACAGGGTGACTCACTTGGCGAATGTAACAGTCATGCCATCACAGCCTTTATCTCACTAGGCTGAAGAAGCTGGGTTCATTGCTCAGACATGTTCCTCACCACATCTCATCCCAGCAGCATCTCAACACTCATCTCTGTACATCCTTAATTAGACTGCCCTGCTTCACAGTCATGTCAAGGCCACATGTAGAGGCACTTTGTGATCACCATGTGAGCACCACCTCAGTCCTCATCTTTGCATTTCACACTCTGCTAGTAAATATGGGAGAACACCCCAGCCATGATCTAAGAGTAATGAACCTGGTCTGAGGTGCATCCGAGGTGTTCCATCAAGAGCAAAAGGAGACAGGGCTCAAGACATGGCCACAACAGACACAAAGGGTCCATCCAAGAGACAGAATACCTACAGCATGGTGCCAGGGTCTATCCAGAAGACAGGGCTGGAGACAAGCTGTCTAAAGCCCAGGTCCAGAAGAGAGAACAGAACACAAGTACACCTACAACAGGAAGATTCTGAAAACCCAGGGATGAGCTTAAACAGTGCTCCGGAGCCATGCACAGCCATGTGGATGGGGCCCATGTGTTGCTCATCAGGGAAATTAGGGCTATTAGTACCCTTAGGGCCCTGCCTCCCTCCAGACACAACCAGGAGTGATGGGAGTGCCAGAAAGTTGCTTTGAGGAAGGCACACAAACAGAAGCTGAAAGAGACCTCAGGCAGCGTCTGCTTTTCTTTCTTTGCCTAGGGGGTTGGGCTTCCCACATTGTTTGTACCAGGGCATGGTCTGAGGTCTTCATCCATTCCATTCAGGGCACATCTTGTGCTGTCTTGGCTTGGGCTGCTGCAGAAATACTGTATGAACTCCTCCATAGAGCTCAGGATAAAACCAAAGGTGCTTGGACATCTGCAACTGCAGGCTGCCCCCATCGATTGGTTGTCACCTTTTCCAAGGACATAAATCCTTGGTGGAAAGAATAAATCCACGTGCTTTCACCTCCAAGAGGTGACGGGGAATCAGTGGTCCTGTTCAAGATGCCAGAGCCAGCAGTGTCCCTGGGCACATCCTGGGCAAGGCCATGGAGATGCTGCAAGAACCCTTGTTTATGGCTCCTCTTCTCTCTCCTCTCTTCTTTCTCATTTCCCCTTCCTCTGTGTCCAGCAGGTCAAGGGAGGGCATTCTGCACTCTGGGGAGATCCCCTCTGCAGTTCTGCATCCAAAGGTGGCCATGGAGCTGCTGCGAGGGCTGGAGCAGCTCTGCTCTGGAGCCAGGGGACAGAGCTGGGCTGGGGCAGCCTGGACAAGAGAAGGCTCCTGAAGGGGAGACCTGAGAGCAGCTCCAGTGCCTAAAGGGGCTGCAGGAAACCTGGAGAGGGGCCTGGGACAAGGGATGTAGGGACAGGCCAAGGGGAATGGCTTGAACCTGCCCCAGGGGAGACTTGACATGAGATATGAGGAAGAATCTCTCCCCTTCCAGTGTCCCAGGAATGTGGGGAGCGGACCACACAGATGCTGTGTTCCCACATGGCAGTGGAGGTCCATAAGTTCTTCTCATGCCTCTTGCTGCCTGATCCATCCCACAGTGTGGACAAAAGACTCTGGAAAAAGGAGGGGACACCCCAATTGTGTGAAACCATTCCTGCCACCACGTGCCTGTCCGCTTTCCACCTCCCATGTCCAGCTCCACAGCATAGACCTTCTCCTGGCCCTTCCCTGCTTTCAGTGTGGGACTCTCACAGGGAAACATGGACATTGCACTGTCCTGGTGACTGTCAGTGGCTTGCAGCGAGCATCCAAGCAAAGGAGCAGGGTAGCTCAGGCAGCTCTGGGTGTCCACAGAGACCAGGATGCACCCCACAGTTTCACCCTGAAATCCACTCCCACTGATCTTGATCAGAGCAGGAAAGCAGTTCCTTCTCCCGCTGCTCACTCCTGCATCTCTGACAATGCAACATCACAGCATGTGAGATGCAGGGCAGGAACTGTGCTGTGCCTGGTGAGCAGAGCTTCAGTCTCACACTCTCCCTCTACTTGCACAACCACAGTAAACAGCTCCCCATATGAAAAAGTTGTGAGAAGCATGAGAAGAGAGAGGAGCTGTTTCTAATTCTGGGCCAGTTAAAACTCTCCCTTGCTGGAATGAGGAGGAAAACATGGTCTTGATCCTGGAGATAAGGGCAGCAACAGTCAAGATGTGAGATGTCCAGAAGGATTTTGTGCCACTGTGGTCACCGCAGCGGAATGAGGATGTCACCAACACAACCGGCACAGATCAACCAACAGCTCAATGGCTGTGATGGATGCTCAGGGTGACACCTGCTCCCTTCCAGCACTGCAATGGAAAGGTGATAGGATGGCAACTTTGTCCAAGAGGTAGAGAAACTTGAGCACAGGAGAGGCCTGAAGGTGGAGGGTTTATTCTGTACTGCTAAGGGATGCCAGGCTCTCCTCGGGCAATGCCAGGGCTCTCTTTCAGAACCTCTCTTCACAAACTGAACAAATGCTAAGCATGCAAGCACGGTGACCAACTTTCCTTCTTCCAAATCTGAGGCATCTCCCAAAGCTCTTGTCTCCAGGCTGCAGCCCTGGCGAAACTTAAGAAGAAGGCAGAATCTCTGTGGCCATCCTAGAGCCAGGAGCACAAGGCTCCTCCCAAGCAGCAGCCCACCATGTCACAGAGGGAGCAGACCATCTGCTGTCCGGGCTCACCCAACACAGGGGCACTTCTCTGCAATCTGACAGAAGTTCTGTGTGCTGTTCAGTGGTGGAACAATCAGAGCCAAAAGTGTAGGGAACAGCAGTCTTTCTCCATCCATGGCTCTGCCAAACTATCCACAGCTGTGGTACAGGCTGAGAAATGGGTTTTTTCTTGATATTCTTTTATCAGAAAGCCATAGGATCAGGGAATAACTTGGTTTTGGAGACACATACAATGTCTCTAGTTCAGTTGTGCTCAGAGCATGGTTAACTCCAAAGCTGTGGAGACAGTGTTCTCACAGGAGAATGGATATTTGGTACATGAGCTCTGAATAACTCCGAGGGATACAGCAAGGCCGTGGGAGGCCTGAGGAAGCCTAAGCAAGCAAGATAAGAAGAAGCTGGAATTCACTGAGTGATGAGAACTGTGGACTGTTGGCAAGTGTTCGAGGTCAAGTTCTCACACCTGTGCTTAACCAATTCTATGTTAGTCACTAAGGGTCTTCAAGACAAGTATCCAATCATGATATGCCAAATTGCTGTAGGTGTGTGTAAGCAATAGTATATAAGGAGTTAATGTTTTGCAATAAATGGCTTTTTGTCTGATCATATTGATCTCTGACTGAGTCCGTTCCACAGCACAAAGCCCAATCAATTTGTCTGTGATCAACCTGCCCTGGCCCCTGTGCTAGGGCTGCACAACACATTTTTTCTTGTGTCCAGTGGTACCTTCCTTGCTTGCAGCTTCTGCCTGTTGCCTATTTCCCCCTTATTGTTCACCTATGAGAAAAGTCTGGCTCTGTCCTCTCTACAGCTTGCCTTTACACAGAGGGAAAGGCAGTCAGATCCCCCTTTTGACCTCTCTCCTCCAGAACAAGTGACCCCAGCTCCTTCAGCCTCTTCTCATACACCTTCCCTCCAGATGTTGGATAAGCTCTTGCTAACAGAGCACACCAGTTTGCTTTCATTGCATGGAAAGCACACTGCTGATTCATGGTCAACTTGTCTACCCAGTCCTTATGTCCTTTGTGGCAGAGATGCATCCAACCTAGTTGGTTCCCAGCCTGTCCTGACGCATAGGGTTGCTCCATCCAAGATACAGGACACAGTATTTGTCTCTGTTGAGCTTCATGAGGTTCCTATTGTCCCATTCATCCAGCTTGTCAAAAAGACAGAGGGACCTCGAGGTCCCTCAATGGGCTCTATCTGAACCTCAATGCCTGTTTCCTGCCAGTGAGTTTTCCTAAACAAAGAGCTGCTGAACTATTTGCAAGATCATTGCTGCCTCCATTTTCACAGACCAGTACAACATTCGCTCCCACTCCAGACTTACAGACAGCAGTAGCTTTAATGCTTCATTGACAGAGCAGCTGCTACATTTTTTGCCTCCCTGAGCACTCTCAGCTCTACCATGTGAATCTGGAGTTTCTTTGTTAACATATTGTTTTGTTCCAGCACTTTTTCTTCTACTAGCTCGGGACTAAGATATATGTTTGTGCTGCAAACATCTGGGATGGGTTAAGAATATATTCCTTCTGGCTCATCAGATGGATCATGGAAGCACTCTATCTGCTTCAGTGCAGTCACCTAAGTTAAGTTGAATTGTCAAAAGGCAGTAGTTGGGTTTCCAGATGCCTCTGCTGCCAGGAAAACCTAGAGGTGTTCACATGTCCTCTTCTACTGCTGAAGTTATCGACAGGATTCTCCAGTGGAGTGAGAAAGGAGGAAGAGGCAAATTTTACCTAGATCTTGTTATGACTCCATTTCATTCCTGGGCAGTGTTCAACACTCCTCAAGCTAAATCATGACCCTGGGGATGCTGGTTCCTCACCAATGCAGGCAGCCTAGAGGTGCTGCAAGGTTTCAGAGTAGATCAGAACCTCTTGCATGTCCAAGTGATACCTCTGCTCCAAGGAGCTGTCCTGGGCTCACACTGGCTCCGGGAGGCTTGTGGTATCCCATTGGAGACACTGAGATCTCCCCTTGACTCCTGGTTCCTTTCACTGCTCCCCTGCCTCCTCTGGCCCTGACAGGCTTAAAGTGATTCTTGTTCCTTCCCTCTTTCTTCACTCAAATTTTGGGATCCCTCATTGGCTTGTACAGATGCTGAAGCAGCCTCTACATTCATCTGAAGGACTTCAATTTAATTCCTTTTGTCCTTTGGGCATTTTTATCAGCTTCCTAATTCTCTTGAAAATCCCCCATCTCAGAATGATCCTCTTTTTTTCTCATGGTTTCTCCACAAAACATTGACACAATGTTGGAATGTCTGTTACTTGGAGCTCAGTTTTCATTGCTATAGCATTTTGTCTGTAGTTACTTGAATGTCATAGTTAACAACAGCTCCATAGTTAAGAGTCACCACTTGGACAGACTTCCCTTGGTTTCTGTAGGTTCTGGATCAGGAATGACATTCCAGCCATTGCCAAATATTCAGGTATGTAACTCCTCCTGACACTGGAAAAAGGTGAGCACCCAAGTGTCTGGGAGACCACCTCTCCTCCAGGGCACATCATGGGAGGGAACATTACTTCTTCATTCCTTCATGCAAGAGGAAGTCCTGCGAGCGCATGATCTGCTGGACCAAGGCATCACTTCTACACTGACTTCATGAGAAACCCTTAACCTTGGACCATGTTATTCTCCAGCCTTGGAGTTGTATTCCAAGGATATTTCTGTATTCACGTCCAACAGCTCTGCCCCAGCCTGGTGATACTGGCACAAAGTCTGCTCATCCACCTCACCATGACCGGGCTTCCTTCTACAATGACCAACACCTATCACCTCTTCACCTGGCCAGATCTTGAAGTGGAAGTCTCTCCAAGACTGTGAGATCTCACTCACTTCTCTCCTGAAAACACAATCCACCAACTAACGGGCAAGGGCACAGCACAGGGAGCAGCTCCAGCACCGCCTGCAAGGTAAGTGTGCAGTGAAACACACACAGTCTCTGTTACTCCTTATACTCCTTTTACTGCATGGTCTGTGCAACAGCATAGTACTTACCCCTGTTTGCACAAATACTTATGGCTCTTTTCCACATCCTTGTTCAATATCTATTTATTTAAACCCTCTGGCCAGCCCCTTCTTGCCAAGCACTCTCAGAAGGTGCCCAGTGCCAAGCTGTGGCCTGAGGCCCCTGGAGATCACCTTCAAGGACATCAAGGTCTGCACATAAGAGCTGTAGTCCCTTCTGGTTTCCTTGTTCCCTGAGGGGGTCTTGTCCAGCTGATGAGCAGGCTGGGTCCTCCTTGAGAGTGAGGCATGGGCTCAGTACAACACTTCCAAATCATGAAGCTGATTTGGAGCTAACAACTAGCAAGGATGAGAAAAATGTTTGAAAAGAGGAAAACATAATTATTCTGGTGCTTACATAACAAAGGAACAGCTGAACGGGTTTTGTTCAAACCATCCCCAAATAATTTTTACTTTTTTTGGGTTGAGATCAAGCACGAACAAATTTAATCCAAAAGGATATTTTTTGAGCGATGTATAAACAACTGAAAATAGGGGTTTCGGCTGGAATGTGTGTCTCAGCCGTAACTCGAGTGTTGCAAGAGCGGTTCGTCTGTGCTTCTCCGGGGAATGCGGTTTGGCTGCAGTGCACAGGACTTAGCTCTCCAGTCTCTCATCCTCCCCTATTGGAGAGGGCTCCTTTACTCTAAACTTAGAAGTATCTTACGGGATCTGTTCCACTCCTGATGGGGCCTCACTGGCAAGCAGCTCCAGTGTGTAATTGTCCTGTCTGGTAGAAATGTTCCCTGTGTTTGACTTCAGACTGGCCCCTGCTCCATGCCAGCATGTTACTGTGATGCTGTCTGCAGCCTCCCCCGTGAGCAGCACCCGGCTGCATCCTCATTGCTCGCCTTTTTTTACACTGACTTCAGATTTCCCTTCACCCTCTCCCCGTGTTGGCCACTATCCAGGTCATGGATTATTCCACTCCCAGAGTCCCTGCTCCTAAGCAGTGAGGCTGAAGCAGGCAGACAGGACACATTAGAGGGCAGGAGTTTGGGCCACCTGGTTCCTTGCAGCCAGCCTACTGCCCTCCTGCCCCCAGCACCAGTGCAGGGAGAGGCTGATGGGGCTGATGCATGATGGAGGAGGTCCCAAGCTGTGGTCCTCTGCAAAATGGTCACCAGGTTGTGGTTGGCCATGAGCTAGCCCAGAGAGCATCTGACAGGCAGGAGGTCACAGCATTGTCTCTGTAAGTCCTTCTTTATCTCACTGGAGTCCCAGGAACCAAACCAGTCCACCAATCCCTCTGCTAGGTCATTCCATTTCTTTAAACCTGTGAAGGTCCTGGCCAGGGCCAGCTCTGGTGGTCACCAGTGCCCAGCATGGCCCAGCACAGGCCATGGGCTGGGGCCAAGCAGGCTCCTCTGCCTCTTCCCTAGAACAAGCACAGAATGGTCCCGGCCACAATATTTTGCCTGGCATAGACATGCTCTAGACGAATGCACTTGTTATTTCTGTCTGCTCATCCTGACTTTGTAATGATGACTAATGCTTGTTCTGGCTGGGATAAGGTTTAGGGGCACGTTAGCAAAGTGACTGCAAGGAAACTGGCATCTCCTCTAATCCCCCATCACTGGTGACACCATTTGACCCATTTATCCAGACAGGAGGGATCTGGTCACTGGTCTCATTGTGGGACCTACAGAAACCATCATCTGGGGCACAGTAGGGGATATGGCACCCCTGACCTGGCAGCTGGTTCGCATGGGGCAGCCTGCCCTCAGCAGCGTGTCCAGGCAAACACTGCACTCCTGCATCTGGAAACCTTCCGATGCATCCAAAGAGACCAACCATGGTCTCAGTCCAACACCAAGACCATGCTGGAGCCCATGGGCTGAACACAAGGCACATGTAATAAACAATTCCAAGGAGAAACTTGAGGTAAAGTGCTGGAAACACTCAGAGCTCTCGGAGCTGCCTCCAAGTCCCGTGAAGGGGCTTGGCACAAAACCTGCCAAACCCTGGCACGAGGTGGGGAGGATGGGAAGCCAAGAGGCAGGATGACCAGATGACCCCAAGCTGTATCTTCCTCCTGTGCCCTGAGCTGCACTCTCTCAGCCAAGCTTGTGTTGGGAATGAGCAGTACACATGGGGCAAGGAGAAAAGGCTGATCCAGGCAGAGCAAGTCTGGTGGCAGGGTGTCTGTCTGTCAGCAGTGTCCTGTCATGAGTAGGCATCCCAACATGGTGAGGAGATCAGATTTCTTTCAGAACTTGGCCTGAAACAGTGACAAACATGAACTTTTCCACTCAGAAGACTGCTCAGCACCACAGGATAAGGTGAATTTGGATGAAATTCAGGAACTAGGGTCCATTTCCCCCTTGGACAGTGGTGCATCCTCTGCTCAGAGGTGGTGCAGAGGAGGTGGCATAGGGGACTGCCAGCTCTCAAACCAAGGCTTTTCCAGCAAGCAGAGACATAGTCTTCTCACATGGAGGGCAAAAGACAGATTAGTCCACTGTCTGCAAGGTACCTCTGCAGGCAAAGACCATGGCACAAGTGTTTTTCGGACTCCTCATCCACAGCCCAATGTGTTCCCCAGTTCTTGCTGGCTGGAGGACCCGCAAAACCATTGCAGCAAAAGCAGATACTTCTGTATTGTCTGCCAGGATCCTAAAGTCTGTAGGGACCCAAGAGTGACAGTTGTCCTCAGGCTACAAGCAGTCAGGTACTGCCAGTCAAGTCACCTTTCCAGTGGCCGTCCCAGCTCACATCCTGGCTTGGCTGGTTTCTGCCTCCAACACGTCTGAGGTTGCTCTGCTGTCAGTGTGGCCTCCACTGGCTCCAGATCACCGCTTCCATTCCCAGCTCCTTCTCTGCAGAGGCCCACACTGGAAAAAGCCCTTGGCTCAGCAGCTGCTTTGGGTTGTCAGGAGTGTGCTCCAGGACGTAAGGATACAGAGGTCAGGATCTGCACTGCTGCCTGATTTCCAGGGATTTTGTTCAGGAAAGCAGCAGCCCTTCACGTGTCATAATCCAGCCCAAGCTGCGAATCCTGCAGCCCTCCTGCCCAGCCCAACTCTTGTGGGTCTGTGCACCTCTGACCCAATCCCTGCGAGTGGGGAGGTCCATCCCTATTGGAGACAACCTGACAGCTTCCCCTCTTGAGACCTCTCCTCCCCATCACCTTGGAGTCAACACCCAGCCAGGCTGTTCGCACCTCTCTCCTCCTTGCAAAGCAGCCCTGTGCCTGGCCTGCCATCATGCAAGGCCTCCACACCCTCAGAAGATGGTTTGAGTGATGCCCCACTCTTTCTCCCCCAGGTTCCTTTTGGCAGCTCCAGATTCATCCCTCTCATTGCAGAAGTGTTTGGGATTCCTCTCATCTCTGAACATGAACTGCATTCATGTGCAGGAGATGTCATTTGATTATATTCAACTCAAATTTAATCCCTCCGTATAAAGCCTCTGTTGTGTTCAGTCTGTACTGTTGCCTATGTTAGGATCTTTTCTGAATTTCATTAGAGGAAAGACTTGCTTAAGCAATTTGGGAAACAATTTGGAAATACTTTTACTTATAAAAGCAGTGATTTCAGCGTGCTGTCAGTCATGGATTTATATCGCCTTTGTTTGTGAGCATCCAGATGGTATTCTCTGACTATTAAAATGCTTTTCATGATGTTCACAATGATTATTCACTTAGAAATTCCCACAGGAAGCTGACAACCCACAGTCTGTCAGTCTCTTTGAAAAGCCTCAGCCTGTCCGACAAGGGGCTGAAACCAACCCCAGCCCTGCAGGTGTGACTCCTCTCGCCCAGCAGGGACCATACAATGCACCTCACAGTGGAGCATCCCCCAGCAGCAGGCACCACTCCGGCAATTCAGACAACAGCCAAGCAGGTGATGCACTGGGTTCCCCTAGATCCCATCTGGACGTGTCCCCTGCGAGCCACAGCCAGTCCCACTGCAAGCCTGGACTCTGTGGTGGCTCCGAATTAGAGCTGGCTTTACAGAAAGCCTGGCCCTGGCTGTGGTGCTGAGTGCTGGGAAACCTGGCACTGAGCTCCTCTGAAATCTGGCTCTTCACACTTGACTTTCTCTCCTACAACGTGCTCTGTTATTTAACTGGGAATAAAAGTCGGATGTTGATTGCCAGGCTCACTCTCTGTCCTTCGGTGTTTCTGAAGCTGTTCTGCATCAGCATCCCTCCCACTTTCTGCTGGTTTTGCCATTGCTCATGATTTTACAGCAGTGTAGTGATGAGTTCCTTGGGCAGTTTCTGTGCTCCTCTGATGCCTGACCCCAGCCTTAATGAGCTGCACTGGGATGGTTTGTCCACCATCTGTCTGGTTTGCTCTCTGAGTCAGGACAGCTTGATGCCAACCAGACCTGTCTGTGAAGCACAAGAAGGTGTCACATTGAGCAATTGCCCTGTTCCCCATCCTGATCCAGGCACAAGGAGCCGATGGGTTCCCTTATTGCTCCTGCCAGAGCATGGTATGCTCCTGTGGCTGAGCCACCTCTGCCTGTCTGCATGCCTCATGTCTGTCTGTGCCACTTCCAAGGCCCCATGCTGTCAACCACCATTAGTGCCTGATACCTGGGGACTCACCGTGCCCCAGACACAGGGAGCAGGGAGGCTTTGTGCCCAGTGCTTCTCTGCAGCATGCAGGAGTGGTGGGAGGCTTTTTCCAGGGGTATTCAGGTGCATACCCACTTCCTCTCCCACCCTCTCCCCTTTGCCTCTCTCCCTGACTGGGCTCAGGATGGCTGAACTTTCACCAGCACTGGAAAGCAGCTTCACCGCCACAGAGACAGTGTTTCCTCCCCTCCAAAGTGCTGTACAAACAGCCGTGAGCTGGCTGCTCAGCTCACAGACTGGCCATTTCTGCCCAAGACCCATGCGTCCACATGTGCTGCGCTGAGATGCCATGCGCTATAGCCTTGCTGCCCTTCATCTCGCTCCAAGCATCCCTGGACCATCCGGTCAGCGCGCTGGACCACCCTTACTTCCTCCTCAGGGGAAAGCAAACAGCCCAGTGACTGCACATGGGCAAAGTGCAGCCTCAGGTGCCGCGTTGTTCTGCCACTCACTGGGCTGGGAAGTGGCTCCAGGTGGTTTTGCTCAGGTCTCTGGTGCAGGAAGGGATGCTGTGAGGCAGCGGCTGTCTGCTGGGCCAGCACACATCACACTTCATCAGCAGCCCAGGGAGCACGGCGCCGTGGGGGACTGGCTTCCCCCTTCACACATCCCGGTCAGGGTCAGCTTGGTGGAAGGAGGGAGCAGAGACCACCATCCTAGGAACAGCAGCCACACATAGAAAATGGTTTTCAGCCCTAAATGCGTGTCCAAAATGAGAACGGGTCCTGCAGGGAGCTGGTCACATTGCCATGTGAAGGTGTGCACATCACGGGTGGTGCAGGCACGCACAGGCATCCCCTCGTTGCTGAACACATGCCCCGTTATACAAACAGCACTTGGACAGCCAAGGAACACAGCACCACTGGCCGCAACATGCCAGAATGAACACACACGTCGCGGAGCACACCTCATTTACAAAACAGCCCCAGACACACACTCTAAACACAAACCACATGTTGGCCGGTGCGTGCCCGCCCTGGGCTGATCCCCAGACGTGGGTCCACACGTGCTGCCCCACGAACTCACCACAAGCACACGCTGTGTCCCTGCAAGCCTCACCGCCCCTGGGACATGCACACCTCTGGCCAGCCCCATGCTGATGGTGGAGATGCTCACCTTGTGGGGACATCTCCCATCCTGCCCAGCTCCCCCATGGTACCACTACCAACAGCCAGGGATGGGAGAGCTCTGGGTGTCTCCTGCTCTCTGGTGTGCTGTTGTGGTAGGAATCACCCATCCTTGGGGTGAGGGACAGCAGCTCACACAACCTCCAGGCATCAGGGCACTCTGCTCTGCTCTTCTGCCAGTGCCACAAGTGACAACAGGGGTGAGAGATATCTCTGAATGACCTTGAGGACCATTGGAAGCTCTCAGCAGAGGAGGAAATCCCCAGTCCCTCTAATGTGCATGCAGAGGAGCTGATCCTACAGTGGGAAACTGGAGCAGGTCTACACCAGAGAACACCCCAGCACCACAGCACCAGGAGCTGTCTTGCTGTAGACAGGGCATCTTGTCCTCCACATGTCCAACACACCTCACCTGGGTCTCATCTGCTTCTGGGCACCACCTCAACTCTCTTTGGTCACATGCACACACACACCAAGCCCAACCTCAGGGCTCCTCAAGCTTCGGTCCATGCAGCCCTCCACTGCAAGAAGAGCTGGTGGAGCTGCTCGAGTCCCAAGGCACACGCACCATGTACCCACCCAGAGCTCCTCAGGCAGCTCAGCATTGGCAGAATACTCCTGATGCTCATCAGAACCCAGGTGGAGAGTCTGGACCTGGGCTGAGCCAGCACAGTCACACCTACAGCATCCCTGTGCCTTTGAAGAGCTTTCTCCTTCAGCAACAGTCAGGAGGAACAGTGAGAAAGCCGCCGCACGAGAGCTGGTCAGAAACATTTAGACAAGACATTTCTCCATTGGAATGTGCTGGCTTATGACAGTGTTTTGTGGAGACAGTTTGATTGCCGTTGAACTCTGCCAAGAAACTGCCAGACCTGCTGCCTGGCAATCCTCTGCCTCCCCATGTTCCTGAGCAGCTGCCTGGGGCATGGGCAGCAATCCAAGAGCCTCCAGAGTCTGCAAGCCCCAAGTCCCCACTCACAGCTCCATGAGAAGCTCAGCTTCCATGGCTGGCCTGGGTTTTGGCTGCAGGACAGAGCAGCAAGAGGAGTAGCGTGAAGTCAGAGTTCCCAGGAATTCCCTGGGCCTGGGCGTCAGGTCCAAGCCCCCCACCTCTGTAAAGGAATCTGTTGACTGCAGAAGTCTGTGCCTTGGGTTCATTCTATGTCCAAACGAAACCAGATCTCCAAATGGCAGATTTTGGGGGTGGAAGCAGACTTGTTGCTGTCCCTGGACCCAGCTTCTGCCAGCGATGTGCTGGTACCAGGGCACAGGAGCTCCAGATCCCAGGGCAAAGTGTACAGACCCAATAGGAGAAAGCTGCCGCCTGTGTCTGCTAGCTGAAGGGGTGACAGTGCTCCCAGGCAGGCTCAGAGACAGGTTTTGGATAAACAGTACAGAAAAGCTGTGCTAAGCATCAGCTACATTCATACATCCTTCTGATTTGAAGAGGTAAAGTACCTGTGTTGTCAAGGCACTGAAACCAGGACTGGATCCTCAGCCAAAAGTCCTTTGCAGCAGAGGAGAAAGAATTCCCTTCTCTTGGTAGAAAAGCAGAGACCGTGCATGTTTTTGGCCAGGATTTGGGGGTGTTTATCCCTGTGGCCAAGATGCAATATTGAGTCTGGGAAGGATCCCAGTGTGGGGACAAGCAAAAGAGGTGGTGAATCTCCACTCCTGGAGGCTTTCAAGCCTCAGGCAGACAAAGCCACATCCAACCTCACTGAGCATTGAGGATGGTCCTGCTGCGTATCAGGCTCCAGAGAACCCTCCCACCAAATCTTGGGGTTTCTGAGAGAACCACTCCAAGAGGATGCTTTCAAAGGTGAGATCTTTCCTGATGGGAGACCCAGATGCTCTGCACGCAGCTGAGGTCCATGTTTCTCCACCCCTGCCAACCTGACTTCAGTAATGGGCAGCAACAAGAGAGGCAAAGAGACTGTGATTCATGAGACACGCATGGACATCTGACAGGCTCCAAGCCTCTGCACAGCTGCGGGTGAGGGATCCTCTCCAGCAAACACGAGGGTTCTGCAAGGCTCTTCTGAGGCAATAGTTGTGTCCAAGCAGTGCACTGCTGTGGGACAGGTAATTCAATCCGGCCCCAGACTTCAATTAGAGACTAAACAATATAAAAGCCACATGGCATACATGAAATGTAATTGAATGCTGGCTGGGGGACAGCTCTCAGGAGCAGCTGAAATGAGGCCCATCACTTGCGAGTGAGTTCCTGCAGTCCCAGTCCTCTGCTGTTTAATGTGAAGACAACATGATCACAAGTGATTAATGGATGGAAAACATGATTAATGTTGTCTGGAGATGGCACAGGCTCTGGTGGGAGACAGCAACCACTGTGCCCTATGAGAAGCAGCATGTTTCCAGACGTGTGGAGCTACTCTGGCAGGAGCAGAGCATGGACCAAGGGCTCTGGCCCCGTATTGCAGACCAAGGGTCCTGACAACCATTCCCAGCAGTTGGGGGGCTTCCCCCCAAAGGGAGCTTGGGCATCTGGAAGCTCATTTGTGATGAGTCTGCCCAAAGAGGTGACACATGGGAGCTGGAGTGGAAAGGGTGTGAGTGTCCTGGTGTGCCCGCACCAGGGGCTGTGCTCAGCTCACACCCATCACAGGGGACACTGGTGGGATGATAGGTCAGGGAACAGTCACAAAACATTACAGAGAAGAAAGCAGAGGGTGTCAGGAGTCCCTGAGCTGCAGGGGACTGAAGGCTCCATGGCTTTATTCACAGTCATGTTTGCAATCCTTTCAGAGACCACTTGCATTAAGCAGCCATTCTTGAGGAGTGACAGGGAGGGAAGGTCCCAGGTAGAGGAGGATGGGCATGATCCAGCATCTCAGCAGTGAAAGGACAGTTCTCCATGGTCAGCTTCCACTGCTGAAACCCTCATGAGGTAAAGGGTACAGATATGGAATCAGAGAGTTCCAGCCTGGTTTGTGTTGGAAGGGACCTTAAAGCTCCTCCAGCTCCAACCCCTGCCATGGGCAGGGACCCCTTCCACTGGAGCAGCTGCTCCAAGCCCCTGTGTCCAACCTGGCCTTGAGCACTGCCAGGGATGGGGCAGCCACAGCTGCTCTGGGCACCCTGTGCCAGCGCCTCAGCACCCTCACAGGGGAGAATCATGGAAAACCTTTGGATAGACCAGCAGGACAAGTATTCGGAGAGCAAAGTGAGTTGTGTGAAATGCAACAGCTTTTCACCCAACAGTGCTGAGGTATCTGGCAACAGGCAACTCCTCCTGGGAGCACTGGGTAAGTCCCAGTGCCCTGCAAGTGGTCTAAGCAAGGGAACTGGACCTGCACAAAACTCCAGGCAGGACCCTGCAGCTCTCCTCAAGTCAGAGACCCCTGAAGAGCAAAGGCCACCCTCCAGCACCCTACAGCCACCTGGGTGCTCATGCTCTGCTCCCCCAGGAGTGAATGGGACCAGCAGTGACTGTTCCACAGGAGGTGGCCTTAGGGCTCAGCAGCATGTACCAACCATGAGTGCCACAAGGGCAGTGGGAGAGGCTTTACCGGCTGCCCCATAGGGGTTAGCGTGACTGAGTGGCACACTTGGACAAATATCTTCCCTGCAAGAACAGTGAGCTTGGCCAAGGCTTGCCACATGGGGGGCGCATGGCTGGGGGTGCATGACCTCACCTGGAGCATTGTGTGCAGTTCTGGTGTCCTCAACATGAAAAGGACATGGAACTGTTGGAACAAGTCCAGAGGAGGCCACGAGGATGATCAGGGACTGGAGCAGCTCCTGTATGAGACTGAGCTGAGAAAGTTGGGGCTGTTCAGCCTGGAGAAGAGAAGCTGCATGGAGACCTCATAGCAGCTTCCAGTGTCTGAAGGGGGCCTACAGGGATGCTGGGGAGGGACCCTTCATTAGGGACTGTAGTGACAGGACAAGGGGTAATGGGTTGGAACTTAAACAGCAGAGGTTCAGATTGGATATAAGGAAGAAATTCTTTACTGTGAGGGTGCTGAGGCACTGGAATGGGTTGCCCAGGGAGGTTGTGAATGCTCCATCCCTGGCAGTGTTCAAGGCCAGGTTGGACAGAGCCTTGGGTGATATGGTTTAGTGTGAGGTGTCCCTGCCCATGGCAGGGGGGTTGGAACTGGATGATCATAAGGTCCTTTCCAACCCTAACTATTCTATGATCTATGATTCTATGGCTGCCTGAAGGTCGTACATGGCTCCCTGTCCCCAGGCACCACTGGCACCCACAGGAAACAATGGTGTCACTGGTGCTCATGGCTCTGTTGACAAGAGGTAATTATGAGCAAGGCTGGAGGAGAAGGAGGGTGACATAGGATCATTTGGGCTATAAGGGAAAGGACAGGGTGTGCTGAAGGGCCAGACCACAGCAGCTAGCAGAACTCCTTACAAAGCCAGGTCATCAGCATCCGTGAAGAACAAGAGGCACAGGAAGGAATATGGTGGGTCAGGAGGCTTCGGAAGGATAGCACATGGGTGACATTGAGAACTGAAGTAGAGAACATTGGTGTAGTGTGATGCTGCAAGAAGATTTTGCACTTAAAGCCATCCATGGGGCTGTTCCATAAGAGGTGACTTTGTCTGGTGGAAGCCCCCATGCCAAAGACAGGCTGCAGAGGTCAATCCTAAGGCAGCAATGTGAGTGACATGGCTGCGACAAGAGGATCAAAGGGTCAAAAGAATCCTGAGGTTATTGAAGTTGGGCTCCTGGGATGAAGAAGATGAGATCCTGGGGGATGGGTTCTGCCACCTCTGTACAGCCACTTGTCCAACATGCATCCTGGTCCTCTCCCTGTCCTGGGAAGCACAGACCAGAGTGAAGCTATGCACAGGCCTCCATTCCCTGAGGTCCTGGAGACTGGTCACTATCTCGTGGCTATCCCTGCCCAGCTGCTGATGCTGGAAACAAAGGTCTGGAGCACCCAGGGAGGACAGAAGTACTGTGTGGGCTTGGCTCACTGGAGGCATCTGATGGCTGGGGTTTGATCACTGCTTCCAAGGAAATGAGACCTTGGCAACTGCCAAGGGATGAATCAGATGGGGGATAGGCACCTTTCAAGTGTCCATATGGAACTGGCCCATGGGATGGGCTTCTGGAGGATGCACACTGGGCATCTCAATCACATGGTAGGGCCGAAACAAGCTGGACTGCTCCTCAGTCAGGGGAGACTAAAACAGGAGACACTTTGCTGCGGAAAGGACTCAGTCAGAGAACATTTTCCTGTGAGAACACTGTCTCCACAACACCTGCCTGTATCCTAGTCAGAAGGAAGGCTGTGAGAACCCAGGTGTCCCTGCCCATGGCAGGGGGTTGGAACTGGATGATCTTCAGGTCCTTTCCAACCCTAACTATTCTATGGTTCTATAACCCACCTTGCTGCTGGGAGGTCAAGAGGGCACAGGACATGAGAGAAAGCTACAGGGCTATGAGCTAAGGGGCATATCAGCCACAGGACATTCTGGGTAGCAGGTATCCCAGCCTGTACCTGGGACATCTCCCAGGTGGGGAGCGGGGCCAGCCAGACCCAGGGCTAGGGATGGGGAGGGTGATGGCAGCAGTTCTGGGCCACACATCTGCCAAGGCAAAGCCTGGGTGAGAGTTTGCTTTCCTTTGGGAGGTGAGCTCACGGTGCCGGCTGCACACACCCTGTGCCCATGGCAGAGCACACCCTGTGCCCATGGCAGAGCAGCCATCCCTGCAAGGCAGCCCATGGCAGGGCAGGAGCTGGCACGGGGAGAAGCCTTTCAGGAAGGCTCACCCGAGCTGCTCTCCAGGACTCACGCTCTGGCGCCAGGAGCCAACTTCCAGGAACTCCTGGCTGCCTGGGAAAGCCTCGGCTGCCTCACGTCTCCAGCCTTTTAAGGAGCTTGTCCTCCACAGCTGAACTGCCCCTGCGCCCCTGAGAGCATCCCTGATGGCATGACAGGCACAGCCATGCGCTGCCTGCATGGGGACCGGCTGCCTGCACTGCCATGGACCCAGGCTTCAGAGGCAGCAGGTGGGAAAGAGCCTGGCAGGGATTTGAGGGCTCTCTGGATGTGAGCACAGACAGTGTTAAGGTGCATCACCATGTGATGTTAAGGTGCATCAGTGTAGTGCCCAGGTAGAGCAGACAGCATCACTCTAGTGCCCAGGTAGGGCAGACAGTCACTGCATTGGGGCTGGGTGTGTAGGGACAAACGCAGTAGGTGACACAGCAGGAGGGCATCCGTGCCTGTGCACACACTGCTGCACCTCCTCTGCACATGTGCATGTGTGTGGACGTGGTCCCACTCGTGTATGTCTGCCTGGTTGCTTTGATGCACAGTCCTGGTCCATGTCTGTGTCCTGAGATGTGCACAGCTCATACCTGTGCTCACATGCATAGCCCTGTCTTATGTCTGTGTTCACACGTGTGTCCAAGCAGGTACATGCGTGCAGCTGTGCATGTGCAGCTCTGCCATCACTGTGGCATGGGGCTGCACAAGGGGAAGGGGAGGGCACAGCTCCTGCTGGGCTGGTTGGGACCGTGCTGGTCCCCGTGGGCAGCATCATCCCCTTCCAGTTGTGACTTCCAGAAGAAATCCCAGGGTTTGCTGCAGGACACGGCTTCCTCCAATTGTCCCCTGAGCAGCAGCACTGGGCTGGGCACAGGGCTGCGATTAGCCCATGACCTTGGCACTGGGGACACCAGGGCCAGCACTGTGCTAGGTGGGGCAGCAAGATAAGGGGCCCAGATGCAAATATCAGCAAAGCCAGGCTGCCAAGGCACCAGGATGGGAGATTTCAGTACACACACCTTCGGAAGGGGCACCTTGTCCTTAACAGGGAGGTCATGGCCAGGGAATGTGTGCTGGTGCTGTGTGTCCTGCTGATGCTGTAGGCTGCAGAGCAGGGTTAAAGGGTGGGGGACAGTGGAGATGAGAAGCAAGAAGAAGCCATTGCCACTGGCCTCTGCCTCCATCTGGGGCACAGACCCCAGGGCTTGGCACTGGGGTGCAAAGACACTGGGTGCAAGGCACCAAGTGGGGTTTGGAGGAGGGAGGAAGCACTGAGTGGGCTGAGTCCTCTCCAGCCATGGGAAGACTGGAGCCATGGGAAAACCCTGTGGTTTTCCTAGCCAGGGAGAGAGGCTGGGTCTGTGCTTCTTGCTCCCAGGAAAGCCCATACCAGGCTGGCATTGCCCCCCAAGCATGTGCAAAGGGCAGCAGGCACTGTCAGTGTGCAGGCAGTGCTGGCCGAAGCCATGTGCTGAAAGCAGCCCCATTGCAGCAGGCACAGGTATCGCTCTGCTGCGTGCCTCTGGAAGAAGCTGTTTGAAGGCATTGCTCATGTTCCTAAGCATGGCCGTGCATTGCTGAGATGCCTGGACCCCCTTGTGCCCTGTGGAGCCTGCCTGCTGCTGAAGCTGGGGTCACATGCTGTAATGAGGAGCAGCCAGGACCCAGCAGAGGGCTTAGGAGGGCTGTGGGCAGCTTGCCCCTTCCTCTATCCCGTTCTGACCTGGCCAAGGACCCAGTGAGCAAAAGGGGAAGGCTGCAGGGATCTGATGAAGAGTGTGGACACAGGGATAGCTCCAGGCTGTCCAAGCTGAGCTGCGGTCACAGCCGGGATCCAGGGTTGGCAGCAGCTGATGGATGCTGAGGGGCACAAGGAGGGTGGCTGGGGCATAGGCACAAAACTGCCTGACTGGCAAAGAGGGACCATGGTGTCCTCAGCCTGTAGGGATGGTGTCCCTGCAGCCAAGACGAGCTCAGTTGCACCTGCACCAGTGCTCAGGTCCCATGAGCGGTCTGTGCTTGAGACATGAGGATGCCAGTGCAGAGGAGCTGTGCTCTGCCAAGGCCACCTGCACATTTGCTCTGTCCTCCCTCCCTGCTAGTAGGGCCCCATCGTTTGGAGCTGCAAAAGGCTTTAGCTGGAGCCTGGTGGTCTCTGGGCTGTCTAAGACACCTGAGTCAGAGGCTTCCTCCTGATACCCTCTAAATGTGTGCCCAAGATCATCCCCATCCCAGCACCATGCTGCCTATGAGCAGTGGCTGGCCAGCTAATCCACCACTAGTTGCATGTACTTGAACCTTCACTCCAAAGGCAAGGGAATGGTCTGGCACAACCACAGTTGGGTTGCGTGTCTCAATTTCCCCACCACCTTCGACATGGGCAGATGGGACACCAGAGCTTGAACATGGTTTGTGTGGCCTGAGTAGAGCAGGGCTGTGGGGTAAGGCAGTGGTATGAGACCCACAGCACATGGCAGTGAGACCAGAGCCGAGATGGCAACCAGTGGCTGGCAAGTGGGATGATGCTGGCTGGTGCCAGAGCTGTGGGCAGGGAGTTGTGGGGCAGTGCTGTGCCCAGCCTGGTTCTGGCTGCTAGATTTCTGCCCCTGTGCTTTCCATGGTGCCATCCACTGGTCAGACCATGAGCAGGTATGCTTGTCCTGCAGATTCCAGCACCTTGTGCTTCCCTGTAGAGCATCCCAGAGGATTTCCTTCCCCATGGTGCCCTGGGGATCCAGCCCTGCTGCCAGACAGGGTCTGCTCAGGGCTGCTGCTGGGATGTGCCTGATGCTGCACTGCAGCACCTCTCATCCCCACTCCAGCAACCAGAACAGACGGCGCTTTCGGAGCCTGCCCAGCCCCTCTGTGACCCAGACAGGCCCTGCTGCAAGGGAACAGGGGGTCAAAGGCCACACAAACATCTGGAGGGTGATGCAGCCCTTCCCACACCCTCACAGGGGGCTCCCCACGGACATGGGGACCAGCAGGGTCCCAAGGGCTGTGCCTCCAGCCCCTTGCTGTGGCCAGGGTGGGGGGCAGCATGCTGGCAGCGTTCTATGGGCACAGCTGGTCCAAGGGCTCCCAGCAGCAGCTCACATCTGGCTCGCTGGCCACCAGCACGTCTGAAGCTGCTCACACTGCGGAGTGCATGTACAGCAGCAAGAATAGGACAACACCTTGATGCTCTGCATCAGGCCAGGCCAGGCTTGGGGCAAGCAGGGTGACACTGCATCCCATAGGGCTGCTGTCCCCACTTGCTCCCTTGCTCCAGCCCTAGAGCATCTCCTCTCTTTGGCCTGGCTGATGGCACGTGAGGTTTGGGCTGCAGGGACCGGCTGAGCTGCAGAGCCAGGGAAGGCTGCTGCAGGAATGCCATGCCAGCTGTCTGTCCAGGGGAATGGGCTGCCAGCACCCCCTTGTCACCCACAGGTGTCTCCTGGAGGGACAGAGAGGGTGGATGGACAGGAACAAGGGACATGAGCAGACTGCCAAGGGAGGCAGGAAGGTGTGCTGGGGTGAGCTGCCCCTTGCCTCTGTACCTTGGTGTTAGTATCTGCCTATGTCTTTTGCCTGGGCTTCCTGCATGCTCCCAAGCAAGGAGCCAGGAAGATTTCAGTCAGACTTTGGAACATCTGTAAATGGCCATCCTATGGTGAGGGGCCATGTGGGTGAGCAGGGCCACCAGGACAAGGGAAACTTGTCCCAGACCCACTCCTGCCCAACAGCTCCACCAGCAGCCCAGTGGAGAGCCCCACCATAGACCTCCTGCTCCACCATCTGCTTCAGAGCAAAGGGTCTCAATCCATGTGGTTTCTCCATGACAACTCACTGTGCCTGTGCTGCCTGCGGTGGCAGCGGGACCACCTCCAGAGCATCTGCTGAGCCAAGGACCCACCCCTGCCCATGGAGCTGTCAAGGGAAGGGGAGTGGTGGCCCAGTGCTGGAGTACAAAACATTGTTAATGAAGCATCAGTAGCGCAGCAGGGGAAAGCAAGGCTGTTCTCAATTAGTTCAGATCTAGATTAGGCAACAGAGGTGAGTAAGAGAGTGGGTTGGACCAATGTAAGGTTTTGGCTCAAATAGACTGAAAAAATAAACAAAACAGAAAAAAAAGGGAGAAGAAATACCATATTCAGGTTTGTTTATTCAGAATAGAGAAAATTAAAACATAAGTACTAGGACAAAACATGCCAGCTCTAAATTCTGCCTGAAATGATGATTTTATTAGCAAAGAATCTGGATCTCAAGTTATGTCTCAAAACAACACAAAACCAGATGCAGAGGTCAGTACTCTCATCCCTAATAATGCTTTCAGTGACATCCTTAAGGAAGAGATGGACTCAGAATTGCAAGAGACTTTTTAAACCAACTTGGACAGCAAAGACAGCAACATTTTGCTATTAGAATCTGCAATTTAGATTGAGACAGAGCATAATGAAAGATCTGTTCCAAATGCAATCCCATGACATCACTAAGAGTCAACAATTAACATCAGCTGCTTCCCAAGTAGTTTGAAAAATGGAGATAAATTTGTAACTCATCAGCTAAAGTCATCCCATAAGAAAAGTCAGCAGCATCCTGAAATAAAAAGGGGGCATGAAGTCTCAACCTAAAGCCATTTCCAAAGGGAATAGCAGTAAAACCAGTAAGAAATGAAGTGTATGTGGAAGTCACACAACTTGAAATGTTCACAATAGAACTAAGACAAATGTAATAAATACAAAACTCTTTCAGCAGGATCAAGTTCTCTGGTTGAAGCACTCTGCACCGAAGAAAAGATGCTTTGAAGGTCTCTAGGAGCAGATCCTAACTTGCCAGGTTTGAAAGATCTACCCGCTTCCAGAGAATAACATGGGCACGAAAACAATGTTGTTTGCGTTAAAAAATATATTAAAAGAAACCCCAAAACCTAAAGATTGTCACAGAAATGGTTAAGAAACCCTACAACAAAAACTGGGGCACTGGGACCAGATGGCATCTATTATCTGTCTTACAATCTTTTCATTGCACTCATTTGAGTGCAAAACCTTGCAAGCAGTCCTGCAAGGAGGAGGTTGCAAAGTGACACATGGGAGGTGAGAGCTGATGCTGGAAAAGGAAGATCCGGGCAGCGATGTGTCTGCCTCCCAAGTGTTTAAGAGTTGGGATTGACTGTATGGGAACTGTGGCCACTTTGCAAACACCTGGGAACACAAATGGAGACTGATGAGCGAGACACTCTGCAGATCTGGTTGCCTGTCAAATGCAGCAGCTCCACATGGATGTGACACAGGTGTCCACTCCAGCTCCACTCCTATGGATGTAAGAGGCCCTGCGAGTACTGCCAATGGTATTATAGCTTGCTTTCAGTGAGCCAGATCTCTAATCCAAAGCTGCAATCTAGACATGGCTCATGTCTGGCAGAGTCTCCCGAGAGGACTTTTTGGCTTTGCTTGTTGTTATCTGTCCTGGAGGAAAAGTTGATGAGGCTCCACCACAAAAATGCCACTATTGGTCCCAGCTCAGTACTGGCATTTAAGATCCCATAGCAACATGCCAGTTGGAGAAGATACTGAGACCTTTTGTAGTTTGGAATGGACAAACACGGTAATACAACTGTTATAAAGGTGCTCAGTGGGGGTGGGAACAGAGAACAGAATGGGAAACCCTCTCTTATCTTTAATAAAAACTACAAATAGATAGCATCTGGCATTTTAGATAATGTTTAACAACAATGCTGGTGGTAAAAAGAAACTCCTTTCACTCTTGAAAGCCAAAAGTGGGGAAAAAACCATTTCAGGCACTTTGTATTGCTCTCCCACTTGCAGCCCATGTCCCAGGAGCCTGGCTCTGACCATGTCCTTTCTAACAGATATAAAGTCCATAGGAACTTTTTCCCACCTTAAAGATACTGATACTTTGCCTGGGGAGGGAAAGGAGCTATGAGATGATCACTGACCTGGTTGCTTGGCTTCCTGGAGGCAAGCAGGCAGCTGATGAACACAACTGAGCAAAAGCCAGCAGCAGAGCTCTGTTACCATGCTTGCAGATGCACCACATTTATGGCAGGAGACCATAAATGTGACTTGAACATCAGGGGCCTGACAAAGCTGCCCTGTGAGCATTGAGATAAGGAACTATCTTTTGGCTTAAGATTCTGCACCAGAAAGCCTGCATGTGGCGATAGAGAATCCAGCCGCTGCCCTCTGCAATTAGTTCCAGTCATGGTCAGTTATGAAATACATGCTAGTCCACCTTTAAGCAGGTCTATTGTTAACTCCCAGCACTTGGCTCTCGTTATATTATTTTCTCTGCTAAATAAAAGAGCTCCTGAGTGGTATGTTGTGTTTTGATTTTGCAAGGAAGCAAACCTTACAGAGTCATATGTCTGCTCCTCATATCTTCCTAATGTGTGAAACCAGTCTGACAGACAGCTAGTGGCCTTAGGAGGTAGCTATTAAGGCACATGTGTGGGAGAGAAGCTCTGCTGATTTCTCTCCCTCCCCATAAAATTCTTCCAGAGCAGAATGTGGAAAAGGATTTCATTGGTATCCACATCCTCACAGAGCAGATGATCCGGGAGGGAAACAATTACTCAGACCTCCATTATCTCAGTTAAAATGTTGATCATTCAGGAGATATCCCCTTGCAAACCTTGTGCGTGAAACAGGGCATCCACTCCAAGAGTTGCTCCTCACCAGCCACTCATCATCCTTCTCCCACTCAGCCCAGGCTCCAGCTGCTGCCTCCGGCTCCTCTGTGCATGGTCCTAGGGAAGCACTCACACCCGGGACAGTCTCAGTGCTTGCACAATGCATGGATGCTCCATGTGCATGAATCACCACTCGTGCAAAGGAGATTTTCCAGGATAAACAGTTGAGATGAACTCATGGAACAATGTGGTTGGTTAACCCTGGTTTGCAGCCCGGGAGCTCCAGGTATCCCTGCAGGGACAGCCTGGGTCAGGTTTGTAGGGAGTGCTGCTGGGCATGAGGTGCAGGTGACCAAGGTGCTGGTGTTTGAGGTGGTGGTGGGGCTGGCAGGGCTGGACATCTTGTTCTCCAGTCTTTCAGCTGAGTTAACATCACCTCGGAGGATGAGATCATCATAGCAGCCAGACAGTCTGGGAAAACACTTTCACAGCTCCAGGAGGATTTCCTTTTTCCTCTTTTCCATTGTTCCTCTGTGCTGCCTCCCTCCCCCATCCATGTCCTCAAGCCTCCTTTGCACTTGTGAGCCTGCTGTGCTCACACTATTCCAGGAGGCAGCCACAGCCTGCGGGAAGGGGCATGGGTGCTGGGGAGACCCTGCCTGCTCTGCCTGTGCTGTTGCATGGCTGTGGGAAGGAGGCGGCTGCAGAGCTGCCCCTGGGCAGCCCCAGCAAACACGTCCCATCCCTGAGAGTGATGGGAATGACAGGGCCAGTAGCTCTGTTCTTATCCTCTTCTTTGTCACCTGTTTAAGGACAGTGGTGTCTGCTCAGCGTGACGGGCAGGAGGACCTCTGTATTTTGCAGCCCACGGAATGGTTGGTTTGGAGCACTTGAAGGACAGTGTTTGAAGAGCTCATGGCTTTCCAAATGATCAGACTCTCACTCTGGGGCACCTCTTCATTCAGATATTGAAGGGGAACACACAGTGTGGCAAAGACACCGAGTAAGAGGGACCCTTGGGGTTTGGTATCCTGCAGCTACCCATGGGCAGAGAAGGTTCTGACACACTTGGGCTTTGGAGGGTAGATGTGCCTGCAGAAAAGACCATGTCCCACAGCCATCATCTGATGGTCTATAAAGCATCCAGGGAAAGCAGATCTCCAAATTCACTTCTCCAAAGGAGCTGCCAGAGCTGCCCATGGCTCCACCATGGCTCTGGGCTCTTGCACTCAGTGCTGCCTCATGCTTTCTGCACAGTGTTTATCCCCATCTATGTCCACCACCTCTCCTCACCTTGGAAAGTGCTCCCATATGCAGCATTGCTTTCCCTTCTACCTCACTGCCTACCCTCTGCTCACAGCAAGCATTCCAGGCAGAGTTTGCCAGGCTGCTGTCAGACATGACCTCAGGCCAGTGTGCAACATGCTCCAGAGGTGCTGTTTTCTTCTGGGGTGAATCCACAGAACAGCTCAGATACAGGGATACACAAACCCCTCTGATACAGTCAAAGAATTGCTGAGCATCTGTAAGGACAGGGAAAGAAAAACAAACACATGGATGAAAGGATTCCTGGAACATGACAAAGAGGAAAGAAAAGGAGACAGGGATGAATAAGGCCACCCAGACAGTTCTCAGGTTTTTATAGAGCCCACCATCCCCTTGTAGAGAGGTACCTCAGCACTTGCTCTGTGGTCACTGTCCCTTCCATTCCTCCTCTGAAACATGCAGCCAGACAAGCCATTTGGTGCAACATCATCAGTGAAGAGCTGCTTTCTGCAAAGCAGGGACATTGCTCCTTCACTGTCCAACCTCTGCCTTGATCACCTGGAGCAGTGAATGGTTCTGCAGCTACTGAATGCGCCTCCTGTCCCTTTTGTATCCTCCCTAAGGAATCCTTCTTTGCCCTCTCAGCATGAAACATGCAGCCCAGGGCAGACTTTTCTTACTGCCCTTGCCACCAGTCACACCAGACGCATCCATCCCTCCTCCAGTCTTCCAGGGCTCACTCCTTTACTACTCAGAAGTCCCTCAGATATTGTTCCACTGCTCCTTTTCCCTGCCCCCATATCAAGCACATGGTTTCATCCATCCAAAAGAGGGCAACCTGTGGTCTTCCAGAACAGCCAGAAGACCCACAGCTCTAGCTGTACCCAAGGAGCCCATTGGAGGAGAATCCTGAGAGCAGTTCACATCCCTTAGGAGATGCTCAGAACTGGTCCACAAACTCCATGGTGCAGTGCTGATGTCGCAGCCAAGGGTAACACTCCAGTTCTTGTGCTGTGGAAACCCCCATGGTCCCACGAAGCAGGGATGGGGCTGCAGACTTCTCAGACAGCCTGAAGTCCTGTGTGCCCTATGGACCTTCCACCTGCAGCTTTCCCCACAGGGCCCAAACACTGCTGAGGCAGGGATGGGTCTACTTGGTATCCCCTACTCTCAGTTGTCCTTATCCCTTGGATTTGAAGCACTGAGAGCCATTGCTCAATGGTGTGAGGATCAGGCCCACAGTAAACATCTGGCTCGCAGAAAAGGGAGATGAGAGACGGTTGCCCCCTTGGTCCCCATGTGCAGGCAGCAGGGCTGCAGCCAGAGACTGACCACGGGGACAAAAACAGGTCTGCATTGCCCACAGCCAATGCTGCCTTCATGGACAGAAGCAGAGCATGGGCACGACTCACTCACTTTTGCAGTGCACGCACCTCTGTCACATTAAGGATGCTATTTTAAAGCACTGTCAGTGCTTAATTATGCCAAAAATGGGAGCTGAAAATGGGAGGTGAGCCAGCAGGAAAGGTTTTGCTATGAGGACTGGTTTTCCCCTCACTATCTCAGTGTTCCATCAGACAAGGAGGTGCAGGTGGGGTGGATGGGAGGCAGTGGGGAAACAGGTCTCCAGGCAAGGGAAGGAGACAGACCCTTTTCGTGACTTTAGGCTTTGGACAGATTTTGCTGTCTCATAAAACAAATCAAAATGGGCTTAGGGGATCTGTCAGGTCTGGACGAGTGTTCCTTGAGAGAACCCATGGGAGACTGGAAAATGGGACCAGAACAGTGGAAAAGAAAGAGAGGAAGGAACCAGCACCAGTGGGACACTGCCTGATCCTGAGGGGCTGAAGGCTCTGGGGCACATGGAGAGCTCAGAGGCACATAGGCAGCTCTCTATTTCCCATGTGCAACCCCAGGGCTAACACCAGGTCCAGGTCCATGACCAGGTTCAGGTCCAGCTACTTCTCAATGCATGACTGGATAGCAGGTGCCACTGGAAAGGGAGCACAAGGCATAGCATGCCATTGGAACCTGGCTAACATGGGGATAAGAGGATGATCCTGGCAAGGAACCTCTCCCCACCACTTCTGGCCCATGTGTCCTCTCTACAGGGATACCTCAAGCACTCCTGTTCTTATCTGCTCACTGCCCACAGGACCTAGCCCCTGCCCTTGTCATTATCCCACCACTGATGTTGGACTGATGAGTCCAGCAGTGAGCTGCTGTCCAGGGAATGCTGTGTGGCACCAAAGCCTTTTCTGTTAGGCTGGGTGCTATTTGACCTCATGAAGATGAGATCTCCTTGGGTCCTTCCCTGAGAGGGATGAGCAGGAATCATGCCTTGATGTCATGTGCAATGGCAATACCAGCTTATGAGGACAGAAAGCAGGGCACAGGCAGCACAGCACACAGACTGAGGCTCAGCATCACTTTCTGGGCTGCACAGAAACTCTTGCTGCGATGTCCCAGGCTGAGCTCTCGAATCAGCAAGCACCAGGACCATTAATAGTGCAGTGACAGTGTTTAAATTGGAGCTGCCACAGTTGCAGACACAATAACTCCTCAAGCCCAAGGAACTGATTAGCAACAGTCCCATGCTGCATTTTCCATTACCCTCTGCAGAGCAAGTGAGGGATGTGGCTGGAGCGGAAAGGGTGCGAAGGGCTATGGCCCACCCTGTCATCACCCTATAGCAATACCTCTGCACCCTCTTCCTCATGTCCAGCAGCTGGAGCCCCTTCTGCAGAGCTTCAGGGCTGCACTGCAACTTATTGTCAAGTGTTTACTGTCATTGCCGGGGAGACATTAGTTCAGATTATGTCAAAACAAAGTTATTCCAAGCTCAATCCTAGAGAAAAATATTATTGTAAGCGCTGATTGGCGAGGGGCAGTGTGTCTGCTGCCAGCAATCCCGAAGCCCAGGGGGTGGGGGGAGATAGGATCTTTGTTTTCAAGCCAGGCTTGCAGCCAAGAGCAGCCGAAGCTGAGGTAGAAGGGAGATGTTGTGAGGCAGCCAGAAATTCAGGTCAAATCTTTGTTTTCTAACAAAAAAAAAGCTTTTAAACTGTAAAGAGAAAATCCTGTTCCAGCCTCAGCCTTGGCCACAGACCATGTGTGCCATATCGTCCACGAATTGAATGTAAGGAATCCAGATATGCCATGTTATCCAAGAAGCACATGTAGGAAATCCAGAAGTGACTTGTTATCTAGGAATTACATGCTGGGAAGCCAGACACATCTTGTTAGACGGGGACTGTATGCAAGGAATCCAGATGTGGCACATCAGATGGGGGCTGGATGCAAGGAATCCAGATGTGCTGCATTACCCTGGAACTGCAAGGAAGGATGAGAAGCAGACGAACACATGCAGACTGCACCTAGTCTGAAGGTGCAGGTACCCAGCTGGCTGCAGCCTGAGCTCACAAACAGAGGAAAAGCAAAAAGCAGCCTCAAAATCAGGGGGTAGGAGCAGGGCCAGGACAGGCACAAGGTTAGAGGGTGGGGGACCAGGTGGGCAGCTTGCAGCAGGGCAGGGGCTGGGGGTGGAGGCAGCTCTGTGGGTTCAGAGGCCCTGGCAAAGAAAAGGGGGTCAGCAGGGAGAGGGGATGGACCTTGTCAGTGGTGTTGAACAATTGCCCCAGGGCCATCAGAAACGGTCCAGGAGCAAGAGAGGCCTTGAGGGCAGCTGGCAGAGGGAAGGAGATGCGCCAAGGAGAGGAGATGATAGAAGGGTATAAATGAGCCTGAAGAGGTGCAAATAAGGACAGCAAAGCCCAGGCAAAGTCTCAGGAGAAATTCCCAGACAGTGAGATAGAGCAGGCAGTGGACACCTCTCCCCAGGGCTGGATGGGAGCTATGGAGCTGCTCCCCAGGGAGGTCAGTGGGATGGAACCGAGCACAGCACTGCTGAGCTGGGCACCAGGTGCTGGAAGCCACCAGCAGAGCCCTGGGGAGCCAGGCAAGGAAATCCCAGCACCACCAGGACCATCCCCAGGTCCCAAGCCAGGCTGAGCAGTGGGGCAGGGGGTGCACAGCCCCAGGCAGGGACACAGGCACTGTGGGAGGCTGCATACACAGATGCGAGCCAGTATGGTGCTACCACCACCCTGGGAGCCCTGCTACACCCCAGAACAGGGATGTGGGAAAGGACACCTTTCCCAGCACATTTCCACTGGGTCCACCAGTTTGGACCAGTTTGGCTGGAGGACAGGCACTGCTGCAGGGCCACAGTCCCACTCCCAGCTGTCCCTGTTCTGCCAGGACATATTCCCAGCAGCAGGGCAGAGCTTTCAGAGCATCAGGTACTGTCCCCTGGCACTGGAGGCTCAGCTGGTCCCATCCTTGGTGGAAACTGGGAATGGGTCCCATCACCCCACTTGCTGGGGTGATTCAGTGCCAGCCAATGATCCAGTGCAGTGAGCTTCCTACAACAGTGCCCTATGGAGCTCAAGTACATTGGTGGATATTCCAGGGAAAGAGACACACCAGGTGCCTGATCCTGCCTGTGCCATCTTTTGGTCACTGCTGCTGGGTGGACACAAGCGGACGGAGACTGTTTCACACCAAGTGAGCTGCTTTGGCTCAGCACCACCAACTGTACCCTCGTCCCTAGTACTGTCTGCTGCTTATCTGAATTATTGTGTTTGGTGGCTTGTATTTCTATCCCATAGCATCCTCCATTCCTCTGCACGGTCTTCTCCATCACCTGCATCATTTCCAGTTTCCACTACCATCCTGGTTTCATGGTCCTCTGGGAACCCTGTGGCCCAAGCAGCTCTTTGCTACTGGATGTGGACCTGGACCTACTCTCCTGAGCAGTGTGACTCTGCTTAGCTGGATATCCCCTACCAAAGGGTAAAGCACTTTTCCTCACATTAAAACTGCTCAATCCCCTCTTGGAAGCCTGTCCTCACCAGGGAGGATAGGAACACAAGCAGGCACTTGCTCCTGCTCTGAGAATCTCCTCCATGCATCCTCTTGCTGGTCCTATTGGACGGCCTGGAGTGGCTCTCAGTGATGTGATGCTGCTGTGGCTTGTGAGGAGGCACCATGCCTCCCTCTCCTGTGCAGCATGTAGCCTTGCAGTGACCTGGCTGAGGCACTCCTATGTCTTGTACCCTGGTGCTGCCTGGAACCCTAAGGCTGATCAGAACTCTGTGCAGACCATGAGCACACCAGCCCGTTCCCCACAAGGGTTATGGAGGAACAGGATGAACACCATGATTTGATCCTTGTCAGCAAAGGTTACCTGGAGGATTTCTCCTACACAATGGACCAAAGCCTGGCTTGCAGGAAGACCTCGTGCTGCAGGGCCAGAGCTCCAGGCAACAGTGAATACTCCCAGCATCTAAAAACCTCCCCCGGTGCCTGACAACCCTCAAGGAGTAGGAAACTGCAGCTTGTTTCGAGGCTGAACTTGTCTAAATTAGGTTTCCAGCCAGTGGACCATAGCATGCGTCTGTAAACACTCCCAAACCTCCCCCACCAGGAAACATCTTTACACACAAGTACCTATAAAACTGATCACGTCACCTCCCAGGCTTCTCTGAGTGAGAGCAATAAACCGAGCCCTGTATCCTGCAGCTCATTTCCCAGCCCATGAGATCAGGGTCCATGATTAGTGGACACTACACTTGGTTGCACATCCCCTCCCCTGCCTGGGCCATCAAGCTCCTGGCAGGTCTCCATCTCTCAGTATCATCCTGTCTTCCCAAGGCTTGTTCAGTGTCAGCATTTCAGGGCCTCTTCCAGCAGCTCATTCCTAGCTCCAGGGTGTAAGTTAATCTTCCCTGTTGGTCTGTGGTTGCACAGCCTCCTCTATTGCAGATGCTAATTTCTTAAACCCCCGCAAGGATTGAATATGTCTCTGTGGTTTGACTCAGGCACAGACTGGAGTCATCTGTTGAATACTTACAGGTTTGCTTGTTACAATTAAACTCCATTTGTTTTGCACAGGGCTGGAACTGGGGGTTTGGCTTATTCTAAATGCAAACTTTCAAAGACTTTTCCCTGCCATTAGCTAGTGACAGTTCATTTATTTATTTGGCTTCCCTTTTTACCAGCAGTAGTTCTTCATGTGGCTTCTGCCATCCCTTTTCACCAGCCTCCCTCGGGTGCTTCACTTTCTCCAGCCCATGGGTTGGACCCTGGGTTTTGATACATCCCAGGCTCTCAGCAGGAAGCATATTCCATGTAGGAGACAATTTCTGCCTGCTCAGCATGAGATGGCAGCACAGATGGGAGTGGGTTTATCTTGCTTATCCCACAGACCAGAGGGTCTTTGAAATGCTAACCATGGGTATTTCATCACCACACCTACAACCATAATCCGTCAACAGCCTTCCCATGTGCATGGAGCAGACCCTAACCCTAATGGTGGCTCTGCTGGGTCTAAGGGCAGACGCTTTCTTCACTAGTCTTCACTAGCTGCCATTGTCCTGTTGTCCCATGAGATGCCATCAAGGTCTCTTTTCTCATTCGATGACCACTCGCTCCAGACCACCAGCCATCCCATCATCTGCAAAGCTTCTGCCCTTGGAGAATTATTTGGGCTTGTTGGGATATCCTTGAACAAACCCAGTTTTTGCTAGCACCTCCCACTCCCAGTTTAGAGACCCAACTGGTCATGCTGGTGGTTGTTTTGCATTTAAGCAAACTGATCTTTCAGATGGCCAAATAAACACTGTGCACACTGTGTATTGGTACCCAAGGTGAGCACACCTAAGGACCTCCCATGTCTGAGCCCAGCAATCAGCACGTTGTTAGCAAGGCAGAGCTGCTCGGTCCTCACCCTGACAGTGTCCAGAGCTTTCCCTAATGACCATCTCTAATCTGTGACTTTTAGAAGCTCCCAAACAAGAAGTTACGTTTCTGGCTGCACATGACATCCATTCAGCCCCTACTGTGCATCTCCAGGTAAAGACCTCTCTCCCTCACAAGCCTTTCCTGTAAACTGCAATCACATTGCCTGTAAATAACCCCATCTCTCATGAAAGAAGCTAGGCTGTGTGCTGGGCTGTGTGCAGATGCCAGAGCCATCAGAGTGGTACCTGCTCCTCTCCTGCCCCTTTGCTGAGCCCCACAGCCACTGTGTGCTCAGGGTCATGGTGCTCATCAAGCCTGTTTATCAGCTGTTCCCATGCTTGAACAACCCCTCCTGGCCACAGCGCTTCATTCATTCTTCATCCCCCTTTTCCCTCCCTGTGAGGCAGTAAAATACCTTTGGGTTTTGTGTTTTCATTACTCACCACAGACAGCTCTGAAGACACCCTGGGCTCAGACTCGTCCTTTGCTGTGTATTGGGAAGCCCAGAGGACCAAGTCCCTCCCAAGCCACCTTTGTTCAGAAAGAGCTGGTTTGTTTGACGTAACTCCCACTATTTCTGGCGATAGTTTCACTCAACTGACTGCTGACACTATATTTGTATCCAGTGTTGGGTAATAGCATGAGGAGACTTCATGTTTCTAAAACCAGCTATTTTTGGGACACGTGCATAGAGATGCTGCAGCTGAGGTCAGACACCAGCCATGTGTATACACTGACCTCCTGGAGACTCCCCTGCCCCATCCCACCTCGTGGGACATGCTCTGGCATCCTGGCACCCCAAACCTTTGCCAAGGGGCTCAGGTCTCTCACAGTGGGGACGATACAGCAGCAGCTGCCCCAAGGTCCTGTACACGCCTGGCTCCCCTCACTCACACATAAGGCGCATACCAAGCTCCCAGGACATCCTTGATCTCCCAGGTGATGGGAGGAAAGCTGGCAAGGTTTGGGTGCCAGATTTCTGAGGTCTCCACAAGCAGTTGGGCACTGGGCATGCTTTATGAGGCATTGGAGATGATGTGGGTAATGCTTTCTTGTTGGTCACCCAAAGAACTGCTGCTCAAGGAGGTGCCCATCCTGTCTCCCACCCTCATGTTACCAATCACCACATGTCACTGGTCCATCAGCAGTGCCCTAACCTGTCTCCAAGCACAAACTGCATGGGCCATTCCCTCTCAGAGCACACCTGGGGTGTCTAGAGCCTCTGTGGGAATCAGCCAGGACAAGAGGATGGTCACCTCCTTCCTCATGGAGACACATCTCTACCATGATGGTCTACATCAGGCCAAAATGTCTGCATCATGCAGGAGAGAGTCACCCACCACACCAGAATGGACACTGCTGACAGATGCTCCCACAGGTGGAAGGAAAGGATGCTGTAACATCCCTTGGATATCTTTCCCACCCACACAGAAGGGATGGGAAAGGCCACGGGTTCCAGCACAGCGCTGGCCTTCTTCAGGAGAGACCTTGTCCCACAGCGACATGGGTTCACCTTGAAGAGCTGCAGCAAGTGTTCTGAGGGCTGGAGCCAGGGGACAGAGCTGGGCTGGGGCAGCCTGGACAAGAGAAGGGGAGACCTGAGAGCAGCTCCAGTGCCTGAAGGGGCTGCAGGAAACCTGGAGAGGGGCTTGGGACAAGGGATGTAGGGACAGGCCAAGGGGAATGGCTTGAACCTGCCCGAGGGGAGACTGAGCTGAGCTCTTGGGCAGAAGCTGTTCCCTGTGAGGGTGCTGAGGCGCTGGCACAGGGTGCCCAGAGAAGCTGTGGCTGCCCCATCCCTGGCAGTGCTCAAGGCCAGGTTGGACACAGGGGCTTGGAGCAGCTGCTCCAGTGGAAGGGGTCCCTGCCCATGGCCGGGGTTGGAGCTGGATGAGCTTTAAGGTCCCTTCCAATGCAGATCAGTCTGCGATTCTATGTCACACTGTCAGACTCAGGACCCTGTCAGGATGACCCAGGTCCAAAGGACACGGTGGTGAGTGCTGTCAAGGCTGCTGCTGGCAGCAGAGATGTCCAGAGGGTCTCGTCAATCCTGGTGCCCATGTCCACATGGGTGTGGAGCAGCTCTGCTCCGGGTGTCCATGGCACATTCAACATGGAGCAGTCCCTGGGCCACCGCGCAGGGTTTTGGAGGAGCCAGCAGCAGCAGTGCAGGCGTTGGTGACTCATGGAGTGAGAACAGGGAGTTCTGCAGGACCGAGGAGCCCGGGGAGACAACAACAGTCTGAGATTGATTCCACAAAGCAGCCTGAAAACAAACCCAGGAATGTTTATTATTTTTCCTATGTGGCAGGGAAATAAAAGCACGATTGTCTCTTCTGGAAATGCTGGCATCCCCACACACGGCTCCTCCGCTGAGATAGCGGCTGCAGCCGGACACTCCCAGCCCTGACTCAGGGCTGCCCCACCATGCTCCGTGCTGTGGAAGAAGGGAGATTTATGGAGTGACTGAATCCCTGGGATGGAGCCCACTGGGAAAGGTCATCCCAAGCCACAGGAACACCTGCCAGGGGGTTTCGTCCCCTCTGGCATAGCCCCTAGGCTAAGAGTGATGGGTGTGAATCAAGGGGGGACGCCATCATCCCGGTTCCCAGAGCTGCTTCCCCCCAGACCAAGGGCTGGGACCTGCTGTGGGGCTGCTGCGTTGGGATGCTCCTAACCCCACACCCTGTGCAGCAACTTCATCCCACAGCCCACTCCCTCTCCTTCCCGGACCCAGACACACCCTCCTTGCTCCAGCAAAGGCCAAGCAAGGTAACACCTGGGACACCACCACTCAAACAGCACCCACCCCAGCCCATATCCTCTGCAAGGAGCAGCCAGCAGTGCTGGAGGCACTGGGCAAGATGTTAGAGATGGTGGTGACTAGGGCACCTCCAGCTCTAGTGCCCAGACACCACACAGACAGCACAAATTCACCCCAAACCCCAGCTGGTCTCACCCTACACTACATCCCACACAGATGATCTCTTTCACTCTGTTAACACACCACTTCCAAGAGACACAAGCCTTTACATCCCTCCCTGGGTCTTGTTCCCCAACGATGCAAGTGCTGCACCCTCCTGGGGTGCCATTCCCCAAACCTCCCTTTCTCAGGACTGGATCTAGTAGCACTGAGGCTGGTATCAATGGGTGTATGTGGGCATGGGGTGGACACACGGCCCTGGGAAGGTCAGGGATTGGCAGCATTCAGATTAGCACTCATCTGGATGCTCTAACACATCTGTGGGCAGCCTCACCAGGCACCCAGGCTGGGAAAACAGAGCACAGACTGCCCCGAAGGATGAACTGAACCCACTGGAAGAAGATGGCAGGAATGTGGAGTCATAAAACTCCCAGATGGGGAGACAAAGGACTATGTGCCCATCAGCAGTGCTGCTGCTTTATGATTCCCAGAGGTGAGGGAGCATGAAGAGAATCAAGGCTGTGGGCAGTGCACAGCCCCTGTGGCCACCCCAGCTCATGTTCTCCACAGCTTGAGGAGCCGGGCACAGGCCAGGCTGCTGCTGGCCCCGCACCTGCCCTGCAAGCGGCTCTTGCAAGTCATAGAATCATAGAATAGTTAGGGTTGGAAAGGACCTTAAGATCATCCAGTTCCAACCCCCCTGCCATGGGCAGGGACACCTCACACTAAACCATATCACCCAAGGCTTCATCCAACCTGGCCTTGAACACTGCCAGGGATGGAGCATTCACAACCTCCCTGGGCAGCCCATTCCAGTGCCTCAGCACCCTCACAGGAAAGAATTTCTTCCTTATATCCAATCTAAACCTCTGCTCTTTAAGTTCCAACCCATTACCCCTTGTCCTGTCACTACAGTCCCTAATGAAGGGTCCCTCCCCAGCATCCCTGCAGGCCCCCTTCAGACACTGGAAGCTGCTTTGAGGTCTCCACGCAGCTTCTCTTCTCCAGGCTGAACAGCCCCAACTTTCTCAGCCTGTCTCCATACAGGAGCTGCTCCAGTCCCTGATCATCCTCGTGGCCTCCTCTGGACTTGTTCCAACAGTTCCATGTCCTTTTCATGTTGAGGACACCAGAACTGCACACAGTGCTCCAGGTGAGGTCTCACAAGAGCAGAGCAGAGGGGCAGGATCACCTCCTTTGACCTGCTGGTCACACTGCTCTTGATGCAGCCCAGGATACGGTTGGTTTCTGGGCTGTAAGTGCACACTGAGCTGCTCATGTTCATTTTCTCATTGACCAACAGCCCCAAGTCCTTCTCCTGGGGCTGCTCTGAATTCCCCTTTTGCCCCCAGTCCTGCTGCAGTACCTGCAGGCTCGGAGGGCTCAGGAGGGCTGGAGCCAGCCCTGCTCCCAGCCCCGTCTCACAGGGACTGGCCCTTCACGGATCGAGAGTGTTTATTGAACACAGTCAAACCCAAACAAACAGTGAGAAGAGCCACACATAGAGCTAGGGAAGCCCCAAGACAGCAAACGGACACAAGTGTGATCCTGAGCTTCAAAAGGGCAGGCAGAACCAGGCTGTGCCTCATAAAGTAATGAGTGACTATTAGGAAAAGATCCTTAAATACCGCAGATAAAAAAAAGCAAAAGCATCTGGCACAGACCATTCGCAAAGAACATCTCTTGCCTGAGAAACTTAATTGTTTTGTCAGGAAGAATTACTGGAAGAGGCCAATTAGAGCTGGATTTTGGTTCCATGCCTGGTCCGATGGCCCTGAAGATTAGCACCCACACACATCTCAGTGTCCCGAGCTGCGTCACACGAGCACTGGATCTCATGGCTGGTCATCCTCTGAAGGGTCTGAAAAACTGAGATGTGGGCTTTGGAGAGCTGGAGGGTTCAGTGTGGAAAGACAAGTGTGCAGTATGATGGAGCAGCAGGATCCTCCCTGGCTGTGCCCATCACGACCTGCTCTGGTACCTGGGTGAGGATGTGCAACTGCAGCAGCAGACCTATGCTGAAGGGTTAGAACCATCCAGGTGCCAGAGCCAGTGGGAACATTACATCCCAGGCACTGGAAAAACAGCTTTAACCAGTCTGCATTGAACAGCCCAGGGCTGGGTAATGAAGTCTGGGTCCCAGGGCACCCCCACGGAGCAGCCCCATCCTATGTCATCTCTGCACCTGTTTGCAAACCTCCTTCATGGTTTGCCCCTGTTTTGGCAGCCCTGTTGGTGCCATCCCTCAGCACCATCAGCCCCTCTGGCACAAGTGTCTCCTGGACCAGCATCCCTGTGCACCACTGGCTACATCACTCCTGGCCAAAACAGACCCATGCCTTTGCCAGGGGATGTGTGGCTGCTGGGGACTGGTGGGTCCGGGTCTGCAGGTCCATGCTTCCTGGGAGCCTTTACCCTGCCTGCACTGCTGGGGCTGTGGGCTCAGCACCAAAGGGAACGCTGGGGTCTGTGAGGGCAGCATGTGAAGTGGGAAAAGGCAGAGACAGGGAAAGCTTTGGAACAGCCCTTGCTAACAGAGACACCCATTCAGCAACCCAAAGCGTGAGTGAAACCAGACCCTGGCAGAGAGATAACAGCACAATTACAGTGAAACTGGAATGCAAACCATAGCTTGCTGTTGTTGGGGTGAAAGAGCAGACAAAATAACAAAAGGGCTACCACACACACAGGGCCTCAGGCACCATCCCCTGTCCGCTGGACACTGCCCCAGAGAGCCAGGAGCCAGGGCCAGGGGCATGCCCATAGTCAAATAGGGCTGGTAGCACCTGAGGATGCTTCCATGGACCTCTGCAGAGCACTGCCAGCTTGGGGCTGAGCAAGCATCCTACCCCAGCCCAGAGCTGTGCCCCAGTACCCGCACAGGCTGTGGGAAAGAGGGGTCTGAGACCTCACACACTTCCCCACCATTGCCCCTCACAGCAAATGGTGCCCAAGGCTTTGCTATTTAATGAATGCCTGGGGTTGCTTTGCAGACTGGCTGCAGTGATGGAGTCTGACCCTGCCAAGACACAGCTGCACAGCTCTGGCCACGGCGGGTGAGCTGAGGCAATTCACCCTTTCAGGCTGCACCCCATAACTGTACAAATTCTGCACAATCAGGATGCTGAGGGCCAAGCCAGGGGATCCAGAGTGGGCCCTAAGCAGGAGCAGGAGCAAGGAGCAGGGGCAGGGTGGGACCTGAAGGCGCATGGATGACAGAGCCTCAGAGCATCCAGGGATGCAGCCCTGAGCTCTAGCCTACCTTGGCCTTCCCACTGCCTCAAGCTGGGATGGATGTTTGACAGGGCTGGTGGGAAATCAGCTGGTCACCCCCAAAGCTCCATCAGAGAGCTCAAAACACCCTCAGCCCCAGTGACCATCAGGTATCCAGGGCTTGGTCCCCACCACCATGCCACTTGTGTCCATTCCGCCACCAATACCAGCCACACTTGCAGAGGGCAATCAGGGACAAGCATGAGGACTCATTGACTCATTGACTTTGCTCTGAGAGGGATGCATTGACCTGAGCTGTACATCACTGGCACATTCAGGCTCTTATGACACCATTTAGGGCCATGCATCTGTGCCTACCAGCCCCACACCCCTGCCCAGCAGCCTCACAGCAAAGGTCCTGGAGTACAGCCTATCCCCCCATCACAGCAGTGACAGACCCTGCAGACAGATGTACATCAGGGATGGGTTTCCCTGCCTGGGTAGGTTTCTGGTCTGGGAAGTACCCATCACACCAGCCTGGGACCTGGGCAGGGAGGAGGCTGCAAATGTGGGATTATGGGGTGGAATATCAGACCCCCGGTACTCCCATCACAGGACAGAAAGAATAAACTAGTCCCTGGGAAAATACATTGAGGAGGGGGCTCCTCATCCCCCCTGAACCCCAGGCATTGCATTGGCAAGGGGATGAGGCAGCTCCATGGGACACTGTTGGCTCCAGCCAGCACGAGGTCCCCACTCCCGCTCGGTGCAGAAGTGCACTGTCCCAGGATGTGCTTGTCAGGAGGAGGAAAGCAGACCATAAATCACTCCAGCAGTGATGGGAGCTGGGTTCGGGCCATGACCGTGGCAGCCCCTCCTGCTCCTCTTGCCAAAGGGAACAAGCAGGGCACTGGGGTGCTGGCTGTGCTGCCACGAGACGCAATCCGTCTGCAATGCTGCTTGTCCAGCCAGGGGGCTGGGCAGCTGAAGTGTGTATTTATATCAAACAGGATTGTGTTATTTAATTGTTTTATATTTCTTTAAGTACAGCAGGAAATAGCTGGGATAGTTCCGTACCTGGAGAGATGGCCAAGGATCCAGGGGCCAAGAAACAGATTTGGCACCACTCAGCGCATCTGTGCTGCGCACAGCTTGAAAGCTCTCTGTGTGTCTGCATGCCTGACAGGGGGCAGGGGATCAGAGCAAGGACCCCCATGTATGGCCAACACATTGGTGAGCAGCCAGCATGTGCTGAGTGGCTTGAGGTGAAGCACTGAGCTCCATCCACCCAGCAAGGAAGCTCAGCTCTCCAGCAAGCTGCAAGAAGCCCACGGAGCACAGCTACATTCCCACCCTGGGGCCAGGCTCAGACACATCCCCAGCATCCGGTTTATCCACTGACCCACATCCCAGGAAGGGACCAGGCTCCTCTGGAACCCATGAGGACTGTTGGAGAGAGGTCCAAGCCAGGAGCTGCCCTTGTGCTCCTTCCTGTCCCAGCCAGGAGCTAGGGCACTGCCATAGCTTTGAAGGATCATTTCTTCCACACAACAGGACTATTCTGAGCTCTGAGTTGGTCCTTCGAGGCTTCCCAAAGGGTGGTGAAGTCCACAGATGCATGGTCTTCATTCACGGGGTGTTGAGGCTTGCTCTTTGGGAGCCACATCTGCACAGAGGTCATAATAGTCCTGGGTGATTCAATGTGAAACAGCATAGAATGCCTTCCTGCAGCCAAGGGTCAGCCATGGGGGTTTCCACATGCCTTATCGCTGGCTGCAGGAGGTTCATTCATAGAGAAGGAACACTGTGCTGCCCCAAGTCACTGCGTTTTCCTGTACATCACCAGTGGAGGTGAACAGCAGAAGCACAGGACCCACACAGGGTGACACATCCTCACATGCTTTCCCAGCTTACATCAGTTCATGGACCTCCTGAGCCAGAGCTGAGCCTGTTTGTGTGATAATCCCTGGTGGGTTTTTCTTCCATGAACTTGAGCTGAACTCACCCTTTGAACCCATGTGAGCTCCCACTTTGCTTGTTCTCAAAGGTAATCCACAGGAGTGGATTTCATGTTCAGAGTGCTCCAAGACAAAAACCCCCATACAGCATCTGAGAATATGGGCTTTATCCCAAGGCCCTTTGCCCAGAGCTCCAGCCCAGCCCTGCCACCATGGTGCCAGCTGCGCTCCCCAACAACGCCTAAGCAGAAGAGGTAAGTAACCAACCAGCCACCCCAGAGCCATGGTCACACCTCCCCAGGACCACTGGGACAACAGGGACCCCCTTCACCTTCCCTGAAAAGCCTTGGAATGTATGGGCCATCTCCAGCAGATCGTGCTGCATCTGCCCATGCACTCATGTTACCCTGTCTCTAATGGTTCAATGCTGTTTCCACTGTCTGTGCCCCTCCTCCTTGTTGTTCAGATAATTACAGATTCCTGGCCTCTCCCTTAAAGCTGTTCCTAAAGGACCAGGCAGCTGTGCTGCCCTAGGAGTTATTACATAGCATTTCTCAGTCCATAGACTTCATTTTGCTGCTCTCCTTCCTTCCTTCCTTTTCCAAGACATTAATTGCACATCCTTTTCCAGCTGCAACTGTAAGTTAGGATAGAGCCACCACTAGACTGCCTAACCAGGCCATTTGGATCAGCATGGACTGGAGAGCATTCAGACAAGCAGCCCAAGCCAGGAAATCCAAAGATGCAAACCCCTTCAAACCTGAGATCCTGCAGCAAAGGGAGGGCAAAACTCCACAGCCACGATTGACATCCTATCAACCATAAGAGAACGTGTCCCCAAGCTCTAGGACAGACAAGCTCTCAGTCCATGGTCACCATCACCCAAAACGTCTCAGCCCATTGCTCTCTGCTGGTCAATCCAGGCTCAAAGACACTTCTGTATTTTCTGTGCATGCTCTGACTGTGACACATGGTCCATGAGTTGTGACTTCATTCCAGTTGGAACTGGTAAAGTTCAGCTCCGGTTCAGCCCAGTACAAGAAAAAACAATGGTGTGACCTATTTGGCTCCATTCCCCAAAGGAACCGCACAGTCCTCATCAGGCAGGATGGGCAGGGGTGAAGCGACCAAGGGATCCTTGTCCCTCCTAAAGGCGAGCTTCTGGGCTCACAGCAGAACTGGAATTCACAGACCCCCCTGTCTTGGCTCCAGGAGATAATGCAAGAGCCTGGGATAAAATAAATAGGGGCAATTGGGTGCAGCAGTTCATCCTCCTTCCTATCTGTAAAGCTGAGTGCTGGTGGAGGGGATTACAGAGCTCTTTGTAAGATTCAGATACTCAAATGCCACCTGAACACTGGTGCAGGCAGAGCTGAGGTGGTTTGACCCCACCAAATGGCCAGAAGGGTTTCAGGATCATCACGATAGCATCACATCACATCACTGTGTGCTTGGGCTACAGCCAGCCCCACTGAAAGCACTGAGTCACAAGAAATCCTTTGTTTATTTATGGCCACTAATCCTCTCGTTAACTCCTGCTTCAGCGCAAGTTTGCACCTTATTACTGAGCTGAACTTTATTGACTCCCACTTCCACCCTCTGGATCTCATCCAGCCTGTGCCTGGTGCTTCCCAGGAGGTGGCAGTCACTTCCTGACGTACAGATTCAAAGCAGGGAAGTCAGCGGTGAGATCCCGTGGAGCCAGGAGTGCCAGAACCCAAACTGACCCTGTCAAGCATCTGTACCCCTGCCTGACCCCAGGGAAAGCATCCACCCCATCGCCAGACCAAGAGGCTGGAAAACACCCAAGTGCCAGGCTCTGAGCGCCCATGGGTGCAAATACTTTGTTCCCACCCAGTCGTCATGTCTGAAGGCTACATGCAGAAGCTGAACGCTCAAATGCCGGCAGCATTGTGCTGTTCTAGGGGGGTCTTTTGGTCATCGTGGTACCCAGGACCTGCCAGGCCCTTTGTCCCAAGGAACTGTGTGGGGCAGAGCACCTCCAGGGCAGGGTGATGCAAGAGGCTGTGGTGCTGGGGTGAGGGATGGGGTGGGAGGCACCTGGGAGGGCTGGCAAAGTACAAGCTGAAGGGGTCTGATTGCTCCATAAACTCCAGGGATGGATGTGGGTGCCAAGGCAGCCCTGGCAGGGGAGCAACTGGGCTAGGGCTGGTGCCTCTATGGCTCTTGTGAGCTCCCAGCAGCCGCTGACAGCAGGAGCTGCTCGGAGCAGGAGCTGGACACACACAAGGAGCTAACAAGGATGCTCATTGCAGCCTCCAGCCACATTCCATCCCTCACCCCACAAGCAGAGCCATCACCGGTGCTGATGGCCCAGGATGCAGGGGCATATGTGCGATGGATATCATCTCAAAGCACTTGGACGTGTCAGGGTGTCCACAAGAACACAAGCCTCATGCATGTGCCTCCCTCTGTGGTCTTGCTTGGAACCTGCTGTCCATGGCAAGTGATGCCACTGGGCTCATGCATGGCTCTGTGGACAACCCAGGAAGACTCTGGGGCACACAGGATCATGGGACCCAGCATCCTGCGGCTCCTGAATGAAGAGCCTTAAGGACTTCCCTCCATAGAGTCACAGAATCACAGTCAACCAGGTTGGAAAAGACCTTTAAGATCATCAAGTCCAACAGCACTGCCAAGGCCACCACTAACCCATGGCACTGAGGGCCTTGTCTACACGGTATGTGAACACTTCCAGGGACAGTGATTCCACCACTGCCTTGCGCAGCCTATTCCAATGCCTGAGCACCCTCTGGGGAAGGAATTGTTCCTAATATCCAAAGCAAGCACTGGTTTGCCCAGTCCCACCCTGAAGGTTATGAGTGTCCTGCACAAGCCCTGAGTAATGCAAGCACAACCACATATGCCAGGTGTACCGACTGCCACCCCACATCTTCCCTAGGGGTCCACGATGGCTGGGATGTGGGTCTACAGGGAGGGGAGAAGGCAGACAACATGACTAGAGCTGGCAGAGCCCAACCTGGAGGTGCCTGGCCCAACAGAGGACACAAACTCAGCTCAGACTTGGTGTTTCCCATCCCCTGTCTCAGCTGAGTTGCAGGTTCGAGGACAAGAGACCTGCCTAAGCTACTGTTCCTCCTCTGCTGAGTGATAATGGGGACATCCCATTAGAGCAGTGGCAATGGCCCAGCCCCAGCTCCAGGGTCCCAGCAAGACATGGCACTAATGTCATGGCAATAATGTACCCCACACAGCCAGCACAGCCAGGGCACAGCCAGACCTGCTGCCCCAGGTATGGGACAAAGCACCCCAAGAAACTGCACCATGGCAGCAGGATGGCACATGCCCGAGCAGGAGCAGGGCCACATGCCAGGATAAAGTTCCAGCCTCAGCACTGGCACTGGCCACAGGGAAGCTCCAATCTGCCACAACCTGCTGCCCCCACCACCCTGCCCTGCATCCTCAGGGGACATTCCAAACCCAGACTGTCCAGCACTGATTCCAAGGCAGCCCAAAGCTGCTGTGACATGGGGTGAAGCTGTTTGCACAGCTGTGCTCTGCACGGCTGAGCCAGCCCCAGGAAGGTGATGTTTGGAAAAACGCCAGCTTATCTGGGGCTGGGTATGTGCAGATTGAAGCTCGGGGAAGGCACGACCCAGGGGCAGCCTGACGGGCAGTGCAGGAGGATGCTGGCCGTGTATCCTGCCTCTGGCTTATTTTGTGAATGAAGGTCGGACTTCAATTAGTGGTAGGAACCATTCTGGGAGTCTGAAAGCCATTACCAGAGACCTAACCCAGCCGCATATGTGATGCCAGAGAAGGGGATGCCCCCAAGCTCGGGAGCGGGATCCTGAGTGCCTGTGGCTGCAGAGGGGACAAAGTGCCCATGAAGGTGGCAGGCACGGTGCTCACCGGCACGGTCCGGGAGTCACCCGTGTGCGCTCGGCGTGCGGGGCAGGGTCCCCGCTCCGTGAGTCCGACCCCGCCGCAGCCCCTCTCGTCTCCGCCGCTTCCCCGAACGATGCTCCCCCGCTGGTCCCGGCGGTGTTACCGGAGCTCCCTCTCGAGGCCCCGGGCAGCACTGCCGGGCCAGGGGCAGTGCACCCGGCACGGAGCCGCGGACCGGTCCCCGCAGGGCTGCGGCCGTGAAGCGGCAGCTGCCGGGGACAGCAGCGGGGCAGCAACGGGATGTCCGAAGGGTGGTGAGAGCCAGCGGCTCCTTCAGGGCACCCCCATTGATCAGAGCCGGGTTTCGCTCCTGGAAGAAGCCGAAAGCCAAGCAATGGGTTACAGCAGCTGAGGGGAGTCCCCCACACAAGAGCTTGTCCCTCGTCCTCCACTATGAACATCGACAGTTGATTTAGCAGAAGACATGAGTCACTCCCAATGTGGCAGAGACTCATTCAGCAGCGAGTGTACGGCCTCTGGCATCCTGTCTGCCCCAGAGCTAACAAACGTCTTCTCTTAATCATCTGGATACAGTATGTTGTGAATGCTGGGCACCTGTATCAGGCATTCTATGGGATGACCCAGAGAAGACATCTTACCACCTCCCCATGCATCATGTTGGCACTCACTGATGTTTCTTGTCCTGCTCCCCATGAGCAGAACTCAAACTTGATCTAAGCAAGATGTTCCTCCCCCTTTCCAACCCGAGGTCCACACTCCTGTCCTCTGTCTCTGACCATACATCTTCTCCCTGGGAGGGAGGACAAGCACCCACGGGAGCTGTTGGGCGGCTGGAGATGGACGGATGCAGCAGGACATGAAGGACCAGTGGTGGGTGTCCTCCTCCACAGGGGCTGGAAAGTTGCTCAGTGTCATGATGGCCCAGGTGGTGGCAGAGGAGCTCAGTCACCACTCACTCAGCACCGGGTGAAGGTCCAAGCATCTGGAGAAGACACGGATGGCAGCACAGAGGTGACAGCACAGCACCAGGGAGCAGGGACCCTGCCCAGGACAGCAGTGACCCCCACCCATGACAGAGCAGCAGTGGGGTGGGACAGGGCCAGATGACACCTCAGGGAGCAGGTGATGGCCATGGCGCACTCGGTGCCATAACCACAAACACTCCATCATCCCCCAGTGCACTCGGTGATGTCCCCCAGCTCATCCCCTCTTGCACTCAATCCACCTGTGACCCTTGGTGCTGCCTCCCCAGGACCCTTGGTGCTGTCACCCCCGGGGCACTGGTGCTGTCCCCGCTTGGGACCCTTTGTGGACCCCCCCGGCGCACTTGGTCGCGCCCGGGTCACCGCTCCGTCTAACGGAGCTGGACTGCGGCGGCCAAAGGGGAGCGGGGGCGTGACCGGGCCGGATACACGGAGCCAATAGAGCGCGGGGGGCGTATCCACGGCAGAGGGTGCGGAGCCAATAGGGTGCGGCGGGCGGGGTAACGGAGCCAATGGTGTGCTGGGGGGGGGGGGGGGGGGCGGGGCCAATGGGGCGCACGGGATGCTGCTGGCGGCGGCGGTGCGGGAGCGGGTGGCGGCGGTTCACGGGGGTGTGGGGCTGCCCGAGTGCTTGCGGCTGTACGATGGTTGGGCCGCCCGCTACGAGCAGGTACCGGGCCGGGGGCCGGGAGGATGCTCCGCTCAGCTCCGGTCCCCTCGCCTCTGACCGCCGTGTCCCGCAGGATGTGGCGGCTCTGGAGTACCGGGCACCGCACTTGGCCGCCGCTTCGCTCGCCTTCGCCTTCCCCACACCGCCCGCTGAGGCGCGGCTGCTCGACGTGGCCTGTGGCACCGGGCTTGTAGCACGGGAGGTACCGGCCGGAACGGGGATGGGGATGGGGAGGGCGGCGATGGGAGGTAACGGAGCCGCCTCTCACCGTAGCTCCACCGCTACGGCTTCCGCTGCCTGCACGGCGTGGACGGCAGCGCGGGGATGCTGGAGCGGGCACGGAGCACGGGACTCTACCAGGAGCTGCGGCAGTGCGTCCTGGGCAGGGAGCCCCTGCCCGCCCCCGCAGGTAACGGGACGGCACCGGTGGGGACGGGGCTGCCCCGGAGGGTGCCCACGGTGATCCACGTTTGCCCCCCCAGAGCACTACGACGCCGTGACGCTGGTGGGGGCTCTGGGCGAGGGGCAAGTGCCGAGCGCGGCCGTGCCGGAGCTGTTGCGTGTCACCAAACCGGGTGAGGGGTGTCCCCCATTGTCCTCTCCCCACCGGGACCCCACGACAGGAACACGAGTCCCTGGTCCCCGGCTGGGCACTGGTCCGCGGGCACAGCCAGGACGTGGCCTTGTCCCTGCCGTCGGGTACAGGCAGGGACTTACAGCGGCTCCCTGGCCCTGCCTGCTGGCAGGGGATGCGGCAGAAGGCGGAGGTGGCACTGGCGTCCTGCCTGTCCCCTGCCCACAGGCCTGGCAGGGTCTCGCTGCCTCCCCATGCTCCCCCTTTCAGAGGGGAGCCATCCCCAGTGGGGAACACTCAGCATCAGCGTCTCTCTCTCTGCAGGAGGCTTTCTGTGCCTGACAACCAGGAGCAACCCCTCGAACCTGCGGTACAAGGCAGAGCTGGAGGCGGTGCTGGAGGAGCTGGAGAGGCAGGGAGCCTGGCGAAAGGTGCTGGCGCAGGAGGTGGAGCGCTGGGAGAAGGCCACCTCCGAGGAGGAGAGCACGCAGGGCACCGGCTACATCTCTGGTGTGGTCTATGTCTATTGGAAATGCCCTGTGCCCCCTCTCGAGGAGGGCTGAGAGCCAACGGGCTCTGGGCTGGGGGTGAGCACTTGGCCCCTTCTGAAACCCAATCCTGCAGTGGGGCAGCTGCTGGGGGGGACAGCGATTTTGGGGAGTCTCCACATTCCCTTCCCTGGCTCCCTCCCGTGGAGGTCTGGGCCCTGGGGACCTTGCCTGCTTTTCAGCATGGGGAGGGTCTCCTGGGCTCTGACATTCAGGTGCTGTCCCCAACACTGTGATGTCTCACAGACCCACCTGGCTGTCCAGAACCATCTCCAGTCTGGAATGTCTTCTGCATATCCACCTCTCAGCCCTCATGGTCAAAATCTGGATTCTTCTTCATCTTCCCCACCCCAGACCCCTGTGGTCTTCACCTGTGGACTGCTGGAAGAGGGTCCTGTGGTTTCCCACCCTTGTATCCCCAGGAGTTAACCCAGCACACCCTGAGGTGCAGGGGAACTCCACACCCAGACCAGGAGCTGCTGTGCCAAGATGACACCCAGCCAGAGAACCTTTCAAAGTGCCACATCAGCCTTTCACCCTACAGCAGCTGCTTAAGCTTCTCATTTTCATCCTACAGCTTTGTAGTTAATGGTCTGGGTGGGAAATAAGGTTGGAAGGGACTTGAGGAGCCGCCCAGCGTCTCCTGCCCAGCCTGTTTCCCAAGCCCCTCACCATGCTGCCTCCACTCTTCCCCTCCACGGCTCCCTTGGGAAGCTTTTTACCCAAATCTCTTGCTGGGATATTCCTTTTTTCCCCTTGTCTGTTCCCCACACCTGTTCCTGCTCATCCGGTTCCCATGGCCCTGGGGAACAGGTTACTTCCTTCCCCACACAAGCTCTTGTGCCTGTATCTATCCCCATCTCCCAGCCAGAGCATCCCAACCTCCCAAACTCATGCTGCCCATGTCATTCCTCCCCATTGCCCCCCACCCCCCCCGACCAGATCTTGGGGTCCCCCTCATGGGTAGCTGCCCTGCTTCCCTCTCCCCCCTCTTTGTCCCCAGCACTGTCCCCTGGGCAGCTGGGTGTTGTGGCTGTCCCCATCCTTGCACTTGGCTGTTTAATAAACCCCTTATCTGCCACTACACATTGTTCCTGCAGCAATGGGGCTGTGGACCCTGTGGGGATGACAGCCAGGAGCCAGGGAGGCCTTTTCCTGGGGTCCCCTCCCTGTGTCTGGGGCCCAAAGGATGGAGCTCTGGGAGCCTGGGGTCCCTCCATACCCCTCTTGTCCCTCAGCACCCCCTCCCTGCCTCAGTTTCCCTGCAGGGAGCACTCTGCCTGACTGTTGTCATGTCCTCCCCGCATTGCACTGATCAGAACCAGCTCAGGCAGCCTCAGTGGCACCAAGATATTTATTGCCCACGGGAAGCAGAGCACCTGCAAGCCAGGGAAGGGCATCCATGGGAAGGACGGTGCTGAGGGTGCAGCAGCATAGGGATGGGCAGGAGGAGGCAGTGCATGGTCAGGGGCTGGGGTGTGTATGCAGGATGGGGGCGATGGTGCTGTCCCTTGGGCAGGTACCCAGGTGCGGTGGCTCACACGTAGTCTTTCATGGCATAGCCCATCGGGGTGCAGGGTTTCATGGTTCTGTACTTCTTCTGGTAGGGGTCCTGCTGGGATGGGGGTCCTGCACAGCACAGGATGCCCCCACCAAAGAGCTGCAGGGCACTGGAAGCCCATCCAATGTAGAGGGCAGCTCCCAGCTCTCTCTTGAGGGCCTCAGGCACCATGGGGTTATAGAAGCGGTTGACGATGCTGTTGGCAGACCAGGAGACAGGGATGAGGAGCAGGATGCTAGCCAGGACAAAGGTGGCACCTGCCACCACAGAGATCTTGGTCTTGGTGCTCTTGTCATCCACGCAGCGGGTGCAGTCTGCTCCCGAGATGGAGGTGAGGAAGGCAAAGAAGGCCACGAAGATGGAGGTGACCACCAAGGCACGAGCCGCTTGCATGTCGGAGGTGAGCTCCAGGAGGGAATCGTAGCCCTTGCACTGCAGCTGCCCTGTGCTTTCATACACACAGTTCATCCACAGCCCTTCCCAGAAGACCTGGGCCACAACGATGTTGGAGCCGATGAAGGCCGTCACCTTCCACATGGGCAGTGCGCAGGTGAGGATGGAGCCGAGCCAGCCCAGCACAGCCAGCATCAGCCCAGCCAACTGCATCGTCACTGTTGCCATCAGCACCTGTGGGGACAGTCACAGCCATCACTCGAATGGCCACAGGCAGGGGCTTCCCTGCTGGGTGCATCCTATACCCACCTGCATGGGAACGGCTGAGACCAGCGTGGGGATGTGTGGGGCATGGGGAATTGCTGCAGGATGGCATGAGGACACTATAGGATGTCGCTGCAACCCAATATGGGGACACCTGTGGCAGTTAGCACTCAGATCATGAGGAGGCCGAGATGCAGGAGCCCCCATGTGTCATGGAGCCCATACAATATCCCCACAGATCAGGGCAGTTCTTTGCCATTGCCCCATCTCCCCCAGGACAAGGGCATGGCCAGTGCCAGGGAGGGGATGGCTTCCAGGGAGCAGAACGATGGGCTCATTGTGTCCATCCTGGCATGCTCTCACCCCACATCCTGCTATGCCCAGCCCCTGCCCTGCTCCACCACTGGTGCTTCAGCCTTCCTGTCCATGACAAGGACATGGTACATTACATAAAAACAGACATTACAAAGAAGCTGTTCCCTGTGAGGGTGCTGAGGCGCTGGCACAGGGTGCCCAGAGCAGCTGTGGCTGCCCCATCCCTGGCAGTGCTCAAGGCCAGGTTGGACACAGGGGCTCAGAGCAAGCCCTGCCTGTGGCAGGGGATTGGAACTGGATGAGCTTTAAGGTCCCTTCCGACCCAAACCAGTCTGTGGTTGTCTGACTCTATGAGCATCACGCTGGGGGCCACAGGCAGCCCCTGCCCTCACTGCAATAGCGTCTGCTCCCTGTCCAGGGGCAGGTTTTGCTTTGCCCTTGGCAGCCACGCTGCAGCACCCTTTGGACCTGGGATTTCCTCTCTGGGGCGCTGGAAATGGGTCAGAGGCCAGGCCTGAATCCTTCCCACCGGGAGCAGCACCAGGAGCCCCAGAAGAGGCTGCAGAGCCCAGGGTCATGCAGGCATCACCCCTGTAAGAGGTGGCCGGTACAGGAAGGGGGGATACATTGGACACAACGATAGCTCCAGCACAGTCACACACAGACACTGTGGGCCCTGGCTCAGCCCAAATCCTCGTTCAGTCCCACATGGAGCAGGGCCCAGTGCTGCCATGGGGCAAAGTGCGCTCTGCGCCCATGGGTGCTTGCGCCCGCACTTGGCAGCTGCAGCCGGTGGAGTATTTATGAGCCCCAAGCAGCAGTGGGGTATCGGCTGAGCCTGGCACACCCTGTGGCATGTATGGCAGGTTTCACCCTCCTTTCCCTGATCCCAGCTTCAGTTTCTCCCACGTCTCCTTCCTTATTGCAGCACCACTCCTTCCCCAGCACCTTCCATCCCTCAGCATCCTGATGGATACCCAGTACTGGAACTTTGCCTCTGCTGGTCCACAAAAGCCCCTTTGGACCAAAACTAAAGTCACTCTCCCCAGGAAAGGGAGACCAGCTTCCAGGCAGGCCAGGTAGCCATCCCAGGCATCCTTCCCCAGCCAGCAGGACCTGGACCACAAGAGACACCCAAAATGGGGTGCATGCCTGCCTGCCTGCAGCAGGTCAAGCTCTTCCCCTCTGGATCCTGGCAGGGATGCTCACAGGAGCATCACTGACATTTCCACCCAGCCACCAGCACCATTCCCATTCCAGGGATGGGGAAGCTGGGACGCCTCCAGCCCCCACACCCAGATGAGACGCCCAGAGCCAGGCAGCCAACATCTCCCCACATCCCAACATCTCCCCACATCCCAACATCCCCCGAGGCGGATGGAAGGTGTTCCCAAGCCTGCACCCCAGCACAGCCTGCTGTGCCGGAACTGAGATAGGCAAAACACTCAGCGTTGCCCACGCCAGCCCCGGGGTGCTCCCAGCACCCAGTGGCACCCAGTACCAGTGCTTCCCAATCCACCCTCACCAGTGCCCATCACCTTCTTCCTGGTCAACGGGAACATCCTGCAGGGACAAGCATGCGGCAGCCGCAACCGGCACCGCCACGGCATTATGCTGCAGAGGCACCCATTGACATGAGGAGGGGAGCAGTGGGTGATGGCAGCAGGGGTCGGCACCGTGGGAGGCTCCAGGAAGCGGATTTGGGGATCTCAGAGGGATGGGGTCCATGGCACCGTCGCCAAGGCCGGTTTGGAGAGGGTAAAGAAAACGAAGCACAGTGAGGTCTGAGCAGCTGCCCGTTTAATGTGGGAAGGGATGGAGGGCAGCAGGACAGGGGGCATCACGAGCCACCCACCCCTGGCCCAAGCACCCCACTTGGGGAATGCCAAGCAGGACCATGGGGCTGGGTGCACCCCACAGGACTGGATCGGGCTGTGTGTGTGCACAGCCCTGCTTCAGTCCCTGACCGGTTCTCCCAGCCCAGCCACTGCCTTCCCACTCCCAGGATAATAACGCTCCCACCCCAGGGAGCTGCTGCCAGAATCCCATCAGCAGAGCCACTGCGAGCCCTAAAACTAGGTCAGCCACAACGCAGGGTTCTAGCAGGAGAGAGCCTCTGCTGCCCCTCAAAACCCTATGGGGTCTGCAGAGCCACCGTGTCCCCATGACCACCGGGACAGGTTTCCCGTCCCACCATCACCATCACCCCACCACGAGGGACACATCCCAGGGGAGGTTTTACCCATTGAGCGTCCTGTGCCACCCGCAGGACCGGCCCCGGGAGCTGTGTCACCATGCGGCACACCCCGATACCGGGAGATGCTCCAGGGAGGGGATCGGGTGGTGCCTCGGATGCTGGGTGCTGCGTGGGGAGCGGGACCCCCACCGGGGTGGGCAACCAGAGCAGGAGCTCCTTGTTCCCCGACTCAACTGGGATTGAAGGACCAGCTTCAATCCCCCGTGGAACAAAGGCAGCTCTGTCTGCCCTCCTCGCAGTGGGGCTGCTCTCCGCCGGTCCCCAGCCCGGGCAGGAGGGTCCCTGGTGCAACGGGTCCAGGCAGGCGCAGCGGCTCCTACACATAGTTGCTGGTTGGCAGCGAGCGGGCGGCTGTGAACTTGGCAGAGTAGGGCTTCTCTCCACGGGGCGGGCAGGAGCAGCAGAGGATCCCCCCCCCCAGCAGCAGCAGTGCCGAGGCTGCCCAACCCACGTAGAGGGATGAGCCCAGGTCCCGCTTCTGTGAGTTGGTGACCAGAGGGTTGTAGAAGTCCTGGATGATGCTGTTGGCTGACCAAGAGATGGGGATGAGGATGAGGATGCCGGATATGATGAAGATGATGCCAGAGAGGACCATGACCCTGGCTTTGGCGGTGTCGTCCTCTACGCAGTTGGTGCATTTGCCACCAGTGATGGAGAGCAGGGTGCCCAGTATGGCCGAGATGATAGACACCACCACCATGGCACGAGCGGCTTGCAGGTCCTGCGGCAATGCCAGCATGGAGTCATAGACCTTGCACTGCATCTGTCCCGTGCTCTGCACCACGCAGCTCATCCACAGCCCTTCCCAGATGATCTGGGCTACCACAATGTTGGTGCCGATGAAGGCCGTCTCCCTCCACATGGGCAGTGCGCAGCAGAGGATGGATGCCAACCAGCCGATGACGGAGAGAGCAATGCCCAGCACCTGCAGCCCCATGGAGGCCATCGCTTGCTGCCTGCACCCCTGCCCGCCTCCCACAGCGCAGTGCCGGCCGTGGGACCACGGCAGGCATTATATGCCTTTGCCGAGGGAGGAGCACCACCACTGCCGCCGTCCTGCCGCCAGCACCGGACCGAGGGGTAAAACCAGTTTCCCAGGATTCTTCCACTTGCATTCATTTCTCCCTGCAGCAATGACACTTAATATCCCGGCTGCTCCCATGGAGAAGGATGCCAGCGACGGGGATCAGGCCACCCAGGCAGGGGAACGTGTTCCACTGCTGCTCACAGGTGGGCAGGAGATGCCAACGGCAGCCACCGGGGCTCAGCCTGGGATGCTGAAGGAGAAATGTCTCTGCCATCACTGCCAACCCCTCCTGCCCCATCACTTGGATAGGGTCTCTTCATTCTTTCGTGCCTCAGTTTCCCCTCAGCTCCAGCAGCAATCCGGCCCCCCATGGCCCTGCTGTCCCAGCCCCACTGCCGGGCTCCGTGCCCAGGCAGGACACAAGCAGCTCTTGTTTGTTGCTTGGCGTCTGCACCAGTGCTCCCAGCCCTCCGCCAGGCCTCGGGCAGGAGGTGTCACCGCCCAGACCCACAAACCGGTTGGAGCAGCTGCCGGCTTCCCGCAGAGGAGAGACTGAGCTGCCCGGGGCCATGGGGGTCCAGACCCCAAAACACATCCCTGCCGAGCCAGCGTTCACACACCCACGGCTGCAGCACCCCTCTGCCTGCACTGCCTGCACTGCCTGCGCTGCCTGCGCTGACAGCCAGCCCGAGGGGTCAGGGCTGCAGAGGGACAGAGGTGGCTTTAAGGTGGAATGGTCTGGGTTGGAAGGGACCTTAAATCTCATCCACAGGGACACCTTGCACTCAGCAGCTTGCTTTAAGCACCATCCAACCCAGCCTTGAACATTGACAGGGATGGGGCACCCCATTGTGTTGGTTCATTTGGGTACAACCAGCCATACCCACCGGCCAGGCTTTGCTGATGCCAATTCTGATGCCAATACTGATACCAATGTTTTGGCACTGCCCAACCTCTCCTCCTTTAAACCATCCCACTGCACATCCCTGCCCTGCTCTCTCTGAAGCCCCTCCAGCATCTGCAAAAACACAGAATGAGGCTAGACATACTGCAAAGCGGACATTGCACTGTTCCACCAGCTCAGCTTAACCCCGGTTCTCTGGAATAGATAAGAGGGCCTGAGATTATCTCGGTTTTCCTGAGCACTGCCGTTACTGATAGCACCCACTTGCTGTGCTATTTGCAGCAGCTGCTGCCTGCACCGGGATCTCCCTGGGCAATGTGCCCCAGCGGGATGAGCCAAGTGGTCCATGCCCTGCAGTGATGTGAGGTTGCCAGTGCCCAGCACAGTGGGAGCAGGCACTCGGGGATGCTCGGGTCTCACTGCCCACCCTGACTCGTGGGGATGAGGCAGGGTCCTGTGTGACCTGTGCTGGAGCAGCCACCCAGGCACCAGGCCACACTGGGATGCTCCATCCATCCGTCCTTCTGGAGCACCCGCATTGCTTGCATTCCAGCATTCCCACCCCAGGGCCAGAGCCTCGTGGTCAAGGGCTCCCTTTAATCTGCAGGTTTCGGAGCACTCCTGTCAGGGCCCGAGGCTGAGCACGGCTTTCACCTCCCAGCACTGCCATAACCATTATTTGGGGCTGAAGAGGCACGCGCCCTCGTGGTGGATGGGTGTGCATGGGCCCTGTCCCCGCAGGCACATGGGGACATGCCTCTGGGCTGGGGACAAATAGCAAGGTGGGGACAGGGACTTCCCCGCGTGCAGGGCATCAAAGGTCTGAGCTGCTCCTGCTCCCCCTCAGAGCCAGGGCAGGCGCCAGCAGGGCCCTTCAACATCCCAGTACTGTAATTAAAGCCAGAACGTGACATATATGCAAACTGGTGTCTGCCACCCAGAAACAGTTCCCATTCCTTTCCCCACGTCCCCTGGTGAGGCACTCACCAGCCAGCCCCATGTCACCAGCAGGACAGATGGCTGCAGGCCTGGAGGGGAACAGAGGCAACAGCCAACCCTTGGGGCAGCATCCCATGCCCAGCATCAGCACCTTGTCCCCAGCACCCACCAAACCAGAGGATGCAGCACTGGTGGGACTGGGCACCACAGAGCCATTGGGGCCATCAACGCACGGGCACCAGCCCCACAGCCCCATCCTGGCTGCCCATGCCTGATGCATTGTGCAGGATATTCACCCCAGCTTTGTCCAGAGGCACTTGCAAGGAGACACGGCACAGGCACGTGTCCTGATGGACTACAGCCTCCTGCTCAGAAGGGATCTCCTACACCCCAGAACTAAGTGCTCATCCCATACCAAGCCTTTGCTACACAACGCTTGCCCCAGCAGCCATCTGGATGCCCACCCTGCCCCACATTCAGAAGGATGTGTAGGATGACGGGGTTCTGAGCCCCCATCCATGCTCCACTGCGCACTAATGGGCTTAGTGACAACAGAGCTCCCGTCATGGCACATCAGCCACCAGCCCTTTGTGGCTCAAGAAATGCCTTCCACTGATGGTCCCTACTTCATTGGGATGGGGATGTGCTGCAGCCCCATGGCTGGGCAGAGAGGCCATCCCCGGGCAGGGAGGAGGCATTAAACCTGGTCACTGGGCACACAGCAGAAGCTGCACCACCCTGACCTTCTCAGGGCAGAGGATGCCCCACAGCGAGAGGGCTCTGGGGCTATCCCCTGCCAATAGGCTTGGGGACATCCCCACCTCACCCATACACAGCTCTGGCTCAGACCCATGCTTTACCGAGAGCCACTCACTCCCCAGCACCCACACATGGACTCTCTGCCCCGGCTACCTTGAGGTCCCAGAAAGGTGGGTGACAGTCACCAGCAGCAGCGATCCACCAGGATCTCCAGCTTCACATCAGCCCTCCCCCTTTGCCAGCAGCTGGGAATTAGTTACCTGCAGCCCAGAGAACAAACGTTCCCAAAGCAGAGTCCTTGCCCAACATAACCCCCCTGACCAGCTCAAATCTGTGGAGTCAGGTTGTTTCCCACTATGGGAAAGCAAAGTCTGATCGGCGGGGCAGGAGAGGAGCTGTGGGGTCCCTGGGAGCACACTGCTGCAGGAGATGGGACCTTCAACCTGAAGTCACTTTGAAAACCAGAGCCCAGCCCAATTTGCTGAGCAACGAGTGGCTCTGAATGGCAAAAATACACCCGAGTGCTGCCATGGTGGTTGTCAAAGGGATGAGGGAGACAACGGCCGTGGCTCAGGACACGGGATGCGAGCGGTGCCATGGGGGTTCCCCTGCAGGTGATGCTCAGAGGAAGGGGGATGCTGCGGCAATGATCCGAAGCCATCGGGGTGGGGAGGCCCCCAGCACACCACATCATGGGTGAGCAGCTGGACCACAGCCCCCACCACCCTCAGCTCCATCCCCTCCCTGCCAGCAGACAGAGCCACCATTGATGGTCGGAGTCGCCTTACCTGCTCCTCGCTGCAGCCAAAGGGACTTCAACAATGGGCTCCTTGTGTGCCCTGGCCGGGGCAGAGCCAGCAGCCCCACGCCTGAAATATAAGCAGGCAAGGCAGCACTTACCGCCCCTGCCCTGCTCCCCGGGGGCAGCATGCCGTCACTGCCCAGACCACAGGGGACTGGGAACACCCCAAAACCCTGTGCCGATTGTGGGCGCACGTGAGCGGGACACAGCCCCACACCGCCTGGGGCAGTTTCTGCTGTCACCTCCTGCTCATCCTGGGGTGCTGGGTACACGGTAGGGATGGGGGATGCCTGTACTGAGGTGTCCCCCCCGTCAGTGCTTGTGTCCTTCCCGCAGCACAGGTGCACCAAATCAGTGATGCTCCCGTGACCCTTTGGTCTGAGCTTCATCTAAGGTCACCACATCATGAGGATCAAACCTGTTCCCATGCAGCCACCCCCCCTTCTCCCCATGCTGGGGGACCTGCTGTGGGTGACACTCCCCACCCCTTCCCAGCTGCGGAAGACAAGCAGAGGGGCTTCACTGGGGTGGGGGATACTACAGCCGGAGGGATGGAGATGCTGCAGGATCCCACAGGGATGCTGGCCTCACTCCATTGCTGTCCGTAAACACTGACATGGGTTTCCTCGCCACAAGAATGCCGGTGCCGGCACCCCAAAGAGGGTGATTTGCCCCTTCCTCAGCTGTGAGTCAGGTGATGGCCACTGCCCCGGGCCGGTGCAGTCTGTACTTTGGGCAATTTGGGATGACAGAGCCGGGACGCGGCGTGTGGGGCTCTGATTGCAGGGTCGGGGGATGCGCTGCTTTGCCCGCCCCCTCTCATCCCATCCCCGCCCAAGCAGCCCCTACCCCAGGGGTATCCCCATTGCCCCATGCACCTGCCTGGGGTATTCCCCTCTTTCCCTGCTCCACAGCAGTACCCACCGGTATTTCCCCCTGCCCCACAGCCCTGCCTGGGGTATCCCATTGCTCCGCAGCCCTGACTGCAATATCCCTCCCTACCACACACTCCTGCCTGGGGTATCCCCAGTGCCCCCCAGCCCCTGCAGCCATGCCTGCCCATGCAGCGGTTGGGTACATGTGCTGGTGTATGGTGTGCGTGCCATGGGGCGTGCGTGTGTGCACTGGTACCGCCGCCGGGCGCCTGTTCACCTGTGTCTGCCTGTGTGTTGAGGTGTCCCTGCCGGCAGAGGGTGTGCGTGTGTGTGTGTGCGTGTGCGTGTGTGTGTGTGAGCGTGTGTGAGGGCGGGGGGAGGGGGGGTGGTGTGTGCGCCTGCGCACAACCCGCCCCCCCGGGGCTGCTGCACACATTCGTGCCTGCAGACCTGGCAGCCGTCGGTCACTTCAGACCCCGCTCAGTTCTGGGGGTGATGCAGCTGATACACCCACCATCACCTGTTGGCAGCACCACCATCATGGGCACCCCAAGGTGACCCCCGAGGGCCAGGACTCACAGCACCCCTGAAGTAACAAGGGCACAAGGCCCTTGGGTGCTACTTGCATGGGCTCTCCTTCAGCAACACGTATGGGTACCCCCACAGCCACCAGTCCTAGCTGGCTGGGGGGGTGGCTTCAGATGCCCTTGGGAGGTGATTAGGGTACAAACAGGTGGCAGAAACCCACCTGGGCAGACAAAGGATGGGTTTGGGTTGCCATGGGCTGACAGAGGCTAACCTGACTGAACATGAAGTCACAGGATGGTGTAAGTCAGATACAGGTTGCTGCAAGGGGATGAATACAGGGTGCTTGGATGACATGGGGTTACAACAGCTGACCCAGCCAGATATGGGATTTTAAGGCTCTGTGGACCATCCAAAGCCAAGCCCCTTGGCTGTGGAGTGCTATGGGGTACAGCCAAGCAGCCATGGAGCTCTCCCATCAGTGCCTGAGCAGAGAGGGCTGCCTGCATCCCACCGTGCTCTTGAGTAGTTAATAAGTTGTAGAGGAGATTTTAGTGCAGGCAGGACCAAGCCCATGTCCAGCAACCACATTCCTTGGGGGCAGGGGGTGTTGGGAATACCATCGCTGCCATCGACACACAAGATTGGGGGGGGGAGGCAGTTGACAGGGGACACTCATGCACCCCAGAGCCATGGTTGGAGCCTTGCCTACACCTGCCCTGTGGGTTTTGATTCCCTTCCTGCTCAGGGTGACAGGGTGACGCTGCTGGGGCAGTTACATGCATTATCAGCTTCCTTCAAGCCCGTGAGATGTGAGCAGGATGAGTAAAGAGATTCATCATCTGCATGGGGATTCCCACCAGCACTCCCTGCCAAGGCAGGGTGGGAGCTGGAGGGCGGCTGGGCAGGGGGTACCTGCACCCATGGGTGCTCCTCTGCTGACAGGCAAAGAGGTTGCCCTTTGCACAGTCATGCTGTTAAACGTGAGCGCTGATAAGAGAGCCCCAGAAATAAGCCAAACCATGACCCTCCAGTACCTCCTTGGGAAGGGGGCAATGGCAAAGCCGAGGGATTTCCAGCTCCCTGAGGAAGGGGTTTCAGAGGGTCAGAATGAGCCATCGCCCTGAAACCACGGTGATAGCCGTGGCTGGTGGCGTCTCGGCCCCCCCTCCCTCCTTTCTCCAGTCTAACCTGGCGCCATCTCTGCAAACAAAGGGGAGGGTGTGGGACACGCAGGTGATGGTGACGATGACGGAGAAGCAGGAGAGGAGCGTCCAGCACTGAAACCCCACCCGGGGCGGGCGCTGGAGCTGGCCCCGCCAGCCCGTATAAGTGCAGGTGCACACAGGTGTAAGCTGATCCCCACCGGAGCAGCGACCGGAGAGCAGCGCGGTCTCGGTCCGTGGGTCCTCCTCCGCCATCGCCCGGCGCACGGCAGCGAAACCGTCCACCATGTCGATGGCTTTGGAAATCAGCGGTGTGGCCTTGTCCGTTCTGGGTTGGTTGTGCAGCATCATCTGCTGCGCGCTGCCCATGTGGAAGGTGACGGCCTTCATCGGCAACAACATTGTGACGGCCCAGATCATCTGGGAAGGGCTGTGGATGAACTGCGTGGTGCAGAGCACGGGGCAGATGCAGTGCAAGGTGTACGACTCCATGCTGGCCCTGCCGCAGGACCTGCAAGCCGCCCGCGCCCTCCTGGTGGTGGCCATCGTCTTGGCCATCCTGGGATTACTGGTGGCCATCGTGGGCGCTCAGTGCACCCGCTGCGTAGAGGATGAGAGCACCAAAGCCAAGATCACCATCGCCTCCGGCGTCATCTTCATCCTCTCCGGCATCATGACTCTCATCCCTGCGTCCTGGTCGGCCAATACCATCATTCGGGATTTCTACAACCCCTTGGTGCTTGACGCGCAGAAGCGGGAGCTGGGCGCCTCGCTCTACGTGGGCTGGGCAGCCTCTGCCCTCCTGCTGCTGGGGGGGTCCCTGCTGTGCTGCTCCTGCCCCCCCAAAGACGACAGGTACACCACCGGCAAGGTGGCCTACTCCGCCCCGCGCTCCGCCGTCACCAGCTACGACAAGAGGAACTATGTCTGAGACCCCTCAGGACCCCCCTCAATTCCCCACCCCTCTCCCCGAGACCCTCATCACCCTCCGGGGGGACAGGAGACAGCGGCACCGGGAGGGGGGGGCGCGAAGGAGGGGACGGCGACGGCCGCAGGGTCAGGGCCGGGCTATGTAAATAGAGACGGTTTCGGTTAAACAAGAGGCAGTTTCGGGTCGTCGGGAGAAGCGGCGCCCGGTGTGCCCCTGCCCACACCTACGGGACATGATAGGGATGGGGAAAGGGATAGGGATGGGAACGGTGCTCCCCCCCCTCGGTATCCCTCCCCCCTCACTGCTGCCGTCCGGGCACCGTCTGTCCCTGTTACGTGTTGTTCTGTACCGGTTACATTTGTCAATAAACGTGTCCTGTTTTGGTAGCCCGAGTATCCTTGGGGATTGAGTGGGCAAGATCCCACCTGGTGCCGGAGGGAGGCCGGGATCCAGCGCCCCAGGAGCCGCTCCGCACCCTCTGCCACCGCAGATCCCGGCGGCACCGGGTTGGGGGCCGGGGCTGTGTGCCCGGCCCGGGGGTCTCTGCTCCGCTCCGCCCCTTCGGGGGCAGCACAGTGGGGCCGGGAGGGGAACGGGCAGCGGCGCTCCCTGCCTGCGCGGTCCAAAGTCTGGCAGCGCAGATGAACACGGAGCCGCAGGGGGCGAGGCCGCCGCGGTACAACCGCTCCCCCCGCCGGGCCCAGCCGCGGCCCCGCAACGCTCCAGCGGGCAGGGACAAAGGGGAAGGAGCGACGCAGGTGCAGGGGCAGGGCCCGGGCCAGAGCAGGCAGCGGGGCCGAGGACCGGGGGCTCGGGGCGGCTCTCGGGAAAGCCCTGCCCGAGGGCACAGGTTCGCTGCCCACGGCCCCGCCGGCGGGTGCAGGCAGGAGCAGGCAGGAGCCGGTAACGGCAGCCCCCGCCCCCCCCTCGGGGCCCCTCCCCGTTCCCCGCTGCCGGCAGCGACAGCGCCCGTCGGGGCGGGGGCACGGCGAGGGGGGGGGGGGGGGGGGGGGGGGGCGGGTGCGGTCCTCCCGCCGCCAGGGGGCGCTCGGGGGCGGGGCCGCCGGCACGCACAGCGTCACTGCGCGCGCGCCCGCCGCCATGCTGCTCCGCCGGCTGCCCCGAGCCCCCGCCCCGCCGCCGACGGGCGCGCGCCCGCTCCCCGCCGCCGCCGCCCGCGACGTGGTGACGTAAGCGCCCCACCGGGGCGGTGGGGGGGGCCGGGGGGGCTCGGGAGGGGCGGGGCTGAACCCCCCCCAAGGCTGGACCCCTCCTCCCCGCGTTGACCACGCCCCCCGCGTTGACCACGCCTCCTCGCGTTGGCCACGCCTCTCCACGTTGGCCACGCCCCCCGCGTTGGCCACGCCCCCCAGCACGCTCTCCCCGCAGCCCCGTGCCGCTGTCCCACGGTGAGGAGCGGGGCCGGTCGGACCGGGCGCCCCTCGTGCTGCTCCACGGGCTCTTCGGCAGCCGCTCCAACCTCCAGGCCGTGGCCAAGGCGCTGGTCCGCGGCGGTACCGGCACGGTGAGGAGCCGGCCGCGCTGGGCAGGGACCGGGGGGTGCGGTGGCAGCGGTGACCGGGCCCCTGCACACGCAGGTGCTGACGGTGGACGCCCGGAACCACGGCAGCAGCCCCCACAGCCCGCTGATGACCTATGAAGTGATGAGTCTGGACGTGCAGCATCTGCTGAGCCGCCGGGGCATCACCAAGTGCATCCTGCTGGGGCACAGCATGGGGGGCAAGACGGCCATGACCCTGGCCTTGCAGCGGGTGGGCAGGGGCTGGGAACAGCGGGGATGGGGGCTGCAGGAACGGGGGTGGCACCGGGGGGAGCCCTGCTTGTCCACAGAGGCAGGTTTACCCCATCAGGGTCAGGGTGCTGGCCTGCTCAGAGCTGTAAGCACAGCTGCAGGAGCTTGCAGATCCCCCTTCTAAGACACAGGGCATCAGGGAAGAGCATGTGGAGCTCTCTGCCAAGGCAGGAGGGAGTTAAGAGGCTCCAATGAGTCACAGCCCTGTGCCACATCCCACTGGGGAGCTCCCAGCTGGCACCCATCTGCCCTGCTTGTGTCCCCAGCCGGACCTGGTGGAGCGCCTCATCTCAGTCGACATCGGTCCCACCTCAACCGCACCCGTCTCCGAGTTCTCTGCCTACATCTCTGCCATGAAGTCAGTGAGGATCCCGGATGGTCTGCCCCGCTCCGCAGCCCGCCAGCTGGCTGACCAGCAGCTGTGTCCGGTGGTCCAGGTAGGAAATTGTGTTCCATGGATGGGGTTTGTACTCCCAGCCCATCTCTGGGACCAGAGGACAAGGCTTTAGAGCCACGAGACTCCCATCATAGGATCATAGAATACTTTGGGTTGGAAAGGACCTTAAGATCATCCAGTTCCAACCCCCCTGCCATGGGCAGGGACACCTCACACTAACCCATGGCACCCAAGGCCCTGACAGAATCATAGACTCATGATAGAATCATGGGCAACTGGAGGACATCGTACCAGGGCTGTGAGGCCACAGGGGAATGATGGAATGGGAGGAGGCAGTGGAGGGCAGGATGGAGGATGGCAGAACAGCTTGAGGGCTTTTTGCTTCTACTGGAGAGTGTGTGATCCCCTTCTGTGGCAGCACCCACAGCTGAGGCAGTTCTTGCTCACCAACCTGGTAGAGGTGGACGGCCACTACGTCTGGCGAGTGAACCTGGACGCTATTTCCCAGCACTTGGTAGATATCATGAACTTCCCCATCTTCCACAAGCCGTATCCTGGGCCTGCACTCTTCCTGGGAGGATCGGACTCGCCTTATATCAGGTGGGGCTGGAGAGAAGCAGTTTGAGGTCAGTGATTTCACTGTGTGCTCTTCTGCAGCTGCCAAGGGTGGGAGAAAGTCCCTGAGATGGGGAAGGTTCTGGAGCGAGCTCTGTGCCTTCAGCAGCCAGTGACAACAGAAGTGCACTGGGAACCTGGGGGCAGCTCCAGGCTTTCCCAGCAGAGACTGGGACGTGGTCAGACCTGGGACCCCTCTGCCGAGGGAGGGAGAGGGCAGATACCTGGATGGGCCTCTCACCACACTTCCCATGGCATGTTCCCTTGTCCTGCAGGTCCGAAGACTACCCGGAGATCCAGCGCCTCTTCCCCAGAGCTGATGTCCAGTACATTGCAGGGGCAGGCCATATAGTCCATCAGGATAAATTTGGGGAATTCATCACTGCTGTCCTCAGTTTCCTGCAAGCCTCATGTGGGTCCTGAGGAGCTCCAGGCAGTGCTGCAGAACTCTGGGCTCTGCAAGAAGGGATTCAGCCTGTGCTGGCTGCCCACCTGCAGCCCGGTCATGCCTGAAAGACCTTGGAGTGGAGAGGCACATCCATCCCACTGAGCTCTGACACCTTGCAGGGACAGGGGGTGGTGACACAGGCCAGGGACACTGCCCTGCCTGCACAGCCTGTCCTGTCCGCACTGGCTTCACTGGGGTACCTCAGACAGTGGGCAGGGGCAGGAGAACCCTCTTGTTCTGCTGCCAGACCACTGGTGATCTGGCTGTTGACTGCAGAACATGCAATAAAGCTGAATCCGTGCCAAGGCAGAAAATGGTTTGGATCTGGCTGTGGAAGATGGGGAGCATTTGATGGGCGCAGGAAGGGGCTCTTGTGTCCTGGCAAGATGGGGTGATGCTTCTGGGCTGTGGGGACAGCACGTGTAAGACATGGGTTTCAGGGTTTCTTGGCTTCCAGGGGAAATTGCATCCTTGGGGTAGCAGGAGGATGAGGGAGTGAGGGAAGCTGCCTCCTGAGCAGGGAGATGCTGTGAGCTTGCAAGGGGGAAGCATGAAAATCCCCCTGGAGCACATCTGCCTCCCATAGCTCTCTCCAGTTCCCCACCTCCTGCTTGCTCAGTGTTCCCAGGAAGGCAACACAAAAGCAGCCACTGCTGGCCAGAACAAGCATCCACTGTGGGCTGTGGGCAGCAGTGAGGAGCCAACTGCTGTGAACCCCCCTTTGTTAGGTGATGGGGCAGAGGCAGCTCTGGGGGTGATGGGTCACCTCTGTCGCAACTGGGGACAGTTAAGAAAAACACCGACCAGCTTTTTGTTCAGTGCTCCAGAGCCAAGTGTCCGATGCTCCCTGCTTAGTTTGGGGTTTGGAGGCCACAAAAGGAAGGGAGGATGGGAGACCAAGGACTGTTTTATTCCAGGTCTGTTTGCAATTGCCTAGCAAAGGGGCACAAGCAGCTGGTTTAGAGATTTGCTCTTTCTGGGCTTTCCCTCTGGTCTGAAGCAGTGCCTCTCCGGAGCAGAGCCTTGAGCTCTCTGCTGTTACTTCCAAATTCAAACACTTGCTGTCCATGTATGGATTTTTTACCTGTGAAGAACATTAGACTGAGAGAGCTCCTGAGACAGGCTACCACAGAACTCCTCTCCTGTGACCAGCTGGGAGATGGGGATAGAGTCATGCCTGGCCCCAGCTACTGGCACACATATCCTTTGGGTATCCAGCTATGAGCTCTGGAGCCCAGGAGCAATGGGGAATTCCTCCCCTCCTCCATGCTGGCTGGGTACTGGGTGTGGGGCACACACAGAAGACTGCCACAGATGTGTGAGGTGAAGAGACTCACCATGGTCAGGAGATCACTGGCCTGGGAAGAGGTAAAACTTCCTGGACATTGTAGTTCGCTCTTTCGATGGCAACTGCTGAGGGAATTTTCCAAAGGAATATTGGACCTGGGGTGAGAATGACAGTGGGGAGAGATGAGAGAAGGTCTGTTCCAGGCATGGGAAGTGTGAGGCATCCCCAGGGGTACCTCCAGGCACATGTGGTGGTGCAAGGGACGCCAAGGGCTGCACCAGCACAACAGGCTCATGCATCCCCACCATGAGGCAGATGCTGATGCCTCCAGAGATCCAGCTGACCTTCCTGGCCAAACCAGACACATTGTGGACAGAGCCTGCTCCCCAGGGCTGAGAAATGGCCTGGCCTGAGTTCTGCTCCCAGCAGCGTTCCTGGTGGCTGCCACAGCTGCATGTGCCTCACCTTTCGGAATAGCTCCTCCAAGTCGCTGTTATAGGCATGGTTTCGAAACTGTTCTATCAGGTGCTGGATGAAAATGGATCCTGTTGTTGATCTTCTCCAGGAGACAGTATCTGAGGACACAGGAGATGCCCAAGTGTGACTTCACTAGGATCTCCCACTGCCACTGTGATCATTGGGAGCCGGAGCAGGAGACAGGTGCCTTCTCCAAGATCATTATATTTGGCTCATCCAACCCACAGCATGGAAAAGGACAGGGCACCCCAGGGAGGACAGAATGATGTATTTTCTTCCAGCCTCTCTGCCTTCCCATGCTCCCAGCACACCAGCTGCATGGCCTGGAGCCATCTGTTAGCCAGCAGGAGCAGACAGGTTCCCCTGGGCAGCCACTGTGGTAAGATCAATCGGCTGGGGAAGGAGCAGAGCTGATGGGGACAGATGGAGGCAGGCAGGGCACAAAGCTCTGGCCCTGGTGCCTCTAAGATGGATCTGTGGGTGTCCTGGAGCAGCTACATACACCAGCATTGGAGGACACTGCCCTCTCCAGAGGCTGTTAGAGCAATGCCCAAGCAGTCACCGGATGGAAGCCTGAGGAGGACATGTGGAGGAGACCCACGGCATCAGGAATAGGAATGCCCACTGCCCTCGCCTGCCCTCAGGCAGGGCACCTACTTCCAGGAGCTGCTCACCAGGTGTGGAGGAATGTAAAGTGGCAAAATCACTCTCCAGGTGGACTTCACAGATGGCGTCATCCTCCAGTGCCGCATGGGTGGTGTGAGCAGAGCTGGGAGCAGGCACGGAGAGGTCTGCAGCATCGCTCACCAGCACAGAGCCCACCTTGCCTGGGAAGGCAGGGCCAAGTATCAGTGATGATGGGTGTCCACCCCTGTCCTGCTCCTGGGGCTCACTGGCTGCTTGCAGGCACCTCATGGTGGGGACTCACCTCCACGGCAGGACTGGATGATGACCACTTTGGGTTTGCCCAGCAGCGCCCGGCAGTGCTGGTTGTTGAACTTCTCATAGATGGTGTTGAGGGAGAGGATGTCTGTGGCCTCGTCTCTGCTCTTGGTCCCACAGAGCCCAGCCCTGACCCCATGGGACATGAAGACCAAGAAGGTGCTGTCAGAGGTGTAGTGCTCTTTGCGAGCCGCAAAATCAGTCATGATCGTGGCCATCTCCTACAGACCAGCACAGGGAAGGAACATGAGGAGTGCCAGCCACCAGCTGTGGGCAGGAGCCACTGCCATCAGGTTCCCTGAGTACCCCAGCACCAGCACACCCAAAGGAGGGTCCCTGCGCCACTCCTGGGGCCAGTGGCAGCCCCTTTACCTCAGCAGATAGGTTGAGATGGATGTCCACCACATAGCCCAGCCCTTCCAGCAGCTTTGTCATCCCCTGCACATCCACTTGAGCCCCATCTCGCCGGCTCAGGTGCTCAAAGTCGATGTTGCAGATGAGGAGGGCCCTGCGTGTTCGCACCTCCCTCGGCAGATGGAGGGGATAGATCTGTGGGAAGGGAGGGAGGTGCAGTCAGCAGCTGGTGGGTGGGTGCAGGAGGGGCTTTCCTTGGGAGGCAGCTAATAGAGGAGGTGCAGTGCTGCAGCATCCACATCTCCCTGTCCCTGGGGCATCTCCCCACGTCTCCTGCCCTGCTCCTCCCTGGCTCCTCCCAGTAAGCCTGGCTTACTCCAGCAGGACGGCTGAGCCACCCTCCAGCTCTCCTCTCCTCTGCCCACAGCACCTGGTCTCCCTCTGTGGCCCTGATGTGCTGGTACTCGCTTAGGGAACACTGCCGGATCCACTGCTGGCCCTGGACGGCAACGAGGGGGCCGGGGGAAGCCAGCTGCGCACCGGAGGGCCCTGCAGGCAAAAAGCCCTCCAGTTACACTGGGATGAGCCTGCAGCAAGAGGAGCCTGTGCCAGGCCATGTACAGGCAAGCAGAGCCTTGGGGGCAGCCCCATTGGGGATGGCCACCCCTGACAGCCCTGTGCTGACTGCATGCAGTGACACTGGGGGTGCCCAGCCACCTTCATGCCTTGGACACTCACCAGGGCCAGGCCTGCTCCAGCATCCTGCTGGAGGTAATGGAAGCGCCAGCATGGGCAGGGACAGACCACGGCCCCTCAGTGCTCACCCATGTCAGTGGCCAGGCCCAGCTGCTCTGCCAAGGTGCCATCGCGCTTCCAGAGGCTGTCGATGAAGATCTGGCTCGCACGGGGCCCCTTCATGCGCACGCAGTCAATGAGGCAGCGAGCCTTGTCTGTGCGCACCACGTACCTGTCCTGCACCTCCTCCACCTCCCCTTGGTTCAGCACCCCTCGGGCCAGCAGCTCATCCAGCAGTGCGGAGATGAGCGCCTTGCTCGCACGCTCCACGAAGTCCAGCCGCACGTTCAGGAGCACCTTGTCTGCTGGGGGGACTCATCAGGGCCCAGAGCCCCCCACAAACCCTCCCGGTGCCCACTGTCCTGCCCCCCGCTCGGGGTGCTTCATCTTCCCTATTGCCCCTCCCGGTGCTGATCCCTTCCTCAACACCCCTCCTGCTGCCCCCCTTTCCCCATTGCCTCCCCCAGGGTCTGCCCCCTTCCTTATTGCCCCTCACAGCTGCTGATCCCTCCCCTGCCATCCCTGGCTGATTCCCCTCCTTCCCCTCCCATCTCCCTTTGTTTCCCACACACCCACAGAAAGTTCCTCCGGGGACATTTGCAAGGAGCAGGGCCCAGGGATGCCCCGTGCTGGACCCCAGCCCATGTACCAGTGCTGTGTCTATGTGCACAGGTGATGCTCAGCACCCCGGCAGTGCTCGGGCAGGACCCCATCCCACCACCAGCTGCAGCACCGGTGGTCGCACCCACCTGTCATCGCCCCTAGAGCGGAGAAGCTGTCCCGGCTTCTTTAGGGAAGCCTCAAAAGGCGTCTGTTCTGCTGGAGGGAGGAAAAGTGAAAGCTCAGAGCTTCACTTCCTGTTCCCTTGCGGCTGGGGCCCTGCTCCTGGGCTGTCAACGGACCCCCAAGCCCCTGCGGTCCTGCGAGTGCACTGTGCCTGGGGCCAGAGCCCCCGTGTCCTTTGCAGCCACGCTCAGACCTCCTGCCGGGGTGCTCAGCATCCCCCCGTGACGCTGGGGCAGCCAAACAGTGTGAGTGTCCCCAGCCCAGCTCCTGCAGGGCAAGGAGGGGCTCCCATCCCTCCTGCACCCCGCAGAGCCAGGCACGGTGCAGCTCCACTCGCAGCCCACAGCCCCACAGCCGAGCGGAGGTGGCCACGAACCAACATCCCCTTCATCCTCACCAGACCCCTCTGAGCCCGAGCTCGGCTCATCCTTTCCTCCTGCCCCGTCCAGGCACCGGTAGCAGCAGCCCACGTCGGGCAGCAGCATCCGGCTCTGCCCGAGGCTCCCCAGCCCTGTCCCCACACGGCAGCCCGCTCAGAACCCAACATCTATGACAGCTTGCGGTTCCCCATAGCGGGGCTGAGCGTGGGGGGGGAACGGGAGTGACACCGGCGGCAGTGAGCGGCAGTGAGCGGCAGGGACACGGGGAACAGGAGTGACACCGGCGGCAGTGAGCGGCAGGGACACGGGGAACGGGAGTGAGCCCGGCCATGGCTGTGCAGGGGCCGCGCCTCCCGGGGCTGTAGTGAGGGCAAACGGACAGCGCTGGGGCCGAGGCGGACACCGACGGGACCGGTTCCACTGCCCTCGACGGGGGGGGCGATACGGGTGCCGAGCCGGTCACGTGATGGTCATTTTACACCACCCTCCCCCCCCCCCGGTGGTTGTCGCCCACCCTGCTCCGAAGGGGCGGGTGACGCGGCCGCCGATTGGCTGCGGCAGGACGCGCTGTGATTTCTCATTGGGCTCCGGCCGCCGCGTCCCGCCCCTCGCCGTGCGTCGGGTCACGGGATAGGCTTACGGGCGTGCCGGAGGGCTCTGGGCGGGGACGCGTTCTCTGTGCTCATTGGCCGGCGGTGCCGGCGCCGCCGGGCGCTGATTGGTTGCGCCGCGCGGGTCGGTGGGGAGGGGCAAGGCGCGGAGCTGCACGCGGCAGAGGCGGGAGCGGTGCGGAAGGAGTCAGGTGAGGCCCCGCCGGTGCCCCCCCCCCCCGTCCGCCCCGCCCCCTTCCCCCCCCCCTGGTCCGGTCCCCTCCGGTCCCCGGCCCCGAGCGCCCCTCGGGCTTCTCCCCGTGGCCGCCCGGTGAGCGAGGCCTCCCGGGCCCTGCCCGCTGCCGGCACCGGTCAGGCGGGGCCCGCAGCCTCGGCCCGGCTGCGCGGCCGGTGCCTCAGGGCCCCGCCGGCCCTGCGGGGGCGGCCCCGAGGTGCTGCCGGGGGTACGGGCCTGATCGCGTTAAAGAGACGGAACGGGCCTCGGAGCTGCCGCCGGCCGGGCGGGCGCGGGGGCAGCCTCCAGATGGGCCTTCCCCCGCGGTACCGGGAACGGCGGTGGGTGTCCCCGGTAAACCGTGTCCGCCGCGGGGCGGAGCTGCGGCTCCGGCCGCGGGAGGGAAGCGGCGGCGGCGCGCACGCCCCTTCTGCCAAGGGCAGCCCAGGCTGGGCCGCGGAGACCCCGCCGGGTCCTGCCGGAGACCCCGCTTGTACCGGTGTCCGCGGCCTAGGCCGGGCACCGGAGTCATCCCTGCGGCACCGCGGACCTGCCGGTGCTGGGGGGCGGTGGTTCGTGGATGGAGACTGTTGCAGCTTTGACGTGTATTTACAATAACCTTTGGCACCCACGTGCTGTGCGCACCGGTTCCCTACAGCAGCAGCTACGATGCTTGTGGCTTTTCCTGCTGAGTTAAGTGAAGGGGGATGAGCTCGAAATAAACTATGTCATATTGGTGGCTCCCAGGATATTATATGGGACAAGGTCTCACAAAGATCCTACCACTGATCTTGTCAATGACCCAGAGAAAGTGTGCAGCTGGAGGTTGATGAAGTGCACAAGCAGCTCAGAGTGCTGTGCAAGGAACTGGAGATGGGGCTGCAACACGGTGGTCTGGTTAGGTTGGCCTTGTACTTCTGGTGAGGCCACACATGTACCAGGGAAAGCAAGCTGCTCAGGAGCAGTCTGTTATGTGAACAGTGAAACAAGGAAGAAGGGTATGAGGTCTGTCCTAGGTGGGTTTTGCCTGGCTTCCTGAATATGTTGAACAGAGGAAGCAGGGCTGGAGGCAAGCAGAACGTGGTCTCTGGTACCTCCCTGAGGAGGAGGAGGTACCAGTCAGCTCAGCTCCCACACTGGTGCAAAGGCAGCAGTGCCCAGCCCTGGTGCCTCTGTGTGATGTGAGGGTTGGTGGAAAGCTGGGCAGAGTTCAGAGGCATTGTACGAGAGTGGGATTAAAGCTGCAAAAAGCTGCCTTGTGGCGAGGAGAACTCCATGTGCTCCATCCTGCGGGAAGCCAAGAGGGGATTTGTCAGTCTGTGTGTACTTGGGGAGGGCACTGTGGACACTCGTGGTGGGTGGTGGTGTGCAAGTGTGCGCCTCAAGACCAGAGCCTGTATTTGGAGTGATACCGGTTCAAGCATGAGAACAAACCTGCCCGAGTCAGCCACGACTCTGCATTAGCTGCCAACTTTAACATGAAGTCTCAATGCTTTTCTTTTCTCAGTAAAAGCAAGGGCAAGTGCTGCTGCTTGGCTGCCAGCTCAGGGACTTGTGTGGGAACAGCCTGGGAGCTTGTAGGGTGCCATGGTACCTTTCAGGATGCTCACTGGAAGAGGAATATGTCAGGAAATGGGGACTAGGAAATAAATGTTCAAGCTTTACTTATAGCTATTAATTTCTAGGAACACACGGATCCCCCTTCCCTCAGCTGCATTTGCAAGAGGCTGTTCATGCTGGCAGTGACAGAGAGCTGATATTTCCTGAGTGAGCCTGAAAAGGGACATTTCCTTGGAGATATCATTGCTGTAGGCTTTGTGGCAGTGCCCTTCTGAGCATCACTTGGGCTGTCTGGCCAGCAGAGTCACTTGGACCTGTCTGGAGCAAGCTAAAAGGAAAAGGAGCCAAAGCAAAAATCAAACTCAAGGGAAGCCTTGGGGCTGTATCTTACCGTGGTACAGCAGCTTTGGAGCATGCTGCTCTGCAGTTGTTGCTCTATCTGAACCTACCAGATGTACTGCCTTGCTTTTGGCTTTGGTTCAGGTGGGTTTTTCAGAGCCACCCTCATCCTGGTGCTGGTAGGAGCAGAGGTGGTGGGTGCAGTGATTCTCCCTGCCGTGGCCTTGCAGCTGGCTGAGCTTTGCTCACCTGGAGGCAGCACAAGGCCCCCCTCACACTTGTGGCTGGGCCACCTCCTTGAGATGTTGCTTTAGTCTGTGCTGGTGGGGATGCAGCTGTAGCCACTCGTGCTCTGGATCCTCATCTTGGCTTTGGAGACCGCTGTCATCTGCAGGAGAGAGGATTTTCACTGGAGGCTGGGTTGAAAATGAGATTGTTTCTTGGGGGTTGTGTGGTTGCGTTGGAGAGGACTGAGCTTTGTTTCACAGGCAAATCAAGCTATATAACCCAACCCCAATTATTTCTACCAGGACAAAATGTGAACAGGAGGAAAAACAAAGGTGATGCATACCTGCACGTCACGCTCAGCTTCCCAGGACAAGAATGTTCCCTCAGGAATTAATAACTAGCAAGCAATTATGGAAGCAGTTTCTCTTCCATCCTTGCTTGCCCACTCCCCAAGGCAGCTTCATCCAGCCGTGGTTCTCTGCTGGTTGGTGTGTCCCTGGATCTTCATGCCAGCTCTTCATTGTGAGACTCCCTGTTGCTGCTCGCAGGAAAATGCCAGCATTTGCAGAAGCAACCAGAGCACTTTTTAGAGAGTGATGAATGGAGAAGAGAGCTATTTAAAATAATTGCTTTGCTCTTGGCAAATTAGCGTAACAGATTAATCCCTGCTCACAATCCCTGGCTTGCTCTCCAGGAAGATGCCTGTGCTGCTCTGGAGCAGGGAGGAATTTTGTCCCGGTGCTTTGGGTAAGCTCCTCACCGATGTAATTGCTTCCCTTCTGTTCCTCCCTCACAGTCCTGCAGAGACTGTGCAGTTACAAAAGGATAGGATTTCCCTTGGGAGGGATCAGATGATTGGCTTATAAATAGTAAATGCTTCTTCAGGCCTACTTCTGAGTACATGTTGGTCGGTTGCTCTGCTTGGTTGCCGTCTTGCTCTCTGCCTTTGCAACAGGTACAACTGCACCTGCACCTCGCAGAGCAGAACCCAATCCAAGGAAATCATGTGTGTTTCCCACCAGAGAGGGGGAATTCTTGTGTGGAAGGAAGCACCCTGGTGCAAGGTGCTGCAGCTTTGGAGCCAGAGCTTCAGACCTTGCAATGGATTTGAACGGCTCCGGCAGCTGTAACAGACTGTGCTGCTGTATGTGCTGGAGCAGTGCCTGGTTCCCTGCCTGCACAGGAAAATCAGCTCTTTTAACTGGGAATGTGAGCAGAAATGAAATTGAATCACATTCAGTGGTTAAATCCAGTTTGAAATGAGCCTGTTTATGTAGACTCATAGAATAGTTTGGGTTAGAAGGGACCTTTTTGAAGCTCACCCAGTGCCAAACCCCTGCCACGGGCAGGGACCCCTTCCACTGGAGCAGCTGCTCCAAGCCCCTGTGTCCAACCTGGCCTTGAGCACTGCCAGGGATGGGGCAGCCACAGCTTCTCTGGGCACCCTGTGCCAGCGCCTCAGCACCCTCCCAGGGAACAGCTTCTGCCCCAGAGCTCAGCTCAGTCTCCCCTCGGGCAGGTTCAAGCCATTCCCCTTGGCCTGTCCCTACATCCCTTGTCCCAAGCCCCTCTCCAGTTTTCCTGCAGCCCCTTCAGGCACTGGAGCTGCTCTCAGGTCTCCCCTTCTCTTGTCCAGGCTGCCCCAGCCCAGCTCTGTCCCCTGGCTCCAGAGCAGAGCTGCTCCAGCCCTCGCAGCATCTCCATGGCCTCCTCTGGCCTCGCTCCAACAGCTCCAGGTCCCTCTTGTGCTGCTGCCCCAGAGCTGGATCAGGACTGCAGGAGGGTATCCCCAGGGCACAGCAGAGGGGCAGGATCCCTGCCCTTGACCTGCTGCTCATGCTCTGGGGGTGCAGCCCAGCACAGTTTTCCTGCCAGAGAGTGTGTACTGGTAACAGGGAGCCTCCTCTTGAAGCCTGAACTCTCAAAGCCCTTTTTGGGCTGTCCCAGGAGAGGAGCATTACATGTCTCTATATTCTGTTTAAGCACGTATCAAGTTTCTGACTGCGGAGGCTTCCATTTATGTTGTATGTTTTTGTAGTGCCTATTCCTTTTAGTGTGTGATACAGAGCAATACCAACCTTCCTTCCCTTGTGCATCGTACTGCTTATCTTCTAGGTAGAGTGTTTGCTCAACAGTGTGTTGGACACAGCTGATCTCAGGCAATACAGACCCACTGAGGTCGGCTCTCCTGGGTGTACATGACAGTGTTGCTTTTCCCAACAGATGTTTTAATGGGGGTGGAAATACCACCCTGCCTCCTGCGAGGATGTGGGTCTCATCACACTGGGGAGGACGGGCGCAGCATTCATGGGGGGGATGTGGTTTACCTGAGCCTTGGGAAGGGAGTTAGAGAGAGATGAGGCACATGGGACTGTTTGGATAGCAAAGTACAAGCTGGATATTGGGGACCTCTGGCTGAGACCTAGCAAGAAGCTGAGCCTGCTGGCTTCTGCAGGGGCTGCTTCTGCATCAGCTCCATCCATCCTGGCAGCAGAGGCAGAGGTAGCCACTGATCACAAGTTATCTGCTCAGGGGCAAAGTCTTCTATCTGAACTTAAGCCCACATTCGTGGCAGGGTACTCTCTAGAGCTCAGCTTTCTTCCATTTCATGGCTTAGACAGCACTGACTGGAAAGCGGAGTCATTGTTCATTTTGCAACCTGACCAGTTCTTCATTGCAAAATGAGACTGTGGGATTGTTCTCTTGGGCAGAACGTGCTTGGACATGGCACTGCTTGTGAGTGACAGCTTTATGGTAAGGACCCTCAAAGCATTTCTACTTCACAGTCGGTTCAACTGCTTAGACTGCCAGTCTCTGAGCGTCTCTGTTGCAAGCAAGCCCTGCTCAGAGCACAGGGTGCAGTTTGCATTGTTCTTTCTGGAAGCTTCAGAGGGGGTTTTGTTCTAGAAACTTGTTGAAGCAGCCAGCTTTCCCTGAGCGGATGAGTGCCTTGTGGCAAGCCAGTATAAATCTGTTCATCACCTCTCTTATTTCAACTGTGCTGCCTGGATTCACAATAGATTTCTCTTTAAGCCTTTCAAAGTCTCTTGTGGAAGTGCACTCTGGCTGGAGCATGGCTGGCACATAGCTCTTGGTGCCACAGCACGCAGCGGGGCAGAGCCAGGTGGAGCTCTGTCTCACTGTTTTAAAGGGAGCATGGGAAGCTGTTGTTCTTTCAGGGTCTCATGGATGAGGCCCCTGTACCCGGGCTGAGAACATTGCACGAGGGGACTTGGCTGCCAGCTCCAAGCTTGGGTCGGTGTCTGCGCTTCCTCAGCCAATGGGTTGGGATGTGCAGGGTTGGGAGAATGTGAGGAGCCCTGGAGCCATTGCTTTTCACCTGGTCAGCATCGTTTGGCCTTGTACTGCTTTCTGGCTAGCCTGCAGAGCCCCCTCCTGCCTCCCACCAGGTCAGGGCTGCAGCTGCCCCAGGGCCAGAGGCACTTCTGCATTTCTTCCCTAATGATACACTGGATTTCCCAATGGCTGGAGTGATTTGTTCGTACTGGGAACTGGAGCAAGCCCGTGGCATCCGGCTGCAAGCCAAGAAACCTGTGCTGCACTGGAGGGCAGACCTGGGTGAGGGGAAGAGTCTCTTCAGGCCCAAGGCTTGGGGAGGCTGATGGGAAGTGGAGCAGCCGGTGTGTGATGGGGCAGAAAGCAGACGGGGGAACTCCAGCTGTAATGTACTGGGGGTGGTGTGGTTGGAGGATGCACAGTGACGTGGGATTTGGTGAGCTCATCTGGAAGCATCAGAGATGCTTTTAAAAGGGTTGCTTGACATACCACTGATGATGCCGTCTCTGCCGTGTGTTGCCGGTGATTGGAGGTGTTGTATTTTCCCTCTGGCTGTGCTGAAGTACAGCTCATGTTTCGAAGTTCTGTTGTCAGCTCTCCTGCATCCTTGGGGAGGTCTGGGCCCTTGTCAGCTCCTCATTCCTTCTGCAGTGTGATGAGTGGTGACTCCAGGGTCTGTCACAGCCTGATGCTTGAACATCCTCTGTATGTGGGAGCTATTTCCTTTGATGCTTTTATTATTATGTTTAAAGCTGAGGCCCTCATGGCTTGGGGAGCTGCAGCTGAGGTCTGGTGTGGGGAGGATCTGCTGCTCCTGGGCAGCCATTTCCCTGCAGTCCCAATGGGTTAGACAGCAAATGGCTGGAATCCCTGCAGGGGGATTAACTCTTCCTGGGGTATCAGCTTTTCTTTCTGTGTATTCGCATCCTCTGTGCCTCTACACAGTGTGCTTGGTTCTTCTCAGTCCTCTGCAAACAGACTCACCTGCCTGAGGCTGTTTACCACCTGCCTGGTATGGGGAGAGATCTGCTTCTGGAAAGTGCCAGTGCTTAATAGTCAGGGGAGCTCCTGGCTTGTGGTTTTCATAGGCACATCCTTCCCAAGCAGCTGACAAGAAGCTCTAGGAAAGGAAAGCTCCCAGTGCCCCCAGTTTCTGCACACTTTCTCTGGCTACCTGGTGTTATCCAGAGGTGGATGTGTGTGCAACCCCAGCAGGCAGCTGTGGGTATGGAGGGAGCCTGGGCAAAGGGAAATAGCATCTTGCTTGCAGCAGGGAAACCTCTCTGTCTGGACCTGGTCTCCGTAAGGTGTCAGGGTTGTGTGTGCTGCCTCTTTTCCTTCTGCAGGAAGCAGGAATAACACTGTGTCCAGGGAAGGGGACAGAGTAGAGGTCAGCAGTGCAGAGAAGTGGTAGCCTCACTGAACTGATGGGCTGTTAACCAAGTGGCTGAATTTTGGTACTGCTGCTCACTCTGGCACTGCTGTGCTCGGGTTGGTACTAATGCTTGTGCAGTATGGTGCCTTTAGAAAGTAGTTTTATTACCACATTTAGGGAGTCTTGCCAGGATAAACCACTGCTGTATGTCCTTTCTCTTCCTGCTCCAGCACCCACACTGCTGCCTTGCCCAGGGCCTTGTTATCTCTTAACTCAGGCAGGTGAAATGCGTATTGGGCTCTGAATGTCTGTTATTGTACTCTGGGCTTTCATGTTTGGATTTAACTGCCTGCTTGATTTCAATAGAGAAGTGCTTGTTTAAGCTGTGAAGTCCCTGTTTTCCAGGGGATTTTGAGCCCATAGTGCATCGTCACAGTGGCAGTTGTTACTAAAGGGCACATGATAACAAGACTACACAATCTTTTCCTTACAAGTCCTGTGGTGAGGGCAGAGGCCGTGTGGGAGGCTCCCAGGTATCGGAGCCTTGTGCAGGAGACCCAGGAGCAAGTCCCAGGCTTTCCCTGTAGCTTTGCCACATTGCACCATCTTATGGGGCAGTGTCAAGTGCCCCTCTGTCTGCAGTGGGCACGGGACCTTCAGCAAAGCTCCTGCAGCAGCTTTGCTCTGATCCTGCTGCTGCTGCTGGCTGTGAGAGCTTTGTTCCTGTTCCCCAGCCGAGCTGTCGTGGTCCTTCCAGTGAGCATCTGCAGTGCTTGGTGAGAACACTGGTGGGAGCGGGGGCAGCATCTCTCAGAGAGGTGACCTGGGCAGAAGTAATCTTCGCCTTTAACATTAAGTGATGCTGTTGGTTCTGTTCATGAATAGCATGATACCAGGTGTTACCAGGGCTCCAACTCTAGAAGAGCAGATGCTTTATCTTTGCAGCACAGCTGGTTGGTAGCGTGAAGAGCCAGGTTGGGGCTTTTCTGCTGGCTGAAGGTGGCGGATGAGACTTGGTGGAGGAAGTACTGATTAATGGAGTTGCATCAAGCTGAGATCTGATGGGCTTAAAGAGAAGCAAGGTCTGTGGGGAAGCCCCTGCAGTGCCTTCAGATGAATAAATGATCAGAAGAAATTAATGGCCTGGCATGGTTTTGTCTGAAGAATTGGTGATGTCCTTTCTTGTGCCTGTGGCTGACTCACTCTATTGGCTGTTCCCATTAGAAGAGCTGGTAGCCTCTAGCATCCAAGACACTGTGCTGCACCTAGGGCTGCCTGCAGACAGCCTGTGGGCAGCTGCAGGGGGAATGTCCTGTTACCGGCAGGCAGCCAGCATGGGCGGATGCAGACCACAGGGGGAGTGGATGCGAGGGCTGGGACGTGCCAGCAAGTGAGCCACAGCCTTCGCTCCTGTCCTTTGCACTCCTCGGACTGGCATAGAACTGCTTCGTGCCTCGTCTGTTCTTTGCTCTTTCTCCTTTCTGGAACTTTAAAAGTGAACATATTCATTTTGCTCATACTGCTCCCTGGGAAATGCCACCCCCAGCCATGGCAGCCAACAGACCATACCTTCCTGCTGCCTGCCTTGCACTCGAGCAGGAGGAGCGCAGCCAAGCACTTCTGGATGCTGGATAAGGTGATCTTAGAGCCCGTTTGTTCAGCAAGGGGAGTAAATTGAGATTTTAGTTTCATATCAAACACTTGAATGCAGGCGTTCTGTGCAGATCTAACTGCCTCATTAGGAAACAGTGTGCAGAGCTTCCATTGCCATTGCTAAACGGGGCAAAAGAGGAAGCAAAAGAGTTTTCATCCGGTGAAGTGGGCTACGAGTTTTAGTTTCTAATCAAATACAGACTTGATGGGAAGTGAAACCCCCTTCTTCCCACCGTTCTTATTCCTCCCCTCCCCGCCTGCATTTGCCCTTCTTCAGTCGGTGTTTCTATTAGAGGAATTTCCAGAAGTATGTGTGAAGCAGTCCCACCTGTGGGCTTGGCTCCTTTCATTGCAACACAGGAGGAAGTTACTTCTCAGAAAGCATTCAGTAGGGTTTGGAGCAGAGGAAGTCACATTTTCAGCGTGTTTTCCTGATGACAAAGTAGACAGAATTGAGGCTTGAGCAAGCAGATGGTTCATATGTCAGGGTTCCCTGTGGGAGCACAGTGGGCAGGATCCCACCGTGTGTAGTTGTGCCGCTTTCTCCCACCCCAAAGCACTGCAGAACAAAGGGGTGTTATGGGGTGATAGAAGACGGGGAGTCAGATGCCTTGTCGGGTGCTGGCAGGAGGAAGGTGACCATCTGGTACTTCAGCAAAGATGATGGAGACTGAGCTGAGCTCTGAGGCAGAAGCTGTTCCCTGTGAGGGTGCTGAGGCGCTGGCACAGGGTGCCCAGAGAAGCTGTGGCTGCCCCATCCCTGGCAGTGCTCAAGGCCAGGTTGGACACAGGGGCTTGGAGCAGCTGCTCCAGTGGAAGGGGTCCCTGTCACGGGAGTGGATGAGCTTTAAGGTCCCTTCTGGCCCAAACTAGTCTGTGATAAAAGTCCCCTGCCCCTTGGGTTTAGATACAGGACGTCAGATGCATTTCAGGTTTTCCTAAACATTTCAGAGGCAGGGATTTGATCCGTAATGAGTTTCAATACAGTTATTAGAGGTCAGAAGTCCCAGGCTGTGCCCCTGGCACTGAACACGTTTCTGTGAATGGCAGCAGATGAGTATAAATCCTCAGGCTCCATTCAGTCATGTGCCTGTCCTCATATCCTGTCCTGGTGGAAGCTGCCAGCAGGGAGGGGACAGCGCGTGTGGGTTTGTGCAGCTCTTGCTGCTCAATAAGCAGGGCACATGCTATATATATCCAATTGCCTTCTCTTTCCTTCTATTGATTGCTGGGGATTTCCCTTTCTACGAGTGCCTTTAGAGAGGATGTCATGCACAGGGCTACTTTTAGCACCAGCTGAGCTCCTGGTGGAGGGCCTTAAGCTCACCTGAACTTGCTGTGCTGTTGCTTGAGGTGAGCTTATTAATGAAAGCAGGTCAGTGTGCAAGGCAGCTTCACGTGATTTTCCCCTGCTAAAGTGCAAAGCAATGTTGAAGGCTCTGGGTGCCAAGAGATTAAAGACCAGAGGTTCCAGTTTAACCTTCTTAAACCAGAGGTTTTTGGGGGTTGGGGTGGGAAAGGGGAATTGTTACAGGCCAGGTTAGGTATTGCTCACTATAGGGAGGGATACAACCCCCTGGAAAAGCCTCAGGAAGCTTGCCTGTGCTTAGCAAACAGTGACATTTTGAGCACACCGTCTAATCACAAGTGAGCTCTTAACTTACTAATACCAGTTCTTGAGGGTTTTCCTCTCATCCTGTGGTCTCCTGTCTTCCTGTAGCTTGATGGTGGAAACCCCGAGCAGATGTTCATCACTCTGCTTTAGAGCTTCCTTACCGTGGCAGGTGGAGTTGTGTGCTTCACTGGATAACAGTGCACTTATTGCCAGTTTGAGAGAGAAACTGGGTTTCCAGCAGCAGGGAGGAGCATCCAGCACAGACCTGTGTTCACAGCCGTGTTTCAGGTGTTGCAGTCAGTGCTGCAGACCCTGGTGCAGGATCCTCCTCGTCGGTGCAAGCTGATTGTGGGGAGGCTGCCAGGGAAACTGGGCTTGGCTTGGGTAAGTCAAGAGAAGGAATCTTGATGCTGTGTTATCCTCTCGGACATGCTCTGGTTTTGGCCGTAGCTTTTTCATGTACATGTTTATGTGGGTAGCTAAAAAATGCTTCGTTTTATTCCCACGGAGAAAGCAGGAGGCCTGGGCAGAGCTGTGGCTGTGCGGGGCCATCCCACCCCTGAGGAATGCGATCGCCTGCAATAACAGCAGCACTTTTCTTTCTTTCAGACACTGTTTCTATTGACTGTCTGTCCCAGGGGTGGGTTCAGGTACTCGCAGGCAGGTACCAGTTTAGTCTAGTACCTGTCTGGAAGCCAAAGGCATCCTGCCCAGCCTTCAACTGCCTTTACTGGGGATATAGTTCCCCCATTGGTCATGTTCTCTGTCTGGCTGCAGGCAGATGCCTTAGACACCTTCAGGCTTCTAGAATAACACCAAATGAGTACATTTACACACCTGTATAGAGAATCGTCACAGACTGCTTTGGGTTGGAAAGGACCTTAAAGCTCATCCAGCTCCAACCCCTGCCACGGGCAGGGACCCCTTCCACTGGAGCAGCTGCTCCAAGCCCCTGTGTCCAACCTGGCCTTGAGCACTGCCAGGGATGGGGCAGCCACAGCTTCTCTGGGCACCCTGTGCCAGCGCCTCAGCACCCTCACAGGGAACAGCTTCTGCCTCAGAGCTCAGCTCAGTCTCCCCTCTCTTGGGCAGGTTCAAGCCATTCCCCTTGGCCTGTCCCTACATCCCTTGTCCCAAGCCCCTCTCCAGGTTTCCTGCAGCCCCTTCAGGCACTGGAGCTGCTCTCAGGTCTCCCCTTCTCTTGTCCAGGCTGCCCCAGCCCAGCTCTGTCCCCTGGCTCCAGAGCAGAGCTGCTCCAGCCCTCGCAGCAGCTCTGTGGCCCTTTACTGGATTCAGTCCAACAGCTCCACATCCCTCTTGTGTAAAGGAATAATAGAAGTGATATTTGTAATAGCAACAGGGCTGAAATTGTGTTGCTGCTGTTTGTTTGAAGTTGTTTAAAATACCCAGATGGTGATTATAAGCATATGGCAGTTGGATGCTCCAGAGAGCCCTGAGCCAGGCTGGGAGGGCTGGTGAAAGGTGGAGAGCAGGAGCAGTGCTTCAGGGCTTTATCTTTTGCTTTCTGGTGCATTTGGGTCACGTATTTGAGACCCTTTTCTGCAGCCACAGAGTCTGCCTTTCAAAGAAAACTGCAGCTGTCAGAGACTCCACAAGTTGATGAGAATCAGAAGGCTCCTGATGGGTAAGGAGTGTTTGCACAAAGACCAGTTCAGACTGGGCTGCTCCAGCCTGGACACTTGGGATCTGACCTTAGTAGCACAGGCACCATTTCCTTGAAGCCGTTGTTGCTTCCTTCCTGAGCCTGAGTTAAAATCTGGTGTGGAGAGGGGCAGTGGCAGAGCAGGAGGAAGCCCAGGACCCACATCCCTCAGGCTGCCAGCAGAGGACCCAGGGAGCAGGCAAGAGCCTGGACTGCAGCTGAGATGAGTCCCTCTGCTCTGCTTTGGGTAGGGACCAGGCGATTGTGCTTGAATAAAGGCTTAATTGTGAATCCCAATGTCCCAACTGCCTCTTTGTTTTGTTTTGTGTTTTGTTTGTTTTAAGGAAAGCAAACAGATCTGGAGAACTCTGGGCCGGAGTTCCAGGGACTTGGGCAATGTTTGCCAGAGCCGCGCTCCTCGTCTCCCTCAGTGCAGTGGTGACGAAGTTCAGCTTGGATCCCTCCTCTGCCAGCTCAGGACGAAAGGCCAGGAGGGTGGGGGAGTTCAGGGGCAGCTCTTTAAGGTTGCACCAGTGCCATTGGGATGAATGAGGCTCTGTCTCGCTCTCCGCTGGTGCCGCAGCTTCTCACTGGCCAGGATGGGAAGTGACTCAGCACAGCGATGGCAGCGCCTTTGCCAGGCCTGTTCTCTGCCAGTGCTGGAGGAAGAGGAAGGCAAGAACATCCCTGGGTGCTGCTGCCACCTGGTGCCACCAGCCCCTCAGAGCTGTGCTTTCCACTCTCGCAGCACTGGTAAGAGGAAGGTGATCCTGAGTAACACACATCTGTAGTCCTCACTGCAGAACCTGGGGCTTCCTTCACAGTTTCCCCCTTGAAATCCTGATTTCACTGTCATTAATGTGAAGGGAGGAGCCAGGCAAGCAGGCTGCTGCAGTTCATGATGCTTGCAGTAACTGTGGTGCTGGATAGCAGTGTGCATTAGGGGCTTGGGCTCCGTGCTCTTCCCTCGTAATCCTCCACAGTGCAGGGACATCTGGCTGGCATTGCTGCAGCCAGAGTCCATCAGTGTCTGCCTGCCCGTGCACTGCCGTCTGGCACATGGTGTGCTCTGGTTCCTCTGTGTATCCATCTCTCTTGACTGCTGGCTGAACGAGGTGTGACAGAGGGAAAGATGGGACAGATGCAGTAGTGCTGGAAAAGCAGTCCTGCAGTTTGGGTTGCCCCATAAGGCTCTCTCCTTCCCCTGGTTTTTCATTCTTCTTTAACACAGGTTGTTCTTAGACCGCTTTGGTTGTCACCCCAGGCCAAGCTCTCCCTTGGGCAGCAGAGTGGGTGCTAGGCTGTCACTGCCTGTGCATCTTGGCCCTCTCCTATCCAGTTTGGCATCTTTCAAATTCGGGTGGACTTTTTCTTCCCCCAGCTCTGGTCTTGTTTGCCCATTTCCCCCCCTGCTCTGTCCACACACTCTTCTACATTCCCGAATCCTTCCTGTTTCTTCCACTCTTAGCAGTCCTCATTTCTGCAGCACTCACCAGCATGAACCCTCAGACTGCCTGTGCCCTGGTGCCATCCTAGTGCCTGCTCAGCTCAAGCAGTCTTGTTTCCTGTTGCCACCAGCCTCAGGGTCTGCACTGCACTTCCCAGGCTTTGCCATCTCCAGCCTCTCTCCTGACACTTATCCAAGACTTTTCAGGTTCATTCCTGCTTTGACAGTGGTGTTTCCATGGAAGAGCTCTGGCCTCGGCCTGCCGCTGTGCTGCAGGCTCAAGGCTTGGGTTGGATCTGATGTGGTCTTCCCTAAACAGGAACTTTTGTCAGCACCAAGCCCATGGCTGCTCGGGGCACACCTCTGACTTCTCCAGTCTTCTTTCTCCTTGCTTTCACTGTAAAGGAGGGGAAAAGACAACACACACAATGCTGACATCCCCTCCGGCCTCAGGGATTGTCCCAGAGCTCTTCTTCCACTGCTTCAGGCACAAGTTCTGCTTTGTTTTCTTGCCCCTTACCCTGTGCTGCCTCTTGCACCATTCCCCTACCCCCTTATTCTCAATGTCTCACCAGCTCCGAATCCTTCCCTGTGCTGTGCAGTATCTCCCTAGTAGAGGCAAAGCTCCCTCTGCTCCTGCTCTTCCTGTGGCTGCCTTTTCCCCCCCCTCACCTGGTAAGTCCCCTCTGCGTAGGCCATTCGGACCAAGGTCCTTCATCTTCTCAACCTGCCTTGCCCACTGCTCTGGAGCTGCTGCTGCAAATACCTGGAGCTTGGCAAAATCTCCCACTTGTTTTCACCCCCATCACTGTTCAGGAGGGGTGACTCCATCCAAGCAGCTGTGCATCTGAAATGCCTTCCCTGAGCTCGCTCTGCTGCTCCTTCAGCACTTCCATAGGGATCTGCTCTCCCAGTGCAGCTCTGGTTCCCATCCTGCTTTTGCTCTGAGCTCTCTGTACTCTTACCTGGGCACACACTCCTCTATAGCTGGCACATGCGTGTGCTGTTTCCCTCCTTGATGCCAGGTTGTCAGCCCAGCAGGGCTGGGTCATCTGTTCTGGTCTTAACCCCATGACTGATAACGGTGCTGGCTCAGACGTGGCCTCTGGCATCTTCACTGGACATTCTGGGAAAGCGCCAGTGGCATCACAGAATCCCAGAGGGGTTTGGGTTGGAAGGGACCTTAAAGCTCATCCAGTTCCAATCCCTTCCCATAGGCAGGGACCCCTTCCACTGGAGCAGCTGCTCCAAGCCCCTGTGTCCAACCTGGCCTTGAGCACTGCCAGGGATGGGGCAGCCACAGCTTCTCTGGGCACCCTGTGCCAGCGCCTCAGCACCCTCACAGGGAACAGCTTCTGCCTAAGAGCTCAGCTCAGTCTCCCCTGGGGCAGGTTCAAGCCATTCCCCTTGGCCTGTCCCTACATCCCTTGTCCAAAGCCCCTCTCCATGTTTCCTGCAGCCCCTTCAGGCACTGGAGCTGCTCTCAGGTCTCCCCTTCAGGAGCCTTCTCTTGCCCAGGCTGCCCCAGCCCAGCTCTCTCAGCCTGGCTTTTTGAGGGCCTTTCTCCTCTGCTATGGTGCTGTGGAGTCAGGAGCATTTCTGGCCACAGCAGCTCTCCTGGTCTCTCTGCAGTTCTGCAGTGAGCTGCCTTCTGTGTCCTGCTCTGTGCTCTTGAGTGCAGTCCCGTATTTGAAACATGAATGTTCCCGTTTCAAACACAAGAAGAGCCTGATCAGTCTTCAGAGAGATCTTGGTCATTTCCAATATGAAGGCAAGCACTCTGAGGGCAGGTGAGCCAGGGTGGCTCCACTCTTGGGCACTGTGGTTCTGTATCGTGGGCTCAGCAAGGTGATGTCTGTGTCTTGCTCCTTGCTGGTCTGAGACCGTGCCTTGGTACTCAGGGTGGGCAGTGCATATGCAGTGTCATGGCAGATGTTCCCCTGGAAGAACAACTCTTGTACCCTCCCTGCCCCTCACAGCAGGTTGGCTTTGAACATGAGATGTGCTCTGCGCTCCCGAGTCTCTGACCTCAGGAAGGTGTAGGCTGTGTTGAGGGCATCACCAGCTCTGCGTGCCCAGGGACGTGTGGGGAGTCAGGAGTCCAGACATGGACAGGAAGAAATCCCCCAGGATCTGATCCATTGACATGGTGTGAGCAGTAGAAAGGATAGCTGTTTTCATAGGCTTGGTGGGATTTATCTAACTCTGAAACTTCATCTGCAGTAATTGGATTGAGCTATATCCTTGTCAGCAGAGTTACCCAGAGCTGACTGTACTTTGCATAAATACTTAAACATATCGAACATCTCTTTCTTTATAGATGTATTTGTTAGGCTGCAGATGGGAGCTTGTTTTGCCTTGGATCACCGGGTGGGTTTTGTCTCTGTGCTTCAGACTTGCTGTCTTAGCTTTGGCCGCCTGGAGGCAGCTGTAGATATGGCCCTAACATCCTGAGGACAGCATTCCCCATCTCTGCTCTTCTCCGTGTCCAGCAGCCCCAGCAGAGGTGGTTGTGGGGTCTTCCAAGGTGCGTTTCCAACAGCCCTTCACCTGTGGGTCATCCTGGACCTCCGAGTTCACACCTTGCCTCTGGTTACACCCCAGTGCAGTTACATTAGGATCACTCAGTGCTGCAGGGCAGTCTGAATACTTTGACAATTTCTCATCATCATCTGGTATTGCTGTGACGTTCCCAAGCTCCGGTAGCCCAATCTTTTCTTGTTAATAGTTACTCAGCAGTAAAAGTGTTGTTGTTGTTGAAGGCCAGCTGGTAGCTGCCTTCATTAGAGACAGCCCTTGGACCTGTAATTGTGCTTAAAATAACAAAGACCATCCCTTACAATTAGCCTTGCACATAACTATGTGGTCTGAGTATTACATTTTAGCCTTTAATTAGTTGAGAAGCTTGAGATGGTTATTCTGTTTCATCTGGGATCAAACCAAGGCTAGTCAGGGTCCTGATTGTTTCTTCTAACACCCCTAGTTTAATATGGGGACGTGCTTTTCCCCAAGAAGCACATCAGGACTAACTCTACCGTTTGAGCTGAGCACAGGAACCTCACTCCAACTGCACACAATTGGCAAAGGTTTATGAGCAATTAAAATGGAGCCTGGGACTGCTGGAGGGGGCACACACCTCACCCAGGACAGGCACGGAAACCCACGTCACAGCAGAGCCAGCAGGGCTGGAGCTGCAAGCCTCATTTGCTGCCTTTCCCACCTTCCCAAAGCTCCACGTGCCCTAATGAGCATCCTCCTTTCTGCCATCCATCCTTCCCTCCCTCCCTCCCAGGTGAGTGCAGGAAGCACCTGCCCCGTTCCCTGTAATTCAGTGTTTCCTGGCTCGCTGTTGTTAATCTGTGCTCAAGGCCATTAAGCTGTTCACAAGCTTGTCTCTGAGGCTGCTGTAAGCACAGGCTGGTGAAGCAGCACCGCCATGAGACGTGTTCCATCTGATTTCTCACAGCCTCATGTTTGCTTGGAGAGTCAGGTTTGCCAGCACATGCTCAGTTCCATCCACCCTCGCTGGCCTTGCAGCTGAGACACAAACTGGTGTTTGAGTCTAGAGCTGCACTCAGGAAGTGGAGAACAGCTTCTGGTGGTCTGTGAAGTGTCACGCTCAGGTGGAGGCTGACGATGCTGCAGGAGGATGGGCGCAGCTCCATGGGCTGCTCCGTCCTTCCATCCAGGCTCTTCTCACAGCCCCTGCATCTCTTCCAGCATCGGGAGCAGAGGGTTCAAGACAGCCGCTGGTTCGGTCACTGCCAGTCTGTTCAGCACCGGGAGAGGCAAAGATCCCTGCAGGGAATAACGTGGAGGCAACAAAGTGTACGATAACGCCCAAGGTACACAGAGAAGTGGCCATGGGAGAGCACACTCAGGGTTTTATGAGTGTTCTCAACTCTGACACTTATTATGAGAGGGCTTGGCCCAGAGATAAACAGTTCCAGGGTATAAACATGCTCAAGTGAAGTGAGTTGTTTCTCTGCTTCCCCACCCCAGCTGTGTCAGGCAGCATCACCCCATGGCCCAGCACTGCTAGTGCTGCCTGTGCCTCCTGCCCTCCGGCAATGGGCCCCAGCCATGGGGCATGAGGCCCACACTCTGCCCATGTTCATGCCCCCCAGAACAGCACAAGGCCCTGGGCCATGGTTGCCACCCATGTGTGGAAAGGCATCATGCTCGTTTTATCTCTTCACTTTCGTCCTTTTTGTTTTGTTGAGGTCTGGTCCCCTCTTCAGCCTCCTTGGCTGCACACAGCAGGGGACCAGCTCTACCCCATTCCCTGTGACCAAGGTTTTAGGGGAGCTTCTGACCTGGACTTTGGGGACTCCAACTTCCTGCATGTGAAACAGCTCCTTGAGCAGGAACAGCAGTAGATGCCAGCCTGGAGCAGTGTTGGGCAGTGGAGCTGGGTGCACTGGGCAGCTGCCATCCTTCTTCCTGAGGGAGGGAGACTGGATGGATGCTACAGACCTGGCAGCCTTTGGAAGGAGGAGCACTGTAGCCAGTGCTGAAACAGGGGGATGCATTTGGGATGCAGCAGAGGAGCACGTGGAGCTGCACAAGTACAAGAGGAAGGTTAACCACAGATGAATGGGCTGGGGCAGGTGTAATGTGCATACTGTTGGAGACACACAGCTCTCCTCGGTGCTAGTAACACCATTGGGTTTCTGTGGTGTCTCCTGGCTTCCTTCATCCTGTAAATCCTCAGGAGCCCCTTCAGCTTCATCCTTGCCCGACCGGGAGGAGGAAGCCCTTGGAGGTGGAGGAGCAGCCACATTCCTGTGGGATGAGCTAATGCGGCTGCGGGAGTCCCGGCTGCCTTCCTCTTGAGCAACTGGCTTTCCAGAAGAGCCTGGGGGATGGGAGTGAGCAGGAACATCCTCAACCATGACGTAGGCAGGGAGCTGCAGTTGCTACTGATAACTGGCTTCTATGAGGAAGGAAGGGAGAAACTGAAGTAGCCATTAGCAATGACTTAATGAATTAGTACGAAGTGTACTGCAGGAAAACACTCGTGTGGCATCCAGGGTTATCAATAATGCAGATGGCTCCAGACCAGTGAGCAGAGTTTGCTGAACATTTTACTTCCCCTGCTAATAGTGCTCTTCACTTCATTTGTGAAAGTTAGTTGGCAGCGACTCTTGCTGGTGGCATCGTAATCTGCTGCAGGTTATTTCCTCCCTGTGAAGCCTGATACATGGTCATTGTGCTAAATAGTGGGGAAAAGGCTTCTATAGTGGAAAAGAGATGGGCTGGGTCTGGGTTGGAAGGGAGATATTGCAGTATTTGTCTTTTTCTGTTTTCCTAGGAAGAAAGTTAATTCCCATTGTGGGTTTTTTCATGTTTTCCTGAAACTCAGTGATCTGCTTTTAAACGTAAGGTGATACAGTGCACAAGTGATGAATCTTTCTGAATCCCATTCCTTTCTCCAGTACTTTCTCGCTGAGTGCATGGCAGGACAGGAGACATGACCTGAAAGCACAAAAGTAACTAACTACTGCTACCTGGGTGCTGCTGGAGCAGGATGGGTGCTGCTGGAGCAGGATGGGTGCTGAGGGACTTGCCTGCTGCTTGCTCACCATGAGGATTACATCTCAGAAAGGACTCCGCAGTGCTGGCATTCAGCCTGGCTGCTGTTGTGTGGTCCAGCCCCTCTTAATTTGAGGCTGGGAGAGAAACCCCTGAGTGGAAGGAAAAGCCTTGAGGAGGAATTCAGAACCCTAACCCTATAGGCAGCCCTGTTCCTCAGTGGCAGCAGGAGGAGTGGTTCTCAGCCGGAGTATGTTGTGTGAGAGTCAGGCTCCGGTCCCACGTCTGTGACGTGTGTATTTCATCTGTGAAGGAACAAGGTTAAAAATAGATGGTGGCAAAACTTCCCAAAGACCTGGAGCACTCCTGGAGCTTTGGCACGTGCTGGCCATCGGCAGGAAGCAGGTTTGGTTGAGGAGCTGTAAGCCAACTTCAGGCTACACTGTAATCCTGAGCATCCCCACTGAAAACACTGCTACGCTGTTATCTACTGTGACACATGTGCTGCTTGTGTGCAGCCGGGTGAGCAGCACTGGGGCTGCCAGCCCATTCCCCATGGTGATGCTTAATGGTGTGTAACTCAGTCCCTGGTGCGGGGCTGGAAGGGCAGAGCAGAGGGCAGAATGTGGACAGGTGAGAGAGATGTTGGTGATCAAGTGATCTCATGTTGGAGAGATCTGAAAACCTTGAGGAATGGTCTCTTCCTCCATGCAGCTCTTGTGTCCTGCCCTACCTCCTTGGTAGGACGTGATGTGATTTTAGAGGTGAGTTCCTCCTAAGACCACAGCAATCTTCTCCCAGCACTCGACTTTCATGTGAAGGATCCTCCCTGGGTCCTTGAACCATGATGCCAAGGTCTCTCTTCCTCCAGCTCCCTCTCATGCTCCCCTGAGGTGTGTTGTTTGTACCTTAGGAGTACTGGCTGCTCTGTGCTGCTGGATCCCAATGCCTTGAGTTGCAGCTGACCAAATGGTCTTGGTGTCTTCTCCGGGACACTGAGCTGACTTCCAGCAGCTCCTGCAAAGGACACTGAATGGAGGTTAGCAGGGAGAGATACAGGGTATTGGCTTCTTGGGCTCTTGATTTTGGGGGACATTTTCCCTCTATGCTCGTACCGAACTGTCATGACTGTTGATCTAAACTTCTGCCCTGGGCTGTCTCTTCTTTGCTGCAGGTGAGACTAGTGAAAGAACAAGAAAAGGCTGGGTGTGATTGAACCAGGAGATTTTGGACTGTGGCTGAGGATGGTGAGTATATGTTCTAGTCTGCCTCTGTGGGTGGTTTGCTGCTTTCTTTGTCCGAATCTTGTTCTGCTGCTAAATGTATGAGGCTAAATACAAGAACGGGAAAGAAGAGTGCTACAGCATTGAGCACTATACATAATAATAGAGTTTTTATTACTATCACCTATATGCTGTTAACACGATAAGTTTACCCCTAAACTTATTATTAGAATATCCCCTTCTGCCTCCTTGGACTGCTGACATAGTCATCCGGTTCTTGTGGGTTACTGATTTATTTTGACTTTAAAACTCAGTGCTGGGTTTCTCATTCTGTTCCTCTGTCACCTCTCAGTGAAGATTTAACACTGTGTTAATCATGTGCTCTGCTGCTGCCAGGGTAGCAGAAATATCACAATAGTTACTCACAGAAGAACATGATATAAGGAATCTGGACAGACTGAAACACAACCAGATTGCTGATGAACTCAGGTAAATCCTCTGATGCCTCCAGCAAGAAATACCCCCAAATGTGTGTGACCTGATGATAGGAAGAAAGCTGAGAGCAGTGATGTTGGCAGCTGTGCTGGAGTGTTGCCAGGGAGTTTGAAGGCACCAGGGTGATGTGCATGTTGGGCTGTGGGTGGCAGGGAGCCGGAACAGAGCTGCAGTGACACAGTTTTGTCATCAGCGTCGTGCCCACCCCTACCAGAAGCAAATCCTTATGTTGGAAGGAGCACAGAGGAGAACAGCAGGAGCAGTCCAAGGGCTGGGAATTCAAATTGAGCACATGAAGATTTAGGTTAAACATGTTAAAAATAAATAAATAAATAAATAAATAAGCTGTCAGACTGCCTGAGGAAATAGTGACATCTCCCATCGGATTGTCCCCCCGTGGGGTCTGTTAACAGCTGGAATAGAAAAGGAAATGTGCTCTCTGCATTAATTGAACTGTCAGCTCTAGTAGTTATGCTGCAGCACTTCTGATGTGGTTCCTATGTTCATACTGCCTCGTTTTACCTCAAGATCTTATGTGCAGTCTGTTGGAAGAGCTTCTTGCAACTTCAGGTTGAGGAGCTTGCTCTAAGGTGGAGAGATGGAAGTATGCCCTTGTAACCTGATAAAGTGTCATACACTTTCAGTTGGAGTTACTCTGGTGTCAGCTGGAATTGTAAAAACCCAACAACCTCTTGGTATAGGATTGAGACAAGTGGTACAGGTGCTGAGGCGCTGGCACAGGGAGCCCAGAGGAGCTGTGGCTGCCCCATCCCTGGCAGTGTTCAAGGCCAGGTTGGACAGGGTTTGGAGCAACCTTGGTCTACCAAGGGCTCATAAAACAACACTGAATTGTTTCTGACTTACCGGGTCCCTGAGCTGCAGACCCTGACAGGTGAGAGCCCACAACAGGGAGATGCTTTCCCCAGACTCTCCTTGTGACATTCGCCAGTGCCCCCCATCGCTGGGTATCTGTCTTCGATGGACCCAGCCAGGCCTTGTCCACATTACCTGGAGGGGTTTTTCAATACATTTTCCATGTGTTAATTCACTTTTTAATCATTATATCTGGCTACATGGAATCCCAGACTGGTTTGGGTGTGAAGGGACCTTAAAGCTCCTCCAGCTCCAAGCCCCTGTGTCCAACCTGGCCTTGAGCACTGCCAGGGATGGGGCAGCCACAGCTTCTCTGGGCACCCTGTGCCAGCGCCTCAGCACCCTCACAGGAAACAGCTTCTGCCTCAGAGCTCAGCTCAGTCTCCCCTCTGGCAGGTTAAAGCCATTCCCCTTGGCCTGTCCCTACAGGCCCTTGTCCCCAGCCCCTCTCTTACTGTTTTCACTGTGCTTCTTCCCAGTGTATTGACAGATACTTATCCTGACCTGGCCTTGATCCACCCTTAGTTGTAACCACAGATGGTTTGGTTTCTTCTAGACAAGAGAGTTCTGCTTCTTATTTAAGACCTGAAGATGACTTTACAGTTTCAAAAGACCTGAAAAAGATATATGGGGGTGTTATATTTTATTAAATTGTTCCTTTGATTTTTTTTTAATATATATATTATTTTCCTTTTGGAAGACAAAACCAAAACACAAACCAAAACATAAACCCCACCCCACTCACCCACTGTTTTGGGAAGGGTGTAGGCTTTTGTTCTGCCATGCCAAGGGTAAGAAAGCAGCTTGTAATTGTGAGCTGTAGAAATAAGCATTTACCTCTTCCTCCTTACCTGAGCTGCTGTCAGCAGCTGAAGGTAGGGAGCTGATGTGAACTCCTGACAACCTCCTCTGAGTCCTTCTATGACCTCCCTGGAAGGCTGTGGCTGGAGTTAGAGGTAGGGATGGAGGTGGGTTGCTGGTTAATGGGTGTTTGTTGCTGGTTAATTTGAGCTTCGGGCCTGGACTTCAGGCAGCTGCTGGGAGGGTTGGCTGGAAAACCCATTCCCTGCAGGCATGTGGAGTGCCCCCGATCACCACAGTCAGAGGGCACAGCAACAATGCCCTCTGCTTAGCAAGGGCATGCCCCAAAGCTTCTACGTTACCTTGAAGCACCCCAAATGTGGATCTCAAGCTGTGTTCCCCTTTCTGCTCCTACAGAAAATGCTGGTTTCTTTCTTTCTTGGTCTAGTGCCGGTTAAGAGTTTTGTTTGCTTTGATTGTAAGACTTCTCCTTTCCCAAAGAGTAGCTTCTGATGAAAATGACCTTCAAGATAGCGCTAGTGGTGGTTTAATCCTTAACTGGCTAATGGCAGTCCTAATGAGAACCCAGTACCGTAATACATTACCTAAAACTCGCCTGGCTGGTGAGTGCAAGCTGCTGCACTGCTCTGCCAGCACCTCTGGCTCACTGAGCATCTCCCACAGCAGCATTCCCTCTCCTTACTGCGGGGATACTGGGACTAAGGACACCCGGCTTTCCATGATGGTTCACACCCCTTTGAGGGGACCTGGGCTGTTAGTCTAGGTGGGTTTTGCAGGGCACAATCCCTTGTCCCCTCTTAACGGGCATACAGAGTTGGTAGCCCAGTCAACAGCCCTCAACTCCTGTCCTTTCGTCCCTCTTCTCAAAGGCTTCTTGCTTCATATGTCTGACGTGCTCACCTCACAGCAGCTTTCTGAACAAATATTACTTGCAGCATGACAGATCTGTAAGCTCTTCTGTCGTCCTGTCCAGATGAAAAGATGGCACTCACCATCCCAGGCCTGATTTACAGGGTGTAAAATCGTAACTTCACACACATCTAGGGGTTTATTTCTGGGAGGTAACCTCAGTAGCTCAGCAGCCTTTCAATTTACCCAAAGACCTCCTTAGGCTTTGAGGAGATGAAGTGTTTTCATAGGGTGACCTGAAACAAAGATGCCCTTTGTGCAACAGAAGTAGAAGAGGCAGGACAAGATGTCCCTTTGGCCACAGTTAGTCAGCTCTCTGCATCAGCTTATGTTGATCTGCTGATCTCCTGCCTAGACAATGGAGAGAAATAGGGATATATGTCTGAGTACAGTTCATCTGGTATCTGCTAAGCAGAAAGGATGAATTCTGTTAGGATGAGATAAAGCATACAAGTCTCTCGCTTCCCCTCGTAAAAAGTTCAATAGCCAGTTCCTACCTTGATGTTCATTCAGAATACTCAGACCTGGGCAGATACAAGCTAGAGTGCCCTCATATCACCTCTGCTGCTGGGAGTGTCTCAGCCTGCCCTGCCCTAAAGGCTCAGTGCCTGCCAGAGCCCCAGAGCTGTCCTGGCTCCCACAGTTTGCTCCTGACATCCTGAGCTACATCCCCAGTACAATCAGCTCTTCCTGCCAGGTTTTCTGTCATTCTTCTCCAGCTGGATGCAGGCATGGGCAGTCTGTGCAATGGGTGTGCTACCAGGGGCATGGCTGTGCATGCACATCTCTGCCATCCGTGGCCATAGCCCCTTGCTTTCCCTCCTCCCCATTTGCACCTGCATAATATAGGTGACAAGCCTGCCTATAGTATTTAGAAGGGATGGAAGTGGTGCCCTCTGCCAGTAGGAGGAGTATTTACTGTATAAAATTGTGTACCTGAAAAGCAATAGAAGATAAAGGTATGTCAAGGTAGGGAAGGGCATGCCTGTAGTGGGAAGCCTGAGTCCAGTGTGCCAGTGGTAGAACCTCTCTGCAGCAGATGGGACCAGTTTTCCTCTTCCTGTCCTTTGGCTGCTTGCTTCCATCTTTCTGCAAGTGATAGACTCTGCCAGCACCTGTATTCCATAAGGGGTTTGGTCTCCTCCCATAAATTTATGTGTCATTCAAACTCTTTGAGGCACTGGAGATCTTGACTTGGGTGGACTGGGATTTTGAAGGGGAGAGATTGAGCTGCAGACCCCTGAAGAGGAGCTGGAAGTGCCTGGGCAGGGCGGCTGATAGCTGCTCTTCCAACAACCTGCCTTGCAGAAAGCTGGGCTAGCCCTTACAGGAAGATGTGGTTCAGGGTGTTTACTGGCTCCAGTGATTCCAGCACCTCTGTGGTTGTCCCGTGCTCCCAGTGCATGTACCCTGGGCAGCTCATCCTGTGAATCCCTGTGCTGCTGGCTGGGTCCTGGTGCATGCAGGCATGTCTCTGTCAGGAATATTGTCTCCCTTGACTGTTGCAGGATGGCCCCTTAGCACCTGACTTATCTTTCCCAAGCCCTGTGCTATCTCAGAACCTCCAAATCCCTTTTGAGGCTTTGAAGAGAGGTTACAAGCCCTTTACCTGCACTGTGTAAGCAGAGACAGAGCAGTGGGAGGAGCAGCACAGGAGAAAGCAACTCGCAGCATCAACAGTGCAGTGCAGGTGGGAGGAGAAAGGGTTAATTACAGCCAACTGGCCTTAAGAACAGGCTACCCCTGTTATGTTCAGCTCCCCTCTTTCTCAGAGCACTGAAACCTTTAGGATTGTGGTGACTGGGAGAAAACAAGGGAGGTTTCTCTCTCTCTTCACATCTACACAGCACTTGGAGGAGCCCAGTCATGTGGAAATAACCTTCTTCAGTCCAGTGGTGGTTGATGGTGATGGAGCTGTTCAGGCAGGAGGCTTCTGAGGTGCATTCAGGACATCCCCTCAGCTAAGCCAGCAGGATGAGCCTGCCCCATTCCCAGCGGACTCACTGCCACCACTGCTGTCGTCTGCCTGGCTGGATGGAAACAAGAGCAGGCGTTTTGGGAACGGCTGGAGGAAGAGGTGGAAGTGGTGGAGTCTGAATCCAGCTCCTCCTGAAACTCTGGTCACTTCTGAGATGCTGCTGAGCTTCAGGGCAAGGTCTAGTTCTGCTCTTCACCAGGCTCAGCGCTGGGACAGATGTTTGAGCCCTGTGTGGGTCTTCCTAATGCTAAAAGTGCAAAACACATTTAGTTGAAAGCAGAGATCTATTTGTGGATGTTCAGGTCAGCTTAGGCTGGAAACTCAAAGTAATGCTCTGATGAGCAGCCTTTTAATGCCACTGCAGCTTAGGGATACAAAGGTTCTTCTGCAACTTGAGCTGGAAACAGTCATAGTGCCAGGCCTGAGGTGAACACTGATCCTAAAGATATTGCTGTGGGTCAGAGCTGACCTTCTCCATGGGTTGGTGTTAGAAGCACTGGTTAGGTGTTGTGTGCATTTAGTACATAAAACAGTGATATGTGCTCTGACTGTACAGACTTCTCAGTCTGCTGTTAGTGACAGAGATGCTTTGATGCTTTTCTCCTGCTACAGATCAGTATAACAGGCTCTTTGCAGTTTTTGCTGCTCTGGTTTCTCAGCAGACCTCAGGAATTCACCCTAGAGAAGAGCCTATGGGGAGCAGGGCACCTCTCCTACCACTTGGTCTTGGCCAAGAGAAATCCATAACCTTGTCCATAGCCCTCTGTTCCACTTGTGTTGACTCTGTACGTAACACTAACACATTTTGGTTTGTGGGTGCCCCCACAGCTGGAAAACGCCTGATGTTTGCCCACCATCCACCATGTGAATGGTGGAATGGGATGAAGCCAAGGTGGTGGCTTCTCTCCACGCATGGTCATGTTTCCTTCTAGGGCTTCTAACCCAAATAGCGAAGCCCGTGTGGCCGTGGTCTGTGGGGTTCTTCCCATGCGTATTTTCTCAGTGAAAATGGCTTTTTGCTGGGCACTGCTGCCCTACACTGACAATGGGCAGTGGGTCTGGGGGTTGCGAAGCTGTCCCTTGGTCAGCTCTAACCCTAAGCATCCAAATCTTTTATCTGACCTGATTAAAGCCTTTCAAGGTGCTGTTGGTATGGCTAAGTAGAGCTGTTGGTGGTATCTTTGGAGCAACCACATCTAAGAGGAGCTTAATGACTACAGGTTGTGCTCTGTTTTGGTGGTCTGGGAGCAAAAAAGCTAATGTGATTTAAGCAAGATAGTTGGGCCTGGGTATTGGAGGAGTAATGATGGTCTAGGCTTTAATTCTGTGTTCTGAGTATGAGATTGCCACTCTTTCTCAGTGGTGGGAGGTAGAGAGCAGAGCAGCGGCTGATGATGGAAGTGGAGATGGCATTGCCCAGGAAGCTGCTGTCCTGTGGCTTCGGTGACAGGCTGTGGCCCAGGGAGCTTGCGGTTTGCTCCTGGACTTGACAAACAGGCAGCAAAAGTCAGCTCCTAAGGGGTTGGGCTGGAGCTGGGTGTTCATCCACAGTGTGTCCTGCACCCACGGTGTTGCCCAGAGGTCTGTAAGCATTGCTGAAAAGGAATTGGTGACACTTCCAGCAGAATTTAACTCTCCAGGGGGTAGGCCCAGAGAACCTTGTCCACACTGGGGACCATACTCTGGCATGTGGATGGTGGTGAGAGCTGGAGACATCCAGCTACTCCCTGCACACACTGGAGCTCCTGGGAAGGACGGCATAAGGCTTGGGAGTATTAGGGCCCCCCAAAGTGGCTGACAGGAAATCTGGACAGGGACTTTTTGCCAAGGGCATATAGGGACAGGGCAAGGGGAATGGCTTGAACCTGCCCGAGGGGAGACTGAGCTGAGCTCTTGGGCAGAAGCTGTTCCCTGTGAGGGTGCTGAGGCGCTGGCACAGGGTGCCCAGAGAAGCTGTGGCTGCCCCATCCCTGGCAGTGCTCAAGGCCAGGTTGGACACAGGGGCTTGGAGCAGCTGCTCCAGTGGAAGGGGTCCCTGCCCGTGGCAGGGGCTGGAGCTGGAGGAGCTTTAAGGTCCCTTCCGACACAAACCACCCGTGGTTCTATGATGCAGCAGGAAGGAAGCCTCAGGGCAGCCCCTTTGTCCTGGGCCGGCGGGAGGATCCCAGGCTGTGGTTTGCAAGCCGAGGCTCCCACTGCGCTCCGCACACCTCCCCGGGGCGCTGCGGGCACAGAGCCTCCTCACCGCTATTGTTCGCGGCCCTCCGGCCGCACGGAGCCGGTGCCAGCGGAAGGACCGCGGCCGGGGCTGCATCCCCCGGCGGGGAGGGGGCTGCGGCGCTGCCGTCCGAGCATCGGCAGGGTGCGGATGCGGATGCGGATGCGGATGCGGACGGGATAGGGAGGGGTTGATCCCTGCGGCCGCCTCTCCATGTGTGTCTCCAGTGTGGGGAGACACTTGGATGGCAGAGCGGTGCTCGGCGGCCTTGGGAGGTAGGTGGAGTCTGCCCGTCCTCCGCCCTCCCTCCTCCATTGTCAGCGGCCGCACCTGCCCGGCCGCGGGCAGCGGGATGGATGCTCCGGCCCTGCGCGGCGGAGCGCGGCGGCTGCGGCAGTCCCGGCGCGGCGGCTGCGGAGCCGGCAGCAGCAGGGCACCGGAGGACGGAGATGCTGCTTGAGCGTGCCCGGCCCGGCCGCCGCCTCGGGGGGTGAACATGAGTCTGCCAGGCCGCGTCTCCTGCTCCATGCTCAACTGCTTCGTAAGTGCTTCTGTTCTTCCCCCGCCCTCTCCCCTCCATGCAGGCAGGGCTGGGATCCAGCTTCCCCATCCAGCTCCCCTGCAGGCTGAGGCCGGGCTGCGTGCGGATCCTGCCGCCAGGCCTGGCTCCCCCCCCTGCCCCCGCAGAAGTGTGTCCCCTTCTCCTCCCCCCCATGTGCAGCCGGAGGACACCATGGCCTCTGTCACTGCCGTGCTGCTGCCCTGCCCAGGCCCAAGGGCACAGCAATGTCCGCATGGCGGGTTGAGCTGGCTGGAAGGCCTGCTCAGTGTGGCATGGCGTGCTGTGCTGTGCTATGCCGTGCAGGGCTGTGCTGTGCAGTGCTGTGCTGTGCCATGCTGTGCTATGCAGTGCTGTGCAGCGCTGTGTTGTGCTGTGCAGTGCTGTGCTGTGCAGTGCCATGCAGTGCTGTGCAGTGCCATGCAGTGCTGTGCAGTGCCATACAGTGCTGTGCTGTGCCATACAGTGCTGTGCTGTGCCACACCACGCAGGCTGCAGCCAGTCCCTGCCTGGAGTTGGAACATTACGTTGTGAGCGGAGCCACCCCCAGGGGAGCTCTGTGCTCCCACCGTGGCTGTGGCGTGACAGGCAGTGCTCTGCAAGTCCTCCTCTTACACCGGTGCTGCCAGGGTGGTGTGGAAGGGGAGGGGTCCTGAGCTCCACATCTCTGACACCTTCTGGGAAAGGCATTTTCTTGCTCAGAGGCTGATGCCCCTTCCTGCAGAACCCCCCCCCCCCCTGCTGCCCCAAAGGCCTTGTGGTCAAATGGGCACTGAGGGCTTCAGGGGATGCTGGCAAGTGAAGAAATCAGAGCTGTGATCCCACTGCCCTGCTGGTACCCGGAGACAGGGCTGTGGCAGGAGACTGCTCAGCCTCCTGCCCGTCCCCGTGCTGCAGGCGAGGAGGGACTCAAGGACACCCAAGCCAGTGGAGGGCTTAGGCTGCCCTGTTCCAGTTCCTGCTGCTCACTGGGATTTCTTTGCAAGCTGCAAAGTGAGGATCTCTGCTCCCCAGAACCAAAGCAGGATGCAGCTTCCCTTTGTGCTCACTGGGCCAGTGCCTCGGCTTCACAGCACTGGTAGGAGAGGCCTCTGAGCCCCCTGCAGTCCCCGGTAACCAGTGGCTGCTGGAGCAGATGCCAAACCCCATGTTCTGGAGCTGGAGAGGAGCTGAGCTGAGCTGGTCTGGCTGCCCCAGTCTGAGGTGCAGGGAATGCTTCAGGCCAGGCTGTGCCTGTAGGTGCCAAAACTGGAGAGGATGCCAGCGACTTAACAGGATTCAGCATCATTTTATATATAACAGAGTCAAAAGTGATGGTTCTTGCTTCTTTGGATTAAAGTTTGGGGTCATGGCTTGGGTGACTTACCCAGAAAGATATCTCATTCAAAAGTATTATTTAATGCTTACAGAACAGAGTATTTACTAGTAAATGCTGGAGCCTAGAGGAGCTATAGTTAGAGAACAAAGAGGCATTCTGAAGGAAACATACATCAAATATGTGTGGAATTAACACTCACTTTTCAAGGGTGGTGTGTCAAAGTTCCGTGTGTCATAGAAACATAGAATGATTTGGGTTGGAATGGGTGTTAGAAATAGTCCGGTTACAAACCTGTGTCCTCTGGGACCACTTCTGAGGCCTCTGTGACTTTGCAGAGTGTCTTTGTGGGCAGGTCAGGAGGAATGCCCTGGGTGCTGTCACCAGTCAGTGCCATGTTGTGAATTGGGTGTACTGAGATGCAGTTCTTACAGGGTTACATTGCAGCCTGATGTACTGTCCTCAAAAAGCTTCACTTTCTTCCCAGATCCCTTTGGGCTAAGAGTGAAAATGAAAACCCCCAAAAGTAAGCAGTCCTTATCAATACAGAAGGAAGAGTTGGTCAAAGCTGAACTGTAGATGAGAACACTTTTGTGTCACAGTGTTTCAGCTTTGGTGCAGTAGTGAAGGTGATGAGGTAACATTTGATGTGACAAATAACACTATCTCAAGATCCTGTGCATGGTCCAGGTGTATCTACTTGGCTTTCCAAATGCCATACAGTTGGAAGACAGGACTCGGAGACCTGTCTCACTCTTTCACTGTGCTGTGGGTGTTCTGCATCAGCCAGAGGAACTGCTGGGGTCCTGTAGTGCAGAGAGTGTGGTCAGGAGGCAGAACAGCCATTGCCATGCACAGGCCCAGGGGATCCCCAAGGTATTAGGGTACCAAGAGCATCCAGCATCTTTGATTTTGGGCTTTTCATGACACGTGCTGCCTGGGGTTTGTCTCAATGTGTGTTTTGTTTGTAATGCAGGGTGAGGAAGGCCCTCCCAGTTTGGAGTATATCCAGGCCAAGGACTTGTTCCCACCAAAAGAGCTCATAAAGGAGGAAGAGTCATTGCAGGTAAGGAAGTAAGAAACACAAAACTTTGGGATGCAGCAGCTGTGTCAGGATCAGCTGTGGCAGTGTGAAACTCAAGGGCAGTTCTGCAGCCCAGGACGTGTTCTGGAGTCGGTGGGCCGGCCAGAACTGTGGGTCACATTTGGACCAGCCAGATCCTTCTGTGTGCGTGTGTGGAGGCTGCTGATTGCCATCAGCAATGGCTCTGTGTGCCCCAGCCCAGCCTTCCCAGCCCTGCCAAGGTGCTGCAATCCGCACAGCATCTCCTCTGCCACTTCTAAGTGGCATGATGCAATCCAGCACTGCGCTGGGTGTTCCCTGTCTGTCTGTGCTGGCAGGCAGGAGCTGTGGTGCTGCCTGTGTAGCTCTGCAGCAGGTAGATGCTCTCTGGGACAGGCTGAGTATTGGGGCCGGGCTGTGCTTGGTGCAGCTCTAGTGTGCAATGCAGTGGCTGAGCTGGCCCTAGTACACGTTGCTCCTGGCATTTTCCTGCAGCAGAAGTGTTGGAAAGAGAAATCTCCATATGGTGCCAGGCTCCCACTGCAAAAAGCCCTTGAAGGAGACCTGGGTACTGCTGCTGCTGTGCAGAAAGGCAGTATTGTGAGCGGAGGAGCCAGAGCCTCCTGGTGATTGTGGCTTCCTGTAACATTGCCCAGTGCTCATCATCCTCCCCATGTGGCTGGAGCCAGGCTCAGTTGTGTGTTCTCGCTGCTGCTGCAGTATTTGGGTTTGCTTAGCGATTGGCATCACCTTGGTGAATGGTGCTGATAAAGGCAAAGACTGGAATGTGGCAGGAAGGAGTGGATGTGGCTGAGGAGTTGCACAGAGTCAGGGCTGCAGGCCTACAGCCCTGGGGAGGGGAAGCCACTGAGAGGAGTCTGAGCTGAGATGGCCTGGAGAATGGAATCTGCTGTGGTCTTCTCTCCAGAGGACCATAAAGTTCAGCCCACCCAAAGGGTAACTTGCCTTCAATCAGTTGTCACTTTAAGGTAAAATGCAGTGTGAAAGGCTTGATAAGAGTAAGAGGCTGTATTTGGGCACTTCTCAGTTTATTCCAGGATTTCCCTCTGTCAGTTCTTGCAGTTTTACCATCCTGTTTCTAATCTGTCTCCCTTCTGTTGCTGTGTGAAAGAGCCACATAAGCAGAAGAAACACATGTCAACTAAAAACAGCTCTAGCGAGCATGCATGCATAAACTGCAGAAATAAAAGAGTATATTCTCTTAATGTCAAATAATTATAATTTTTAAAGAGTATTCAGACAGATGCCAGTCTAAGGTTGGTTTTTTTGTACAAGTAACTTAAGGGAGAAGTTAATAGTACAGCTCATAGAATCATAGAATAGTTAGGGTTGGAAAGAATCCTAAGATCATCCAGTTCCAACCCCCCTGCCATGGGCAGGGACACCTCAAGCCTCAAGTTCAATCTTTAGGCGGCATACACCCAAGTGATAGAAGCAACTTAGAAATAAAGACAAGTTGGCTTGACTTGTGCTAATTACAGTGTAATGAATTGTTCTTTGAGGTGCCCTGTCGGGCAGGGAAAGGGCTCTGGCTGGAAGGAGAAATCTGTGTCATTTCTTCCATCGCTGGCTAACAGCATCACCTGGTGTTGGTGACATTCAGGGCACACAGGAGGCTGCATTTAGAGGACACAGGCAGCAGGATCACATATGGGACACTCTGCCTTGGGGCAAATCACCTCAGGCTTTGCCTGGAGCTCTGCAGAGCACCCCCCAGCATCTGAGCTGTGCCTGAGGTCCTGTCCTTTATCATGCCACTTGTGCCAGGGCTGAGTTTACTCTCTCCTAAAGCAGGGACTATAAATCCCTCTGCCCCCACAAAAGACCCTGTTACCAGGTGCCCACAGGTAGTGTGCACAGCATTTGTTGTCACACCACCAGGATTTGATCCATCAGGAGGTGACTGGTGGCTCATAAGGCATCCTCAGAAGAAGATCCATCTCATGGGACTGCGTGGTGGTACCAGTGCTATTCCATGCTGTTGTCTAATCTCAGATTAGACATTCATTGCTGTGAAGTATTTCCTGCAGGAGATGCACTGTGGAGGCAGTAGGAAGAGGGACTCTCGGCATTTATGGTGTGCAAAGTACTCTACATGTATTGAATGAATGATGTCTCTCTTCCAGGTCCCATTCACTGTGTTGCAGGGTGAGGGAGTGGAATACCTTGGCCATGCAAACGACGCAGTGATTGCCATCTCCAACTACCGGCTTCACATCAAATTCAAGGATTCTGTGATCAATGTAAGTCTGGATATGCCTTTTCTGCCTGCTGAATCTCTCCCAGTATTTTGCAGGGGGGCATAAGCCATTCCTGTGATCTGTGATATAGGACTTGTGTTTCTTGAAGGATGCCAAGCCTGATGCTGTCTCTAGTTACTGCTGGTCATGCAGTTGCTGTTTTGCTGCTGCACTTCAGTGGGTGGAGTGGGTTTTCCTTTAGGTAATAGTTAGATCTTTTCTTTGCTGTTCTCTTTAAATTCAAGCATTAAACTTGGCAGTTTTAAGACTGTTAAGGTCTCCTACAAGCCAGTTTTAATGAGACTTCTACCTAGAGACCAACAGCCGAGAGCAGACAGTGGGAGCCTGAGGCCTCCTCTCACTGTCTTGACTTGCTATCTTTTATTGCAGCTTTTGTTTGGCTCAGTTCCTGCATTTGCCTGGGTGTGATTTAGTCAGGAACTGGCCCCAGGTGGGAGATTACCAAGGGAAAGAATAGAAAGAGGAATAATAATTGTTGAAGGAGGGTCTGTGCTGAGTCATGACACTTCATACATCTCAGAGTGGGTTTGTAGCTTGAGCAAGAAGCTCATGATTGTTGAAGAAGCTGTGACTGTGCATGATAGGCCTACAGGCAAGGCTGCAATAGATGTGTCTATGTGATGTGGTATGTGTTGTTATGCCCTACATCTCTCCCTTACAGGTGCCTTTGAGGATGATGGAAAGTGTGGAGTGCCGGGATATGTTCCAGCTTCACATTGTCTGCAAGGACTCCAAAGTGATCAGGTATCTCTTTTATTGCTGTGTTGTAGATGTCTCTGCAGGCTAGTTGCCATGATCAGCTCTGGTGTCTCCACCTGTGCTGCTCCTGGAATTGAGCTGTTCATGGCCAAGGTTACTCACAGTTGGTGCTTGTTCTGTTTCCTGGTTAAGCGGAGCAGAGCTGGATGTGTGTGCCTTGTCTCATGAACATACCTACTCATGAGAGTTTGGGTTTGGGTTTGCAGGTGCCATTTTTCCACCTTTAAGCAGTGCCAGGAGTGGCTGAAGAGGCTGACTCGAGCCATCGCCCGCCCTGCTAAGCCTGAGGACCTCTTCGCATTTGCCTACCATGCATGGTGCTTAGGAGTCTGTGTTGATGAGGAGGATCAACATGCACATCTCTGCCGTCCAGGTAGGCTCCTGGCCTGCCCCCTTCCTTCTCTTCTGTCCAGAAAAACTACAGTGCACTTTGAACTGTTGTTCATAAACTGATATCTGGCTGTCTCTTAAGCTCTGCTGTAGCCATAGCCCAAGTTCAGCTTACTGAGGGGCATCCTGTACCTGGCCTAGAGATCCAGATGATGGCCAGATGTGTCTGGATATCAGGCACAGTAAAAGAATAATAGTAATAAGCACAACAAGGAACATTCTGAGCCAGCAACACATAAGCAGCTTTTCACTTTCCCATTGTGAATGAAGAAAACCTCGCATATTTCAGTACTCTCATCATGGTGCTAGTGAGCTCAAGGAGGCTTGGCCCTGGACAGTAAATGTTGTTAGCCTTGAGGCAGTGTAATGAGTCCAGCCACTTCTCCGATACCTACAAATGCTGTGCCATTCCCGTGGCCAGCTCTGTCTGGGTCATCCTTACAGGCACAGCTACAATCCCTGAGCCCATAAAGAGAAAACCAGAGCTGTGGTGGTGCCTTTGTGTGAACTGGGAGTTTCCCTTCTCTGGAACCACAAAGTTTACTTGCAGTTGCTTTGTCTTTAAGCAGCTTCTTCATGAATGAAAGGGGATTAAAATGAGTGACAAACCTGGCTTTAAATGTAAAAATGTGCTGATACTAGAGGAGAGAATGAAATGTCCAAACACAGACTGGGATGGCAGGATAGGGTTGAATAGTATGGCTGAAGGAGACATGTAAGAGAAGCTGATAGAGAAAAGGTAGACTACATGTCCTTGCTATGTCCCACACCCCAGCATTTGGGAGATACTTGCTGTCATTCACGTAGAGAAAGTATTACTCTCTAGTATAAATAAACTGCCTGTGGAAATCATTGCTGCAGGATATGACTGAGGCAAACAGCTTGGCAGTATTTATTTATTAACAAGTTGTGATACTCAACAAAGGCATCCAGAATTTGTAAGGTGGGCTAAAACATAAGAGAGCAAAACCTGAGTCAGCCTCTGTGAGCGCAGGCTGGGAGGAGGAGGCACACTGGGTGCTCAGTACTGCTCTGCCATGGGGTTCCTGATGTCCATGTGGAAGCCGCCTCTGTCAGAAGGGCAAAAGTGGATTAAATTAACCCCCACACACACTCCCATATAGACATGAGAAGGCTGCTTCCATGCCACTCTGTGCCCTGGAACTGAGAGGTGATCTGGCTTTCAAACTAAAACCATAGGAACCCCCATGAGAGGCAAGTCTTTTTGGTTTTAGTGCAAGATCCCTGCCATCAGCTGTCTTGCAGTTCCTGTCCAGCCTGTGAGAGCTGCTATGGAGCTGCCACTGATGTTCAGATTTCCTCAGTTCTACTTAGCTGTCCTGTGCTCTATTCCTCCAGGAGACCATGTGAAATACCGGTTTGAGATGGAGCTGGTGAGGATGGGCTTTGACTTGCAGAATGTCTGGCGCGTCTCTGATATCAACAACAATTACAAGTGAGTGTTTCACCACCAGGCTCTCCCCACTGTCTTCTTTCTGTACCTTCTCCTCTCCACAGTCCCCATGCAGAGCAGAGGGTAAGTCAGGCTCTAGTTAATCCTCCATCCTGGCCTTGATAACCCTCAAAACATGAGCCAGATCTTCTTTCTGCCTTTCATATAGTGGAATTGAAGAAGGAATAAAGCCCAAACATCTAGTGGAAGGTGTCCCAGCCCATGGAAGAGGGTTGGGAGTGGATAATCTTAGGTTCCTTCATGAACATTCCATAGTTTTGTCAGAGCTAGCAGCACCTGCAAATGCTGACTTTGGTAATTTATAATGTGGTGGTCATAATTCATCCTTGAAGTCTTTGAGTCTTGAAGGAACCGTCCATTGTAGGGTCATCTTTCTGGTCAGTCACTCTCTCTAAAATGCTCACACTGTTTGAAATGAAAAACACAAAGGTTTCCTGAAGTCAGGCAGTGATTCAGCTCTCCTGAAAAACCGGGTGGTCAGTGGAGGGCTGTGAGGATGCTGAGAAGTCCTGGGAGCGAGTGACTCTTGGTCAGTCTGGTGCAGAAGAAAGGGGATCTGCTTGCAGCCTGCAGCTGCTGGAAGGGCATTTGCAAAGGTGATGGAGTGAAACTGCTGACAGTGACAGATATAACTGAACAAGGTGCAGCTTGGGAGGTTCAGACTGGACATGGGAGGGGAAAAATGCATTCCCCAGGATTGTGGTGCTATGCTGGGGCAGATATCAGAGGTGAGAGTTCTCCAGCATTGTAGCAGGTCAAGTCTTGGATAATCTGGTATTAGAGGTGGTTCCCTGTGAGCAGGAGGTTGGAGTGGATATCCCTAGAAGGTCTTTCCCACCAGCATGTCAGTGATTACAGCCTGTCTTCTCTTGGAGAATGCAGGAGCTCTTGGAGGAGCGTTGCTGCATTCTTGGCACCTGGTGGCATTAAGCCAACAGGATTTTATCAAGCTTTGACAGATATTTTCATTTCTGCCTTCCCTTTAAGCCTTTTCTTGAAATGACTCATATCCCTCAGTCTTTTTGCTCTGTCTCAGCTGTAAAGCAGCCCCATAACCTCTAGACTGGCCAGTTCCAGGTCACTGGTTTCTTGTGGAGACCATGAGAAACCTGGGGAAGTCCTAGTGGAATTCTGCAGTTTGCTGCCTGTTCTCTTTTCAGCAAGAATCCAGGCAGCAAGTGCTAGATTTGAGGGATGAATTAGAGTTCCTGCTTGGCCTTGCTGACCACATTGTAGCTCTTGGACTGTTAACATGACTTTGATGACATTTACACAGGTTCTTCCTGAACTGCTCCGTTTTGCAGTGCATGCCCTGTAAGACCCTGCCCTGGGCAGTCTCTGCATGTGTGTGAGAGCAGTCAGGCTTTCTGTGCTACTGGCTTCTGAGATGTGGTTCCTTCTGACTACTTCAGAAAGTTCAGCTTGTACTTACCATCTGTGGTTCACTTCCTGGCCAGTAATACACAGCCAGCTTCTTTAAAGACAGATGTTTTATTTCCAAGCAAACCAGGGAAGAAAGAACTTGAAACAAATCTCAATGAGCTGGTTCTGCTTCCGTCAACTTGCTGGGCTCCTACCTGGGGATTCCAGCAGGCTGCAGCTTCCTGCAGACATCCCGACATACAATTACAGAACAGTTAGGGTTGGAAAGGGCCTTATGATCATCCAGTTCCAACCCCCTGCCATGGGCAGGGACACCTCATGCTAAAGCAAGCCACACAAGGCTTCGTCCAACCTGGCCTTAAACACTGCCAGTGATGGAGCATTCACAGCCTCCCTGGGCAACCCATTCCAGTGCCTCAGCACCCTCACAGTAAAGAATTTCTTCCTTATATCCAATCTAAACCTTCCCTGTTTAAGTTTCAACCCGTTACCCCTTGTCCTGTCACTACAATCCCTAATGAAGAGTCCCTCCCCAGCATAACCTTCAGATACTGGAAGCTGCTCTGAGGTCTCCATGCAGCTTCTCTTCTCCAGGCTGAACAGCCCCAACTTTCTCAGCCTGTCTCCATACAGGAGCTTCTCCAGTCCCTGATCATCCTCGTGGCCTCCTCTGGACTTGTTCCAACAGTTCCATGTCCTGTTTATGTTGAGGACACCAGAACTGCACACAATGCTCCAAGTGAGGTCTCACGAGAGCAGAGCAGAGGGGCAGGATCACCTCCTTTGACCTGCTGGTCACACTCCTTTGATGCAGCCCAGGACACGGTTGGTTTCTGGGCTCAATCGCACACTGGAGCTGCTCATGTTCATTTTCTCATTGACCAACACCCCCAAGTCCTTCTCCACAGGGCTGCTCTGAATCTCTTCTCTGCCCAACCTGTAGCTGTGCCTGGGATTGCTCCCACCCAGGTGTAGGACCTTGCACTTGGCATGGTTAAACTTCATGAGGTTGGCATCAGCCCAGCTCACAAGTGTGTCAAGGTCCCTCTGGATGGCATTCCTTCCCTCCAGCAGATCAACTGAACCACACAGCTTGGTGTCATCGGCAAACTCGCTGAGGGCACACTCAATCCCACTGTCCATGTCAGCAACAAAGATGTTGAACAAGACTGGTCCCAACACTGATCCCTGAGGGACACCACTCGTTACTGGTCTCCAGCTGGACATTGAACCGTTGACCACAACTCTTTGTGTGTGGCCATCCAACCAGTTCTTTATCTCCAAGGTGGTGTAATCACTTGTGCAACTCAGAAACCAGTTCTCTCTTGCTGCTTTGCGGAGTGTGTCTTTAAATCCTGCCTTGGCTTTTGATCATTACCACCTGCCCCTGTTTACAGGGATTGGGTTACTTTTTAACCTTTTGTAGTCCTTTTATCTTTTACTTCCCACCATTGTCAAAACAGTATTGTTACTCCAAGGTAAGTGGTTTGTTCAGTGTCTTTCAAGTCTGTTCCAAGATGTCCTTAACTGGAAACTTACCTTCTTCCTGGCACCAGCCATCATAAGTTTAGAGCAATACAAGCATATAGTAACCTGGTCTTGATAGATGTATTCTATTTCAGCATCAAATGATCACAAAATTTTTCCATGATCTCTCTGTGGCTCTCACATCTTGGGCTGTCTGTACACCCTGAGACATGGACATGCTCTGACATTCCCCATCAGCATCAGGCTGTCTGAGACAGCAGCTGTTTCACATCGGTGGGTTTGGTGCACATGGAGTTCCTTCAAGAAGTCAAAAAATGTTCACCTTTGCTTCAGTGTTGGTGCTTGTTTTCAGCTTTGATCTTCACGGAGTCACAGAGTGGTTTGGGTTAGAAGGGACCTTTTTGAAGCTCACCCAGTGCCAAACCCCTGCCACGGGCAGGGACCCCTTCCACTGGAGCAGCTGCTCCAAGCCCCTGTGTCCAACCTGGCCTTGAGCACTGCCAGGGATGGGGCAGCCACAGCTTCTCTGGGCACCCTGTGCCAGCGCCTCAGCACCCTCACAGGGAACAGCTTCTGCCCAAGAGCTCAGCTCAGTCTCCCCTCGGGCAGGTTCAAGCCATTCCCCTTGGCCTGTCCCTACATCCCTTGTCCCAATCCCCTCTCCATGTTTCCTGCAGCCCCTTCAGGCACTGGAGCTGCTCTCAGGTCTCCCCTTCTCTTGTCCAGGCTGCCCCAGCCCAGCTCTGTCCCCTGGCTCCAGAGCAGAGCTGCTCCAGCCCTCACAGCAGCTCCATGGCTCCCTCTGGACTTGCTCCAACAGCTCCACTTCCAAGGCTGAGTACTGATCCAGTCCTGGGGATCAGTTACTCCTTGTTCCCAGCAGATTGCTATAATTTCCCCTGCAGAATCCACATTAATCTCTTCTTGTGCCTTGTCCCTTGTAGATAGAGCTTGGTCTGGCAGCTTCTCTGTGGGCTCTTCTGCTCAACACCAGCACCAGTAGTCCTGATGTTCTGCTGGGATCCTGTGGATCTATTAGACCTTGTGGCAGCAGGCTGATACCTGCAAGATGTTTGAGAAAAGTCTTCAGAGTTTTAATCTTTTAATGGGTCATTTCTCAGAAACCATTTGTCTCATTTCTACTTGTTTGGGTTTAGTTTTTTCTAACTGGGGTGCACAATTGGCTTCTCTCAGGCCCTTAGTTCTAAAACTCTTTTGTTCACTGTGTAACTCTGCCAGCCCTGTCTAATCTTTTGCTGCATTTTATGTGACCGTTGAAGAGCATCCTCCTATCTGCAGGCACCCTCCTTCTCCCTTTCTGAAACTCATTGCAACTGTCATGGGAGGCTTATCCCCCTAAAAATATTGGCGAATTCTGCTGTGTGCTGAATACTGTAATAGCAAAGTGATTTTTCAGTTACTCTCTTGTGGAGCAGGTTAGAGGACATGGCCTCTTATATTCCTCGGCTGACAGCACCAAGAAGCAGCTGATGGTGTCTAAAAACGTCACTTTTGTCTTACACGTTACTGTGATGCTTTTGTGTTTCATGTGGAGGCAGCACAAGTCTCCCATTGCAGTTTCTGTCCTTGCAGCCTTTCGGTGTCAATTCCAGCCTCTCATGGATGTTGTTACTGCCGCTGCAGTTGTTGGTAGTGCAGCCTCAGTGCTGTCCTGCTTCTCTCTGGGCTTGGGGTTTGCATCCATGCCCGTTCTGCATTGCTGCATCTTGGTAGCTCTGAGCCATGCACTTTTACCTTCCCATTTTCCTGGAAGATGCCACACTTTGCTCACTAGCTCAGCCTATTTTGGTCTTCCCAAAGCATGAAGTTCAGGGTACCACTAATAATTTTCCTTATACCCAGTTTCTAGGTTACTGTTACATCAGCAAACAATTTTTTATCCTGGCTTTTCAGTTCCTCTACTCCAGTTTTTGAAACTCAAGCCTAGAAGCACAAGTCTGTTTGTCTTGACCCCATCACTGGTTTTTATGCACCCTACTTAAATTTGGCTTAACTTGTGGAGGCTGTCCTGTTTCCTACCTTAGTGTTATCAAATTCTGTCTTACTGTTTCCCAAAGGCTACAGAGTTTTAGTGACTGGACTCTTAAAAGTTATGCTTCTGAACCTCTCCTGTACTGTCCCTCCCCTATTTTTAGTTTAAGACATCTCCTGTAATGTTTCATCTGAAGTGCCAGGGAACTGATTGGTTCTATTTCAATGAAACCCCTTCCTGTATAGACTCAGCTATTCCAAAAGGTCCTCCAGATCATAACTAATGCTAACCATCTTCCACATACCTTTTATGCTCAGTCACACTTCACTGCTGCTTTAATTTCCTGTCCAGCTTTAGAGAATCTGAGGCATTTCAGAGACATCCAGGCTTAGGTATCCTACCACAGACATCCTCATCTTCACCTTCTTACCTGACAGCTTTGATTTTGCTTCCTGGATTCCTCTTCCTCACCTTGTTGTTTTTATCCTGTAGACCAACCTTGCTTTGTGCCTGGGGCTCTCTGAGCAGCTGTTTAGACACTGGGTGAAGAAGTGCCATCTCCTCCCATGGCAGGCAGCTCCTTGCTAGCAGGACAAGCTGAGGAATAGGAAGTGCTGCATTATGCCTGTTGCCATCAGCTGGGATAGCCTGGGCTCAGGGAACACCAGGCCACTCTCTGGAGCTTATGGCTGGACAGTTTTAGCCCCCTCACTTTGCTTCCCGTCTGCCCTGAAACATTCTTTCTGAATGATGTGGGTTATATCCTAGAGCTTGAGCTGCTCTTTGATGTTTCTTGCCCTGAAGGGCTGTGTCTGCCTGGGCTGCTGGAGCTCAGCTGGTCCAGCACCAGGCTGTGCTTTGTCTCTGAAGCCTGCAACCTGCCCAGTTGCAGCCCTATGCTCCAAGCAGTGGGATGGCAGCTGCTGTAACCAGGAAGCCCCTGTGCTCCTGTATTTTCCCCTGTACTTCCTTCTACTTGTACTGCTCTCTCCTCTCAGCACTCTGGCTGGCCCCTTCTTTCCCTTAGCTTCCCTCTTGCCCTGTTGATAATGTACTTGCAGTTTGATTTTTATCAGCTTTGCTTGGGACATTTTCAATCCTGTTGCCTCCTCTCATCTTCCTCACCCTCCCTAGCTGAATTTCCATTTCAGCAGAGCTGCTTTGCACATCAAAGGCTCCTCTGGACCTGCAACTCTGTATGGTGATAGTAGGTGCCCACTGCTCTTAGCTGTGCATGCTGTGAGTTTCTTCCCTGCAGGACTAGATTTGTAGGGACTTGCCCATCACATTCCTCTTGCTCCTAGTATGCGTTCAGATGTGCATTAGAAATCTGATTTCTGGCACCCCACCAAACAAGATATACTCTTAGTTACCCCTCATGCCATTTCATCATAGCATACACCAAACCACCCTTGGCATCTTTCTGGGCAGAGTTACATCTTCCTTGCAGAAAGGTGTGTGAAGAAAGATGTAAAAAGCAGTGACCTGTTTTCTGCAGGCACAAAGCAGCAGATTGTCATTTACCAGTTTGCAAGTGCTACAGGAGCACCCAAACCCTGTACAGAATTAATGACTGTCCCCCTAAGCGGTCATGAATTCTTACAGGCATCCTTGGGAAGTGCCAGGGTGCTTGGTATGGGCCCAGAGGTGAAGCCTGGGGTGAAAGGAGGTGGACTTCTCTCAGCTCATTCCTGACAGTGTTTTTTAGGTCACTTTTCCATGTTGGAACTGTATTGATACAGATATGAAGAGGAAGAGCCAAAGTCCTGTGTGCTGAGTCTGGGGAGATGTGAGCTGCTCCTTCCCTCTCTCTTCACAGCTCCTCTGGAGCAAATTTCTGATGTCTGAGTCCTCACCTTGCCTTCATCCTTTCTCTTTTCCAGGCTTTGTTCCAGTTATCCCCAGAAGCTGCTGGTCCCTGTCTGGATCACTGACAAAGAGCTAGAGAATGTGGCATCGTTTAGGTCATGGAAAAGGATCCCTGTGGTGGTGTATAGGTAAGCATGAATCCAGAGCAGTGCTCTCCACCAGGAAAGCTGCCCTTTTCCTTGTTGTCTTGCACAGGGCATAGGGAAGCCAGGTCAGCAGAGCATGTGGACAGGGCTGTGGGATGCCTCCTGATCCTCACACTGTGTATTCTTTTTGCTTCCTTCCTGAAGATGTGCTGCTCCCAGGACTGCTTGCAGCACACACAGGGGCCTCCCTGAGCATGCAGCCTGCAGTGCTAGCATGGGGTGTTCTCCCAAAGGGGGAAACAGCGATGCAGTCAAGTGTGGCCTTCAGTTAGATCTGAAGACATGGGTGACTCTTCCTATGGGAGATGCAGCCAGAGCTCAATGCCACATTCCCATTCTCTTTCTTTGAGTTTCAAAACCTTTTTGCAGATTGTGACTTTGAAAAGAAATCTCAACCCAAATGGAGCTGTTGTAAGGCCCTGCTCTCAACTAAGGGCTCAGGCCTGGACATTCCTTTTAATACCCAACTGCAAAGCACTTCTGTTCTGACCCAGTTCTGAGAGTTCGACAACATCTAAGATAACAGAGTGAAATGTTTGCTTGTGGCTGGTAAATAGTCCCTGCTCAGCCTTCCAATAATAGTCTGTACTGGGGGATGCAGGAGGCCAGGCAGCAAATAAAGCAGAGCTTTTCAGGGTAGGGGTCTGGTTCCTCACTAAACACGTCTCCCAGGAGACTGATGTGTTTGAAACAAATGGGAGGCTGCTTGAATAGGTGCACACAGCCAGCGTGTGCGTTGTAAAATGTACAGTATGGAGTCAGCCTTAGACTGTTAGCAATTACTAAATCCAAATATAAGACTTTGAAAACACCAGAGCTGCACAACAAAGGACAAGCCTGAGAAGTACAAAAGCTGGGAAACAAACCCAGTGAATTTGTACCTGAACTCTTTATCTGCATGTTATGTCAGGTGGTTATGTTGGCTGTCAGATGCTGGTAAAACACACTGTATTACTTCCAGAAGAGCTAAATTCTAAACCAGAGTAACGGTAAATGCTGCATATCAGATAGAGCCTTTCCCTCTCTGCAGCCAAGTCAGCTAAGAAGTTAATTGTATTTGCAATTACTTCTGTCTCGTGCTGGAGGCTGTCCTGTTGTGTCTCCCATCCCCAGGCAAAGCCCTGTCTTTTTTGCTACTCTGACAATTATTTTGCTCCTTGCTTTATAATATCACTGGAATAGTACCCAGTAATTTACAAGCTGAGCTGCAGCCCTTTGCAGCCTGGGATCAGAGTAGAAGATGCTGCCAAGTGATGTTACAAGACAGGACGAGTGCTTGCCAGTGTGTATCTCTTAAAGTCTTTTGGCCAGGAGGGTCTGTGAGGGCCATGGCTGCTTCTGGAGTGCCTTGTGCTGTATGGAAGGGGGAGAAACGAAATGCCTCACTCAGCTCCTCCTCAGTCATAGTTCAGGAGAGAGCAGATAGGTGGGCTTGGGAGCCACAAGACTGATTGGTAGACTTCATAGGTTTTGGAGAGCAAGGCTGAGCTCATGTGGTCACTGTCAGAGCTGTAACGCGTGACACCAAAGCTACATCACCGGTTTTCTTAAAAAAACCCCAAAAAAGTATAATGTATTTGTTAAGCAAAGCAGAAATCCAGGTCTCCCCTCTGAGCCCACAGCGCTCGAGAGGCACAGGAGAGATGCAGCAGCCTCCAGGCACAATTCACCTTCAATGGCAAGGATACAGTGAATTATTTAGCTGACAAGAGGCCTGCCAGCCACTCCTGCAGTGCTCTCTGCACAGCCACCTTCACAAGACCTTGAGGCTGTAGTAGCAAGAGAGCTCTTCATGGTGCTCAGCAGTACCTTTGCCCATGTTGGTAGCCAGACAGTGGATATTGCTCCAGCCCCATGGCCTTAGTGCTCAGTTTTGGGCTTTTGAAGCATGACACAGACAGGAATTTAGCACAGAGACTCAGGGAATAAGGGCACTTACGCACATGTATCTCAGTGGGGAACTTTTAGGTGACAGCTCTGTAAAGTCTCTCAGCTCACTGTTGTGTTTTAAGCTAAGCTGCTGACTCTACATTGTGTATGAGCAGTAAACAGCCAGAGAGTGTCTCCAGAGATATTAGGTGATGTTTTCTGGATGATTGTTCTGGGTTAAATGGCATGTGTGAACAGTCTTAGGTGTGCTCTAGCCTTGTACTCTGAATAAATCTGGGAGCTGATAACTGATAAACTGCAAAGGCACTTCATACTCCAGCTGTGGATTCTGAAAGGGTCTCGTCATTAAAGCTAAACTGAGGATCCCTAAAGAATAAGTTAAACCACTCTGTCACCTTCTGCCTCTCCAGTGGCAAGAAAAGAGCTTTATAACTTTGAGGAAGACCTCCACAAAAATCCCCAGTAAGGAAAGACCTGAAATGTTTCATATGCTTATGCTCGGCTGAGCCATGGACACTCTCCTGACCTGGGAAGCTCATTGCAAGTTCAGTTATGGTTTTGGTTCACCCACTGGCTCCTTATGTACTTTCTGCTTGCTGATGACTTCATGCTCATCGATGCTGGCTGTATTTCTTTGTGTTTATTGGCATGTTGCTGTGTCTCTTGAAACTGGCTACCTCAAGGCCAGCCTCTGCCTGGCATTTGTTGCAGTGCTGGCAAGTTTGTGCCAGCAAGTTTTCTTAACCTAATGTGACTCTTGGGCAATGTTGTTAGCATTGCATTAAGCAGGCTGCTAACTTGGAGTGGCCTCTGCTCCCCAAGACAGTGTCCTCCATCCCAGCTGCCTTTCTGCCCCCCTGGCACAGAACCTGCCTTTCCCAAAACCATGCTCAGGTACTGGGAAGGTGTTGGTTGGCACAGGCCAGGAGCTATGGGTGTGCTCACAAACCAGCCTGCACCATCACAGGCAGGTGCTCGAGTCCCCACCTTGTCTCTTTCATTTACTAGTATAAACAAAGCCTTTGCTTCTGTCTGTGTTAACCATTCTTGAGTGATCCTGGAAGCAGGAATAGATCTGGGAATGAATGCTCCGTATGTCACCTTGCAAAACAAGACAGAGAGCACAAAAAGATCAAAGACCCTGCAGTTTAAAGTCTTCATTGTTGTTGTCTATGAGATGTCATTAACAATAATACATTTTCTGTGTTTATTGACAAGTTGCCTCAGGAGAATAAGCAGACCTTGTTTTTGAGAAGCAAAACCATTCCTGCAAACTGCAGTAGCTGCTGTGAGACACCACATACCACTGTTAGGAGTCCAAAGCCTTGATGCATTTTTGTGGTGTGCCTCCAAGAACAGGCATTGGAACAGCAGAGCCCCTTACAGGGGTGCAGCAGGAGAAGGATATCTTCAGGAGTGCTTCTAGAGCCCTCACTGCAGCTAAGCAGCCGTTGCCTAATGGGGTGAGGGTGGTGCTGGTGTGCAGTAGGATCTAGAATGTTACACCCCCAATTTGGCCATCAGAGCAACCTTTTCAGAGGTGCTGATCTACATATAAACAGACTTGGATGTGGTTAGTCAGGAGCTTTACATCTTCAACCTTACTGCAGCTCATCTGCAGAGAGGCACTTGGGGTAGGGAGAGTCAGGCACTGGTGTTGTAAAGAGCTGAGGTGTGAGGCAGGCTGGTTCATTATCCTGTCCCCAGGAGCAGCATCACAGTGGGATAGGTGTGCTGGTATTCTTCCCTGGTGCATCTCTGGAGCAACCACTATCTGAACTTTCCTATGACAGATATTGAGGAGAGTGTGGGCTTATGCTTTGTGGTTGCTTGGTAGGCCTCCATCCATGACTTTGATGCATTTTGGAACCAATTCACACTTCCACATTGCACTGTGGCAACAAGTGCACTGTCTGGCTTGCTGGCTGTCCAAAAAATACTTGTTATTTTTGTTAAGCATATGACATGATCATTCAAGTGCTTGCTTCCATGTCTGCTAGGGAAATATAAGACTAATCTTCCAAACCCACTTTTTATACCTTCATGACCTTTTATGCCTTTCATCCATTTGTGCCCTTCTCTCATGATGGGGAGCTGTTTCCTACTTACATTATCCCTGTAACGAAGCTCTTCTGCACCTCTGATTTGTCTGTGCCACCCTTCTCTGGAGGTCACAGCACTACTTTATCCTTCTTGAGATGGATGACAGAGAAATTTGTGTCATTTTAAAGATTCTTTAAGAGGTAAAATATTATATTTTTATATCATATTTTCTGTCTTATTCTTTTCCAAATGACTGCTAGTGTATTCTTAACCCTTTTGCTTCTCTTGAGCACTGAGCTGAAGCTTTTTGAGAGTGCCACAGTGATTTCAAAGTCTTTGAGGTATAGCCACTGATTTGATTCAGGCTGCTTCTTGTCACAGCTGTGGTTAAGAGCATCCAGTTCCAACCACCTGCCCCTTCCACGAGACCAGGCTGCTCCAAGCTCCCGAATCCAACCTGGCCTGGAACACTGCCAGGGATGGGGCAGCCACAGCTTCTCTGGGCACCCTGTGCCAGCGCCTCAGCACCCTCACAGTAAAGAATTTCTTCCTTATGTCTTACCTGAATTTACCCTGTTTTAAGTTTAAAGCCATCACCCCTTGTCCTGTCACTACAGTCCCTGATGAAGAGTCCCTCTCCAGCATCCTTATAGCCCTCTTCAGATACTGGAAGGCTGCTCTGAAGTCTCCATACAGTTTCTTTTTCTCCAGGCTGAACAGCCCAAACTTTCTCAGCCTGTCTCCATACAGGAGGTGCTCCAGCCCCTGAGCATCTTCATGGCCTCCTCTGGACTTGTTCCAGCAGCTCCATGTCCTTTTTGTGTTGATGACACCAGAATTACACACAGTGCTCCAAGTGGGGTCTCACGGAGCAGAGTAGAAGGGCAGGATCACCTCCTTTGCCCTGCTGGTCATGCTCTGGGGGTACAGTACAGCACATAGTGGGGTTCTGGGCTTAAGTGCACACTGAAGCCAGGTTATGAGAAGCTTCTCACCACCCAACACCCCAAGTCCTCTGCAGGCCGATCTGAATCACTGCTCCAGAACAGAGGCACAAAAGTAATCAGAGGGGAAGCTCCCTGGGGTTGTTCCTCACCTCTTCATTCGGGGTCTTGTTTCCTTTGCAGACACGTGCGCAACGGGGCAGTGATTGCACGTTGCAGCCAGCCTGAAATCAGCTGGTGGGGCTGGCGAAATGCTGACGACGAGTACCTTGTGACATCTATTGCCAAAGCCTGTGCCTTGAACCCTGGAGTGAAGGTAGCCGGCGGTGTGCCGCACGCCGGGAGCAGTGATGGCAGCGAGGCCTGCGATGCCGACTTCGGTGAGCCAGCTCCCTCCTTTCCACTCTTAAACACACAATTATTCCATGCGTACTACACCCAAGTGTTGCTGCTGACAGGGCTGTTACCATGCAGGGATTAAAGCCAGGATCCGAATGGATAATCTGGGCCCTGTCATGCCTTGGCAGCAGTGTGTAGGATGGGTTGCTGGGCTCGTTCATGGCCAGCATTGGGTGACCCTGGGGGCAGGTTGTAGGAGAGGGAGGTGCCAGGACCTCAGTCCATGTCTGTCTCTGCAGACTCATCCCTGACTGCGTGCTCAGGTGTGGAGAATGCTGCAACTCCTCAGAAGCTGCTGATTCTTGATGCCAGGTCCTACACTGCAGCCGTGGCCAACAGAGCGAAGGGAGGTGGCTGCGAATGTGAAGGTACACAGGGTTGAGCCCATCCCAGGACATCTTCCTGTTGGACCTGCTTCATTGAGTGGGGCCTAGAGCAGATGGGGGTCAGGTCAGGTTTTGGTACTTTGGGAGCGTGTTCCTTCTACGTGCTCGTGCAGAGTCTGTTACTGCAGATACATTGCTGCAGGTCCACAAGGCTTCTGTAGCCTGCCTGCCTGCTGGGGACCAGGAATTGTGTGGGGAGGAGACAGCCTTCACGTGTGTTGCTGCGATGGCAGCAGCTCTCTGAACATCTTCATCTCTGTTGTGTTCAGAGTATTACCCAAACTGTGAAGTCGTGTTCATGGGCATGGCCAACATCCACTCCATCCGGAACAGCTTCCAGTATCTGCGTGCTGTCTGCAGCCAGGTGCCAGACCCCAGCAAGTGAGTGACTTTTCTCTAGTTGAGTTTGATGCTATGTGAATGTCCTGGGACTTTTCCCTCCCTTTTCGTTTTTCCCATCTCAGGTTTCTGCCTCAGAAAACTGAGAGATAGGAAAGTGCTCACAGTGCTTGAATGCTGCTTTTTGGATCCCCGGTAATCCAGAGGGGATTGCAGCACTGCCTCAGTGTCACTGAGCTGTGTGAGTTCTCTGAGGGTTTCTCAAATGTGGCTGTATCTGGGAGAAAACTGAAATGAAGAGCTGGATTCTTTGCACTTAATCCCAGCCTGGCTGGCTCCTCTGGAACGTGTTTTAGAAGACTGGTTTTCAGACAGGTCTCCAAAAGGCTTAGATTAAAATTTGTCTTCTTTTTCCACTGGAGTGTGAAGCAACAGTTTCCTTGCTTTTTGCCCACGTTCTAGCTGGCTTTCAGCCCTGGAGAGTACCAAGTGGCTGCAGCACCTTTCTGTCATGCTTAAAGCAGCAGTGCTAGTCTCCAGTGCGGTTGACAGAGAAGGACGTCCGGTGCTGGTTCATTGCTCTGATGGCTGGGACAGGACTCCACAGATTGTAGCACTGGCCAAGATTCTTCTGGACCCTTACTACAGGACCATGGAGGTACAAGTGGTGCCGTGCTGCTGGTTCATGGCTGTTGAAAGGCATTTTTTCATAAAATCATAATAATAGAATCACAGAATGGTTTGGGTTGGAAGGGACCTTAAAGCTCATCCAGTTCCAACCCCTTCCCATAGGTAGGGACACCTTCCGCTGGAGCAGCTGCTCCAAGCCCCTGTGTCCAACCTGGCCTTGAGCACTGCCAGGGATGGGGCAGCCGCAGCTTCTCTGGGCAACCTGTGCCAGCGCCTCAGCACCCTCACAGGGAACAGCTTCTGCCTAAGAGCTCAGCTTAATTTCCCCTCTGTCAGGTTAAAGCCATTCCCATTGTCCTGTCCCTACAGGCCCCTGTCAAAAGCCCCTCTCCAGCTTTCTTTGTAGCCCCCCTTTGTCTCACAGTCCCCAGAGAAAGCAGGATTGCATTTGTTAATGAGCTTAGTGGCATTTCAGAGCTGCTGTTGTGCATGCTGGTTTTCTCCATGCTCACCTCTGCCTGTTTCCAGTGTACTGTACCTCACTGCTCTGCCCAGCCTGCTGAAGGGCTGCAGTAAATAGCCTCTTGTGTTCAAGGTTCAGCTGCTTCCTTACTCTAATTGTGCGTATTTTTCAAGCTACTTGTTGCATAGAAATAACAGCTGTGAGTTCATGTTTGGCAATCTCTGCCATTCAGGTAGCTTTCCTCCCAGACCAAGCGCTAGTGTAGCACTGAGCCTGCCTGGCACTGCTGGTGTATGGGATCTACAGCAAAGGGTCTTGCAGGTACATTTTCTTGTATACACAGGGCTTCCAGGTGCTTGTTGAATCAGATTGGCTGGATTTTGGTCACAAGTTTGGCGATCGCTGTGGTCACCAGGAGAAGGTGGAAGATCAGAACGAGCAGTGCCCAGTTTTTCTCCAGTGGCTGGATGCTGTTCATCAGCTTCTGAAGCAATTCCCTTGCCTCTTTGAATTCAACGAAGCTTTCTTGGTGAGAAATATGCATGCAAACTTCTCTTTTTTCTCCTTGCCAGATGTGAGCAGAGGTGGAGGGAGGGCCATGCAGTGAGATAGTTGAAAGAATACATAAACTGGATTCTCTAAAAATGGGGAAGTGTCTGAGCAGTGCTAGGGCTCTCTGCTGCATTCCTGACATCCCTTCTCTGTGTGGGTCCAAGCCCTGCCCTTTAGTTGTGATATTTTGACCTGGCTCTGTGTGTGTGATGCTTCTGTGAGCTGTTGGCCATTTCCTCCCCCTCCCAGGGGTGCTGCAGGCACAGAGCACCCAGCTGATTGTAGAGGGAGGAAGAGTTTATGTTCTCTGGTTTCCCTTCTTCTTCAGGTCCCTTTCTAGCCCAGATACCATCGGCAGTGCTGTTCTGATGAAAGCCTCATTTGTGTATCTCAGAGCAATACAAGTATGAAACATAAACCAGGGAATAATAGCTATTAATCTCTGTCCTATCAAATACTACAGGTTTGGGTTCCAGAGGGATGGGTATGGTATCAGTGGACTGTTGCTTTCACTTTAATGTAGGTGATTCCTGTTGCTCTCTCCTCTCTGCCCTGCCCTGTGTGGAAGAGAGGACAGCAGCAAAGTGTGAGCCATCCCAGAGGAGTGGAGGAGGTTTGGCCTGTACACGGGAGACACCATTTCCCAAGAGCTCTGACAGTTGTCCCCCTTCTGATGCTGCAGGTGAAACTGGTGCAGCACACATATTCCTGCCTCTATGGGACCTTCCTTGGGAACAGCCCCTGCGAGCGAGAGATGCACAACATCTATAAGCGTACCTGCTCCGTCTGGTCCCTCCTGCGAGCTGGCAATAAGAACTTCCACAATCTTCTCTACATGCCAGGATCTGAGCAGGTTCGTAAAGCTCCTGGCTCAGCTTTCCAGGCCTTTTGCCTACCAGGCAACAGGGGTAGCATGGGGAGAGGTTGGAGGGGTTTCCTTTTGCGTGCATTTCTAATCAGAAGTGATTGCTGCAGGTGCTGCACCCAGTGTGCCATGTGCGAGCCCTGCATCTTTGGACAGCAGTGTATCTCCCAACTTCCTCACCGCATCCTCTGGGACAGGATGATATGGACATTTACCCACCCCCTGGATCTCAGAGCCAGGAGTTCAGTGGCAGATGTTTGGACAGGTAAGAGCATAGAGCTCAAGGCTCACGTTGCTGCCCACTCACAGTCCTTTCCCTCCTTGCTCATTGTAGTTCCTCTGGTTTACCTGTGGTTCTCATCCTTCCCGTGAAGAGCCGGAGCCCCTTAGCATTGTTGCAGCAAGGAGCATGTTCCATCCTCCACTGGACCTAAAAGGGCAAAGGCCACACTATAGAGTTGTGCAGTTCAGCTCATCCTGCTGCTCCACCCCTCCCTGCCCACCCTATGATCTGCAATTAGGAACATTTCCCTTCTCTCATCTCAGGTTTGACTGAAATGAGGGAAGTTTCAGGGGTTTTGTTGAGATCTTTTTTCATTTTCTTCCACTCTAGATTACCAAAGACAAGATCAATGGATGACCTGCTCTCAGCCTGTGACTCCAGCAGCCCGCTGACCCGCACATCTAGTGATCCTAACCTGAATAACCACTGTCAGGAAGTCCGGGTGGGTTTGGAACCCCGGCACAGCACCACTGAGGGAGCTGAGCTGCACTTGGGTGAAGGCAGTGCGGTGGCTGCAGGAGAGCTGCAGCAGGTGGAGGAGGAAAATGCTGCCTTGCAAGCCAGTAGTGCTTGCAGCAAGCGTGCTGAGCACCAAGGGCACAGCAAGGAACTGAGCAGCTGGGCTTCAGTGCCAGCAAACAGTGTCTCTGCAGAGGCTGAAAAGGGAAATGGAACATACACGGAGGAAGAGAACAGCATGTGTCCAGCTCCAAATCCTTCTGGACAGGAAGATGTCAATAGTGTTTCCACCAGTTCTGGAAAGCAGTTAGAAATCTGTTCCCAGGAACTAGAAACCTGTCCCCAAGAACCTTTGAAGGCTGCTGGCATAGTGTCCAATGGAGGAGACTGCCCCAAGAGAAATGTCACAGGCCAAGATGCTTCCAGGCAGGTGTCCCTGGCAGCAAACACCCCTTGCCTGGACATCCCAGGCCCTGCCCTGACCATCCCCTGCCCAGATGAAGACAATAGCAAAGGTGATGCTGGAAGTAGCGTGCCCTGTGAGGAGCCAGCCCGGCTGGGGAGAGTCCCTCTGGAGCAGTGGCGCAAGCCCATCTCCCAGAGCCAGAGCAGTGAGTTCTCCTTCCTGGGCTCCAACTGGGACAGTTTTCAAGGAATGGTGACATCGCTCCCCAGTGGGGAGCCTGCACCCAAGCACCTCCTCTCCTATGGCTGCTGTAGCAAGAGGATGAGCAGCAAACCTGTGCGGGTACCAAGCCTGTGCCTCAGCAGCCAGTGGTCTGCCAGAGAAGGTGTAAAGCCCTCAGCCTGCCCTGGCCACAGCATGCATTGTGCAGGCTCCGCAGGGAAGCCCAGCCGTTCATGGCTACCCTGCCACCTGAAACAAGTGTCTGGTCCCAAGCACATGCCACCAAAATGTCCTTCTCCTGTGCCTCCTCTCTACCTGGATGATGACGGGCTGCCCTTCCCCACGGATGTGATCCAGCACCGGCTGCGGCAGATCGAGGCCAGCTACAAGCAGGAGGTGGAGCAGCTGCGCAGGCAAGTGCGAGAGCTGCAGCTGCGCCTGGACATCCGCCACTTCTGTGCTCCCCCAGCTGAGCCTCCCATGGACTACGAGGATGACTTTGTAAGTAACTGCTCCCCTCACACTGCCCTCTCTGACCATGGCTCTCTACCTTCTGGAGCGGGTGGTTCCTGTGTTTCCTCAGCCCTGTTCCTCTCCTGTCCATGCACCGTGTTCTCATGTCACCCAAAAGTGCTTCTGCTTCTTGAGGGCCAAGGAATGGCTCCTACATGGTCATGAATGCTTCAGTCCTTTGTATGGGGAGCTGTGGAGCCACCCGCTTGCCCTCAGCAAGCACCAAGTGGGTCTGGAGCAGGGAATGTGACAGAGGCAGCTGAGGGGTTCTGTGATTCTTTTTGCAGACATGTTTGAAGGAATCGGACAGCAGCGACACTGAGGATTTCTGCTCTGATCATAGTGAGGACTGTTTGTCAGAAGCAAGCTGGGAGCCTGTGGATAAGAAGGAGACTGAGGTACGTGTCCTGGTGCAGCAGCAGGAGAGGATGTTTCTTTGTGGCTGACTTTGGCAGCAGAGAGTGATCTGTAAGCAAGAGAGAGAACAGCCACCCTTGTCCTTTAGCACACCCTCTGGTGCTGCTGTGTCTGATAGAAGGCAGCCTGTGGGGTGGGCTCACTCTGGCTGACCTGTTGTGGTCCAAAGCCACATCTCAGCCAGCGCTGAGGTCCTGTGATGTGGCTGTTGTGGAGTTACAGACTGAGAGCTGATGAGGACTGGTGTCTGCCCTAGGTCACGCGGTGGGTTCCAGACCATATGGCCTCACACTGTTTTAACTGCGATTGTGAATTCTGGCTGGCCAAGCGGAGGCACCACTGCAGGTAAACATTATCCCTGTAGTTCCACTGCTCTTCTCAGCTTCTTCCTCACAAACCTCACTGTCCTGGGTTCAGCTCTAACAGTCATTTTTCTCCTTCTCAGTAGCTGGTGCAGTGCTGTGTTTTCAACTTTAGCCTGAGAACAATGCTGATAACACACTGATGATTCTAGTTGTTACCAAGTAATGCTTACCCCAATCAAGGACTTTCCAGTCTCATGCTCTGCCAGTGGCGAGGGGCACAGGAAGCCGGGAGGAAGCAGAGACAGGACACCTGACCCAGACTAGCCAAAGGGGTATTCCATACCACAGCACATCATACCTAGTATATGGACAGGGGAGAGTTACCCAAAAGGCCCAGATCACTGCTTGGGTTGAGCTGGGTATTGGCTGGGGGTGGTGAGCGGTTGTATTCTCTTCCCTTGTTATTTCCCTTATCATTATCATTATTGGGGGCAGCAGCAGTGGTTTGTGTTATACCTTAGTTACTGGACTGTTCCTATCTCAACCCGTGGGAGTTACATTCTTTCCATTCTCCTCCCCATCCCTCCAAGAATGGGGAGGAGGGGAAAAGGGGGCAGTGAGCGAGTGGGTGCATGGCTCAGAGTTACCCGCAGGGCTCAAACCACGAAACTCACCAAACACCTCCTGCAATGAATGTTCCCTCCACCTCTGAGAAGGAAGTTTTAAGTTTCTCCTTATTGTCCAGGCTTCATGAATTCCCTGCAGATTTCCTTTCTACATAGTTCCTGTTTCTTTTTTTCCAAGCCCTTCAATTCTTCTCCTGGGTGGTAATCATAGAATCATAGAATAGTTAGGGTTGGAAAGGACCTTAAGATCATCTACTTCCAACCACCCTTCCATAGGCAGGGACACCTCATGCTAAACCATGCCACCCAAGGCTCTATCCAGCCTGGCCTTGAACACCACCAGGGATAGAGCATTCACAGCTTCCCTGGCCAACCCATTCCAGTGCCTCACCACCATTACAGTAAAGAACTTCCTACTTATATCCAATCTAAACTTCCCTTGTTTTAAGTTTTAACCTGTCACCCCTTGTCCTGTCACTACAGTCCCTAGTGAAGAGTCCCTCCCTAGCATCCTTATAGGCCCTCTGCAGATACTGGAAGGCTGCTCTGAGGTCTCCACACAGCCTTCTCTTCTCCAGGCTGAACAGCCCCAGCTTTCTCACACATTAGTCCCCTCTTTGTGATAGCCAGTTAGCTTGCACTGGAGTCCACAGCATGTACTTTAAGAAATGTGTCGACAAGCCATGAGTAAGGCTGGGATTTCACCCCTGAACTGCATCCTTTGTACTTGATAAGGTTTTGCTGTGGTGTTCCCAGCTCTCTTTTCACAGGTTGTTTTTGCTCCTTGGCAGGAACTGTGGGAACGTGTTTTGTGCTGCTTGCTGCCACCTGAAGTTGCCCATCCCTGATCAGCAGTTGTACGACCCTGTCCTCGTTTGTAACTCCTGTTATGACCACATCCAAGTCTCTCGTGCCAGGGAGCTCATGAGCCAACATCTGAAGAAGCCCATTGCCACAGCTTCCAGCTGAATGCCAGCACAAGGGACCTGTCTAAGCCCAGCCTCTCCTCTTGTGGGTTTGACTGGTGACTGCCTCCACTGTCATTGTGAAGGCCTTTGGTGCAAGGCTTGGACACCAAGCTTGAATGCATTGTCTTCAGCAGTCTTACTATCAGTCTGGAGCAGAGGGCCTCAGATTAGAGAGTATGGTGTTTGTGTCCCCATGCTGGTACCATTGTAGCCTTGACAAGCTAGGGCTAAAGAGGGGATTGCAACCTCTTTCTTTTGTGGGCTGGAAAGCAATGTGTTCACAGATAGTGCCCATGCAAAGTACCCCCGAAGCAACAGAAATGCAGGTTTAGAACCAGCTCCCACTGCAAAGGTTGGCTGCTGTGTGAGAAGGAAGAGGGCAGGCTCCAGTGGTGCCATGGGCTGCGGAAGAGCCTGGAGCAGCTCTGGATTCTCTTTCCATGAGTGTGATTTGCGATCAGCTGGGTGAATAAGACTCATCAGCCATCACTAAGGGATCTTCTCTTGTGCGTTGAAGAGAAATTCACTGTGGCTGAAGAGGGGCCCAGCAGATCTTGCCTCTTTCCACGCTCCGCTGGCACTGGTGAATGCACTTGACTTTGCCCCTGCCCCCAGCACTGCGGGAGATGGGAGGTTGGCTTTCCACTTCTGCTCTGCCCATCTGCTTGTATGCGCTCATGTCACAGCCTGGTGCTAACAGGAATGGCACTCTGATCCTTTCCTGGCACGGAAACAGAACTCATGTTCCTCTGGTGTTCCTCCTCTCCTTTTCTGCCCTCAGCTCTCCACTTCGTACTGCTCTTTATCCTGAAAACTTGATACCTTGAGGGTACAGGCCATAATGTCTTGTTTTACCTCCTGAAATGTGCTGTCTGGTGTATGTGAGGGTTTCAGTTCAAATGCTGCTATATATTTCTGTGCACTTAATGTAACCCGAAGAAGGGAGAATGAAGCATGGATACCAAAACGGGGATGGGGAAGGACACTGGCTCACAAAGACACTGTCCTCTGCTTTTCACTTCAGCAGGTACAGCCAAGCTGCAGTGATCATGTGGATCTGTTCAGTGGTGGAAACTATCTTTCCAACTTACCCCAGCACTACCTAAAATGCCTCTTGAATTTGATTTGTTTCCTGTTCAGTGGTCAAAGTGCAGAGTTGCCAACTTGTAACTGCCTCTCTGCTTCTTTCAAGCAGAGAGCAGGAATCCCAACTGCCTCTGAGGAAAAGGAGCTGGGTTTAGAAAGAAAAAAGGTTTAGGAAGAAGGTGGCTTTGGGTGGGCTTTTAAGCCCTGGATGCCTTGGGCAGCACCCGTCTCACCTCCTGTCTAAGAGATCTGTGGTGTCAATGAGGAAGAAGAGTTTCAAAGTGCAGAAATGCAGAGGGGTGTTCCAGCTAAATGAACATGTCTGATAAATCCTGCACCTCAAGAGCTGACGCTTTGTGTGTGTGGGGGGGGAGGAGCTGTGAGGATGTTTGGTTCTACTGACGAGGCAAAGGACTTTATGCTGTTGTGATGTCCCAAATTCTTTGCCAATGGTTTGTCATCTCTGTGGGAGGAAGGGGAATAAGGACCCTTTCCTGCACTTGGATATGTCAGCCTCTGGTTTTGTGAATCCCAACAGTGCAAGCAAAGCATCATCTGAAGACCTTGTACTTCCTTGGACTCTGCTTCTTTTCCACACTGGGAACACCCAAGATGGCTTTGGGAAGAGAAGGCACCTTGCTTCAGATTCTTCCCTGCCTTCTACCATGCAGTCATTGCCAGACATGGGAGAGTGCCCATTGGGCTGGCAGAAGAAACTGGGTTTGCTCCTGTCTTGCACGTGTTGGAATGACTGCTTGCGATGGGGAAGCCAGAAACTAGGTACTCCTGGCCCTTCCATTCAGGCCATTAGTCCAAACTGCTTTTAGCTCTCGTGAGTTCAGCGTCACAATGTGCTGCCCAAAAACCTCTAAAATCAGTTCCATGGCATTGTGACAAACAAAATGTGCTGTACAACTCAATACAGTGGAAATAAAATCTCTATATTAGTGCTGCTGTGTTTGGGACCCTTTCTTTTGTTTGTGCTGAATTCTTCTGACGGTGCTCCCCAGGCTGCAGGCACTTGCTGCCTCTCCCCTTGATGAAGGTACTTGAGGGATTTCCTATTCCTTGTCACAAATCAGAGTGAAGGGTAGGACACGCAGCCCCCTGTGCTATGGTCTCCTACCCCAAGGCCCCCCATGCTCCTCCCAGCAAACACGCAGCTGCCTGGGACACCAGCCTCTTCCAGTCTCTCATGTTATGACCAAAGAGGGATTTTCCTTTTCCAGGGAAGGACTCGCACAGGATTCACCAGCTCTTCACCAGCACGTTTATACCAGATATACCAGTCTGCTACTTCTATGGTTGTGTTCTGCTCTGCAGAAAGACAGATGGGAACCGTCGTGCTTAGCTTGATGTGCCAATGGAGATGTTGGGAAGTTACAGTTTGTGGTGGAGCTGGAAAGAATTTAGAAAGCCTGTCATGAATTTAAAGCACCCAGAGAGCTTGTAATTAAGCAGATGCTCAGGTAAACTACTCCTTCAGGTCAGTGCTCACATTAGACAGGTGCTACGGAAACCTCACAACAGCCTTCCGAATACTTGAAGGGGCCGCCAAGAAACCTGGAGTGTCCTTTAAACAAGAGGCTGTGGGGACAGGAAAAGGGGGAATGGAGGAGATTGAGATGAGCTCTTAGGCAGAAGCGGGTGAGGCTGCCTGAGCCCCCGGGCCGGGGCCGCGCTGCCGGCGGGCGGTGCGGCGGGAGGAGGAGCCCGAGGGGCGAGGAGCCGAGGAGCGGAGCCGGTGTCCGGCGGCCGCAGCCCCCGCCGGGCCCGCAGCCGCCCCCGCCGCCGCTCCCGGCCCGTTCCGGCCCGGCCCAGCCCGGCCGCCGTCCTCCGCCGTGCGCCCGCAGCCGCTGCACGAACCTTCCCGAGCCGCTTCGGCTCCGTCCTCGGCTCGGCGGCTGCTGCGGACACGGCGCCTCCAGCCGGGCCGGCCCCGGAGCTCGCTCTCGGCAGCAGCCTTCGTTCGTTCCGCTTGGATCTCGCTGGAGCCTCTCTCGGGCTGCGGAGCTCCGCTCGCACCTACCTACCTGCCTGCTGCCAACCGACGGGAACCAGCCCTCGCTCTGCTCTGAGCCCTCGCCTTTACTGGGAACACCACAGCTTTTAGTTTCTAAAAAACTAAATGTTTTTATGTTTTTTAGTTTTTAGTTCTCTTTCCTTTTTCTTTCCAATCGCTTTTTTCTTCCCATTGCAGCAATAGCTGGAACTTCGTTTTAACTGACAACATCCTCTGCCCGCATCGTCCCGGCTATGAAGTCTCCTCCTCGACCTGATTTGTTCAGATGCACTCAGTGAATCGCTGGCGAGTTTTGGATTTAGCGCTAATGCAGCCAGTGACTGTATCAAGGACAATTCGAGGCTGTGTTTCTGTTGCTTCAATAAACAGCGCTATTCGGGATCGGGAATCGGGACAGCTCTTAATGAGCACGGCCCGCGGTTATCAGAGATGCAGCCGAGCCGCCCCCAGCCCCTCTGATCTCGGAGCTCTCGGTCGATCCCAGCGGCGATTTTGGGCCAAATGTGGAACCTCGGAACGCAACAGAAAACGTCGGCGTAGCCGCCCGCGGGATTGCCACGGATAAACTGCTGCGGGGATGGGAGTGTGCAGCATCCCCGGTGGGAATAGAAGGGGCCCCAAAACGTCGGAGAGATGGCGATAAAGTGGTGGAGCGGATACAGCGATTTCGGAGTCAGCGAAAAGGTGAAACGGGAAAGGTAAAGGAATAGTTTGTGCAGTGCTGCGGCTGTTCCTCTTGCGCTCAATCAAAGGCAATCAAATAGTCCCTTCCCCCCGAAACAATTGTCGGTGGAGAATCTCTTGCCCTGGAATCGGGAAACGAAGTGTTGAAAACTTGTCTGACTCCTGAAAAAGAAAACGGAGGAAACTTGAGGGCACGAGCTGGTGAGCTCACGAGTGAAACAACAACCTGAGAACGCTGCAAGCCGAGCCAGGTTTTCGGCAGGAACAACTGGATGTGTGGAGCCGAGTGCCGCTGTCGGGTTCAGCGGAACAGATCCGGCAATGAACCCGCTGTGCGGAGCCCGCAATGTGAGCTGGAGGAACCCGGCACCGTGACGGTAACGAGGAACTGGAGGAAGGTTTTGGTTGTGATCGTGCCCCAGAACCCGTATCTATGCGGCCCTGGATTAAACCCGAAATCGCAAAGGAGAAGGCGATGATGCCGGTACTGCTGCACGCACCATCCCAGGGGCTCCTGCTGAAGAGTCAAATTTGCAGCACCAGCATTCCAGGGGGCGAGTGGGATCCAAGTCGGAATGTGTGTGGTGAGTGTCCCTCACGGGAGGAGACCGAATGTTCCCGAGGGGAGCAGAAGCGGAAGATTATTGGCTTCCCAGAGCCTTTTGAACCACCTCACCGGCGACCCCAACTCTCCATTGAGCACAGGAGCCGCTTCCTGGGCCGGTGTTACAGACCCACAGGAGTGAGGGGACCCTCTCGGGATTAACCTGTGGAGTTCGGGGATCTCGCTGCAGCCGTGCGAGCGGCAGCCAGCAGCCAGCAATGGAGGAGAGATCCCCCGATGGATCCGGCCAGAGGAGCTCCGGCCGCCAGGAAAACGTCAGATCCACACACGCCCCCCACGCGCCCCAAAGGAAGCAGATCGTTCATCCTCAATCCGTGCCCTCGGCCCCAGAACGGGCTTCATTTGACTTCGCTCATATCCCGACCAAAAAGTGCCATCCCCGGGGCGGGCAGTGAGCCGCCCTGCCCGGCAGGGTGAGCAATGCAACGGCTCTTTGATAACCACCAGGAGCCCGTGCTCTCCATCCCGGCAGGACCCAGGACATCGTCTGCAAACTTCCTAAATGAGGCAGGGGCGTAGACGTCGGGAATTACTAACTGACCAGAAGCCATCTGGATAGGAAGCCAGTTCACTGTAAAAGGAACGTTCGGGGAACTGAGGGAACGATCAAAGAATGTCCCACTGCAGAAGTTGCCCTATGGCTCCCGATGAGCAGAAACTAACTGGTGCTCAAGTACCGGTTGTGCCGCTCATAGGAGCACCCGGGGGTTTGATCTGCCCTACGGCAGGATGTGGGAACTCCCCGGTGGAGCACTTTGAGTTTTGCTGGACGAGGGGATGGAGAATGGCCCTTCTCGATGCTGACTGCAATTGTAGAGTGGACTCCTGGGGACCAAACCCGATTCCATTCTCAGAAGTGTCCATCCTTGTGCCACCCCCGCAGGTCACTAACGCCGGATAACTTCCCTCGCCGGCTGCCGCACAGCGGGGAACTGACGGGTGACGGACCTGGGGAAGAGGCGTTATCACCCGCGCCCGTTCTCCCGACACTTGCCCTGTCTGGCGGCGGCTTCCAGCTGAGTGCGGGGGACGAAACGCCGAGGCCGCACCTTTACTAGGGGTAGCCCAGCGAGGTGGCACGGACAGACCCACCGAGCACAGCCGGGAACGGGTGGAGAAACCCTTACGAGCCCGGACAGACACGAAGGCGGCCGCTCCTTTGGCACCTTGTCGGGAGGAACCGGACGGGTTAAAAGCCCTGGAGCCGCCGCTGGGTGAGCACCGACCTAAGAACCAGTTCGGTGCCGAGGAATGGCCAGACCAGCATTTCTTTTCCCCTTCTCTGTCCCAGACAGCCCAGAGGACGCCTGCCTACACCAGCTCCCGCCTCGGCAGCTGCTCCCGTGGCACGGGACAGCTGCAGATGTTTTACATCAGTGCGGAGCTGCAGTAAGTCCCTTTCCGATTGACGGGATCTGTCATGAGAAGCTCTTTGTTGGTTTAGAGCTTTGCGCTGAAGAGAGGAGCAGAGAGAACTGACAGAGTTGGGTTCGGTGCCGTGAGAGCGCTGGAGGCGGAGGGCGCTCTGCGGTCCTGCCGTGGTTTGTGCCGTTGGCAGCAGCAGCAGCAGCAGGGTCTGGCCTTGCCGGTTTCCCGGGGCAGAGGGATGGAGCTGACGGGGCTTGAGCAGTGTGAGCCGGAGCCTCTGTACCAAAGGGGGTTGAGGCGACGTCGGGGCTGTGGGGCCGGGAAGCGGCTGAAGGGACGGCAGCGCTCAGGGGCCGTCGGGCGCTGGGGCCGCTGCAGGCCATGGAGGGACAGCGGCTGCCGGCGCTGCCGACCACAGGCACTTCCCGGCCGAGCTGTGGCAGCGGCTGAACAGCCCGAGCTGCGGCTCCGTGCGCTGGGATGCCCGTGGCGAGGGGCTGCTCATCGCCCAGCGGCTCTTGGGAGCTCAACCTGTACGGCTTCCGTAAGCTGGGGCCGGGGCCCTGCAGGGCTGCCGGGGGGCGATGCCGGCAGCTCGGCCGGGCCCCTGCTCCACTTCCACAGCCCCATTTCCGCCGCGACCGCCCCGACCTCCTCGTCCTGCAGGTGCCCAGCCCCCGGCCCAGCGCTGCCAGCGCCTGCTCGGCACGGCGCTGCACGGGGAGCCGCTGCCGGGCCCGGTGAGCTGGGCTGGGACCCGGAGGGTGGTGCCGAGCGCTGGGGGCCATGGGGTTGTAAATCGGGAGTCGGAGCTGAGGGGAACCTGAAGAACGTTACTGCTCCGTGCCCGGCAGTAGGGATGCTGCTACCTCAGCTGTTGTTAAAGGGGTGTGAAGCTGTGGCTCCTGTGCAGTGCCAAACAGAGCATCCCGTCAGCAAAGGAGAAAAGACGTGGCATTGGGATTTCTGCCAGGAGTCTCCATGAGCTAATGGGTTGTGATTAAAACCCAAAGCCTAATGGTAACCCCAAACTCCTAGGCCTACAGTAACACTTACCCTAAACCTAAATCATAACACTAACCCTAATCTTGACCCTAACACTAAATCTAACCCTAATCCCAACCCTAACCCCTAAACCTAAGCCTTACCCTAATGTCCCCTAACCCTAACTCGAACACTTTACCCAAACCCTACCCCTAAACCTAACTCTAATGGCCTCAAATGCTGTCCCTAATGGCTCATAACCTTCGTCTTATTCCTAACCTTAAAGTGTCAGGGTTATGATCATAATCAAACATTAGTATTATTAATAGCAAAGCAGTGCTTCATGATTCAGTTTTTATTGTAACGTCCTGTCTGCTGTAGTTCACAGCACTTCCTGAATTCCTCATGCTTGGTTTAGTCTGGTGCCACCCACTTTGATTTATAGCACATTTCTAACTCCTGATCACTTGTTAGTGGACGTTTCAGGGGACTGAATGGTCAGAGGCAGGTGTGTGTTGTCACAGCACTGCTGTGCCTGTTATGGTACTGGATGTTCAGGGGTAAGAATAAAGTCTGTTTGTGGATGAAGAACATTGGAGCAAAGGTGGTGATCCCAAAGAACATTGTGGAGCCTTGGCTCCTCATCCTGCCTCGCAGTGCCAGTGAAAAGTGCTTTCCTTAGCCCCTGTTTCCCTTTGTTTTGCAGGACTGGTGACTGGAGGACAGGCTCCTCAACCTGGTGGTCCAGAGAGCTTCTGTTACTGGGACAAAGCGACCTTGTGCCAGAACCCGGTGCTTTCGTGACAGAGCCTTTCCAGCAGACTGGGATCCCTTCCAGAGCATGGCAGGGCTCTCTGGGGCTGCTGCCAGGGCACGGGGCTTCCCCAGCTCTTCCAGGCCCAGGGGCTCCCTTTCCCGTCCTGCACAAGTGTTCCACAGAGGTCACGTACCCTCTGCAGACTGTGTTCTCGCTGCAGCGAGGGGCTCCAGCTGCGGCCGCTTCCCTCCCGCAAGGCAGCAGCCGCGGTCTCCAGGGCAGTGCTCGCAAGCCCCCATGCGACGGGTATGGCCAAAGTTCTGCACTTGCTGCTCAAGGAGTTATTGACAAGTGATGCTGGAAATGGTTTTCTCCAGTGTCTGTCCCCATGTGTGTGTGTCAGGTGAAAATTAGACAGCAAGTGTAAAGTCTGGAAAAGGAAGGGAGACTGTGAAAGGCCAAAGATGCTCTGGTTTGTGTTCCTGTCCTTGGTCCAGCTTCTGAGGGTCCCCTGGTGATTTTCCAGAGATCCCCTCTTTGGAGGCTCAACGACAAGGAGAAAACCAATTGGTCACAGACAGTCAGTGTTAAGCTAACTTGTATGGGGGTTTTTCCACCTCCCCCATGTTGTGTCCTACAGAGGGGGTGAAGTTTCCCATCCGTAGCTCGTACGGGCAGAAGTGTGTCTCTTTTTTGGCAATCCCCAGATCTCCATTGAGGCCGAGCCATCGTGTTTGATGGGAGGGGCTGTATCTTTCCCTTCATTTGCTCAGTAAATGATGATTTATTTCATAAGCTGCCGTTCATCCCCCTCTCGTTAGCGTTCAAATGAGACCCCTGTTCCCTGTCCCATACTTGATAACAGCTGGTGACACAATGTGCTTTAGCTGCTCATTTCTTGTGCTCTGATGGGTTCATTAATGGCAGAGACAGAAGAGCTCAGAAATGTCTTCTCTGCACTTCACAGGGTAGGACAGAAGTGTGGGAGTGCAGCAGGTATGTTTGTGGAATCTCGATTCAATTGGTAGACTTGAAGTATTCCAAATAAACTGACACCTTTGCCTTTGCTAACACTGCCCATCAGTAAGGATTATCTGTCCTGCCAGGAATGCCTTTACTCTGAGGATACATTTGCAAGTCAGCAAAAAATCATACCTGCAGAATACAGCTTCAGCTACAAAGCTGCTTTCTGGAATCAGATCAGTGTTTAATTGTGAGTGTGAACACGCAGGCCCTTCCTGCGTGAATCCTGTTTCTGTGGTATGTTGTGATGAGACAGTCAAGCGGCCAAATCTAAAAGGTGATGTTAAGCTCTAGAAGACCGTGACCATGAAGTTTCCCTGAGTGTGTAGATCAGTTTTACTCTATATTTTTGTAATCTGCATGCACATGTGTCAGAATCAATATGTTTTAGGGTGAAGAAATCAGTCTTGCAATCACTGGGGAGGTCATCACCCATTTCAGGCAGTGAGTTTACTCTGTGGTCAGTGCAGTGTTTAATCCAAGTAAGCAATAGAAGTGTGCACACTGGACCCCCGTTCTGGCAGTCTGATCTCTGTGTTTGAATGGACCGCAGGGTTCTGGGCTTGTGGCAGGAAGGAGAGAGGTTTGGGAATGGACCTGCGGGAGAAAGGGCAAGTCCTGGGGTTTCCCAATGCCCATTTGAGAGCAGCACTGAATGTGTCAGGGGCAGTGGCTGTCATGCAGGTGAGGTGTCAGGGCAGCAGCATCGTGGGTGTCCTCATTGCTGGAGAGGTTTTTCCTGTCTAAGTGTTATGTTTGGCTGCACCAGGATTTGCTTTAGTTCATGAGTCTCCGTTTATCTGAAGAATGTCCTTGCCTGCACAACAGGTGATTCTTGAATGGTACAGGAATCCTGGAAGCAGCTCCACTTGTCTGTCCCAGACAGCTTGCAGCAGTTGGTACAGTAGACAGTGCTTTGCTTGTGGATCTCACTGAGCTCTGGCCAATAATCAAATTACCTTATGGGCACTGTGGGGCAGGCACTTCCCCAAGGTTCTGTTGAGGGATGCAGGCAGCTCCAGCATTGCTCATCCTGCCCTGCGTGTGTATTGATCGTCAGAAACCACTTGCACAGCCCGTAGAAACAGCAATACCATGAGGTCTGACTGATCAATCACTGTGTGGTTTTGGTATAAACATTCCCTGTCTGTTGTTTCTCCCAGAGCCCAGCAGGGCAGCCACCTTCTGCAGGTGAATGCCTGCCCTCTGGAGGGGCATCTGCTCAAGAGAAGATGATGGAGGAATTCGATTTTGAAGCCGTACTTGATTTTCTGGATGAGATGCTTTCACCACCCAATGCCGAAACAGTGCCATTGGAACCTGTGGAGAGCGAGAAGTCAGCCCCTCTGTCTCTCAGAAGTCAGCCACTCCTGGTTAACAGTGGGAACAGCGACACCCCTTCTGTCACTGGGGAAAGTGAGCTGGCACCTGTGACACCTGCAGCGGCAGAGACATCATTTCTGATGGAAGCAGCTCAAGCATGAACTGCTGCAGAAGGCTGTGATGGAGAACTTGTCTTTGCTCCCGATGACACTGCATGCGTAGAACGTGCCGCTGCTGCTGAACTGGCCCTAGAACCTGTGGCCCCACAGGAAGCCCCTGAAGCAGGGAGACAACAGGTGGATCAGTGCCCAGCTCAAGGCCCTGGGATGTTTGCTCTGGAAGGACTGTTCAGTGCAGAGCAGGTAAGGGTGAAAGGGAGGTAAATGTGCCCAGGAATGGAGAGGTTTAGCTCATCGCTCCTGAAACGTGGGTTCTGGCTGGCGAAGGCAGTGGCCTACAGTCCTCCTTCCTCCTCCTAGTTTTTATGCCCAGGAATTGTGGTTCGAGTGTCAGGCAAAGGCATTGCTAGCCAAAGGGATTTCACAAGACCTTCTGAGCAGTCTTTGTGCCATACACACAGAGAGCACATGTCCAAGAAGAAGGAGCACAGTGCAGTGGGTATCGTGCAGGAGCAGGAGGTGTGTTGGGGGATCCTGGCTCTCCCCAGAGCATTCCATTTCTGTATTTGCACAGGCCTTTCGGGCTCTTATGACACAACTTTGTCAACAAACGTGGTTGTATTTCTATTACTGTGCACAGACATTGCCTTTTGTATGCGTAACACTGAGTAACGACAGACTCGAGGTAGGGAGTGTGAGGTTTGGCATCAGTGGTACCTCCTTCACAAGTGTGATGAGCTTTTGTCTGCTGTAAACTCACATGCAGCAGTTGTCAAAAGCTTTATTTTGCCTGACTAGAAGGAAACATTGCAGGCTCTGAAGAATCCTTCAGCTTCAGGCTGTTGATTCTATAGGCTATTTGCAGAAGAGACTCATACTCTAGAAGAGGTGATAGAGAGAAGGTCTTTCTGTCTACAGATGAAGTCCAAGCGCTTTACTTTGGGCTTTGACCTCCTCAGTGGAACAGAAACATCCCTTGGCTGGTTGGCTTTTTTCCTGTCCCTTTTTTCCCCTCCAGAGTTTTGCCACATGGCCATGGCAATGGAGCAGCTCAGGCAGTGGTTACCTGCAGAATAAATGTGGAGCAGCAGCAGAGGGCTCCAAAAAGCAAGCAACGCAAGTTGCTGCTGGAGTTCTTGTAGCTTATTTGTCAAGTGTCCATCTGGGGAGAAGAACAGTTCCTGGTTTGTCCCTGCAGCCATAACAAGAAAACGTTGGGGGATCTTGGGTTTCATTTCCTTGTCTCTGTGTTTGTTTGGTGTTTTTTAAAGGAGAATACTGGTGTTTGGTGGGACTCGGTGACAGAAGAGAGACAATTGACTTCAGGAAGTGAGGCAGTGAGCAAAGCTGTAGAAGAGCCAGGGTGACCTGTCAGACCTGGCTGCAGGAAAAGAAGACACAGCTGGGACGAGGGTAAGTCCCTGTGAGAGACTCTCCATTGTTTAGAGGTGGCCGAGGCAGCTGCTCTGAACCTCTTCCAGAAAGGGGAGATGAGAAGAGCTGAGGTATTGTCTGCAGTGTAAGTACCTCGGGAAGGGCCTTTGGTTGTAGAAGCCCTTGGTGTCCTTCCCAAGGTGTGGCTTTGGATATGCTGGTGCTAAGTGCCCTTCTGTGGAAAAGGGTAAAAATGAGATATGTCGCTGAAAGCTGAAGTTGTGGGGGTTGTGTCAGACCCTGGATGTCACAATACACAACACTGACATGAAGTCCAGAGATACGTTTGCTGGAGGGTGACAGTGCCACAAAAGAAACACTGCCTACTGAGGTGACTGTTGAAGCGAGAGGGCAAACCCCAGCACGCTGATGAAGTCAGTGCATGAGTCCAACCTTTTGGCTCAGATCACGGAATCGATCTTGTACCAGTCTGCTGATACTCGGGCAGAAAGACATGAGACAAACAAGCAGCAGAAGAGCTGAGGCCAGGCAAGTCACAAACCTACAGGTGACACCCCAATGGCCCCAGGTTAGAGAGACGTAAGAGGACCCAGAGAGTCCTCTGGGCCCATCCTGGATGAGAGGCTGGTGCAGCCTGCAAGTCTTGTGGGAAGCCATTTCCCTCTCATCTGTTCATGCAAGAGCTGATTGCAGAGTTTGAAGAGCTGTTGCTCACTTTAACGGGTAGTCCCTAGGTTCCAGATGCTGATGCTAGTTAAGAATGCAGCTCCAGATGCCTGTCCTTTTCAAACCATTCAGTAAGGAGAAAAGTCTTCCTGTCAGGAAGCTGAGAGGCAAGGTTGGATGCCATGGTGAGAGCAGACAGGCTTCTGTTTCAAATGCAGAACTGAGAGTTCTTGCTCAATGACTGCCTGGTGGCACAGACCCTTTCTGCAGCTAGCACCAGGGTTTGATAGCAGTTGATGTTTGGCAGCTGATGTCCATGGTGGCAAATGCAGAGATCAAGAATGGAGCTTGAAGGATGGGAGCACACTTTGTTTTTTGCTGTGTTTCTATTGACAGCTTTGAGAGGTTGGAAGAATTCCTGTTCTAAAGAGCCAGCCTCACTTTCCCAAGTCAGGGGCTGCCTTTGGGCCAGATTTTCCTGCACCGGATGGCAGCACAGTTGCTGTGCATGCTGCCAAGTGAGGCGGAGGCAAGGCCTGAGACTGACTCGGTGTTCCTTGCTTCCTAGATCCCCAGGAGCTGGGAGATGGAGCCTGCAAGCGAGGCTGCTTTGTGGAGGAAGGCACTGGAATGAGGAGGGTGTGAACATGTGGGTTCCCTCCTGAGAGTGCAGTGGCAGCAGCGCTCCGCACACAACTGGCACCTGCGATGGGGCTCACACCTCTTCTGCATATTTGTGAACATGGAAGATATTTATAGCTTTATAGCTTTATTTGTATCTTCAGATGTTATTTATAGCTTTATTTATGACTTTGTGTGTTATTTATAGCTTTATGGATAAGTTTATGGTTATTTATAACTTTATAGTTATATAAATTACATAAAGTTATATAAAGTTATATATAGTTCTATAGTAATATATATCCAAACGATTCATTTCTTGGATACTGTATTTATAGCGATAGTCGATTTTAAGGTTTGACTAGCTGTGCCTCTGTCTGGATGGGATGACAAGTGATGAAGTCTTAGTACTAGAATATTTTAGTATGCTAATTTGGAGTGGGATCTCCTGCGGTACAGCACTTAATGTTTACACATGCGGGTAATGCATAGGCTTAAGTAAGTTCTGTGATAAGACATTTTTAGCTCTGTTCTTGTTGAGGGGAAGAGGGAGGGATTTGTTTCACCTGGGGATGTTGCTCTCTCCCTCTGCTCAGGAGCAATCTGCAATAAACTGGATTTCTTAACTGCAGTGGGAGTTGCGTTTCTGTTGTTTCTGTTGTAATTCCAAATGATGGAGTGTCCCAGTTGAAACAAAGGCTTCCCATTTCAGTCAGGGTTGCTGCCACTTTAACCACCAGATAAATCTACACAAAGGTAAATTGAAGTGAGGTCAGAGGTGTATGTGTATGTGAGGGTTTCAGTTCAAATGCTGCTATATATTTCTGTGCACTTAATGTAACCCGAAGAAGGGAGAATGAAGCATGGATACCAAAATGGGGACAGGGAAGGACACTGGCTACACAGACACTGTCCTCTGTGCTTTTCACTTCAGCAGGTACAGCCAAGCTGCAGTGATCATGTGGATCTGTTCAGTGGTGGAAACCATCTCTCCGACTTACCCCAGCACTACCTAAAATGCCTCTTGAATTTGATTTGTTTCCTGTTCAGTGGTCAAAGTGCAGAGTTGCCAACTTGTAACTGCCTCTGCTTCTTTCAAGCAGAGAGCAGGAATCCCAACTGCCTCTGAGGAAAAGGAGCTGGGTTTAGAAAGAAAACAGGGTTAGGAAGAAGGTGGCTTTGGGTGGGCTTTTAACCCCTGGATGCCTTGGGCAGCACCCGTCTCACCTCTTGTCTAAGAGATCTGTGGTGTTCATGAGGAAGAAGAGTTTCAAAGTGCAGAAATGCAGAGGGGTGTTCCAGCTAAATGAACATGTCTGATAAATCCTGCACCTCAAGAGCTGAGGCTTTGTGTGTGTGTGGGGAGGAGCTGTGAGGATGTTTGGTTCTACTGACGAGGCAAAGGACTTTATGCTGTTGTGATGTCCCAAATTCTTTGCTAATGGTTTGTCATCTCTGTGGGAGGAAGGGGAATAAGGACCCTTTCCTGCACTTGGATATGTCAGCCTCTGGTTTTGTGAATCCCAGCAGCGCAAGCAAAGCTATCATCACCTGAAGAGCCTGTGCTTCCCTGGACTCTGCTTCTTTTCCACACTGGGTACACCCAAGATGACTTTGGGAAGAGAAGGCACCTTGCTTCAGATTCTTCCCCACCATCTACCGTGATGAGCTTACAGAGAGCTTGTAATTAAGCAGATGCTCAGGTAAACTACTCCTTCAGGTCAGTGTTCACATTAGACAGGTGCTACGGAAACCTCACAACAGCCTTCCAAATACTTGAAGGGGCCGCCAAGAAACCTGGAGTGTCCTTTAAACAAGAGGTTGTCGGGACAGGAAAAGGGGGAATGGAGGAGACTGAGATGAGCTCATATACACAAGCTGTTCCCTGTGAGGGTGCTGAGGCGCTGGCACAGGGTGCCCAGAGCAGCTGTGGCTGCCCCATCCCTGGCAGTGCTCAAGGCCAGGTTGGACACAGGGGCTTGGAGCAGCTGCTCCAGCGGAAGGTGCGGGTGAGGCTGCCCCGGCACCGGGTTCCCCCTGACCCCCCGGGCCGGGGCCGCGCTGCAGGCGGGCGGTGCGGCGGGAGGGGGAGCCCGAGGCCCCGGCCGCGGCTCCGGCGGCTCCACCCTCGCTGTGTGTCCCAGGTAGGAGAGCGCGGCCGCCACCGCCCCGCGGGCCCCGCCGCTCCGCTCCGCCCCTGCTCGGCCGAGGAGCGGCCTCCGCGGAGCCGGTGTCCGGCGGCCGCAGCCCCCGCCGGGCCCGCAGCCGCCCCCGCCGCCGCTCCCGGCCCGTTCCGGCCCGGCCCAGCCCGGCCGCCGTCCTCCGCCGTGCGCCCTCAGCCGCTGCACGAACCTTCCCGAGCCGCTTCGGCTCCGTCCTCGGCTCGGCGGCTGCTGCGGACACGGCGCCTCCAGCCGGGCCGGCCCCGGAGCTCGCTCTCGGCAGCAGCCTTCGTTCGTTCCGCTTGGATCTCGCTGGAGCCTCTCTCGGGCTGCGGAGCTCCGCTCGCACCTACCTACCTGCCTGCTGCCAACCGACGGGAACCAGCCCTCGCTCTGCTCTGAGCCCTCGCCTTTACTGGGAACACCACAGCTTTTAGTTTCTAGTTGTGGATTTAAGACCGTCACCGGACCCACGCGCTTTTCTCAAGCTACTGCAAATCGCTTTTGCCCAGGATTTACCGCAGCGTTTCCCGGCCCCGGCTGGCCTCCAGCCGGCAGCAGCCCAACAGCTCGGCCGAGATTTTCTCCTTGCTTTTTAATTCCAATCGCTTTTTTCTCCCCATTGCAGCAATCACTGTAACTTCGTTTTAACTGACACCATCCTCTGCCCGCATCGTCCCAGCTATGAAGTCTCCTCCTAGAAACGTTTCGTGGGACCCGCGCACAGAGCAGGGATCTTCATTTCTTATTCTGTGGGGCCTTTAATTGGATTCTTCTTCATGTGCGTTTGGAAGTGGCTGCCCAGAACTAGTGGGGGAGGAACCATCTACGCTGTCACTTTGTGCTTCATACCCATTTGGCATCCAAACTTTTGAAGTGTTTTGGGGGCCTTTTTTTCCCTGGCAACTTGAAGCTATGAGGAAAAGCTCTGTGCTTTATTGATTATTTTTGGTAACCTCACTCACACTCTGGGTCTGGATGTGGATTGCCGGGAGAGAGGTAAAGTTGAGCTCCAGATTTGAATGAAATGCTTGTGGCAGGAGAAGGATGGAAGGGATCAGCTGTGCTTGCAAGAGAACGGCACTGGGGCAGATGTTCTTTTCACCGTAAGTCCAAGGAATCCCTTCTGCATTGTTTCTTGGAAGACTGGTAACTGCCGACAACAGCGAAGGCAGAGAGCCTGAGCTGCCTCTGTGGGAAATGCTGGCAAGAAGCTGAGAGGTCTCTCAAGGGTGTTTGGGATAGACTTTTTGGACCTGTGGATCTTTCTAACACTTGGTCAGGAGACACAAGAACACCATGTCTGCGGCGAGACCTCCCTGTATTTCATTTCTGTGGGACTGACAAGTTTCTCATGCTCCCTGGTGTTCCTGTGTATCTGAACTGATTTCTTGCTTGCAACCTGTTCCTTTGATCTTTCCTGATTTCTGTGCTGGGGGAGGGACTCACAATTTAGGATATATATTCTTTTTTTAGCCAGTTTGTTGGTTTAAAACATGCCTTTGAGCTCCCAGCGGCCTTTGAGCACGTGGCACCAAGGAAGAGAGGTGCTTATGGTGAGACCCGGAGCAGTGTCCTGGTGAGCAGCGCTGGTGCTGACTGAGCCTCTTTCCTCTGTCTCCTGCCTTCCTGTCGCTGGGCCACACGCTCGGAACCCCGACAAGCTTTGCCCACGGCTGGAGCCCTCCGCAGGGTGAGGACGCGTTCCCGAGCGGTATGTGTGGCCGGAGCCCGCTGCTGCAGCTGGTAGCATGAGTGCTGGCCCCCCGCTGCAGCTGGCTGTCCTCTGGCCGTGGCTGCTCATGGCTACCCTGCACGCAGGGCTCGGCCATACAGGGCTGGCACTAGCGGGGGCCGTCGAGTCGGAGAGGTCGGCAGCGCAGAAAGCCATCATTAGAGTGATCCCCCTGAAGGTGGAGCCCATTGTGCTGGAAGGGGAGTTCGCAAACGTTGCTGAGGTGACTCCAGCCGAAGGAAAACTGCTGCAGGTAAGAGCAGCCATATTCAATCCAGCTCCATTTGCCCCACTGTTCTGCGCTGCTCCTCTCTCCCTTTTTCTGTACTTGCTGTTTTAGCACCCGGCTCAATGCGTTTGGTTTTATTTTCCAGCTGCAGCAAGTAGGCATTTCTGACATGAACTGTCCACCTGTGCATGTTGTTCCTTTGTGTTCCTGTCCCTCAAGTCGTGCTTGCTTCTGCGAGGGGGACAGGATGATGCATATGGCTGCTTCTTCGTTTGGGCTCAGTCTGTAGGCGCGCTTGTGTCAGTGTTGAATTTTGGATATGGTTGGTTGATTCCTCACAGGTTACTGCATATCTTACTTGATGTGCTAATGCTGAGTGTGTGGAGGCACAGGTGGGACACTGAGCACCTGACAGAAAACAGGGGTTTATAATTTGTGTGTGTGTGTGTGGAATCCAACAGTTTTTCTGCACACTTCTGCTGGTGTTTGAGCCTGTGGTACAGCTAAAATACACACACAGGCTTTGCCCACCTCAGTTACAGACCCTGCTCATTGTTGTCTTCTGTACTGCCCGTACCTGAATGTTGAATTGTGCCCATAGAGCAGCTCCCGTGGTGTCAGCACCAAATGTTTTTATAAGTGAAATTAATGCTGGTTTCTGACCTGTGCTAAGGAGAAAGCATCTGACCATCCTGCCGTGAGGTGCAAACACTGCCAAAAGACAGCTGGTCATGAACAGACCGACCTCCTGCCTGGGACAAGTTTTGAGCTCAGGTTCTTGAGAATAGCCTGTGTTAATATTGAATCTTCATTTTTGCATAGCTTTTTCCAGTCTTGACTTCCCAAATGTGGAATGTTGTAATCTCAATCAAATTTGTAGCTGGGAAATTTAAATGAAGGTAAGGAATTGTGCATATTCTTGTATGACATACAGTCAGGCCAGCTTTAGAGGATGGTCACCTGTCTGCAAGTGGGAGCAGGCAATGTGTGACATTTATGAAGCCTGGTTTTTCCGCTCCTTTTCCACTACTCAGAACAAAAGCTGTGCTGTAAAACTATATTGCCAGGCTAGAAAAGAATCTTAGCCAAATGTACTCAAGGTCCTGTTCGGTCGTGAGGCAACGTCCAGGAAAGTCAATATTTATTCCGTACAAAAACTACAGTGGTGTTGCAACTGAGCACAAAGTGTAGAGCATGGACCTTTCTGAAAGGAGAAGGTGGTAACTTGGGTTGTGGGATGTGTGGATGTTTTTAACCAAATCCAGTGCTACGTGATCTGATTTTTGTCTCATTGGCTGTTGCAGCAACACAAATGAGGCATTTTGAGTGCTGAGCCCTGAGTAGTGTCAGATTTACAAATGGACTTCATGCTTTAAAACTCATCCTCAGAATGAGAGGGCTGGGGAAACGCTAATCTAATCTGCTGAGTTTGTGTACACAGATACTGACCTGCGCTGTATATGTTTTTAGGCCTTGGTTCCACCCCTGTGCATCCATAGGTGATCATTCCTATTCCATATCCCACTGAATCCAGTGCAGAAAATCACTCTGTTCTGGTTTCAGGTGGCAGCACTGGGATCAGGGGGTCAGGCTGTGCCTGCTGCAGCAGGATGTTTGTCTGGTGCCAGGCACGGTGTTCTGGGAAGGCTTAGTCAAGTGTGCCTGTGACCTCTCGTGTATGTTGTATGGTGTAGTATCTAATTCTGCACTGGGGTGCAAGATAAGTAAGAAATTAACGGGAGGAACCATTTTTAGGTTGCATTTAAGTAGTTGAATATTAAATACACCTGAATTAATTAGGTTTTATTGGGACATCTCATTTTACATGTGGTCATCAGCATTCCAATATTGCAAAAATGTTAGGCCATGTGCTCAACTTTAATGTCATTGGAACTCTCACCTGCCTGTTCACACCTGCCTGCACAATTGGTTCTTTATATGCCATTCACATATGTAACATGATTATCTTTGAGGTTAATGAGTTGAGAAGTCTTGGCTTTAAACCATTTTTTGCATAGATCTTCTTGGTTGTGTCTGTAAGATGCCATCAATTCTCCTGCCCATCACAGGAGAACAGAAGCTGCAGAGCTGAGCTTAGCAAAGCAGAGTGGGTGGTCCAGTCCTGGTTTTGGAGCAGTGCTCTCTTATTTCAGTGGTATAATAGGATTGCTTAAGGATAATTGGTGCAGAGTTAGCCCTATATTCAAGTAAAGTTCTCTTTAACTTATAATTATCTTCAGAGTGTTCTGGTCAATATATTTTTAGAAATGCATTCTTCATGTAATATAGAAAATCCTGCATGGAAGTAGTGGAGCCTCAACCAAATGTACTTCTACCAGAACACTTTCATGGTTTCATTTCTCTCGCTGCTGTACTCTCTAGGATCATCTATAGACATGGACTTTGATCACAGTGTGTTCTGTTCTTAGAAGCTAACTTGAAAAGTATCTTCTTTACCTATATCAAAAGAATCCCTGTGTCGAGCTCCTTCTCACACCCCTCTCCGATGTGGCCAGTTCTGCTGGGAGGTCTGTGGATTTCCTGGCTTGCAGTGGTGGGTGAGCAGGTGGATCCGCAGCACTGCCCAGGACCTGGCTGCTGCCTGCCCCTTCCAGTTCAACCCAGGCAGCATTACCTCTGGCACTCTGCTCCATGCGGGATGATGCAAAGGCAGAGGAATTTCTCAAGCAGGCAGAGACACTTAAGGCTTTATAGGTCAAAAAACCAACACCTCAGACTTCTTACAGAAATCATCTTCAAGCTTGTTCAGAGCTCAAGCTTGTTCAGATAGTACATGCTCTGAGCATTAACTATTGCTTAAACCAGGAAAAGTAGTGTTGTGAAGCAGTCTCCAGTTTCCAAATAGCTGGAGCTTTAGATCTCTGCTGAGCCCTCTGCAATAGTTTGGACTTCTTCTGAAAAGAGTCCAAGGGAAGAAAAGATGGAAGAACCAAACCTTTCAGACAAGTAGGTTGGAAGGAGCATGTTTAGGTCTTACTGATAGCAGGCAGCCCTGTGCAGTGAAGGACTCACCATGCCCTCTGAATTGCAGTTCCTAGAGTCATTTGCAGATCAACTCCCTTTAAGATGATAAATAATGACATTTTCACAGCCTCTCCTTCTGATCTTTATGTTGTTCTGTCAGCTGGTTTTTGAGGAATGAATCTTTGTTTCTTTCTTCCCCATGCCAGTCTCCAGTTGGTACTGGAGAGAGCTGTTGGTTTGAAGATAGATGGGAAAATAAGGAATATCTTGGAAAGAAAAGGAGTGAGCTACTGTCGAGACTTGAAAGAAAGAGATGGAAGATTTCTCCAGTTTGAATTGCAACAGAATTGATGTGCAAATGTACTTGTGGATGAAAAAGCCTTTTTATTTGAGAAATAGCTCAGCACTTACAGTTTATTTTGGTAAAGTGCACATGCAATCATACGTCATTGAAAGTGAGAATTAGTATCTCTTTATTTCAGTGTATATAACACCAATCTTGTATGCAAGGGAAGGGTGATGCTGCTAGCTTGTGCAGTGTGGCTGGGATCGTTACAGTCCAGTTCTAGGGATAGTATCCTAGAGACAATGTTAAAAGTTTGGGGAAATTTGCAAACAATGATGTTAAAAAGAGATAGTAAATACAGCAGTTTGAGTTTATCTATAAAGAAGGCAAAGTGATCCTCAATCACTGATCACCTTACATGCCTATGTGTAAGAAAACCACGTAGATACATAGAACAGCAGAATAGTCTTATTTATCAGGCAAAAGTATAGAACAAGTGTTCTCAAATTACATTATTTTATCACAAGTTCCACAACACTGCTTCATTTCTGTATAATTACAGTTCTATGAGTGATTGTAGGAGAAAGCAAACTTTCACTTACCCATTTAACTTATTTCTGCAGGGAAAACTTCTGTGAGCACAGGACAAGCTCCTAAAGGCTCTGAATGGCAAACGCAAGAGTTAATCTTTCCTCTCCTCCCCAGAGAAATGAAGGGTTTTTAAAACTTACTTCTTAAAATCAATCTTCTATTTATGGTGGAATGACTGAGAATTACAGGAGGATCCCAAATCATCACTGTTTGGGTGTGTAGACTCTGGAAATCAGACATAGCTATATCCGGAAGAGAAACATGTATATTCAGAACAGTGAAATTAACCCTTGAAATAGTTGCAGTGAACCCCACATGATCATCCTGTAAATGGAGAGTGTTTCCAATGTGGCAATGGCACAACACTGTTGGAGAATTATAATCACCTCCTTAACTGCTTATAGAGGGTTACATTCCCAACCCATAAGAAAGTAAATATATTAGTAGTCTTCTATACTACTACCTCCTGGATCAACAAAGGGATGTGGAGTGCATGATGTTGACAGAGATCAAAGAAGTAGTAAAGTCTAACTAAATGATAATGGAGACTTAAATTACCTGTGAATAAACTGGTCCGATAGCACAATAAGAGTAAGTTCAAAGAAGCAATTTCTGCCTCTTGGAACAGCTAGTACTAGAGTACACAGAAATATATTCTTGACTTCGTGTTAAGCAATGTGCAAGAACTGACTCAAAAGCTGGCAACAACTGAGCCCCTTCTATTGACTGCAGCATAATAAAATTCTTTGCCTAAGTATCAAAAAGTGGAATTCTGACACTAACCTTTAGAACAGGAAATTGAACTAAAGTGCAGCAGTGATATTAATGGCTCTTACAGCTTAAAGAGAAGTATCTTTAGATGTTTAGTGTGAGGTGTCCCTGCCCCTGGCAGGGGGGTTGGAACTGGATGATCTTAAGGTCCTTTCCAACCCGAACTATTCTATGATTCTATGTGGCGTAGGTACTACTCAGGACAGGAAAAGCATATGGAAAAATAGAAAGTATTGTCTCAAAAAGGCAGTAGTAACCCAATACAAATACATTGGTAGGGTTCAAGAAATCATTTTGGCCAAACAGTTCTTTCAAGAACTGGGTGTATAGTATTAGTGTAGGATTGGCATTGTTTGTAGTCTAACCTGCAGTGGAGATTACTGCAGTTCTCCCCTGTGAGGGTGCTGAGGCGCTGGCACAGGGTGCCCAGAGAAGCTGTGGCTGCCCCATCCCTGGCAGTGCTCAAGGCCAGGTTGGACACAGGGGCTTGGAGCAGCTGCTCCAGTGGAAGGGGTCCCTGCCCGTGGCTGGAGGAGCTTTAAGGTCCCTTCCTACCCAAACCAGTCTGGGATTCTATGACTAGCACGGTATTAGTATCAGGATAGGATTTAAGTGTATCTGAAAGGTGAACCATTAAAATCCAGGTACAGAGTACGGAGTCTCAGCTAGACTTACTTAGCTGCTAGAAAAAGCTGAGCTTAGAAGCTTTCTGACCTTCCATTCCTTTGTTTTGAGCACATGCAGAGGCTGAGTTGGAGTTTTGTGTGGTGTGTGTTCTCCTTTCCTGATCAAAAGAAAATGTGTCACGGGAAACTGTTCTCTGTTTAAGGAGGAGTTGGAAGGGCTTTAAACCGAAATCTTCCAGCTCCCCAGTGCCCCATCTGGTGCTGGTCATTGTGCCAGTAGAACCATTTATGGGACATGTAAGCATAGACCCATTTTGACTGTAAGATTTTCATTACCAAAAAGGTCATGGATCTGGAGGTCCAAATAGTTACATGGGGAAGACATAAATAGGAGAAACAAACCCAACTGCAGCAGAGCAAAACTACATGATCAGCAGGGTAAATCAACAGGGCTGGAGTGAGCAAGAGTCAACAGAGGACTTCTGGCCACACACACCCATCCTGGAATATATCCAGGGAGCAAGTGGACATTTCCCAAAGATAAGCTGGCAGAGGGGTGAGATTACAGGAGAAGGGAAGTGAGCCTCAGTCTCTCCAGTTGGTGGTAGCCAGGCTGGACTTATGGGTGGAAGAGTTCTTCAATGGGAGAAATGACTTTGTGTTGTGTGCCCCAATAGAACTGAAGGTTTGATAGGCATTATGTATCTCTCTGTATCTCTGTATCTCTGTATCTTTCCGTGCATAGAGCTCTCAGATATGCCTGATAGCTTTCTCTGGACTTCCCTAGAATCTTACTTAGTCTGAAAACAAGCAAGTATTAAACTAGAAGTCAAAAAAAGTAAACAAGCACCATGGAAAAGGTGCAGTGGAGTTTGATCTTTGGGTCTCTCTGTCTTCAGGATCTTAAACCCTTGTGTTGCAGGGGTCGCCAGGAGTCAAGTACATGGGATTTTGGTTTATAAACAAAGCACAATTGAAAGCCAAACCTCAGTACCTGGGTATATATCACACTTCAGCAGCGTACATTCATATTTTATCACCCTTCCATCCATTCTTGATTAGATACAGAGAGGAGGACAGGGTATAAAGCAGGCGCACATGGTGCGAGTGGTCTTGGTGGTCTCTTCTGTCTTTGAGTTCTGAGATTTTAATGTTTTACTTTTAATACCTGTTTATTTTCCCCTTATTTCACTGTCTGTAAAGAACAGGAAGCATTGTTGTACTGCCTTGCATTTGCCCATAATACTTTCGGTCTGCATTAAGGAATTGTAATCATATCTCATGCTTTGGAGCTTTGGGCTTGCTGCCAACATGGATCAGGCAGAAGGTGGCCAAGAGTTCTCTTGGGACCTTTTCACCTTTACTTTTTAGGGGCATTACCTCAAAAGCAGGTGCTAAAACATACAGGTCAGTGTTCAAAGGCAGTAGAGAGGGTATTGTCTGGAATATGCTTAAGTTGTATTGGTCACTTCTGTGCAGGTTGCCGGATTTAAGGGGAAGATTCTATTCCCCCCTGCAGCCACTCTGTTCAAATGATGCGACATTTTGGGTGTGTTTCCTCTTCCTCTGCAGCTTGAGACATGAATCATCAGCCTAGATCAAGGGATGTATTCTCACCTTGTCACTTCCATGATCCTAAAGGGGCTAGTTAAGGGCATTAGTGGCCCTTTGATCTCTCTTTTGTTCTCCATCTCATTAATTTGGTCTCCAGTGATCAAATGGGTTAATCTGATGTGTATTGCTGTGCTCAGTATCAGGATAGTGGTAGAAATGTAATGGATTGTCACACACAGGAATTCTGACTTGGGAGCTGAATTAATTCCTCTGGCCATAAACTCCGTTTTGTGTTTCTAAAGTCCAGTTTATAATGTTTTTTTACCAAGTTCAGTTGTGACATGTTGATTTCACATGTGAGTAAACCAGTTTGGGGATACAATCTGCTGTTGTTTTGACAAAAGGTATGTGAATTCTAGCTGAACATGACATGAAAGAACAGCAGTTAGATTTCCTACTTCTAAAGCACTTCAGCAGCTGTTGTTCCCTGGGGTCTTTGTTCAACTACATGGATTTGCTCAAGACGACTGGTGTGTTGCTATAGAAGGGATATACACACTGCAGAAACGTGGAGAGAAAGACTGGGATTGAATTTGATCCAGATATCAAAAATAAAGAGCACTTTAGTCCTACTGCAGATGTGAAGCAGTTTTTCTTACAAAGGCCAAAAAGCCCAATAGTACTGCAGAGCAGGTGCAGGGAAGACACTGGAGAAGGATTTGGGGTGATTGCCCCATGGCAGAGCAGAAGAGACAACTAAAAGAGTGAATTCAGGATGTTGGTTCTTTCATTAGTTGAATTTTGTGCAGGATCCTGCAGGATTGCTTAAATATAAGGAACATGAAAGTAGGATATGAAAGTCACATAAGAAGGAGTGCATTGCAGCAAGTCCTGTAACTTCCTGGGTGTCAGTTTGAATCAGAGGCCACTGGCTAGTAAGTCAGCCTCTTTAGACCACCATCCTGCCTAGAAATACAACTTCAGACACCCTGGGTTGACTGTTTTTGTTGAGAGCTAGTGGATGCTGTTTGGCTGTTACTGCTTCAGCCTTGGATCATGTTACTTGCAAAATTATCTTAATAACTTTTACTTACTAAGACAGTTTTATCCCAAAAGAAGTGGAAACTCATAGAGATCCTGAAGACAGAAGAAAGAGTTCCCCCTTTTCCACTTGTCATGCAGTGCCTCAGGTACTCCTTTGTTCCATAAATGCCTTACCTGAGCAGTAGTCCTCATTTGCAGCCATGATGGAGGTGCACATAGGTCCCCAGATGTCAGCGCCAGAGAATTCTGTCCAAACAGTTCCCTAGGGCCATAAAAATGTCTCTGTCCTCCCCATTATCCTCTATTACATCTGACCTCATTCATGTAAGTGTAAGGTGCCCTAAGTCATACATCTCCACTCAGCTGTTCTTTTCCGCTCATCTACTCTCCCAAGTCTCTTTTCTCTTTTATCTTTTACCATTTTCATCTTTCTTTGTGGTCAGAACAATGTTTATTCTTGTTATTTTTCTGGATGTGGTTTTCCTGATCACTACTGGTGCACAAAATGGTTTAGGCTGCTGCCTGGCATTGTTTGCCTCCAATACTTTGCTATCCTCCATTCTTCTCTGTGATCATTTGGTCTTTCCATTATCTCCTTCAGAGCACCTAATCTGTCATTAGATTAAGTGCTCAATTGAGATAATTTCTCCTAATACTGGGATGACATTGTCCCAGCTGTAAATTGCCTTGCAGAATGGCAAGAATTGTACCGTAGGCCACACATCCAGTCTGCCTTTAGAAGTCTAGTCTTCCTAAACAGGTAACTGCCCTTATGGGAGACTTTCTCCAAGGCTATAAACTTCAAGGGTGCAGTCTAGTAAGATGCATCATTTTTTAAACTCAGAAGAGTTCAGGTCCTGCTTACATTCTTTAGGAATCTTATCCCCAATGCCACGTGCAATCATCAGAAGTATCATTCCTCTCCAACAATATCAGCCAATGCTAAATCCTAGAACCTGTGACAAAACCATTATCAGTTGTGTGTATCTGAACCTTCGAGTGCACCTTGCAACGTCCTGCTCCTGTGCATCAGATCCCAGGATATAACCAAAGGATCTTCGTCCTTCCACCCATTTCTATAGGCACGCAGGTGGGGCCAGTGCCACCGCACGCAGTCAATGCTAGGGAGCAATGAGATGTACACTGTTCAACTTAGCAATTTCCTGACCTTTTCTAGGACCTCTGTCACAGGATACCATTGTGGTGGGAGACTGCTTGCTAGCACTGGATATCTCTTCACCCCTCTTTACGTTCCACTGCATTGTGCATGTTGTAGACAACAGAGCCTTCATCTTTGATACCTCCCAGAGTGCTTAGGTAGAGTACATGCTGTTGGGAGTTAGCTTCTCTTTATAACTGTATCTCAATAACAGTCAGATATGCCTGTGGTGGAAATAAGAGCCTCTCTGTCTATTAGAGAAAGTATTTTCTTTTATAGGTATGTTGGTATATATGCTTCTTTCCTTGTCTAGGGAGTGAATCATGGTAAACTGTGAACATGAGGTATTTGCTCAGAAAAAAAAAACCCAGTTGATGTAGAATCATAGAAACATTTAGATTGGAAAAGACTTTAAAAGTCATTGAGTGCCACCATAATCAATGTTTGCCTTGAAACAAAAAGGACCCTGACAGACATCTTAATACTCCAACAAAACAAACAAGAAAACACCAAACCCTCAAGCCATAATCTTATGGCTGTCAGCTGAATTGCTCTACACCAGTAATTTAATGAAGCCCCTAAATATGCAGTGAATGTCCATAAGTATGCTTTTCAGAAAGATCTGTACTACTTAAAGACATCAAATAATAAACCAGTTCATTAATTCTGGGACATAAAATTCTTACCCCCACCTGGTCTTAAGTCAAAAATAGTTTCAGACCCTTCCCTTGCCAGCCTTGCTATTTGCATGTTAAGGTCTTCATGTTCAGGTAATACCAAGTGGGACATCCTGAGGTCCTATCTTTTTTGTCAGAAACCATGGAGCCAGGGAACCCAGTGTGCCTGGTGGGACCTCAGCATCAGGAATACTGTTTTAGCTGACAGACTACAAATGGGGAATGTGGGATAACATAGGAAGGAACATTTCACAGAAGCTCAGGGGTTTGCAGAATTGACTTCCTCGGGTGCCACAAGTACTGGCAATGTATCCCATTGGCCAGCCTGTTTCTTGAATCCCTGGTAACCACATTCTTGGTTCTGTAGTCTGAGGAATTAACTGATACTGTCTAATCCTTCTTCCCTCCAAAGCCTACTGCAGGGTCAGGCAGCAGGCATCAGTGGCTCCTGCAGACCTTGTGGTGGTCTTGTCTTAGACCTCTTGTCCCTACACAGTCCTGCGTTTCAGTGATTCTTGATTGTTCACTGGTGAACAGCAGTGTATAGATTACATCAATGCAGATATCTGAGTAACTGTTTCTGTCCATCTGATTCTCTGACCCTATGGTCCTAAAATTCCACGTGGAACTTTGGTAAATGAGTGTGACCTCCATCCTAGCATGGTACCTTTAACCAGGGCCTCACCATCCTCCAGCACAATAGCATGAACTTGTGTCAGCTTGTTTATTATTCTAACTATGTTCTTGAATGTCTTTCATGGTAGCAGGAAGTTCTGCCAGAGGGTGAGAAAGCTCCACTGCTAAACATTTAGCATCCAGTGTCTTTATTCCCTCTTCCCAGATGAGGTTTCTTATATACTTTCCTGAGGTCATATCGAAGTCTTACTGGAGCCAGAAAATAGCCCGTCTTTTCCTTGCCAGCTAACCCCAGACCTCTATGGACAAAGTGGTATGTGCCCTCAAGATGTCTGATGTCAAGCAGGCCATCTCCTTCCCATCTGCACAGAAGCAAACCTGTCAGGTGGCCTCTGTTCATTTGTAACATCAACTGGGAGATAAAGCAGTGCACTGATACTGGTAATTGCATAACATTGTATCAGGAGATGTTATGATACTGCCTAAGTGTTGGTGCCTCCGGCCATCAGTACATTCCGTCAAAGGTCAAGTTGGATAAGAGCCTCTCCAGGGGATGTCTCCATTCTTGCCATCTGCAAAGCTGGCATGGAACTCCATTGAACTCTGTACCATTGCAGATGCTTCCAGGAATGATGCCAAAATAGGCGGATTGTGGTTTGTGGACTACTCTAAAATGCTTGAAATGCCCCCCCCCACTTGTGGAGGAAGGGAGATTGGGAACTACTGCTTGGAGTTACCTCCTGAATAGGTATGTGGGTTGTCCTTTGAAGAAGAAAAGAAGATAACGTGATAGTAATTGGGCTGGTTTGAAATGTATAGTATAAATCCACATCAACTGCTCACTCTCCTTCCACTAAAGACTTGTGGCTGGGATGAGGTGTAGGCCCATAGGGAAGAGTATATCCCTGCTTACCGTTCTGAATTCATGCATACTGACACCGTGCATCTCCAAAAAGACTGCTTAATGATGGTAAACGTTTTTAATTCTTCCATAGCAGTAATCTGACCCTTGTGCCATGACTTATGAAGTGAGGGGGGAAAGGAGAAATTAAGCTGGCGGTATTTAGGGATGGACAAGCAGTTCTGGGTAAACAAGATGAATGCCAGTATTGAGAAACCTGATGTTTCCATGAAGGCAAATTCCCTTATGTTTATTTAATTCTGTTGACCATGTTAAGAACGTTGAGAGATTTTTTTAATGCCTTATAAACTCTGGTTAAGCATCTGTATGGTGGGTTTCAGTAGGTGGGGTGAAGAGAATTGTAGCTGGTTTGTGAATATCCCTGTGCTTCCCTGAAGTTTATGTAGGACTGGACAAGTCCAGTAGAATCCAGGTGAAAAGCCACTGACACTTTTGGGATGTGTTTATGTAAGCAAAGATTTGAAGGAGATTTAAGGTGACTTTATGTTGAATCGTAACTTGTCTGTGTCCTGGTGGGGAAAACCAGACCATAGTTTGGGCATGTGTTAAGGATTTCCTTTGACCCAGAACAGCAGTTCCTGTGATCTTCAGTCTCTTCAGTCTAAATTGTACTCAGAGAATCACATTTGGCCTTTTGACCACAATATCACACTGGCAGCTTATGTTCATTTGTTAGTTCATCATGATACCATCCTTTAATTGACCTTTGGTTGTTTTCAGAGTCAGTGCTTTCAAGGGTCCGAGTCCCTCATCCTCTGAGGATTTTCTGAGCTCTTTGTTCCTGTATTATATTGGTGCCTGTGACTGTATCTGGATGTAATAAAATGTCCATTGTTCCCATGGGGCCAAGACATCACAGTCGATGGCAAGCTCTGTTTTTGACTGTATTCATGATAGTGCACGTCTTTGTGTTATCTACAGCGAGACTGCCAGAAAGAAGTAATTGAAGTTTCTCCATTTGAGTGACTTTTCCAGTTAAATAAGTAGTTCTTAAATTACCTAATTTCAGTTCCATTTAAGTGATTAAACGTAAGTGATTAGAGCAGGGTGAAGAAAACAGAATGATGTATGTGCATGTTGAATGCCATTCTGATTTATTCTTCACCTGTGGATACTTAAGTGTGTAGTCTTGTCCGTGTGTTTGGAGGCTGGCTGTTACGCATACCTGAATTGTTCAGTAAGAAAGTGTATCTCTACCAGATATTCTCTTCTCTCTTTGGTTGAGAAATGAAATATACTGGTGTAAAGAACTAACTGAAATATCGTATTTATTGAGTGCTTTGTAGAAGTTACTCTGTTACGCTCAGTTGATGCAAAGCCTACTTGAGAGATGTGTTCACCAAGCTTGGAAGACATCTGTGTCATTTGGTCTGTAACGGCTACAATGATAACTTGCAACATAGAAATTATAGTTTTTAACACAAGAAAGTTACTGAAAAAAGATACCTTGTTTGAAGTGCTTGGCTCTGGTGCTGGTGTCTGCACAGAAGGTATCCATGAGCCTGGGGGAGGGGAGAACTTTGAATTTCAAAGTAATTTCTCTTTCATCTTTAGATATTCAGTTGAGTTTTGCCAGAGTTCAGAGTAACTTCAAGACTTCAACCATCTTTCAGATATATTTACAGTGAAAATCTGTTACTTCCACTCAGGCTGCACCTGTAAGCTGATATCCCTGGGTTTCTCTTGGTTTCACTGTTTTGCTTTGTTTTCCACCATGTTTTAACGAGATAAGCATCTCTCAGTGTATTTCCCCTTCATTTCAGTAATTGCCTTCTCTAGTGACTGATTTCCTGTGCTCTTCTGTTCATGTATGTTACAAGATCTGGGTGTACAGCCCGAGTATTATACCAATGCATAGAGCCCTCACTTAATCGTATTATCATCTCAGCTAATTCATTAAAAGGTCCTCAGAGCATCAGATGGAAAATAAAGCACTCATTTCTCTGAACTCACTCCCCGCAGACAGCCTGTGTAAGCAGAGATGCTTACCAGATGCCTAGAACTTTGACATCATCAGACATTGAGGTGGTAATTGGGGTTTTCTTTCAGGTTTTTGGAGTTCTTTTGATTGAAATAATTTAGCCTGCCTAAAATTCAATCCGAGTGCTGCAAACTCAGCGGTTACCAGTGTTCTGAGCGACATAGAAATAGGTTTAACATTGAACCATAAAGGAATTTCTGAATAATGCAATAATTAAAGTTCTACATTAAATAAACTAAGAGATAATTTTGTCTCATGAAGCTAGATGCGATAAATTCAGTTCTTAAAATGAACTCAGCAAGTACATTCTGCATCTTCAGATCTCATTGTAGTGATCTTGCCTGATAAAAAAATACCTAAATAACCACAATGCAATCTCATGGAGGAGTGAGGAGATGACTTCCTTGCAGTAGCATAAGAATGCAATGTACTTTTGCCCGTTATTGACTGGAAGTTTCAGGCTCAAATGAGAAACCAAGGTTGTAAATTTGGATAGCTGAACAAAAGTCATGTTGATAATTCTCTTCTCTTTCTTCTTATTGCCTGGTAATACTGTTTCAGTCTTACTTGGACAGTGTTTGTTCGATGTTTAAACAGGCATAATACTGTCTGGAGCCAAGCAAATGCAGATCATTGTACTGCATCTTCACTCTTCTGAGGTGTCCAGCGACCTTGCAAACATGCTGGAAATGGAGGTTAACACAAATGAGTCAAACCAGTCTGAGGACAGTAGGAGAGCGGCTGTGCTGCATCTCTTCTAGGGCCTCCCACAGAGGTACCAAAGATAATCCCAGCCTTACAAAACTGTATGATTGGTTTATTTGACATCAAAAGCCTGGAGCCAGGTTTAAAGGAAGAGTTTAATTCTGTTTAGGTTCTTCTGCACTGTAGCGTGTTAGAACCTCTGGTATCAGCACACTGAGCAGCATGGGTGCCTATGTTCAGAAATTGTTTTGTCATTATCTCGCTAGGAACAGGATTTTTGTGTACAAGAGTAACTCACTTTGCTGGTTATAAAATAACAGTTTTCTTCCATTTATTGGAGAACACGAAGTCAAAGGTGTCTTTACCTAGAAGTGAAAAGATCTGTGATGATGCTTATTTCTTCAGGGAATCCAGTCAGTATTGTTAGACTTGGTCCCCCCAACACATTGTCTTCTGTGAGGATGAGTTTTACCCTTTTTGTGGAAGATTACTGTAAAGGACTGGGATTTCTTGGGGTCACCTGCTGTAGTAGAGAGTAGGTGTCTATCACAGGGCAAACGAGCCAGGTATTATAAGGGCGCAGTTGTATTATTAGGGCACAGTTTCAAAGGCTGCTTTTTCCTTCTGGTATTCTTCTTTATTGTTCACTGTTGGGCCTTTGGGGTCCAGCTGGGGCCCTTTGCTCAATGGTGTAACTTACTCTGAACCCCTAGCAGCTGATCTCTAAACAATTTCTGTATCATCCACAAACATTTTGCCTTCTCATTTGTTTTCTGTGATATTTTTCTGACTACTTTCTTTATTCTTAGGCTGATTTTTTTTAGATGCTTGGAGACTTTTGTTTTATTATTTTCTTTTAATTTTCCTTTCCCCTGAATGTGTTTTGGGGTTTGTCTGTAAATGGAGGCTCAGCAGCACATGAACTACATACACAGGTACTTGAAGTTAGGAGGAGAAGGCCACTAGGGGAGAAAGCTCAAGGTGGGCATGGCCTCCCACATCTCCACAGTGGGTGGCTTTGGGGGCACCCAGCCAGAAGTGACCATCAGGTCAATTGGATTGTTGGCCAGGCTGGATCTTGCCCACATGGCTTTCAAGAGCTTTTCCACCTCCACATCATGTTTCATTCGTCAGGGCCTGTGAAAAGCATTAAAAATAATGTTTACTTGGCAGCAGTTCGAGGTGCCCCCTTCATCCTGCCACTGTGAGGAACAGTCAATAATGCTTCTATATTGGTATTATTTACAATGTTCACAATTTTACAAGGCACTGTCCTCTGCTGGGTGGAGCATCCTCTGCTCTTCCTATGCACAAGCCATTCCACACTGTCCTGCTACCTGTCTACTTCTTCTACCTGTGTACATTTTTATGGTTTTCCATTTTGCAATAGGGTGACCCGCTACTGAATGGTCTGTTGGGCTATAAGTGTATCACAGATGGTATTTCCTCATCCTCCTTTCCCATAAATTCCTAACTTTATTTTCCTTTTTTGAAAGGCAGAAATACATGTATGTATATATGTATGTATGTATGTATGTATGTACGCAATACACACAAATAGCTTTCAGAAAATGTTCCCGAATGATTCCAGGATCTTCTCCAAGTTTAAGCAGCTATTTTAAAGCCTGTTGTCTTGTCCTGAGGGTTAGGATGACTCTTTCCCAGGCACATCCCTTTGCACTCACTGATGCTGAATTTCAGCTGTCCTTTTACCCTGTAACCATTTAAGCTGCAGTTACATGTACAGCTGATATCAAATGATGGCTGCTTGCTGCTGAGAGGAAGAAGACTTGCTCCTTTTTTCCCTGATTACTGCGTTCCTCTCAATCCTGCTTTTTCCATGTCATAGCTCATCCCTCACTTGCTGTGGTCCCAGTCCTTGTGAGACCCTTTCCCCAACCTGCCCAGCTCAGGGAGAAAATGACAGAAAATGCTTAATTTGCTAGGCTCATTTTCTGATGTTTTCATCAGCTGAATGGGCTCGTGGAGAAGTCAAGGATGGGCTGAGCAGTAGGGAACAAGTGGCCAGGAGCATGGGAGGAGGCAGGAGCTGTTAGCACCTTGTCTCTCATTCAGCCGCATGCTGAGCAGGCTGAGATCCTTCATGCAGGTCTTCACAATCAGCTTGAGATTGGATAATTAAAACACCCCAAATAGTTTCGTCTGCAGATGTTGTCACCTCATGAATTTACCCTTTTGGATGAACGTGGTGACATGCTCTGCTCGGGCACTTCCTGACTGCCTCTGGAGGGAACCACGGTGGAAACAATTCATTGAGCTTTCTCTGCAGATGCTTTTCGAGTGCATCTTTCATCCCCCGTGTTGTTGTCACACAAAGGCACTAAAGGGCTTCCTGCCTCTGATGTGTTGAGAAAAGCATTATTGTTTGGAAGCCCTGAGCGTGTTTTTCCTCTTAGGAAACGTACCAGGATTACAGTTTCTTCTGCTCTCATCATTTGGATGCAAGTTCCAGTTTTCAAAGGCTGCTCTTTCCTTCTGGTATTCTCCTTTCCTTATTGTTCACTGTTGGGCCTTTTGGGTCCAGCTGGGGTCCTTTGCCTCAATGGTGTAGGCTTACTCTGAACCCCCAGCAGTTGATCTCTAAACAATTTCTGTATCACCCAGAAACATTTTACCTTCTCATTTGTTCTCTAGAATACCTTTCTGATGACTTTCTTTATTCTTAGATTGATTTTTTTCCTTTTAAATGGTTGGAGACTTTTGTTTTATTTATTTACTTTTATTTTCCTTTCCCATGAGTAGGGCAATTTGAATATATAATGGTCACTGTTACAGAAATCATCTGTCTTCAACCAAGCCTTCTGTATTCTGTGCAGGACTGCATCTACTTTTGGAGGTAAAGGAGTCATTAAGGATACCTAAAGCTGTCTTTTGGTCAGACCTCAATCGAACATTTGCCCTATCAGTATGACGCTGCTTGAAGTCACCCATTAATACTGTGCTTTGCCACTTTTGTCACCTTCCTAACTGTCCTTTGCCTTTCCTGGTCTATGTCATCACTGTGGATGGGTGGTCAGTCCATAGCTTTAGTACTTGTTTTTTCCCATAGAGACATGGAATTTCAGTATAGATCTTTGTAACTCTTTCATACAGTTAAATGAATATTAGTACAGTCTATTGTATTATTCCTGTATCTCTAATCTTACAGCATCCTCTGGATGAACTTCCTTGCCTTGAATTTCCCAGGTGCATATGAAATTCATATTCTAATTTAAAAGCAGGCATTTTCCCATCTTAACTTCTGGCTTGGATTTTGTGTTTGCGAGATATCTAGCTGGATAAATATTTGTATACATACACATATACATAGATGTGTCTATCTGTATATATACCCATACAGATACATACATATATATGTGTGCATGTATAAGATACACATTTGTTGATACGCACAGCATTCTTGGATGGTGGTACCAGGCCAATAACCTATATTCTAGGTGAAGGAGTTAAAAACTAAATGTTATATCCAGATTCCAGCTACAGATGCATGAAACCTGACACACAGAATTCATTCCTGGACTCTAAAAGAGCAGTGTGGTGTGCTGGGTGCTGCTTGATGGGAGGTGCCCAGGGCTCTGTGTTGCCTTCTGAAAGGGCAGTGAATTGGAAAGCGCTCACTGGAGTCGCTAGCCCGGAGTGAGGCAGAGGCAGAGCTTGAATCAGGGCAGACAAAGGCACCGATCGAACGTCTGCAGTACTTAATCTCTGCAAATGTTAATAAAAGTATTAGGCAGGCAACATGTTTCCTCTTGTTTTGTTATGGTTGAATTTCATATGCAGACAGCATGCCATGAACCTCGTTTTCCCTTGCCATCCCTTCACACCAGCAGCAGCTTTCCCGAGCCTCAGGCACCGCAAGCTCTGACTCATTTACTTAATATTCCTTTAATGAAACTGCCCAGAGCTCTGGACCTTTTCTCCTCCAAAACAATCTTTCTCCTCCCTGTTTTTCCACACCCTGCGCTTTCTTCTCGGCTCCCGTCACATTCCTAGTCAGACTTTAGCTGAGCTTCCCCGAGCACACTGTCCCTTGCTGCCATTCCCTGCCCAGTCCCCTCTGCCTCCTGCCAGCCCAGCCACAGGTGATGGGTGGTGAGGAGCAGCCACAAGCCAAGTCAGTGCTGGGGATGGCATGGGAGGTACCACACAGGCTTTCTGGTGAAGCCAGGAGGACAAGAAACAAGCAGGAGCATTTCTTCAGCCATGGTGTGATGCGGAGAGGGGGACAGCTCATGGTCTCCTTCCTCCTTGGCTTTCTAGCAGAACCCAGGGTAGCTCAAAGCTGCGCTGATTCGTGGGCATTCTTTGCCAGAGGATCAGGGAGGCTGTGGCAGGAGGGCTGGAATGAGCACAGAGTGTTCCTTGCTAAAGGGATGGGCACAGTGGAAGAAGCCATAAGTGGCCTGTGGGCAAATTCCCCCCCCCATGAATGTCTGTAGTGGCCCTCCCAGGGATGGAGGGCATTGAGACAAGCAGAGCCCAACCCAGGGGTCTGCCACCAGGAACAACCGGAGAGCAGCTGTGGTTGCACTTGCCCAGCTGTGGTGAGGACCATGCTACCACCTGGAACCCACAGGGGATGAGGTGTAAAGGGAACTGCAGACCAATTGCAATGTTGTGGTCCAGGAATGGAAACTTTCAGCTTGTTTCCCCTGCCCCAGGTCCATTGGCTTTGCTTTCTTCTTCCTCAAAGGTTAGGGCTGAACACTGTGAGCAGCAGCACAGATGGGATGCTGCTTTTGGTTTATGTATTAGCTAGTACCTCTGCATGAGAGACTGCAAAAACAGATAGTGAAGCTGTAAGGGGGGGAGAAACAAAACACATGTAAGGGCAATCAACACACCCAGGAGTTTTTCTGGACGTGGGACAGAAATCGTACTGGGTTGGGTCTGTCCCTGCTTGGACTGCTTGTGGCAGCATACTGTGTTGAGAGACACTGGTGGGCTAGTGGTGTTGTTCACCATGAAGAGATCTTCAGGGGGACATTTAAACCCATTCTTAAAGATTTCTGCTTTGTTGATGGGGCTTTTTGTCTGTATTTGTTATTTTTCTGAAATGTGTACTCTTTGAAGGACTTTGGTCATGATGGCAAAAACACAGGGCTGATCCAGAGCAGGGCTGACTGCCCAAGTCTGCCTGTTCTGAAAAGTACAGGAATGACGCTTCTTCATAGGGCTGAAAACCATGAAACCTGTGAAGCTTGGCTTCTCTAGCCCAGCACTGATTAACAACTTACTTGCTCCTAAGGAACGTGTTCTGCCCAGTTTGCAAAACAGTGGTGCTTTATGGATTTAGTTTTACAAGCGTGGATTTAGACAGTCACAGATTATTCGGTGGCATCTGCAGATTCATTGCATGCAGCAGTTGCTGCAAGCAGCAGATTGATTTGGTGGGGTATTGGTGTTCAGCAGATGGAGGGGTGTCCTCGATGAGGTTCTGTGGTCAGTAGGTGGAGGGTTTCTTCCTCCTCAGCAGCTCTGGGAGGATGCACAGGGAGGTTTTGAGTAGCAGAGAGGATTTACTTTTGGGTGGATGATGTGAAGTGTGCCTGGGGGTGGGGAGGGAGGCAGGGGAGCCCGCACAGGGCAGGCGGGTTGGGGGATGCCGGGGAAGCCGTTTGCCTCTATGGAATGGGGTTAAGGGGGTGAGGAGGTGTAGGTCTGTGCAGGGGTGCAAACAGGAGGAGCGAAGCCATTTTCTGTGTGTGGTGCAGGAACTGGAGGCTGCTGCTGAGCCTCACTTGTTGCACTGGCAAGGAGAGGGCTGGTGTGTGTTATTGTCGGCGTTGCACACACAAAGCTCTCCTGGGCTGGCTGCTCCTGCAGCCTGTACAGACAGGCCTGTGCTCCTCAAAGCCGAGGGATCGGATTCTTGCCCTCCGGGGCTTTCCAGCCAGCTCGCAGTTCAGGAGTCCTTTCTTTCTCCTGCTGTTCACGCCCTGCAAAGAATTTTCTATCAACAAAAGAAATGGTTTTATAATCAACTTGATGTTCATGCCCAGTCCTGGGGTATGTGAAAGGGGTTTGGAAGGACCAGGGAAATGGAGCCTGGAGGTTGTGGATGGCAGATGGTGGCACAGCCCTGCTGGGACAGGGCTGGGGGAATTTTGAGGTACCCCAGAGTCATTGAAGCTCTGGGAACGGGAGTAATCAGACAAGATGCCAGGAAAGGAACTGTCCCTAGAAGGAAAGTATTGGATGATCCCTCGTACAGGCTCTGTTAGGCTGAGAAGCCTGTTACTACTGCGGCTTCTCTGATGGACTCTAGTGTTTCTGTTGGGTGCTCCGTCACATGAGGATCCTTGAAACATTGATTGTAGTTCGGGCTGTACCTCACAGTCAATAGGACTGTGTCAAATGCAGAAGGATTTTCTTTGGACACTGTTGGTCATCATTCCAGGGAAAAACCCAGTCTTGTTTGAACTCTACTTGGTGGCAGCCCTGGCAGTGTTCAAGGTGTTGGACACAGGGCTTGGAGCAACCTGGTCTAGTGGAAGGTGTCCCTGCCCATGGCATAGGGTTGGAACTGACAAATGATCAGTAACAGGAGATGGAGAATTTGCCATTTTCATCACAGAGAGATGCCGTGCAGTCTCAAGTGATGGAAATATTAAATGCTTCCAAGTCCCATTTCCACTGTTTCTGTGTGTATTACAGCCTCGTTTGTGGCCCAGGGCTCAGAACCCTACCATGAAACCAGTAGCTGTTCATTTCTTCATCCTTTCATGCTGAGATTACATACACGTTTTCAGCCTCTTAGAGCAAAACTGTCTCAAAGCTCAGAAAAAAGCTGGTGCTCAGCCCTCCCGGCAGCGGGTTTGGAATGGAGATGGTGCAGGGTGGTGCTGCTGTCAGAAGGAAGAGCTTCAAGGCAGAGATACAGCCTCCGCACTCAGGACATGTGGGGATGGGGGGGCTGGCAACCCAGGCTGGCCAGAAAGACTGTTCTGAGTTATACTTGAGGCTGTTGTGAAGTAGCAGTTTCTTCCCATTGCAGCGCAAATGTCCCTGCCTGGCTCTGGGGTGGAGTGAGTGTTTTTAGAGGAGTATGGAAGTATGGGCTCAGGAGCTGGACTCTGTTACCTGAGTGGATTTCTTGGCCTCCAGGAGTGTGTCCAGAGGCTGGTGCATTTGGAAAAGGGATATGTTTGTGCTTACGAAAGGTGGTTTTTAAATGTCAAAGTTGCAAGTACTTTTCCTTAGCAAAACCAAAATCCCCATGAAGCTGTCCAGAGCTGGCTGTGCACACTATGGGCTGAGCAGCTGTGCTGGCTCCATGGCATTCTGGAGGAGATTTTTAGGGCTATAAAGGCAGCCCCATCTTGCTGTCATCTGTCCTAGCCAGGAGCACACACTGAACACCACACACCAGCCTTTGAGCCCTTTGTGTCAGAACTGTTTGCTTACTTCATTTTAAAATGACCACATCCACATAGCCGGAGGAATTGCCACATCATGATGCTCTGGAAGTGTCCTTTGGCACTTGATTTACAACAGCTAAATAGCAATGGGGTCAGTGGCCAGCTGGCCACCGAAGCAGGAAACTGAATGACAAGAAGAGTAAATAATGTTTCATGGAGCTGGAGTGTCTGGCAGTGCTAGAAGCTGTGATGATGGATCAGCCTCCACAATATTAGCCATGGAGAGCGCTCTTGATGGCTGCTCAGCTGCCTGCCAGCAGCGATGACTGTGGGAGCAAATGGCTTATGGATTCCTACCCCCTCCCTGCACACATGTGCAGGAGCATTGTATTGCCCACTAAGATGCTGATTTTTGCTGGGGATGGGAGGAATGATTGATACAGTTGTACAGAAGTGGCATCTCTGCAGGCTTCCAAGGAATGAGAAACAGCCATCGTTGGGCAGAGCTCGAGGAGAAGCAGCAGGGTTTGGGAATTCCCCAGTAGCAGAAGTGATTGATGTGAGTTGTGAAGAGGATACGATTGGTAAATGAGAAGTGCTGTTTGGGCTGTGAGGGTGCCCACACTGCAAGGGGTGCTGGTGATTAACAGTGGTGCCAGCAGAAGGGCAGGCGCTCTGCAGGCATAAGGACTTGCTCACAGGCATAGGAAGCAAGCTCAAGGCAGGCAGAGCAGGAAGGCAGGGCTGTGGCACTCCTCTTGCGGATCACATTCAGCAAGGAAGGTCACTTTCAGGGTATTCTTTGGTATTAGAGGAGAATGTTTCTGCAGGAAAAGTCCCACCCCCACTACCCCACAGCAGTGTGTCCAAGTTCACCTCAATGGTTTAGTGCCAAAAATACCTGCGAACAATAATGACTTGTTAATGATTTATCCTGGTTTTCTCAAGTGCTGCCCTGATTCCCAATACAACAGAAACCATGGAAGCAGTGCTCTGCAGGCTCTAGGGGTTTGGCTACAATGGCTTTTTGTCCTTACGCAGTTGACAGTGTTGCATGAGGAGTCCAAGGGCTTGGTGCATTGGGCAGTGTAAGTGCACATTGTTCAGGGTAACATTAGGGACTACTGGTGGGAAAATCACCTGGGGGAGAAATCAGCTGAGCTGTAATGAAAGACTGTCCCTTCCACAGTCAGCAGTCCTGAACAGACACTTGAGCAGCTTCCATGTGCTAACATCAATGTCAGCGAGGCCCAGCTGGGTGGAAGGTTTGCTTTCTGCAAGGAGAGCTGCAGATTGATATTGTGTGGACCAGGCAGGGCTCTGGCAATGGGAGCTCTGAGAACAAGCTCTCTCCTTCCCTGGGAGATGGGCACCTGCCCTTTCTGCAGGCCATCAGGGCACAAGTACAGAGTCTTACGATGTGAAGGGATGAGCTGCAACATAAACAACCTGTCCTGGGTGCTTCCAGCATGGCTGCGTACTAAAGCTCTTGATCAAATATCCCGCTTCAGTGAGGGGGAGCACAGCAAGATGTAAAGCAGCAGATAGGGAGAATCTGTGATTGCAACAACCACCTCCACCCTTCAGAACCAGAAGAAAAGGCAGTCAAGCCTTGGAACCAGAGTCTGCATGGGCTGCTTTTACGCAATGCAGTGTAGTTTTACCCCTGAGCAGCCATATCAGAAGCTCAGGACAGTGCTGGACACTTCCAGCAGCCTTCTCCTGCAGAACAAGGGCAGCATTGGCAGGTGTCAGGCTGGGCTCTGTCTGTTGTGTCCCCTCATCTGCAGCAATCAGAGATGAGAGAGCGAGACAAGGAGGGCTTTTCTCCTCTCTTCATCCTGACTCCTGTGACTCTGGATGGCCTTGTAATCTCTGTCTCTTCTGGATGAGAGGGGGCTGATGAGAGCTGGATCCTCCAGTGGGGGTCCTGTTGCAAGTTGCCTGCTCTCACTGCCTCAACAAACGGCCTGTGAATGGCTCCCTTCCTGTTCTGCAGAGCACAAAAAACCTGTTAGAGCTCAGTCAGCCTTTACCATTTTAAAGCATTATCTGGTCAAATTACTGGGTGGGCTTGAGTAAAGACAGGAGGTAGTATTCTGCTTGGTCACGTTCAGTTAATCAGGGAAGTTATTTCACTTTCTGCCCCATTTGCCCTTGATCCTGTGTGTTCAGCACTCAGTGCTGCTTTGAACAATGCAGCAGAGTTGGCTGAAAACTGAAGTTTCTGCACCTTTTTAGCCTTAGCCTCTCATGTACTGGGCCAAGAGCTGTGTCATCCTCATCCCTAAGGAGACGTGCCCTTTGGTGATGAATGCTCCCAAAAGGCTGAAACTAAGGGGAAGTGTTTTATGCTTACCTGCTTCAAGCTCCTTTCAGCGTGCCAGCCCAGCGCTTTGAATGTTTGTGGTATCTCCAGTGGCTGGGCTCCCAGGATGCAAGCCTGGTTACACATAGCAAGGATGGTGATAGTCCAAGGTGCATCTGCCAACTAATAGAGATCAGTCTTGTATGTCTCCTGTAAAGATATCTTCAGTCAAAAAAAGTTATTGACTTAGCTGAAATCCTTAGTGGAGTTCATTTGCAAAGGATATCGTGGAAGAAAGTATAAATGGGCAAAAAGAGAATGAGGCATGTTTGCGATGTCCTTCAAGCTGCCCAGTGTGGTCTGGCTATGTCCTCCAGATCAGTAACTCCAGTAATCATAGAATCATAGAATAGTTAGGGTTGGAAAGGACCTCAAGATCATCCAGTTCCAACCCCCTCACACTAAACCATAGTCACCCAAGGCTTTGTCCAGCCTGGCCTTGAACACTGCCAGGGATGGAGCATTTACAACCTCCCTGGGCAACCCATTCCAGTGCCTCACCACCCTCACAGTAAAGAATTTCTTCCTTATATCCAATCTAAACCTCCCCTGTTTCAGTTTCAACCCGTTACCCCTTGTCCTGTCACTACAGTCCCTAATGAAGGGTCCTTCCCCAGCATCCCTGTAGGCCCCCTTCAGACACTGGAAGCTGCTATGAGGTCTCCATGCAGCTTCTCTTCTCCAGGCTGAACAGCCCCAACTTTCTCAGCCTGTCTCCATACAGGAGGTGCTCCAGTCCCTGATCATCCTCGTGGCCTCCTCTGGACTTGTTCCAACAGTTCCATGTCCTGTTTATGTTGAGGACACCAGAACTGCACACAATGCTCCAGGTGAGGTCTGACGAGAGCAGAGTAGAGGGGCAGGATCACCTCCTTTGACCTGCTGGTCACGCTCCTTTGATGCAGCCCAGGATACGGTTGGTTTCTGGGCTCAAGCGCACACTGAAGCTGATCATGTTCATTTTCTCATCAACCAAGACCTCCAGGTCTTTCTCCACAGGGCTGCTCTGAATCTCTTCTCTGCCCAACCTGTAGCTGTGCCTGGGATTGCTCCGACCCAGGTGCAGGACCTTGCACTTGGCATGGTTAAACTTCATGAGATTGGCATCAGCCCACCTCACAAGTGTCTCAAGGTCCCTCTGGATGGCATTCCTTCCCTCTGGTGGATCAGCCGAACCACACAGCTTGGTGTCATCGGCAAACTTGCTGAGGGCACACTCAATCCCACTGTCCATATCAGCAACAAAGATGTTGAACAAGACCGGTCCCAACACTGATCCCTGAGGGACACCACTCGTTACTGGTCTCCAGCCGGACATTGAACTCTTGACCACAACTCTTTGCGTGTGCCCATCCAGCCAGTTCTTTATCCACCGAGTGCTCCACCTATCAAATTGATGTCTCTCCAATTTAGAGACAAGGATGTTGTGTGGGACAGTGTCAAACACTTTGCACAAGTCCAGGTAGATGATGTCAACTGCTTTTAATGCTGGAAAGGTATGAAAAACCATGTGACCATGTGTTGTGTGGCCTTAAGAAGTGCAGATGGTGTCCATTGGAGGGGAAGGCTGTAATGAGGCAGGACTGCGACTCAGACACCCCATCTCTCATGTGTCTGGTAGCAGCTGATGAGCTCAGCATCCCCAGGAGCACAGAGCTGCATTCTCGGCATTCCTGCAGCTCCTTAGATGTCAGTGATGTCATTGATAGCAGCCAGGGAATTGCAGATCCCAGAGGGCCTGAACTCATGTCTTAGCAAGTAAGCGTAGGAGGAACCAATTTTTGTAGTCTGCTGCACTGTACTAGCAAGTTTTATTGAATCAAATCACAGCAAATGTATTTGCATCTACAGTTCTGTCTCCTGGCAATACTACAACATCCAACAAGAGAGATACTCCTGTCCTTCATCAGCTACTCTCTCATCCCATCCCTAGTTAAAAACCCCACATCTGAGCAATAGAGCAATGGGAAGCCAGTGTGGTATGTGATTAAAAAGCAAGTAATTTATTCCTTTAGCTATTCAGACTTCACCCTTATGCCTCGGACCTGCTGACATGCATCATGTGTCAGGCGCACCACCGGCACCATGTTGAAGGCATCAGTCCTCTGGAGAACATCCCTTGAAAACTCAATCCCTTGTCAGCCTGCAAAAGAGAAACTTTTGCCTTGTTTTTTTTGTTTTTTTCAGGGCAAAAAGATGTGGTTTGAGAGCACAGGAGGAAAATCTGAACATAAAGTTTTACATTTTTACTAATGGCCTTTTCTACAAAGAGCTGTTGGGTGATGGCATACCAGTGCTGCTGCAGGCTCCTGGTAGGCACTGAGTGCAGTGGTTCGTGATGCTGATGGAGCTGGGAGTTTTAAGACCCAGGCTGGATTGGAGCAGAGGTTTTTTAACCTCAGTGGATATCTTGAAACATGGTAGCTTGGTTGGCAGATCTAGCATTTTACAGCCTAAAGTTTGGTGGTGCAGGGGACTGATGGTCCATGAGCCATGTTTCTGCCTCAAATGGAGACTTGGAGTTTTCTTTTCTCTAGGTGTATTTAGGAAGTTCCTCTGACAGAGGATTCCAGGAGCCTGGCTCCTGGAAGCAGAGCCTGGCTTCTGCTCTTGCTGATCTTCCCCAGGCAGGAGCCCTGCTCTGCAGCTGAGCTATTTCCTGCCTCGGAAGCAGTTCGCTCTGTAGCCTCAGTGCTGCTTGAATGTGGCTCTGTGTTACTCAGCTGTAATTAGAGCAGCTTGCCAGTTCTTGATTACATCCCTTCGTTTCAATGGGATTTCCAGACTTGGTGCAGCGTGCCCCACAGAGCTGGGGCTTGTTTTCTAACCCAACTCTAGCCAGACCTTATACCTACACCTGCATTTTCCCAGCTACAAATAACAATGGAAGTGATTTTATCTAATCTCCCACCACCTGGTTTGTTCTTGTCCACACTCTTAGGCATGAGGATATTGAAAACACTTTTGGCAGGAGTAGCCTTAAGCTGTGTAACCACCAGCATTAACACAACCACCCAGGTACATGTAAAGAATAAGCTATAGATGGCAGTGACCTCGTGTAGGGAGGGAAAGCGGCTGTGTGGTGTCCTCTAATGAAGTCTGGGAGCCAGCACAAGCTAAGCCCTACATGATGTCCTGCAGGGAAGAGACCACCCTGCACGGACCTTGGGGCACAGAGAGCTCTGGGGACCTGTTGGGAGCTGCGGTGTCTCTGGCAGAACAGATCCGTGACTCTCTCGCTTGGGTTTCATGATGGAGTGCTGGAGGCCCCTCCTCTCCGCCGGCATCTCGGCGCTGTGCTTTGGAAGGACTCCAGGCCAGCAGTGAAGGGCTCTTTGATAATATCTGACGGGCGGGTAAGAATCTTGGGCAGCAGCCAAGGTACACATTGCCTGTAATCGTTAACTCAGTCTGTAAACAGTTCAAACGGCACTGAAGAGGCCGTCAGTTATTACATTAGGGAGAAGCCTTTCATCTCCCCGCGCAGAAGCCAGCCGTACAGTGCGGGCCCCTGCGGAGCTGGCGCTGGCTGCAGGGCTGAGGCAGGGCAGCGCTCGGCCATACAATGAGCACCGCGCTGACCTTCAAACCTTTGGCGCTGGAGCAATAACTAAATCATTCGTTTCCTTTTGTTCTGCACCTGGCCAAGGTGGTGGAGCCCAGGGATATTCAAGGGGGAGGGGATCGGCGATGTTCCCCCAGGCACGCTGCAGCCGGGAAGGCTCAGCCAGCCCCATCTTCTGCCTGTAGCCTTTCCTTGCTGAGCCTGGGTTCACGTGCAAGCATGACAAATGCGCCTGTTTCACTCAGGACCAGGTAAGTCTGCCCTGGACCATTGCTGGTGGCCACAGTGGTGGTGCAGGTCTGCGTCAGGCATCAGTGGAGCTAACACTGCTGCTGAGCTTCATCTTCAGAAGAGTTCTAGAGCGTTCCCCAGTCCATGTCAAGCTCAGGAGAGCCCCATGGTCTCCTAACAGGGCAGTTCAGTCCTCCTGCGGTTGTGTGACACTTCAGAAGAGATTATAGACACATAGACTGATTTAGGTTAGAAAGAACCTTAAAGCTCCACCAGCTCTAACCCAGGGACCCCTTCCACTGGAGCAGCTGCTCCAAGCCCCTGTGTCCAACCTGGCCTTGAGCACTGCCAGGGATGGGGCAGCCACAGCTTCTCTGGGCACCCTGTGCCAGCACCTCAGCACCCTCACAGGGAACAGCTTCTGCCTCAGAGCTCAGCTCAGTCTCCCCTCGGGCAGATTCAAGCCATTCCCCTTGTCCTGTCCCTACATCCCTTGTCCAAAGCCCCTCTCCAGGTTTCTTGTCAGCCCCTCTAAACACTGGAAGCTGCTCTAAGGTTTCCCCGAAGCCTTCTCCAGGCTGAACAAGCCCAGCTCTCAGTCTGACATCACCTCTCAGTTTATGGTATGATCTGCCCCAAGGAGGATTTCCTTTTCAGTCTTTGCTCTATTACCTCTGTTATCTACTTTCTGGAAGAGCAAGAATGCTCCTTAGAAGCTCAGTCTATACTTCTATAGAAACTCAGCCTATACTTCAGTGTCTGCAGTAGAGTTACATGAGTTTGAGTGAGTTTTTGCATCTGGCCCACCACTGCAGAGTCAGTGCTGTCTCCTGTGATGGTGCTTGACATATCAGTTGTGGAAGACCTCATGTGCCATCCCTGAGTTGGCCCCAGGTGACAATGCTGCTTTGTGCTTTGAGTGGTTAAAAGGATGCTGTTGGGCTGCTGTGCTGCCTGCCCAGTTTTCCCAGTACTTTAAGCTGTTGCTGAGGGGCAAGACTTGTGTGAGTTTTGTGGAATAGTTTTAACCTCCAAAGCACTGTCAGCACAGTGCAGATGGTCCTTGTGTAAGAGGGACTTGAAGTATGGAGACTGCCACTGACACTGTCAACAAGACTGGGGACGAGTTGAGCACTCTAAGCTGTTTGAGGTGAGCAGCTCGACATGGGCTGGATACTGTTCACTGGGTTTGAATCCGGACTGCTTGCAGCAGGAGCATGAGCTGCTCTCCTGTGGCTTGGGCCAGCTTGCCTTTACTTTCGTTTAGTGGTGTGAGTCAGGGCTGACCAGAGAACTCCCTTTACCTTTGATACTCCAAAATGGATGTGTGGACCAGAGAGAGAGAGCTTAGCGTGATGGGACTGTCAGAAATGTTGGAAATGACTGTGCTAGAAGAAATGGCGCTTGTTTCCCATGTGTTATAGCACTCTGTCCCAAGGCCAGCAAACCTCAGCAGAGCTCTCAGTAGGACAGTGATGTGTGCAGTGACAGTTTCCTCTGACACTGTGGCCATGCTTGTGCAATGGGATAGAAAAGACCCAAACTTCACCTAAACCATCTAATCCTGCACATGAGATAATCAAATAAACATCCCACTTGGGGCTCAGCACCTCCCTTTGTAGCTCACCATCTTGGTAATGAGAAGGAGGAGGAGATGCAGTTGTTGACTGGGGACTGATTTATCAAACCCTCAGGCACTGCTGACCCTTGAGATGGCCCAAAGATAGTGAAGCTCGTGAGCGTGTGTAAGGGAACAAGCATGGTGTGTTCCACTGGCGGCTTGTAGATCCTTTGTCTCCTCTCCCACCTCTTGCCACTCCTTCAGGGGACTTGGATGGTTGTCTGAGCTATTTGCACGTTGAGGTAGGACCTGGGTCTCTCTAAGAATAATGTGTTTTTTATCAGTGAACGTGTTTGTCTGTGACTCACATGTGGGTAAGGTGTGTTTGCTGTTACAACAGCTCTTGAAACTTTATGCAGGTTAAATTAAAAAGCCCATATCCTCATGGCTAAGCTTCATGCCCAAGAGTCATGGAAGCTGCATTTTTACCTCAGGCTTCTTCTAACACTGCCATTCTCTTACAAGCAGCCATTTCCATCTTCTTCACAGTTAACATCCACTTCACCTCCCTGCCTCATCCCTCCTCATTGTCCTATGTACTTCCAGCAGCATCCCAGAGCATCTTTCAGCCCCACTGTAGCTGCATGCCAGCCTCCGGGCAGCATCTCCTGGACCTTTGGTTGCATCCCCTTATTCTTACTGCTATGTCTGTGAGTAGAGTGACAGCTACATAGCATTGTGACTTTGGTGTAAAAAAGGCATCTGTTGAGCTGATGGATATGAAGGGCTAAGGTAAACTGGGAAGAGCATGACATACAGGAATAAAAATGTTAATGCAATGTGAGCACTAGAGTTGGTGCATCTGCCCTGATCCTTCCTGCATCAATTCTATCATAGGTCAGCGTTAGCAACAGAGATGGGGAGGAGGGTAGTAGAGTACTTCCACTTGAGCCTATGAAGGAGTATCATTTATTTAGTGGAGAGCCTTACTTCCAGCAGGGAAGAGGATGTGTTGAGCTAGCCATGGATATCCATGAATAAAGAAATGTCCATATTCTGCCCTCACAAGCTCGTACTCTGTGACAGTGACATAGCAGAACTGAGTGAAGTGAGCACATCAATGGGGAGTGAGCACCTCTGACCAACAAGCAGACATGGCACAGTGATGCCTGAGATGCTGCATGCCCACAAAAGACCCCTCCTCGCCGTGCCTTAGTCTCCTTGCTCATCTCCTTGCTGCCCACAGGCTCCTTCTTGATCTGTCGTGTAGCTCACCTAAGAGGGAGCTTTTCCAACGTGACATTTCCATGCACTGCAGACTGCAGCACCACTGACACGTGCAAAATGGCCCTGGCATGAGCTGCAGCAGTGGGGAGGCTGCTGTCCTGAAGATCACTGTATGCTTCTCTCAGCTCTGCACACTTGAGTGTTCCCTCAAAGTCTTATGTGGGATTCAAGCTGCTGATGTAAGAGGAAGGGCAGGAGAGCCAGTGCTGTGGCACAATCAGAAGTCACTCAGCTGTCTCCATCATTAGCTGGCACTGCTAATGACCTGCAGGAGCCCACAGGGTGGAGAACACCCTCCTGGTGCTCTGGCACTGACCACGAACCTCAACTTCATTCTAATATTTGGTTTCTATTACAGATGCTTGTGGCAAAAGGCTTCCAGTGGTGGGGTGCAGCCTGTGGTGCTGCCTGGTGAGTGCCCATGTGGTTGCACCAGACCCAGGGCAGACCTGTGCTGTCCTCAGGGATGGCCTGAGCTGGGCCAGTGTCTGCATCTTTGCATGGAACAGCTCTTCCTGGTCTTTTGTTCCAGGAATTCTCCACATCATTAATGATTTTTATGTAGCTCTAGCATATCCCTTCTGTGCTAAGCTGAAGGATTTGTGTTCACTTAATCTTTCCTTGTGCAGAAATAGTGCCCTCTGCTTAAGGTGGAGTGAGAAGGACTTCGAGTAATATTCAAGATGTTGACACATTGCAGAGTCTGGTTGTCTTTTGCTTTGGGTGATCAACAGGGCTTTCCATAAAACTCACTGCAATGATGTCAGGACCTTTCCTGTTCGATAACAGCCAGCTGATAACTCATCCCTGTGTCAGATAGCCAGCTATATTTTATAGTATTTCCCTTTTTTAACATCTTCTATCAGTGCATCACTCAGTATCACATGAGCCCTTTGCAGCCAGTTCTAATATTTACCAACTTGAATATTTATGTATTACTGAAAAACTCATCCACTTCACTATTCCTCTCATTTTCCATGTCCTTTGTGAATATTTGGACAACTCAGTTTACTTCTGTGACTGTCCTGCTAAGCTCACTCCATTGTAAAACTGACTTGCGTTTTGCTCTCCTTAGTCCTGGTGATGACCCTGGGAAGTACTGCAGGATGCTCTGTCATTGTCCATAGCCTTGACCTTGTAGGAGAACAGAAGAGGAAATACCAGACTGTTGTGTGAACTGAACTACCTTTATTCCCACACTTGCTGACTGCTTCGAGGAGTCCTGTGGGTCTGTGAAGCATCACTCTCCTTTTCCAAAGCACTGTTCATTGTTCCCTCTCTTCATCACACCTGGTTTTTCCCAGTTTTTAAGTCAGGATTATTGACCTGCCATTCCCTGCCTCGCTCTCAACTTCATATTCAGCAGGGTATTTGCTGCCTGCAGTGTTTCTGGTGGTGTTGTCAATTTAGTGATGAGCTTTTGGGAACAGAAATGTTTAACTGGTTCTGGGGGGAGGGGACAGTAGGTAATCTCTTTTCCATGGGCATAGTCAATGCAGTAAGAATTAATATGTTTAAACTGCAGCAAACCCCATTCAGATGAGGGGTTGGGAAATACATCCGGGTGTGAGGAGAAGGCAGCCCTGGCTCAAGTGAGCAGGCTCCTTTTTGGAGGTCTCAGAAACAGGTTGAGCGAGTGCCTCAGAGGAATGTGTTAGGTCTGGCTGATCCTGCCTTTGGGCTTGGTGACCTCTCAGGGTCAGCTTTGTTTCTCTACTGTTCTATAAATGAACCCCTCAAGTGAGAATCCAGCACCTCTCTGGGACCTTCCCGCCTCCTGTATAGCACCAAATGGGAGGAGATGGTGCTAGGAAGAGAGGGAAGAGGTAGTCTGGAGCAGGGACAAGTGGAGCATGTCCCTTGGGTGGACGCGGTGTGTGTCCCTTGTGCAAAGAGGAATCCTTCTGAGCTGCCCTTGGCCATGTGGTACAGGGTGCTGAGGAAGGCACTGGCACTCATCCTCCAGAGATGGTTAGTGTGTGATGAAGGCCTGGTCACAGGATAAGGCTGATCTGGCTGAGGTCCCTGGGCAGCTGCCTACATGGGAAAGGTTTCTGCTGGCAGGGATCTGCATGGCTGTTTCCCCGTCCTCCTGCCCTGCCCTTGGTGGGCAGTTGTGCCCTGGCAGAAATGCCTCAGGCAAAGGACTCCTGCTTGGTCAGGGAGGGTGAGTGTCCCAGAGGGATGAGGAGAAGACCGCAATGCCCAGTCTTAATAGATAATCAAAGGGGAGGCTTTGGTGCATCCATCAGCAAGTCTCCAGATTAACCAACTGGAACAGATGCCAGCATTTTCTAAGTGCTTCGATGCTCCTCTGGGGCTGCAGCAGCTTAGCTTGTTGCTTTTATCCCCAGTGTTTATCATTAATGCTGTGATCAGGCCCTGCAATCCTCATCCCAGAAGGGTTGCTCCATGCACAGCACACAGGGCTGTCACACTGCCCCAGGAATGTCACAGCACCCCAAGGCATTCCCACCTGGGGTTGGACACAGCTCCAAGCAGCACTGATGGCCTCGGCTCCTTAGGAGCAGCCTGGCAAAGGCTGGGTAATGCTGGCAGGAGGGTTACCTGTGCAGGATTGGAAGCTCTTTGCATTTCCTGTTTTGTGTTTTTGTGCCATTATTAAAATGATACATTAACCAAAAGCTGGAGAACTCCCAGTCGAGCAAACACAGTATAAAAGTAACGACATTGCTTGGTAAAGCCACTGGGATCATGGGCACTCCGATGCTGTGCTGGTCCTGGTGGGGCAGTACCTGCTGTTACTTGTGTGAAGCACAGGGTTATTTGGGAGCCTTCTCTTAGTGCTCCCAGGGCATAACAGATTGAATTGCTTCCCTGGAAACCTGAGTTTCTAGAGTTATGGTGCTTGGCTTGGTATGATCGCACCCTCTCCAGTGTCTTTGAGTTGAAGTTTTATAGCATTATGAGATTTTTCCTCAAATATCAGTATGGATTAGAGAGGGATTCCCCAAGAGGAAGGTGGATGGGGGCTGCCAGTCACAGGCACGCAGCAGTTCGTTGGTGCCGAGCTACACTGTGCAGTATTTAAAGTATAGCAGGTTATGTCTTAGCTCGTGCTCATGGTGCCATCTCTTACACATAGGTGTCCAAGCTCCTGAGGTAGTGAGAGCCTGGACTTTTTCTTTATCCCCTTGTGTCTGTAGGTGTTCCTTGCCTCAAAACCTGGGCAATCTGCAAATGTCTGTGGTTGTGGGTATGTTGGGGTTATTTAATCCTCACCATTTTAACTCACTTGTAAGAGCTCTTGTTTTGCAGCCCAGGACTTAGTGCTACAAAAGTCACAGAACAGTTTGGGTTGGAAGGGACCTTCAAAGCACATCTGGTCCAACCCCCCTGCAATGAGCAAAACGTAGCACTGTGATTTTATACTGCCTCCTGATCTTCCAGTGCCAGGCTGCTTGCACCTTTGGAACTGGTGCCAGGCTGTGCCATAGCACAAGCTGCACAAGCCCACCTGGTGTCTGCCAGCAGCATGACTGTGCCCTGCATCGTTTGATGGGTACAACCATCAAAGATTGCCCACTTCAAGGGGCAGTCTCTGCAATTTGCAGCCCTGGATGCCTCGGTGCTGTGGGTCAGTGCAGGCAGCAGCCAGTATGGGGCTGCTTGGGACTGGGTAATGGAGCTGTGGTCTCTGAAGGGGCCTCCACTGAGCCCTGGCCAGGAAGCAGGGGCACCTTGGCCAGACAGGGACAGAGAGGGGGCCCAGAGAGCAGGACCCGGCTGAGAACCCCACTCTGGCTGCAGCCCTAGGGCTTTGCTGGGACCAGCATCCCACATCCCTGGGGCAGTGGCTCTGGGCTGGTATGGAGATGCAGGGCAGGATGCTCCAACCTGTACAGGACCAGCTCTGGCATGCAGCCCCAGTTAACTTTAGCATTGTCCACCCCGACCTCTCCGGCTGCAGCAGCTCCAACAGGCAGAGCTCTCTCTCTGTGTGCCCAGCAAGGACACTTTGCCTCTCTAAGTGAGCAGAGGTGCTGCTCGTCTGCTTCGGCTGTTGAAGGCTTCCATATAGGTGGCTGCATCTGAGTGAATCGCCTACAGTCCTTCACTGTTAGCATCAAGGAATGGGCATGGTGCCTCTCCTCCTGAAGGACGTGACTAAAAACAGCCTGGGTGAGTCATCCTCCTTGAAGGACTTGTTCTTGCGACCCACTCAGACATTGAAAGGTGACATCGGCATGTCTGCAGTTAGGTGAAATAAGCCGTTTTCCCTCTCCCCCACAGCTGGATTCTGCAGTAAGCAGCTGGCAGAGGGGAGGAAACATGATCTGCGCCTGCCCCATTACCCAGCTCCTGCCAGCCCTGTGGCTCTGTGTGCCCTGGCTCCATGCTGAGGAGCAGCCTCAGCAGCCTGAGCAAGGGTCCAACACAGCCTCACAGCCCCTGGGGCAGCACCAGCGAGTGTGGATGTAGGGTGAGGAGTGTCCTTGGGCTGCTCTGGCAGTTCCTTCCCCTGGGTTTAAATCCGCCAAGACAAAAGCCTTGCATCGCACTGGGATGCTTCTGGATGGACACCAGCCACAAAGCCTGCCTTAATCCTCCTGATTTATGATGTTGAGCTTTCTTCCTTGTTTCCCACACTTCCATGCATCAATGCAGTGACAACAGCTGTCCAGCAGCCTCAGTATTTACAGCCTTTCCTGTACCATAACCTGTGTGCTTCATACACCACAACATACTCACAGAGCAGGAAGCCAGGTGGCTGTGTTAAGAAGAGCTAGGGGGGCCTCATACAAGGTGATGGGACCCCCAAGGGGGAGCCAACAGCTGATATGCAGTTTGCCTCAACATCCTGCCATGCAGCTCCATCCATCCTTCCATTGCTGGACTGAAGAATCAGAAGCAGTTGCTCACTCTTCCAGACAGGGACCAGAGCAGTGCTCAGTAGATATTGTAATGAGAGTGAATGCACAGGAATGAGGTGCAGCCAAGGGCAGTGGTGCTGCCCCTCTGAGTTCTGCCCCACACCAGGACAGGTTCACCTCCAGGTTTTGACCACCAGAACCCCAACTGCCAGCCTCCGACAGGAGTGAGCCCCACAGCTCTGTCCCAGTGACATGCTGGGGCACCATATCCCTTTCTGCAGGGTGGGTGCCCAGACCTGGTGCCTTGACCCTGTCTTAGCTTCCCAGCATTGGGCTCAAGCTGGTGAGTGTTTCTCCAGCACTCACTGGGGATTTGGTTACTGGAATCTTTCCTTCTCCCTTCTCATCCCTGGTACTTCTCTACCTGCTTTCAGTCTCTTCACTCCTTCCTTTGTCTTGTCTGCAAATTTATCTTCAAGTTGTTGAGTTTGGTGGCTGAGAAACTACAAGTGCTGAAGCTTTGAGAGCAACAGAAGTCTGCTTTTGTTGTGGTCCCTTCACCTTGCCCAGGCCCTGGCAGGGAGCATGCTGGCTGCCAGCAGGGCCTGGTGGTCCAAGGATGCTGTCCAGATGCTCCATCCCAGAAGTCAACGATGGTGCTCTCGTGGGCTGCTCGTGCCCTGAATGTCTGTGGCTGGGGCAAAGCCAGACCCAAGTGCAGGCCAGGGTAGAAACTGCACCTTTCTCTGGGACACGGAAGTTGGAACCAGATGATCTTTAAGATCCCTTCCAATCCAAACCATTTTTAGGATTCTATGACATTGTCCTGGTGGACCAGAACTTGGACAGTGACTTGGGGGAGCTCTTGTGGCATTCAGAGCCTCAGTGACTCTTAGACAGGGCTATAGGATGCAGCAGCAGTGGTGATGCCCACTGCAGGGGTGTCCTGCACCCTCTGGGCAGGTAGCAATGGTACTGTGAGTGATGGGCTTGAGCCACCCTTTGCAGTGCTAAGCCCCAGGGTCTGAGTGTCCCTTTGCTTGTGTCCCTCAGTCCCACCCGCTGTCCCTATGCAACACCAGCGAGGATGAGCACACCGAATCGGGATTCATCACCATTGTCAAGCTTGAGCAGCCGGATCGGGATCCCAACCCCTGCCTGTCGCTGGCAAACAAGGTAGGTACTAATGTGGGAATGGAAACCAGTGGTGCAGGAAAAAGTAAGAGCAGGAGGGTAGGAAAGAGCTGTTGAAAGGTGGAGAAAAGGACAAGGACAGAGATCCTTGGCAGGAGGGTCCTTTGGGAGAGATGCTGTGGCAGCCATCCCCAGTACCCATCCCTCTTTATCTTTTAGAGTGCCTGGCTTTGTCAAAACTGGAGTTTTCCTTAACGTGACTGCTCTGGGATGCTCAGACCTGACCCCAGCATCCCAGCTGCATCCTTGTGCCCCTCCTTTCTTGCAGCCTCCCACTGCTTGCTTGTCTGTTGAGGGGATTTGTGTTTCTTGCTGTCCTCTGACCTGTGGGAAAGCCTGGTCACAGAAGACACCTTCTGTAGTTCTGTCTTCAAAAACAGTACTGTGATCCTTCACTGGATGAGGCATGTAAAGAATCAGCACTGAGCAATAGGACCAAAAACGAATGACATGAACTAGTGGTGGGATGTGACTTGTTAACAACATGGGCCACCATCTGCCCTACAAAGGCATGGGAGATGTCAGAGGTTTTCAGATCAGGTCTCCTGTGGAAGAGGTAACTCAGTGACACAGCAGTCACTGTGTCAACAGCTGAGGTCACTGCTGCAATTCTCTGGTAATAAGGAAGTCAGGTAGGAACGAGGGTCATTTTTTAAGCCTTAAAATCATTGTGTCTCTGATAAAGTTGTGTGGATAAAGCTAGCGCTAGCTTTTACTTGTTATTGTCCCTGTACTAAATGTGTTCTTTTCCACCAGCACTGTACAAACATGAAAAAACCCCAACTTGCTTAGCTCTTCTTGGCTTTATCTGGATGCATTCAGGTGATCCTGCCCCTGGTGCCTGCCTTCTGCTGGTAGCGATGTGCTGAGGATGGGGCAGGGTCCTTTTCCATCCTCCCTGCAGCAGGGCTGAACAGGGCAGGTGAAACTCATCCCAAGCAGTTGCTCCTGCACTGCAGTTTGGGGGTTTTTTAGTTGGTTTTTTGTTTTATGCAGAGGTCGTGGCTACAAAAGCAAAGGAAGGGATGTGATGCTGCTATGGGTTGGCCACCTCGGGGCTGCATGGCAGATAGCAGTGCCTATCCCTTTTGGACCAGGGTGGAAGCCCAAGTTTGGCTTGCTGCTGCACTGGAACTGATGCCAGCTGTCATCACAACTAGTGTGCTGGAGTTAGGGAACTGCTGCCACTTACCCAGACCTGGGAATCAGCCTGGTCCCACTGTGGGTATAAGCACATGAGGATGAGGAGGATGAAGTGTGAACCCAAGGGCTTCCAGTGCATCTTGTGACAGAAATGCCAGAAAGGCATCCTAAGGGAGCACAGCTGGGTATTCCAGCTGTCCCAGGTCCATCCCGATGTGACCATCATATTATAATGGTCTCATCTCGCAGGGGAGGGTGCTGGGGTTGGCAGTAGCAACAGCTGGTTTGGTCAGTGCAAGTGTTGTGGAGGGTCTTGAACAGAAGGAAGGAGCAGCATCCAGTACTCATCTTCCACTTGAGAACCTTAAAGGTTAGAAGCTGTTTTGCTAGTTTTGTCCTTTATCTTTGAGTTGTTGATCATAGTGCAGGAAGTACCAGCACGTTACTGAGGCCAGGGAGCAGAGAATCACAGAGCCCCAGACTGGTTTGGGTTGGAAGGGACCTCAAAGCTCCTCCAGCTCCAATCCCTGCCATGGGCAGGGACCCCTTCCACTGGAGCAGCTGCTCCAAGCCCCTGTGTCCAACCTGGCCTTGAGCACTGCCAGGGATGGGGCAGCCACAGCTTCTCTGGGCACCCTGCACTAGGGTCAGCACAGGGAGGACAAGTCATGATGCATTGCTGCACTGTGGTCATCCTCACTAGCCTTGATCCCTTCTCCAGGACCATGAACCCACCCAAAGCAAATAAACCCCTCAGTTCATTGCCATGGTAGAGTGACAGTTCACTGGCCTTTAGTCATCATTGCTTTATTACCAGAGCCGAATCCAGCAATGGATTTTGAGGTCCAACTAGGCATGACATCAGATGCCATCCTGCCTGCAGTTACTACATCCTACTGTAAGACCTCACCCAGGGGTGATACAGCTCTTCTCCCTGCCAATGGTCACATTTTGGTCTAGTGGAAGGTGTCCCTGACCATGGCAGGGATATTGGAGCTGGATGATCTTTAGCGTTGCTTCCATCCCAAACCATTCTATGGTTCTATGAAATAGGACTAGGTTAGCCACGAAATACAGGCAGATGCTTCTTAAATTGGCCACATCCCTGGACCCTGCCTTGTAGCTTGGTTCCTCCATTCGCCTGTAATTGCTGTCTGGCTGCTTCCCCATCCTCCTGAAGCCAAGCTCCTTTCCTCCAGCATCATACAGATCTCTTCCTCAGAATCCCTGGACAACACTTCTCCGCAGGAGCAGGGATGAAGCTGTCGGATGTGGCTGGTGCTCACTGGAGCCTTGTTTTCGTGCCATGGTTTTTGCGCTGGAGCTTTGCATATTGAATCGCGGTGCTGTATCAATGATGATAAAAATAGCCATGTGAGAAGTGTTATCATAACCTCTGCTTTAGCTGTCACCCAGCCAAGCAGCGCTGCGTCCAGCCCAGCAGAGCTCCACCTGATCACACTTCAAAGTGATTTGTTTTTCATTCTGATGCATAGTTTGTCATTTTGGGGGTGTGTTAATTCTTTCCTCCAAGCAAACCATTGGTTGCCAGTCTGATGGAGAGGACACTGGAACCTCCTCAGTCACTCTTGAAATACGTGTTTGTACCAAACGTGTTTCAGGCCTCAGAAAGGGAGGGCAGCTCTGCCATGTGGCTGGAGAGAGCTGATGAAAGGCAGCCAGCACTCAGAAAACTGTTGCATTAAGCAGGCTATGGATAGCTTGAACAAAAGCTGTGTCCTATGCGGCAGGAGTCAGAAGAGTGTTGGGAAGAGTCAGTTGTCTGTTCTCAGTTGTTCTTTTTCTTATTGTTGGTGTCTTTAGCAGGATAAACTCTTTGTAGAGCTGTTCACTGTTCATCAAAGCTTGACTGGCTCCAATGGGTGTAAGTCACTACCTGAAAGTCCTGTTTCTTCTTCAGTGCTCGCAAACATTGAGGCTTCTTTGATCCCAGGTGGGACCCCGGTCTCTGGTCCCTGTCCCTAGCCTGTGGTCCCACTTCTTCAGCTTCCCCATCTGATATACCCAAGAGTGTCAAATCCATTTAGTGACTCAGAGCCTTCAGCCTGTCCTCCATGCTCTTCCTGACCATCTGCAGCTCCATGCACATCCCCATGCATGTCCCCAGACTGAGGCACCCATCTTCTACCTGATGAGGTGCATGGAGGTGACCAGCACCTGCAAGTGAAGGATGGAGCTGAACCCATTGCACCGCTGCTGGGAATGCCCCTTCCCTCTGCTCTGCTGGCGCCCTGTGTTCGATACCGCAGCTGGGAAGCGGTGGCACTGACCTCTGGCCCGAAGCTGGGGTTTGGCAATGTTGAGGCTGAGCTGCGGCAGCGGCTCCGGCAGCTCCTGTTTGCACAGGCGCTCGGGGATGTGGAGATCAAAGGGCTCCGCATGAGTAAGAGTGGCCCAGCCCTGCTCTCTGTTCATGTTCCCATCTCCAAAGGCTGTCTTTGCCTGCCTGGAGGGCTCAAAGGGCTTGGTGGGAGGACATAGGTGACCCCACAAGGTCCTCCAGGCACTGTGCTTTGACCTCACTGGGGTGCATGTGTATTCATTTGGGTGGGTTTCAACACTGTTCCAGAACACAGCAGCCGGTAGGCTATGAAAAGCCACTCCATTCCTAATCCTAGACCAGACCCACAGCCCTGAGCTTCTCCCACCAGGGAGACACCTGTGGGGGACAGGAACTGGGGAGAGCAATGTGTGTGGGAGTCAAGCCCATAGACAGCCCACGGTTGATGCAGCTATGGTGAGCAGTGGGGACCTGAAGTGGTTCCTGCTGTCCTGGGATGCGCAGGGGTCAGCAGGGCTAATGGGGCTGCAGATCCCTCCCCTGCAAATCCAGCTCTGAAGCAAAGGGCACAAACAGCTGGGGAGTTTGGTGTGCACTGCAAGCCCACCAAGTAATTTGCCTCCACAACTACAAGGGGAAGCTGTCCATGAACTTCAGGGCTGTAGCAGGAGCAGGCACTGCAGCTCGACACAGGTACAGAAACCAGGGTGTAAAGTGTTTTCTCAATCTAAGCAGCAGATGCTTCTTTGCCTCGTGAAGAGATGGGGAGGCAGATACATATCCAAATGGTAGATGTTAATGCAGAGGTACAAATGTCCACTGAAGCTTCTGTTCTTTTGGACAGGCAAAGCTGGCGGGGGAGCGTGGAGCTCGTGCGATCCTTTTTGACATTACCGATGATGAAAGTGCCGCTGATCAGGTACAGACCCCACTAATAATAACAGCTAAACCACGGTGCCTCTGTCCCATCCCAAAATGTGCCAGGGTCAGGACCTGCCAGCCCCTGACATGCAGTGGGAGGTTCCAGGAGGACACTGCAGGCTGATTTGGATGTTAGCTGTAAGTGCTCATCCATGCACACAGACAGGGCTTTACTCTTTCGCTCACCCCATGGCACATCCAGGTGTCCCCATAGCACATGCCAGCAGCTTGTGAACAGCATCTTGCTGCTCTTGAAGGACATTAGTCAATTGAGCTTTTCAGCCAGGAGCTGGATGCTTCCTCTTGATAAGGCACAGATTACCCTATCCCAGCTGGTACAGACAGCCCTGGTGTGCCTTAGGGGAAAGGTGATCTCTCGAATGTTCAAGCCAAAGTCACGGCCACCCTGCTATGCTGGTGGTGATGCTCCTACTGCAAACTTAACATTGGTTTAAAGACCTCCAGAGGTCTCTTCCACCAACACTGCTGTCATTTCTGGAAAGGAATAGGTTCCACCTCTAACTAATCTAGGGATGATGAAAAGCATCCAGCTCTAGGTAAGAGGACAGGTAGGGGAGCTGGTGCTTGAGCTTATCCAACCTCTGGGCTGACTCCTGCTCACTGGATTCATCTGTTGTCATTCTTCTGTACGCTTAGAACTAAAATTCTGATGCCAGAGAAATACAGCAGTGAGTGCAGGTGAGGGGATGCTGAGATTGCTCAGTAAGGCTATGGGGAGTGGCTGGTGTCAGATGGACACCCTCACTCAGGTCAGTATGGAGCAGAGGGCAGACTCAGCCACTTGCTGAGCCAGCCCATGCCAGGCTGTGTGGACCATGGTGGAAAGCTGCTGGTATGGTCAGAGACGCCCTGAGCAGTGTCCAGTTGTGCACGCAGAAGGCACCTTTGGAGGTTGTTAAGAAAACCTTGCTGAAGAGCTGCTAGAAGAGGAAGAGTTTCCATCTGGTTTCATCAAAGAGGAGCAAGGCAAGTTGTGGGGGTCAGTTGGTATCTAAAGTGTGTGCAGGAAGCACCAGGAGGAACCAGACGTGCTTTGGGAGCTGGGATAGTCCTTGTTTTGGGCTGTTCTGGACCACCTCTTACGCTGCTTGTTTCTTTACAGCTGAGAAAGCCCAGAGGTCTGAGTCAGCCTGTGGTTCTGATCAGAGGTCATGATGCTGAGCTTCTCATGGGTGTCGTCAACAAGAACAGAGAGGCCCATGTGAAGATAGAGGTCAAGGAGCCACCATCTTGGGTGAGAGACACCATTCCCACTGCCTTCTGTATCCTCCCTCCCAAGCTGCTGTGCCATGGAGTAGGACTTCCCTAGAGATGCTGAGGGACAGAGATCACAGCCTTTTGCAGTAGCTGCCTGTCTGCAGCATTCAGATGGTGTGCTGCAAATAAAGGCTCAGAAGTGCTTTCAGCTTCTTCTCCTCCCTTACTTTAATTGTCCTGAGGGAGGTGAGGGGATTCTCTGTCTCTTCAGGTGAGACCAAGACCTGATTGTTTCACTTTGTGCTACCTTTAGACCATGACCTCTAGAGAGCTGCGATGCTGCAAGACAGAGAAATTCCATTCCTGCTGGAATGCACAGAAAAGACAGAAGCTTTTTCTTTTACCTGTAAAGAGTATATGAGACAGAGCTTGGCCAAGGATCATGTATTCAAAGGCTGATGGTCAGGAAGGATTGGGATTCCCCTGCCTAGCTTCTAACTCCCACCCCTGCCGCACATGAGTGATTCCTTCCCTGCTCTCTCCCACAGCCAGACTACGACGTGTGGATCCTCCTCACCGTGGTCAGCACCGTGGTCGTTATCATCGTAATATTTGTGTTGCGCACAAAGTGCCAACTGAACAGGAGCCAGGTAGGGACCTCATGGAGCAGCTATGCCTGAGCAAATGGAAACACAGGAAAGGCAAGAATGGGCATAGCTTGGGAGGGGAAATATACCTCTGTGTGAACTGAGGATGAGGCCACATGAAGCAGGAATGAGCAGAGTGAACCTGGGATGGGCTGGCAGCATTCCTTGTGCGGTGCCCTTGCTGCCCCACCAGCACTGCAGCCTGCAGTCCCAGCACCTTTCAGAGCTTGGCCCAGCACCCAAAGCTGCAGAGCTGGCCCTCAAGCCAGAAGACTTAGTGTTTTTAATAGAAACTAACAAATTAAATAGTTGTCTTTTCAGAGTCAGATGTATTTGAGATTTGACAATACCCCATTGGTCCTATAGAAGGACAAGCCTTTGGGGCTCAAAAATTCAGCACTGCTGATTTTGACTGTACATGGCCAGATGTCTCCTGCTGGTGACAAAGCCTCCTCTGGCAAAGTCAGCTTAGACAAAAAGTCACCTCTGGAAAAACGAGTATCACCCCCAAATCCCTGATGATGCACACGGAAGGGCAGTGGGAAGCAGGGCAGTGTGGGACTGAGCCTCTCCTCTCCGATGCAGGACTCCCTGCAGCAGCAGACCATGCAGGCCATCGGGCAGCTGGCCACACGCACGTTCCAGGCGAGGTGCCGGCCAGCGGCGCGGTGGGACTCGGCCAGCACCTGCAGCTCAGCCCCGGTCTGTGCCATCTGCCTGGAGGAGTTCAGCGAGGGCCAGGTAGGCTGCAGGCATGGATGCTGCGGAGCCGCAGTGCTGAGTGTACTGCTGCAGGCATGGGGGAGCTGAGCAATGTGGTAGGGGCAGGAGGTACTGGGAATGTTTCCTCCAGCAGCTCCTGGGGGCTGGGACAGGATGGGCATCAAAGGAGTTCTGCCAGCACCTTGGCCAAAACAGCCCTGCCCCTGCTGAAGTCACTTACCTGCAGACTCAGGTTCCTTGAAGACAGTTCTCCAGCTGTTGCTGTAGGGTAAAATGAGGTGCTGAGGCGCTGGCACAGGGTGCCCAGAGAAGCTGTGGCTGCCCCATCCCTGGCAGTGCTCAAGGCCAGGTTGGACACAGGGGCTTGGAGCAGCTGCTCCAGTGGAAGGGGTCCCTGCCCATGGCAGGGGTTGGAGCTGGAGGGGCTTTAAGGTCCCTTCCAACACAAACCAGTCTGGGATTCTATGATTCTATGGAAATGCTCATAATACAACTGTCTGCAACAGCGAGGCAGCCCCCCAACTATTCCCAAGGGCAACCACCTCTCTGGAAGCAGTTGGATGCTGTGCTGGATGCAGTGAGCAGAACCAGAACTGCCAGGCTGCTGCACAGCCTCCTCCATGCAAAGCTGGGCTGCTGTCTGCTCACAGCCAGCCATCTTTCCATCCTACAGAGCTCAAGCCCTTGGGACACGGTTCTCCTTCTCACACTCCTTCTTTCCACCTCTTTAGGAGCTGCGGATCATCTCGTGCTCCCATGAGTTTCATCGGGAGTGCGTTGACCCCTGGCTGCAGCAGCATCACACGTGTCCACTCTGCATGTTCAATATCCTTGGTAGGGCTCAGACACAGCAGGGTCGTGCCCGGAGAGTCCATGTACTCTTGGGTGATGCACACGGTGCATCAGCAGGAGCACGTATGGGTGTACAGGGTGGTGGGTGCATGGAGAGGGGTCCCTGTGCATGTGAACACCTGCAGTGTACAGGGCTTGGGCTGGGACCTGCACTGAGAGGAGGAGGTTTCAGTCCTGGGAGCTGTGGGAGGTGGGATCTGAGGGTCAGGGCAGCAGGGCAGGTGCTGTGTGTGCAGGACCATCAGGACAGTGGTGGTGGCAGTGAGGTGTTGCAGGGCACGGGTGGGATGTGGGGTGCAGTGAAGGCTGATGCAGGGGCTACTGCAGCTGGGCTATGAGGCTTGTGCTGGATGCTCCCTTCTCTCTCCACAGCCAGAGACTCGGTGGACCAGGCCACAGCTGCTGGCTCCAGGATGGCCCCACGGGACATGGAACCCGGACGGCGACTCCACCTCTTCCGCCAGCACCCAGGACATGCCCTTTACCACCTCCCACATGCCTATCCTCAGAGGAACCTCAGGAACCTTCCCCCGGAGCAAGCCCATGGCAACCCCTTCCTTCACTCTCTGGAGCTCTCCCAGTTGGATTTTGGCACCATCCACTACATGCCCTACAGGCCAACCACCTCCCTGCTTGCCTGTGGCCACCCGTCTCCCCTGGCCCCGGGCTTGCTGGGCCAGCAGCATCCCAACCCCTCGGCATGTGGGCAGACGTTGCCACCCCACAGGACTTGTTCTCTCCAGCCCCAGCCCCCCTGCCTGGGGCTCAACGCAGCCGCAGTGCAGAGGCAGCACCGGGCACCTGCCCTTCGCCGGGGGCTCAGCCACGGGCACCAGCACAACAGCAGCGGCTCTGGAGAGAGCTATCTCACGGAGCACAGCGGGTACCTGGCAGACGGGCCGGGCAGTGACTCCAGCTCAGGGCCTTGCCACGGCTCCTCCAGTGACTCCATGTTGAACTGCACGGATGTCAGCCTGCAGGGCATCCACGGCAGCTGCTCCACTTTCCGCAGCTCCCTCAGCAGCGATTACGACCCCTTCGTGTACTGCAGCTCAGAGGGACCTGCCACGGACAATGGCCAGGAGCAGGCACTGCCACCAAGGGACACACGGCCCAAGTCCTTGGACTTGATGGTGTCTGGGGGTCCTGGTCCGGCCAAGCCCCAGCTGCTCAGCCACGTCCACTACCACCACCACCAGCACCACCACTACAGAAGAGATGCGGAGTGTCCACCGGGGTGGGGAGGGCAAGGGGGTGGGCAGCGCAAATCCCGGTACTCAGAGGCCAAGGTTGGCTTGCACAGTGCTCAGACACAAAAGAGGACTGAGAAAAGCCATCACTGTCAGCAGCCTCCAGAAAGCAGCCCTGTGCTGCAGGAAGCAGCTCTGGTGGGACAGCCAGCCTGTTCCCAGCAAGGCTGGGAGCCCCCTCATATCCCTTCTGCTTCTCCAAGCAGGTTGGACTTCAGTAAAGATGCCAACAGACAGTCGGGAGCATCCAGGACATCCCCAGTCCCACTGCCCCCAAAACACAGCTCACAGAGCCGTCACCACCGAAGGAAAAGAAAATGTCCCCTGGAGCCCAGTCCTGCTCTCCTGCCTGAGGACTCAGCCTTGCCCAGAGCTTGCGATGCTCACGTTCCTCATGGACATCCTGCTGGCTACTGCTGCTCACCTGAAGCCCAGCCCCTGATCCCCCCAAGCGCTCCCCTGTCCTGCAGCTCAGGCTCGCAGCCGCTCTGGAAGTGTTTAGTGCCACAGTCTGGCTCAGAGCTGCAAAGTCAGGAGGAGAGGTTGTCAGGATGGGAGGGAAACCACCCGGTTCCTGCTGATGTCTCAGGGACACGCACCCCCAGACACAGTCTGAGTCTTCAGCTTCACTGCCCGTCTCAGCAGGGTAGTCAGGGTAAGTCTGCTGTTGGCCTCTTGCAGCAAGCAAGTGAATGAGGGTGGTTTGCTGAAGGTACTCTGGCTGCTGGTAAACCTGGTACCTTCACAGTGGGCTTTCCTATAGGACCGCTGACAACAGGAGCGTTTCAGAGGTCATCTGCCTGGAAATGATGGCCTGAATGATTAGCAAGGCTGTTAATGAGGGCACCAAACCCTGCAGTCTCATCCTAAAATAGTACACATGAGGAATAAGGTGGCTGTTTTGAACTAAGCATCTCCAACAGCTGGAATATCTCCCAAATGAAGGGATGAGAGGACGTTTCTCAGTGTCCTTACATCAGTCTGGATGTCTCACTGGCAGTCTCAAGGCCTACTGGGCTCCAGTTGTTTCAGCCAACCCTCACTAACTGAATCAATGAGGAAGTGTGCATTGCTAGTGGTAGTAGGAAAACAGACTAAATGAGTTGATGGATTTGCACATGCCTCACCTCTCACCTGCCTCTGTTGTGTGGGAGTTGCTTTTTAGCATCATTTGGAAATCGGACATAATTAAAACTTGGCCCTTTGCCTAACTGCTGCACATCTCTGAGAGGGGAAACACATCTGAGACCAGGCTCTTTGAAAGAGCCTGGGTTTAGCTCCCAGGTCTTGCTCTGTCATGCTCCTCTGAACACAGCAACCTGCAAGTCAGCATGGGCAGGTGCTGGCTGCAAGCGGAGCCTGGCTCCTTTCCTCACCCTGCCACTGACTCATTGTAGCTCCTCGGGCAAATCGTTTTGATTTAGGTACCAAATACAGATCAAGCTGCCTAATTTCTGTTAAAATGCTGGCCTTAAACTCATGACTCACTGTGCCCATTGTGCCACGCAGATAATAACTTCCTCCCCATGCTCGTCTATCCAGCCCTCCACCACACCCAGGCTCCTGGTGCTGGAGCGCCTGTGAGAAGGCAGCAGGGAAGGGGAGAGGCTGGATGGAGCCCAGTGCTGGCTGCCTGCAGCACTGCGCTCCCAGGCTCCCAGGAAGAGGTTTTTCCCAGGCACAGAAATGCCTGACACTGCAGATGAGTTCCTCAATGAGCCCGGAGGGATGCTGCCATTTGGAGAGATAAGGAGGCAGCAGTGTAGAAGTATCTCCCTGGTTTGCAGGTAGCTCTGAGTACTGATGTCCCCTGAGTTGCAGTGTGTGGAAAGCACATTATGACTCTGAGTCTGTTTGATTGCAGTAGCTTCTGTGAATGCTTTCAGGACCAGCCAGAGTCAGAATCTCCTTGTAAGACTGAGAAAGGAAGATCCAGAAAGGAAGGATTTAACTTTATTAGGAACTGAGGACAGTTGAAGAGAGCAGGAGCAGAGCTTATGCAGAAAAGCCATCAAGCTGAAAACACTTTGGTTGACGTAACACAACCTCAGAGTTACTGGATGTAAATCAATAGCTAAAAGAGCAAAAAAACAATCTCAATAGACAGTCCCATGTAAGCAGGACACAAAAAATAGACAAGGAGACCAAGAAATGCATAAATATATGCCTCTAGATAAGTGTTGCAAGGCTAAAAACGTAAGTAGATGAATTAGAAAGCCCAGCTTTGAAGTAAAGTTTTGACATAAACCTTTTAGAAACCCAGCTTAAACAGTGGCCACCTGTAATTCCTAGGTGAAATTACAGAGAAGAATGTGTCTCTTCTGGTGGCATGGGGAGGGACACTGTTAAGGAGAGTGTAAAGTCCAATGACAGGTAACATAAAAATCCCCAGTTGTGCCTAAGTAAGAGAAATATGTTAGGGTTCTAGGCTGCAAGAAAGGGACCTACATATACATGAGACCCTTCTTCAAATGGTACTAAAAGAAGCAGTCAAAAGAGTAAGATGCTTTTGGGCACAAGGATCGTTTAAAGCCACAGAAAAGGGCTGGCCAAGCAACAGAAAGGGAAATTAGAAGCAAGAAGCTGTTCTTCCAAAGTAAAGGTGTGGCTAGACAAAGAAATCAGAAAACAGCAAAGCTGAGCATGGAGCCACAGTGAGGCAGGGCAGGGAGGATTGCTATGAACAGCTTGTGAGAAAGACTAGTAATGCAAACAGTTTGAACTCCTTTAGGAGCAGGAAAGCTGCCAGGGGCTCTGCAGGTCCATGGAGTAACACAGGTCTAAGAGGGATGTGCAAGGGCTATAACTGCATAGCAGAAGGGTGAACTGAATTTATTGCATTAGTGATCAGCGTGGAAGTGCTTGAAGAGGTTCTCACTCTGGTATATGGGGCAGAGGATCCCTCATAAATCAGATCATTAGTGTGAGCATTTCTGAAATGCATCATTGAAGCTCAGTAATGGATCACCAGGGGCACAGAGCACCCGTGCAGGGGCTCAAGCACAGAACTGCTAACTCACAAACATGGGCTGTTACCCATGCCCAGAGCCAGAAGGAAAAGCTGAGGGCAATACCAGCTTGAAACAGCTGAAGCCACAGAAGGATGAGCCTGACTTTCCTGCCTAGCAAATTGTTAAAAATTCAAATACAGGGTCTGACTTGTAGGTACATGGCTAAATGTGAAAACCAGGGGAGGAGGCAATGCAGCTTTTGTAGAGAGAGATAACGCCTTGCAGATCTTTTAGGGGAATGAAGCTCTCAAAGGATAAAAGGGAAGGTACTCTCACAGGTAAATAACTCACTAAAAAATGGGAGACAAAGTGCAGATCATTCTAAATGGAAGAGGGTTACTCAGAGGAGGAAGAAAGTGGAGTTCTCCAACTGTCTGCACCTTTCAGCAAGCTCATAAATACCCTGCACAAGGAGAAGAGTTAGTTTATAAAGTCATTTATAAAAGACAAAATCCTTCAGCATTGACAGCTTTAAAACTGGTTATAAAGTGGTTATAAACTATCTCCCGTTGCTGAGTTATCAGGCAATAGAGTGGTGGATGAAATCACACGTAAGCAGCACAAAATGCCAAACACAAGCAAAACTGCTTCTAAGTAAAAATCGAATTATTGTTAGGAACTAGCTGGGAACAAATGGGGGACAAGCAGCAAGTGCCATCCTGCATCTGTGTCAGTGTGCAGAGCTTTCACAGCGAGCCCCACCACTGCCCCACACTTCTCAAAGAAGGATGTAGCAGACTTGGGAGAAGTGCAGAAAGGTATCAAGTAGAGTCACAACAATGAGGGTTTTCTGAGAAAACAGAAAGAATATAGACACTTTCATGTGGGAAAAAGAGATGATTAGCAGAGGATATGAAAGGGAGGATATGAAATCAGGAGAGAAGGCAGATAAAAGAGATTCACCAGTGCTTATAACAAAGAGGTGGCATCAAATGGGAACCAGAAGCTTTAAAACACCCAATAAGGTAATAACATGGTGTGTGGTGAAACTGGTGCTTATTGCCCAGAGGACATAGGTGCCAGAAATAAAATGGGTTCAAGAGCCTAGATCAAGAGCTATCAAATGCAGAGATGCAAATACACTCTCTGGCTCAGGAAGTCCCTAAACCAGGGCTTCCAGAAGCTGAGGGTGCTCCTGTGGGATGCAGCACCCTCCAGGTATGTGCAGCACCCTCCAGGTATGTGCTTACCTCACCCAGCTGCAAGGTGAGGCTGAGTCTTGGTCCATGGCCCCTGGAGAAGCTCCACTTGTGCAGGCAGTGCCATGCACTGGCATTCCAGGGAATAACGCTGCCTGCAGCCATTGCCAGGGCTCTGCAGATGATCGTGGTGGTGATTGCATGATCTTGGAGTTTATCCTGCTCCCTTGAGCACCTCCACCAGCTTTTCCTGGTGGGGTTTGCATAAAGGTACATCCCTGGCTCTCCTGCTGGGGAGACTGTACCTGGGAGTTGGTTCACTGAAGAATCAATCCTCAAGCAATGCTGAATGGAACCTTTAGAGAAGTCAGACAACTAGCAGCGAGCTACAGCTAGATGGCTTCCTAAACCACCCCGTCCGTGCATGGAACTGCTCCCAGAACAGCTAGATTACTCCGAGCACAGGCAGATGAAATCTCGTGATGTCTCTCTCTTGGAACTCTCACCTCCTGCAGCATGCTGTCAGCATCTCCCCCTCTCCTCCATCCCCTACTCATCCTCTTAGCTATTTCCTTTCATGTCATGTCTTTGATCTTTACTACAGAGGGGAAAAGGGATTAGAGGGCAGAAAAAGACCTACCAGTAAAATCTGATACCCAGAGAACAAGACTTCTGTTGTATCCCCAAGGTGTGCTCCTTCAGTTCATTGCCCTGTGTGGGTCTTGATGGCCAGTTCAGCAGCTGAGGCTCTCCCACTACTCCCAGACCTTTTTATAACCTCTCTTTCTTTTTGGGTAATGGGACACTCACAGAGGCATGATTTTCAGAAAAACATTTTAATGATGCTGTCTGGGTGCCTCAGGGCATCTGATCGCAGGGTGATGGAAGCTGTACAGTCTCTTGTGTGTTGCACATAAACTGGTGTGTGTGAGAAACAGCTTATTCAATGTACCAGTGACACAAATGCCAGATATGCTCAAACTCTGTCTCCTGGTACTTTGGCCATGCTGCACATGTGTGTATGTGTATAACGCTGTGTCTGTGCATTTCCCTCTCAAAGCAGAATATCATTTGTTTGTTTTCTTCCCATAGATTTAATTCACACATAGATTTAATTTTAACCTGTTCCTCCAGCTGGTCATTTATAAAACCAAAAAAGCTCCTGTGACAGTTCTGAATAGCTGCTTTGAATTGCTCTCTATGAGTACCTGTATGCACATTTGTCTCCTTTTGATCTTGGGAACATTCAGGAAAAGGGATATGTGCAAAAATAATACCTGTATGTCTTTACTGGGCTACATTGGCCCTGAGTGGGTGCTCTGGGCAGGTTTGAGAGCTATCTGGGAAAAGGACTGTGGTGTGTGCATCAACACTTGGTCCCAGGGAGAAAGGGCCTAACTGAAGCAGTAACTCAGGGTGCACTGTTTCTAGGCAGTTGCAGTATGCTGAATATCTCAAAGTGAACTGCTCAGCACTTGCCTGTTGACAGTTCACCAGGCAGAAGGGGCTGGTGAAGATCATGAGCCACAGTCCTTGCTGGCTGGGCCTGAGGGGTTGGCATTTATGGCTGAACACCACTCATTGGGTTTGGCTTGTTTGAGACTCACAAGCAATCTGTGCAACCTCTTGTACACTCTGAAATGCATGTGCCATCCCTCTCCTGCACGCACACAGCACTTGCAGTCTGCTTGTGTTGTTTGGAGTTTCTGTTGTTTGCTGTCTCTGGTAGGTGCTGCCATGGCCACTGTGAGAATACGAATTCTGATGCTACTGATTTTTAATGGCTGTACAGGTTTTCCTTGAAGAGCAAGCATCAGAATGCCTCAAAAGCAAACATCTGGTACCAGTGTGAACTCTGAGGTGCACTGTATCTGCTGAAATACTTAAAGACTAGCTTGACATCTTATCTTACCATTGTATTGTGCTTTAGCTGTCAGAAACAAACTGACTGGGGAGGTGGCCAGGAAAGTCCCTCCAAAATCCTGTAAGAAACCTAGTGGCTTTCGCTGCAGCATCTGTTCTCTGTATTGCAGGGTCATGGCTGCAAAGCCTGGGAATGTTCAGCTAGGTGAGCATTTATCTTTTTCCTTTTCTTTGAATGCAGGATCTGAAGAGGAGGTCCAGGATGTCCATGAACACTCAGTTTAATAAAACACTGGCCTGCTTCCTTACCGGAGAGCTGGAGCGGACAAAGATGTTCAGTGTACCAGCCGTCGAGGAGCTCACATCTGGCTCTCTGCACAGCCCTGACCTGCACAGCCCACGCCAGGCTGTGAATAAGCACTTGTGGTCTCTTCACATGTTTCCAGTTTGCGATGGTCACACAAACACGGTGCTGTGTCCTCCAGGTGCCCTTCTCCTTTGAAGGCAGAAGCAGACCATCTTCATCCTGTAGCATCCATCTGTGTGGGCTAGTTCGCTCAGAGACCTGAGTTGGGAGTCACCAGCTGGAGAGCTCACGCAGTGAGTGCAAGCTACTATTCTGGCATGTTCATGCCATGGAAGGTTTTGCTAAACACTTCAAAAATAAACAAACCTTCAAGACCAAAAGCTGCAGAAATGACTTTCTGTGGCCTGGTAGCTCCTGACTTAATTTCCTCACTTAGGTCAAAAGGCAGACTTCTTGGTTTAGCTTTTCCACTCTTACTTCAGACACAGGAACAAGCTATTCTCCATCTCATCCCCCACAGGTCTGCCCTGCAAGGTGCTGCTTCTGGCTTTTTTGGAAACCAACAGCTCTCACCACTTTTGATCACTTCATTGTCCCTCAGCTGACGCCATCTCAGCCATTTGCTGGGTTTTGCCAGCAGCAGGTGAGGTGAAGACACAGGGACAATATCAGCATTTCTGGGAAGGAACAGGGTTAGACTCTTCCTGTTGCGGTGGGAAGAGCAATCTCATCTGGCAATGTGTACATGTCTCTCACTCATTCTCTAACTCCTCCACCTACTCTCAAGATAGGTGTGATGGTTGGCTCTGTTAAGAGCAACCCATTTGTTGAGCATATTTCAAACCTGAGATGCTCCCACCTCAGGAATCATGGAAAATCTTTGCCTTGGTGTGGCTCTTGCTTCTGTCCTTCCTCTCTCATTGCCTCAAGACACAGCAAAATTCCCAGCAGAAACATCCATAATAAATGCAGAGCATCACCCAGCCTTATTGTATTTCTAAGACACCTGATATGATCCTGCAAAGGAATTTTTCAATGTACTCTTGTGGCTTTCCTAATATCTTGATGAATGGAGAGAGAAAACGTGATCAATCACTACGTTCTTGGTTTATTACTAGGTTTTTTTCTCTCCCAGTTGTGGAGAGGTTTTTTTAACGTCACTAGTTCTTATTTCATCCATCTCATAATTTTGGGGCATTCAAGTAAACTAAAGCCTGCCCAAATAAAAAACTTACAGAACCCAATCAGTTTTCATTGAGTGGGAATTCGAATATTGATTTTATTGCCCTCAGTGACCATTCAGGCCAAAGAATTGGCCAGATTCCCACATGAAGTGCCCATTTCTGTGGCACTGAGCCTTCCCAGAGTTAATACTAATGCAGCATTGGTGAAGATGCAACACTGGAGCTGAAGGTAACTCCTGACAGTTTGAAACCTGATGGAAGGACAGACTGCTGAGTAGTCAGTAACCTTTCTGTGTCTTTCTTTAAAGCAGCAGCTGCTTCTCCAGTACAAGAGAGAGTATGGGTTATGTAGTCCCAGTTCAGGATGATCCTACCTCTGCCTTCCTTCACTGCTGAGAAAGGCTTTTTATGGAGTTTGCTGCCCTTCTTCTTTGAAAAAGGCATCTTTGTCCCAGCTGCTCATCAGTCACTGACATTCAAGTGATGATATTAAGTCAGGCAATAGCACTGTTTAAAACAAAACATTATTCCCTTGTTAATGTTCATTTCTTGTCTTCTGTGACCAAACCACTGCAGGACCTTTCAGTCTAGGGAGGAGTTGAATTTCTTTCATCAAAGAAGCCAGAAGAACTATATTTTAATCTTTCGAGACTCTTCTTGCCTGTCCTACAAAGCAGGCATAAGACACAAGCTCAGATTTCCTTTTCCCTTGCAGGGATGTCTGTCTTAAGCTAGAGGAAAAAAGACCAAACAGCAAAACAGGAGCATATGTAGATTCTCCCTGTTCAACTTCCTGTGCATGTTGTCCATGGCTTATCTCAACCAGCTCCCTACATCCTTGACCATCCTGGAGGACTCGGATGACTTCACAGGAAGGAGGGTTGTGGAGTCCAGGTGCTCCCACTGGTTTCCTTAAAAGAAGGCTGCTAACCTCCAGGGATGCATTTCACTGCCTCAAAGAATGGGCACCTGTCTGCAGTCTAAAAGTCCTCCTCTTTCCCTCCTTATCCTTAAGAAATCAGAGGGCTTGGAACCTGCAGCAAGCCTCAAGCTTCTTGGAGAAAGTGGTCAGCACTAATGCACTCTTTCCACTCCCTACTGCAGTATTACAGGGCTGTGCAGGGCAATGCCTGCCTTTCCTTTCCTTTCCTGTTTTCCTTTCTTGACATTGTGCTGCTGCTCCTTTTGATACAGAAAGCCATTCTAGATGCTGAGCCGAATGAGAGCATGCAGGTCTGCCTCTGTGGGTTCCTGGATGGGAGGAGAGGGAGGAACTCTCCAGGAAAGCTGTTTTTAAGGTCCTCTTCAGTAGATGGACTTCCATCCTTGGCTGCCTGGAAGGGAAGAGGCAGTATCTGAGAAAAGGCTCCGTTCAGTTCCTGCCCCTGTCACTTCAGGGCGATGCTTTCAAGTGCTCAGGACCCTTGGGCTCAGCCATGGAATTTCTTCAGCCTCACTGCAATGAAGCAGAGCTCGTTTTTCTCCATTGCCTCCAAAGTCCCAGCTGGAAACCGATGGAAGCCAGAGCATCCCAAACTCCCTCTATCTGAACCCGAAGTGCAGCAGGGGCTGCTGCCTTCCCCAGGCCTCCTGCCCCACCGGGTGGGTGCTGTGGCCGGGGCTGGCTGGACCTCCTCTCTACCCACACAGAGCCTTTGCTCCGTTCTGTGCTGTTCAGATCCTTTGGAAATGTGAATATAGGTTTGTGTTTTGTCACTGGTTGTCATTTCCTGAGCCTGGCCTGGCTCTGGGGCTTGGGAATAAATTATGACACCCACCCCCAAAAAGAAAAAAAGAAAAAAAGGAAGAATACGTTTTATATCTATGCAAACTTGTGTATTTATGTCCGATAAAAGATGTGTGAATATGCCGATGTGCTCAGAAATATATTTATTTACTAATATATTTATCCACGTACCCGGTCTGCTCGCCTGCTTTTGTTCTTTGCCAAGGGGTGAGCCCCTCGGTGCCCCTGCCCGTGACGGGCACTAGGACCTGCGCGTCCTCCGCGCCCGGCCCCGGCCCGGCTCTGCGCATGCGCGGGGCTTGCCGTGGCAGCATGGCGCTGGAGACCGTCCCGAAGGACCTGCGGCACCTCCGTGCCTGCCTGCTCTGCTCCCTCGTCAAGGTGCGGCCAGCACCGGTACCGTGCTCCGGTGCTCCGGTGCTCCGGCCCGGGCCCTGTTCCCCTTCTCGGGCCTCTCTCGGCCTGCGGCCGCTCCTCCGTCCCGGGGCTCCCTCCCTTTCCCAGGCCTGCGGCCTGGCTCGGCCCGGCCTCTCCGTCCCTCGCTCCGGTGCTTTCCGGTCCGTGCCGGACCCCGCGCTGACGCCTCTGTCCCCTCAGACCATCGACCAGTTCGAGTACGACGGCTGCGATAACTGCGATGCGTACCTGCAGATGAAGGGCAACCGGGAGATGGTCTATGACTGTACCAGCTCCTCCTTCGACGGGTGAGTGGGCCCGACCCGTGTTCCCCGCGGTGTCACTCGGCTGCAGAGCGGCCCTCATGCCTGTACCCCCCGCAGGATCATCGCCATGATGAGCCCTGAGGACAGCTGGGTCTCCAAGTGGCAGCGGATCAGTGAGTGGGTTTGTGGGGGCGGAGATCCCTTGTCCTCAGCAAAGCCCTTTCTGGAGCTGCGGGAGCTGCTTTTGGGGCTGCAGAGGGATCTCTGCTCCCGATGAGGGTGCAGCAGCGCTGGCAGAGGCTCCCAGGGTGCTGCCCCACCTGCCTGCTGCCGTGCACATACCTCAGTGCTCTCTTCCCCCAGGTAACTTCAAGCCGGGTGTATACGCAGTGTCCGTGACCGGCCGGCTGCCCCAAGGTAACACTGCAGCTCGTGTTATGGGGGAGGCACCTGCGCAGGTGGCAGCTGAGGGATTGCTCTGGGTAGGAGGTGTTGGGGCTGTTGCTGTTTCAGAGGTGTCAAACTGGGTAGCGCATTGTGCTGTGCTGTGGGATGAAATCAGGGTGTTCAGTGAATACTGTGTATTGTGAACAGAGCACATGCAATGTGGGTGAAGGCATGAGCAAGGGTACCACAAAGAGATGCTGAATGGGAGATGCTTTCAGGGTTATGCAGGTGGGGTTTCTCCCAGCTGTCTTTCAACACAACATCTGCCAGAAGCTGATATTAAAGATGCTGCTGACTGTCCCTGTGGTACCAGGGATAAACTGTGTGAAGGCTACATGACAGCAACTGGATTTTCCCAGGGCTCTTCATCCCTAAGGAATACTGAAGTGTGTTTTTTTCCTTGCTGCAGGGATCGTCCGAGAGCTGAAGAGCCGTGGTGTGGCTTACAAGTCCCGAGACACAGCTATAAAAACCTAAAGTGCTCTTGTGCAGCCTGGAGGATTCCCCAGATGTGTTTGGAGAGGCACCAGGCATCTGGGGCACTGCTCCAAACCTTTTAGCTTTAGCATGTGGAAAGGAGAGCCTGACGTGGAGGGAGCTTCCTGGCTCAGCTCCTCTCAGTACTTCTGGCCTCTGCTGTACCACCGTCTGCCCACACAGACTGTAGATATCTTCCTTGAGCCTTGTCAAGAGGGATGGCATGAATGGGTCTGGGGGACCAGTGTTTAATGGTGATGCACCAGATTTTTACTGGTGGTGGGGAAAGGGGAGGGGTCAGATATAGTTGTGTTTATACTTCAATAAAGTGCACTCTCTGCTCAGAGCTGAATCACTAGTCACTAGTTTCATCCACTGCAGGGTTTCACCCCCTTACACCTGCCAGTCTGTTTGGAGTCGTGATTGCCATCACTTCTTACACCATGGACAACGCTTCTGTCTGGGGAGGGAGATCCTGCCCTGGCTGAACTGCAGAGTCCCTCGCTGTAGGAATGAACAGACCAGTGGTTTGTGTCTAACAGCTCACTGCTGGATGGAGTAGGTAGATGATGCTAAGTATTTCATATGTAGGTTATCTAGAGGTCTTGGTGCTCTGGGGCTGCGTGGTCTGGTGCAGGGGATGTGGAAGCCAGCCGATCACAAAGGACTCTGCCCTTAGCTAAGCCATCTATATCAGTAGCTCTCTGAAATAACTTTTCTCCTTGTAAGATAATTCTGTAGCTGGAATGCTCAATTTTGGGTTTTTTTTTTGTAGCCAAATAGTGTAAAATCACTATCTGGTGAAATACGGTGGCTGAAATCAGATGGTGAAAGAACCATCTGATGTGGCACAGAAGTGGCTGCAGCAGGGTAAATGCATTGCTGTTGCAAAGTGACAGTGTCAGCAGCACCAAGGTGTTGTGTTCTCTGTCCTGCTGTGGTTTGTAGAGCTGACCCAGAAAAGAGCCCCAAGCACTTGAGCACAGCTTCCTGCGGGGGTTTGGAGCAGATGTGTGGCTGGAGGAGACCGATGTGAACACAGGGAGGCTGTGTGGGGTCACAGTGCTAGTTGAGACAAAGCACTGCAGAGAAAGATGCCTTAAACCACATTTCTCTCAGGGACTTGCAGACTTGATGCTGAAGTGAAGAGTATTTGTTGGGTGCAGACCAGGACCAAGTCAAGTTGGTGGTGGGCTTTTGGGCTCCAGCAGCCATCTCCAGCAGCTGATTGCCTTTTGTGGAAGAGCCAAGAGTGCTTATGCCCCTGGCCTGGGGATTACAGTCTCCTCTGGGAAAGGTTCAACAGCAGGTTCACATCCTTTGGGGAGAGGAGGGAGCTGATTTTCACACACCCCTGGTGAACATCCAAAGCACTTGAGTTACCTGATGCTTACCCTCCAGACTTCCTTGGTTGCAGACACTGGGCAGGAGATGACCCTGGTAGGTCAGGTCTGTGGGAGAAAGGTGTGACTGACCCCACAGGATGCTCAGATTTAGACATTTTAGGCACAGACATCTGGGCTCTTGAGGGTAGTTTTGGATTGGTTGTGCTGTGAGAAGCACGGGGTGAGCTGGGATCCACCAGGCTGTGTTCATCTCCAGCAGAAGTGTCCAAGAAAGCTGCAGACAGTGCTGTCTGGTTGTGTGAGGTTGATGAGAGCTGACAAGGTTCAGAATGAAAGGGATCAAGGAGAATGAGGTGGGCAGCATTTTCTACAGCTGAGGGGAGATAGGTCTTGGGTGAGGCTGTGGCTACAGCCAAGTTGGAAGGATGGTGGGGGTAGATCACCCTTCCCTGCCAGTGTTCAAGGCCAGGTTGGATGGGGCTTGGAGCAAGCTGCTCTAGTGGCAGGTGTCCCTGCCCGTGGCAGGGGCTTGGAACTGGATGAGCTTTAAAATCTATTCCCACCCAAGCTATTCTGTTATTCGTCACACTCTTATATGACGGATATATAATTCGTCATATTATTATATGACAGTAACGACCCTGGCCATGGCCAGCTTTGAAGCCTCACCCTTTAAGTGCCACGGGGTGGCAGCACGACTTCGTGGAGCGTGGCTGGAGGCTGATGATGAGGGGAAGCTGCGGGAGATGGACCAGAGCAGGACAGACCTGTGCTCATATGCGTTTTCTGCTGTATTTCACAGTGCCATGCCTGCTCTCCCTCCAGCTTAGCCGGCTGTGCCCCCCTTCCCTGGCTCCAGGGATGGACATGGACACGCTGGAGCCGTTCCAGGGCTGGAGGCACATTGCGACTCTTCCCACAGTCCCAGGCCAGTTGGTCCCCTGGCCCCATGGTGCAGAGGAGGTGACAAGAGAGCTTTGTGCAGGGCCTGTGCAGGATGGGCTTTGGCTTGGCTGGGTGTGAATCTGCAGGCACGGTGGTTCATGTCCCCTTCCTGGGGAGCTGCAGTCTTGCAGTAATGCAGTTACTGCCCAGCGCTGGGAACTTTGCTTAGTTGTCCCCAGGAGCAGTGTACATTGTCACTGTGCCTCTCATGGAAGCTGAAGGGGCTTTTAAAGCCTGCAGAGACCACCCCTTGGAAGGAATCACAACTACTCCAAGTTACGTAGAGTTCAGACTGAGTTGCTGCAGTGGAAGTGCAACAGAGGCAGAGCAGCAAAGCAAACAGGCTGAGCCCTGGTGGGCTTTCAGAGACAGCTGCACCTCCTCTGCCTACAAGCAGCTTGCAATGCTCCAGAGCACTGGGTGCCTCTGATAGGGCTGAATCCGTGAGCCTCTTCCCTGCAAGCTCGCTCACTCGCCCACACACGCACCGCATCTCCCAGCCCACGCCACCCAAGTGATTCATTGCTTCCAGGCTGCCAGAGATGAGCGTTGGACCTCTGCAAAGCGCCCTAAAAGGAGCATTTCAGTTAGACGTGAGCCCTGGAGCTGCCAGCGGTTTGTGGCAGCAAAAAGCAAACGGATCCGGATCTTTATTTGCTGAGAAAAGTAGGGCAGGGAGCTCTCACGTTAAATAGCACAGATGAGCAGCGGCAGCCTGGGCTGTAATCAGGAGGCAGGGAGCTGTGGATCGGAGTCAGTTGGAGACGGCTCCTCCCCTGCACCAAAATGACGTTAAAACGTTTGAGCCGGGCCTGGAAGCCCTGCGGGGCTGGCACCGCGGCCCCGGGCAGGGGAGGCCGGGGGAGGAGTGGGGTTCTTGGTGCGGGTTTGAGAACCGAGAGCTCGGCTCTGCCCCCGCTGAGAGCAGTGACTTTCCCAGACCGCAGCACTCGGTGCTGCCCCGCAGAGCAGCTGCTGCTGCTGGGAAATGCCTCTGAGCCCTCCCCACCTGCACGGGGCCCCCGAGGCTCTGTCCCTGCATGCAGCTCCCACCGCCGGCCGTGAGCCTTTGTCTCGGCTGCAGATGGAAGGGGATGTGTAGCAGTGCCCTGGGACGGGGGCTGAGGTGTGGTGGCACCCATGGGTGCTCTGTGCGTGCTGTGGCAGAGGTGCTGCCCAGGGCTGACTGCAGCAGCATCAGGGCTGCTCTCAGGGGCTGCTCACTGCCTTCCAGTGCATAGCCTCACACCTTCCCTGTGTGCTGGGGGGCTGGTGACCGCAGAGGTGGGGAGACCCTTGGGGGTAGGTGCTGGGGCATAAACCCAACTAAAACAAACCCCAGCTGTAAAGTGTTTCCCTTGGAAGCTGGCTGAGGAGACCTTGGCGAGGTTGAAGTATGAAAGATGACCTTGTCCCTGTGCTGCCAGCCCAGGGCTGGGGGAAAGCACTGCTGGAGCGAGGGTGGCAAAGCCACAGTGCATGCCGTTAATGGTGGCCCACCCTGCCCATCACCTCTGCATCAGCACCTATGGGGAGAAGCCACCGAGGCACCTGATGTGTCTGATGTGGTGGGGAGAGGAGGGGGCCCACGGCCAGCTTTTGGTAGCAGCCGTTTGGATGGGCTGCAGAGGGGATGGGTGCGGGTTTCGGAGGTGCAGGTAGCTATGAAGGCTATCAAAGTGTGGCAGAAGTGGGGCACGTCTGCTCTGTGCACTGTCCCAAGGGGTTCCTGGTGCTCTAGCAATGGGAGGCAAAGAATGGAGACGTGTTCCTGGCTGAGGGGATCTGCAGGGAAAACAGCGAGCTCTGATGTATGATGGGTCTGTTTGCCTGTCAGGAATTACAGGGGAAGGAGGAGGCTTTGCTTTGTGAGAGACAGACAGGCTGGTGGGCCATCGGTTCCTGAAGTAGGCCTGCAAAGAGCATGTGAAGATGGTACTGTCACCCCCTGCAAGTTCAGTGCTGCCTGCAAGGTGGCCCTAAGCTGCTCCATGGTGGATAGCTCTAAACCCATTGATATGCTGACAGAGTTGGGGTCTTGGCATCTGGGGGGACACAAGAAGCTGTTGGAGGTTCCCAAACCTCCCTGGTCTGCTCCTGCAGTTCTGCTTCATGGGAAGGGGAGATGCCAGGGGTTGGTGGGACAGAGTAGGGTCTCATCCTGACGGTGGAGGTTGCTGGGGGTGCATGGTTCCTTGTGGCAAATGGCAACATGAGACCACAGATAAAGTCACAGGAGGGATTTGAGAACCTGGTGGTATCTGCCTCTTCCCCAGCTCTCCCGGGACCTCCTGCTGCATCCTGAGTGGTGCTCGTCCCTCCTCCTTTTGGCCAGCTGTGCATCACCCAGGCTCTTCCCAAAGTAGGTGCTGGGTTTTCCCCTGGAGGGAATGGTCCTCCTGTGTGGACAGTGGCAGAAGAGGTGCTGAGGAGCCAAACAGAGCCCTGGGCACATGCTGGGTGATGACATTGCACCTCTCTGGGAGCCCCCGAACAGCTGAGGTGCATGGTATGGGACAGGGTGTCAGCATGTGCTGGTGGCCACAGGAGCCAGGCTGGGCCTTCAGTACTGCTCTCCCAGCACCGCCTGGCCTGGCTGGTCTGGAAAGGGGCCATCAATGCCGGGTCTGGGGAGATGTTCCTGGCAGCCTTTGGTGCCTGTCCCTGGTTCCTCAGGGTCCCTGGACCTCAGGGATTCTCATGCCTTGTCCCAGTGTGGGAGCAGGCCCTTCTAGGGAAGGAGGGGCTGTCACCACAAAGCTCAGCCCCACATCTGACTCTATCCTGCCCCGGGAGGTCCAGAGCACAGCTTCATCCATCCCCATGTTGCTGTTCGGTTACAAGGGGAATGGCTTTAACCTGCCCGAGGGGAGACTGAGCTGAGCTCTTGGGCAGAAGCTGTTCCCTGTGAGGGTGCTGAGGCGCTGGCACAGGGTGCCCAGAGAAGCTGTGGCTGCCCCATCCCTGGCAGTGCTCAAGGCCAGGTTGGACACAGGGGCTTGGAGCAGCTGCTCCAGTGGAAGGGGTCCCTGCCCGTGGCAGGGGTTGGAGCTGGAGGAGCTTTAAGGTCCCTTCCAACCCAAACCAGGCTGGGATTCCATGATCCTCCATCCCCAATGGGCCACAAACCTTGTGTCAAGGCAGGAAAGGGGCCAGTGGGAGCCGCGGTCCCTGCTTGGTGCCGAGCCCCAACCCATGCCCTCCCTGCCCCCATCTGCCCTGCAGCAGGTGACATGGGACACGATGGGGCCCCATGCGCGGCATCCAACGGCCCCGCGGCTGCCATTGGCGCAGCCGGGCCGCGCCGTGCCTATATTTGGTCAGATCGCGCTGTGCCTATATTTGGTCCCCTGTGCCCCGCGGTGCTCGCCGGGCTGAGGTTTCCCCTCGCGCTCACCCGGCACTTTCTGGTTGACTCACTTGTAACGGCCCTGCCGGCACCGGCGCTCCCTGGGGATGGCAGCGGGATCAGGATGGGAGCACATCCCGGCACCGGGCAGGGAACGGGGCTGAGCCCTTGGCTGTGCCAGCGGCGCTTCCTCGTCCCTATAGGATGGTGGCAATGATCCGATCATCCAGAAACCTCTCAGGAGCTCTTGGGCAGCCCTGGTTTCTGCGGGCAGCAGGAGCAGCCCTCCCAGTGCTCTGCAGGAGCATCACCAGATGGGAGCCTTCTGCCCCAGGGGTCTTCTGTTGAGGACACCCATTGAGCTGCAATGCAGAGGGAGCTCTGCCCATCCGTGCACTTCTGTCCCCTGGTGTTAGGGGGAATATGGTGGCTTATGTTGAGAACGCAGTCATTAGGGTTCAGTGTTAACAGTGACATGACTGTAGCTCTGGTGGGGTCTGGCAGAATGATGGCCAGGAGGTGCTGGTGCCTGCCTGTGCAGCAAGTGTCCAGCAGAACCCCATTCTCACTAACCAGTGAAGGGGACTCAGGGGGGCTTCAGGTGAGACCACCCCCTCCAGCACAGCTCTCAGGCCCACGAGGAGCAGTCCCAGCACAGAGCTGGGACCAGTGCAGGAGTTCATCTCCTTGGAGCACAGCACAGGGCTGAAGGCAGCCGGCCCGGCCGCCACTTCCCCTGCGTGCAGCAAGCTCTGTGACCGCAGGCGAGGAGGGGAAGTTGCTGCAAGGGGTGATAAGAAATATCAGGGCTTTCACAGTGCCTGAGCTGTGCAGCCTGACAAGGGCCCTTCCCCCTGCCCCTGTGCTGGGATCGGTGCTGCTGCTGCCCCCCAGTCCCCCGGCTCCCGCTCCCTTGTGCCTGTCGATACTGGGAGTTACTGGAAAAGCAACAGCCCATGTCCTGCTGGGCAGTGGGGGCCCTGTGGGGCAGCAGCAGCGGTGCTTCAACAGTGCTCAATACAGAACAAAACTGGGTGGCACACGCCGGTGCCGGGATGCTGCTGGTGTCCAACCTGCATCTGCATGACCTGAGAGACGAGCAGGGGAGGATAGAACCAGGGAGCAGTGCCATGGTAGGAGGTGGTTTGTTTTAAGGAGTGCTGGTGGGTTGGGGAGCGGCCACTTGGGAACAGCAGCAACCAGCACCCTGGATCCATCGGCAGGTCCTCAGGAGATGCCAAGCATGTGAAGAGGGGTCTCAGGAGCATTCTAGGGACCAGAAGCTCTCACCAAGGTACTTAGGTGAGGAAACAGCTCCCTGAGCTTCAAAACACCTCTGTGCACTCAGCACAGGGAGCTCTTTTGGCCAGGCCAAGCACTGGGGGTAGGAATTCCTGCAGCCTCATTTGCCCGTTGGTAAAGTGAACCAATGGGCAGGGGATGTGGGAAGTTCATCATCAGTTGGAGACTTAGGGACCTGAAGAACAGGATCTGCTGATGTCCTCCTCTCCAATGTGGTGCAGGCAGTGAGTGGCTGCTGCTGGCAGAAGGAAACCAGCTCGGAACACCCAGAATGTCATGTCCCCTTGTGCTGGGCCAGGGAAAGAGGAAGCATTGCCTCCCCCCACTTCCCTGCCGGGAAGGCGCCAGTGGCCATCCCATACACCTCCTTGCTGGGTGGGCAGTGCTCTGCTGAGAGCCCTGTTTTGGGAGGGCACAGCTCCTTCCCTGCAGCATCCCCAGCCCTGGCCGTGTGCTTCACCCTGCCCATGACACCCGGCTCTCCGGAGCAGTGTCTCCCAGCTGCCTCCATTAAGAAACACATCATCTTGCTTTGCAGCGTGGTTAGCATCAAATGGGTCTTTCCTCACCTCCACCCCCTGCCCAAGCTCTCTGTGTATAGCTGGGGCTGGCTTGTTGAAGCAAGTCACACTGCAAGAAATGTGGCCTTGACCCCAGAGCAGTTGGAAAGTCCCCAGCAGCACCTCTGGGACCGGAGCTTCCTCTGTCTGCCCCCAGAGAGGCTCCTTGTCTCTGCTGTAAGAGCATGGTTGCCTGTACCTCTGCACCTCTGACACCCAGAGGTAGCACCCACCACCACTGGGGACCTGCCCACTGCACTGGACTTCGGCTGCTGTCTCAGGGCAGTCTCTGGTTTGGGAGCAGCCTGCTCACACATCCAGACTGATGTTCACCATTGCAGGTGTCCTCGGGAGGGGTAATTCAGGGAGCTCAGAAGGCATTTGGGTCAGCTCCACGTGGGACCAGCTGTGCCTGTGGTGGCTCTGCCGCTGGCGAGGAGCTGCTTGCCACAAGCAGAAGCAAAGGGATGCGCTCCCAGGTCAGAACTGCATCAGCAGAGGACCCTGTGGAGACATCACCTGCTGAGCACGATGTCCCCAGGCTGGTGACCATAAGGGATGCGGATGGGCACTGGGCAGGGCAGAGCACTGGGGCCAGCGGGCAGGTGGACAGGCTCACTCCATCCCCTTACACTTTAGGGCTGTTTTCTCCTCATGAAACCTTTTGAGCAGTTCAATCTTGGTTTGAAAAGGATTTCCCAACCCGCTCCCTTTCCACCAAAGCCCCTCTCCCAGCTCGTGTGCTGCTCGAGTCAGATCACTTCTGCCTGTGCTGCTGCTCAGTTAGTTTTGACTTTGCTCTTCTGCTCCTGCAAACCTCACCATAGGTTTACTTTGTTTTTTACATTTCCGTCCAGCTCATCAATGTAGAGTGTGAACAATTCTGGCCTAAAGAAAAGAGCCGTTTGCAAAGCCACGTGAAGACCATTGCACAAGCAGGTGCAGTCCCATTTAAAGTCACTTTGTGGGCTTTAGCTCATAGTTTTAGACTGGTTTCATGGGCAGCTTCACCTGGCACTGTGGCAGGGCATCCTTCCAGCATGCAGTGCAGTGCTGGCTATGCAACCCCCTGCACTATGACACATGGGCAGTGCTGGCTACTGCAACCCCGGCCATGCAAACCCAGCAAACCTGGACTCATGTCTCTGTCAGCCGTTAGAGCTGCTCAGGGCTGGGGAAGTCTGGTGCTGCAGAGCATGGTGTGCACGAGAGGCTCCAGAATGCCTCTTGGGCAATGTGCTTCTGAAAGACCACGTTTAGGGCTCACAGTCCATTGGCACCCACGTCCCCACCTTCTTTGCCCCTATACTGACTCCTGCAGACCCCTCCATGAACTCTCTCTGTGGTCAGGTCTCACTCCTGTGCAGGTCCCACTACCAGGACGGTGATGGTGGAGCCCCACGGCCATCCCAGCCCCATGCAGCCGGAGGGGGTGGCTTTGGTTCCTGTTGCCCTGTGCAAGCATCCCTTTGTGCTCTGCACAAACATGTTTGTCACCCTCAGCAGAGCACACCCGGCTGCTCTGCAACGGCTTCCGGTGCTCCAGCCACCGCTCGCCCCTCGCTGTGCTGGCTGCGGTTGGGCTGTGGGGTGGTGCTGGGTGGGACCATGCACCGTTATCTGCTCGGCAGCTCCGGCTCTTCCTGTGGTCGGGGCCACGTGGGCAGGATGGGGTTAAAAGCAGCCCCACGAAGCACAGGGGCCCATTGCTCCCTGGCCGCCACCAGCACCTCACCACACCGGCACCGGGCATGTGCCACCAGCACCCAGCATGGGCCACCGGCACCTGGCATACACCACCGGCACCCAGCATACACCACCGGCACCCAGCATGCACCACCGGCACCCGGCGTGGGCCACCAGCACCCAGCGTGGGCCACCCGTGCCCTGACCCGGTAATGGGGGAACCCATCCAAGGTGCCCATATGGCTCTCAGGGAGCAGCATGGGGTCTCGTGGGGTGCGGTGGCCGTGGCCCCGGTCCCACTGTGCGGGGGGCAGGGTAAGGGGGTGCCCCATCCCAGCAGCAGGGTGCAGGGGGAGGAGGCTCCACGCTGGCGCCTGGGTGGAGGCAGGAAGCTCCCGAAGCAGAAGTGACACCCAGGGGGGTTCAGCGGCAGCAGGAGACTGGGTGACAATGGAGGCTGGAGGGGCAGGCAAGGTGAGGCTGTGGGGCGAGGGTCTATGTGGCTTTGGGGGCTGGGACACCCCATTGACCCCTAGCACATGGCCTGGAGGGCAATAGGAGCATCGTAAGTGTCTCCATGTGGCTGGCAGATGGGGTGAGGTGACCATGGGGAGCCGCCAGCCATGGAGCGGCTTCAGAGGCACAGGGGATGGGGCAAAGTGTTCTTCGGCAAAGGAGGCAGGGGTGAAACCTCATCCCCCATGGGGGCATTTCAAGGGTGATGGTTATGGGGTTTTCCATAGAATGCCCACGTGGAGACAAGGAGACAGAGTCCTCTGTGACCAGGGTGTCAGGTTAGGTTCCTTCATGGGGACATGGCAAGGGGAGTCTTTGTGATGCAGGTGGGATTAGAGGGACAGTGATGGAATCTGAGATGGGATCTCACTTTTGGGATCCAGATGAGGGGGTCCTCAGAGACCAGAGTGGGGTTTGAAAGGCAACAATGGAGTTCAGGGTGGGATTCTGGCATGGGGACAAGGCAAGGGGGTCCCCTATGAAGGGTATGGGGTGAAGGTCTCACCATGGGGGCAAAGCAAACATGCTCTCCGTACCCTGGGTGAGGTCTGAAAGGATCCCCACCAGCAGGGACAAGGCAATTGGGTTCTCTGTGATCAGAATGGGGTCTGAGGTGGAGTCACCTGCTTTGGGGACAAGTCAAAGTGGTCTCCTATAACCCAAATGGAGTATTAGGTGGATTCCTCTCTTTGGAGGTAAGTGCAGACTTACTCCTATGACTAGAATGGGGTCTGAGGTCGGGTCCTTCCTTTTGGGACAAGTCAAAGCTGTCCCCTGTGACCAGGATGGGGTATTAGGTGGCTTCTCTGCTTTGGAGACAAGGTGAGGAAGTCCCTTGTGCCCAGCATAGGGCTTCAGGTGGATCAATGAGGTATAAGGTACAGTCCTGCCCATGGGGACAAGGTGAGGATGTCCCCTGTGCCCGGGATGGGGTTTTGAAGGAGACAATGGAGCATGGGAAGTATCTCTCCCGTGGGGATGAGGATGCTGCCCATGCCTACCATAGCTGCCCAGGGCAGGAGGTGATGCTGCACAGGCTCCCTGTCCCCTGTGGTCTGCATCCCTGCCTGTGCTGACGCTGAGGGGGGCTGCAGTGGGACACAGGGGGTGTGGGACGTGGCCCCATGTGGGCAGAAGTGAGCACATCGCTGGAGGAGAGCGGCTGCTGGACCCGGACTGAGAGACAGTGCAGTCACCCATAAAGTAGAAAGCACTACTAAACAGCACTGCAGGGTGTAGTGTTTCCTACTTTATGGATGAGTGTACTGTGGGCTACGGAGAAGAGAGCATCGCAGGTTACCCAAGAGAGGAATGGACTGCGCCACGTGGGAAGAGGGGCCCCATGGCCTGGTGCCCCACGTGCGCGGTGGAGGGGCCTGGACTGGAGCAAGCACCGTGCTGGGAGGCCAGGTAGGCAGCGAAGCCTCCAATTCCCAGTTCCCCCCATCCCCATCTTCATCTTCAAAGCGCTGGGAAGAGCTGGGTGGTGATGGCCATGTGGGATGGGGAGAGGGATGGGAGGTGGGCAGGGGCTCCTGAGTGGCTTTGTGCTGCCAATGCCTGCTGGGTGCAGCGGGGGGGATGGCTGCAGAATAAAACTCTTTCAGTGTTGACTTGTGCACCTTTTACTCCTGGGAAATCAAACACAGGCAAGACGCGTGCAGTGCCTGGCACCGGGGTCCATGGGGCTGTCCATGGGGCTGTCCATGGGGCTGTCCACCGGGGTCCATGGGGCTGTCCATGGGGCTGTCCATGGGGCTGTCCACCGGGGTCCATGGGGCTGTCCATGGGGCTGTCCACCGGGGTCCATGGGGCTGTCCATGGGGCTGTCCATGGGGCTGTCCACCGGGGTCCATGGGGCTGTCCATGGGGCTGTCCATGGGGCTGTCCACCGGGGTCCATGGGGCTGTCCATGGGGCTGTCCATGGGGCTGTCCACCGGGGTCCATGGGGCTGTCCATGGGGCTGTCCACCGTGGTCCATGGGGCTGTCCGGCAGCAGCACACGCACCGAGTGTGACACTGCTGCAGACCATGCTCAGAGCTCTCGGTGAGATCATGGGGGGGGGTGGAAACAGCTCAAGAGAAGGCAAATCTCAGCCTATTGACAGGGATCTGTCACCTCCAGCCCCCCCCAGGGGGGCTGGCGAAGCTGCTGTGCCCTGTGGCAGCCCCAGCCACGGTCACAGCATGGAGTGAAGAGTCCGTCCCATGGCCCTGTCTGCCCCCAGCCCCACAAGCCTGGCTCATCCTTTCCGGGGGGGCTGTGTCTGAAAGCAGCCCAGATTCCAGGACACAGGGGGAGGGTCCCTGTCCTCAGACACGGTCACTCCCCATCTCCTCCCGTGGGAGAGGGCAGCTAAAGTTAGTCGGAAAAAAGTATTAAGAACACACTTTCTCCCCCGTTTTAAACCCAAAGCTTAATGGAAAGTTCCCCTATTTTGTAGAGCTCCGTGGGCTGCTCTTGCCTGGGGGGGGTTCATTGAGTTCATGGTACTTCTCTTTCACTTTGAGCCCTCCTCAGGCTGGCAGAAAGGACCGGAGGGTGTTTGGCTTCTCTTTGCTGTCCCAGCTTTCCCCCATTCCCTGGCAGTGTTTAAAGGGATGAGGAGGGAAGGGAAAAGACCATCACATCAGAACTGCCGTCATGGTCACAAGGAGGCAAAGAGCTCCCCCCCCCCCCCAGCCCCAGCAGCCTGTGAGAGGGCACGGAGCGGCTCCTGCTCTGCTGCCAAGGAAAAGCGAGTCCAAGGTGTTCACATGTAAAAGTTCACTTCCTAACAATGAACATTCAAGTGTTGGGAAGGACGAACACCGCCTGGGTTTGATCCGGGGCTGTACTGTGGTTACAGATGTTACAGACACTGGATGCTCACGGCCAGGAGAGATGCTTCTTGCTGAGAGCAGAACAGAAACTGCTCCTTTCTTCCTTTTCTTGAACAGAAACAAGCCACAACCCCGTTTTTCAGTGCCCTCCCTCTGGGCTGAATGCATTTTGTCAGGTTCCCACAAGGAAACGTGTCCTACTGGGGGCAGCTGCTGGTCTCTGGAGGACCTCGGCTCGCTTGTCCTTGCCCTGTTTGATGTGGCAGAGGTGAAAGGGCTGTGCTGTCCTGGGTCACTGCTGCTTTGCATGCCCACAGATGCCCTGAGCAGGGCAGCGATTGGGGCTGGGGTACTTCTGAGTGCTGAGGAAGATGTGGTTGCCTGTCCCAGTGCTGTCAGGGCTACAGGCACCCAGTCCGGTTCTGCCGGCATGAGGGGTGTGAACCAGACTCTCCTGCCCCAGCCCCAGAGCATGCAATGGTGTTGCACCACCGTGGCTGAGGCTGCACCATCACCCAGGCAGGGTGCACCATCACATCCCCTTTTCTGCCGGGTTATTTTTAACCAGGGCTCGGTCCCTGCACTGCTCCACAGCGTGATCCTGGGGAAAGAGGAGTGTGGGCATGTGGCCTTGAGCCACACCAGGACGTGTCACATCAAGCCCCTGGCCATGAGGTGGGTGCATGGCACCCACTTGTGTTGCTGGAGGTCTCTGTGGTCACTCATGCACAGTGGCCGGAGGGGTGTCTGGCTGGGGCCACCCCCAGGGATCTGCTGGAAAGGAAGTGGAAATGCATTGGCACCCACCAGTCACCCCAGTCCAGGGGTGCCCATGAGGGCTGATACAGGTCATCCCCCAAACACCCATGAGCAGGACACCCATGGCTGGCATGGCCCTGGGGTGCTGGTCCTCCCCCCTCCTGCCCCAGCTCAGACCACTCTGGAGCTCTCACAACCCCCTCAGTCCCTGGCAATGCCACCCCCAGAGCCAGGGGGGAGCTCAGCAGGACCCAGCCTGCAGTAATTGCTCTTAATTGCCCTGAGCAGCCTCACCAGGGGTTACCTCTTGGACCTGCTGCCTGAGGCCAGAGCTGTTATTTAAGCTCAGGCCTGGGCCTTTTGTCCTTGGCTGAGCTTTGATGTAGGTAAACCTCTGTTTGGTCTTGTCTAATAAATGGCCTCTGAATTGATATGGTAAGCTTGTCTCCACCACGGACCCTGGATCCACATTGCACATAGCTGGTCTCTGGCCTCCCATCCCATATATGTGCTGTAGCCTTGTCTGTATTCCTGGCTCTATCTACTCTTACTTCTGGCTGGAGGCCCTGGTCCTGATTCATCTTATGTTTTCTGGGGCTATGTTGTCATTTAAGCCCAGCTGGGAATCAAAGTACCAGCAACTAAGTGCAGCTGCTTGTTAATTCCCCCTGCTCTCCAGTGGGATGGGGAGGAGAGCTGGAAAAACGATAAAACCCATGGGCTGAGATAAGAACAATTTAATGATGGAAATCAAAGTAAAACTAATAGTAATAGAAAATAGAGAGAGAGAAAGGAATAATAAAACCCTGCCCTGAGAAGAAGCAAGTGATGCATAATGCAGTCAGTCACCATCAAGGGCCAGCCCAACCTGAGCAGGGACTTGTCCCTCCCAGGTAACTCCCCTCAGTTCATATACCAAGCATGATGTGCTGTGGGATGGAATACCCCTTTGGCTGGTTTGGGTATTGTCCTGTCTCTGCTTCCTAACGCCACCTCGGCACTGGCAGAGCAAGAGGAAAAGTCTTTGATGAGGGCAAGTGCTCCTGAACAACAACTGAACCTTGGCTGTGTTATCAGCACTGTCCTCAGATTGAAACCCAAACACAGCACTGCACCAGCTGCTGGGAAGACAAATCTATTCCAGATGGAACCAGACCAGCCTGACAAGGGACCCTGTTATCAGTGTCCTGCTCAAAAGCCATGGGATGGCTCTGTGGTTTGTGAGGACCCTGTGTGTGTTGGGGTCACACTCAGCTTCTCATTTGTTGCCCAATGTACAGCAGCCCAATCATTGCTGCTCCCCAGCTGAAGAGGGCCTGAGTGTCTGGGGACCATGCACTGCATCCCTGTCCCAGCACCACCATACCCAGGCCTGGCTTCTTGGAGGCCTTTGCAGACAGTGGGTGCTCCTGCAGGGCTCTGCTGCTATCCCTTTTCATACTCCCAGACTTGAGCTGTTGATCTTGAGCTCCCTGAAATCACCCATTTGTCACTGTTTTATATCATCATCTGTCTTCCCTGAGCCTGTGGTTTCCCCAGGCCTTGGAGAGCCTCAAGGGTCTCTCTAGGAAGTGCTTTGGCCCATCTCCTCTGCACAGAACACAGCCCCACAGGACAGCCCTGGGTGACTTGGAGGACTAGGGGTGCTTGCAGCACCATTCCCATAATTCTCATAAAGACTTTGTTGACTTGAAACTCAGGGAGCTCCTGATTCACTGAATCTTTGTCTATAGCCCAGATGAATTCCTCTTTTCACCTTTCTAAGGATGCTGTGCAGCCTTGACTTATGCAGCTGGCTAAATAGGTGTAGGATGGTCAGGGAGTTAAGCGTCTCCCATTTCCCAGGCTCAGGGCCCCAGGTGACATCCTCTCCCCAGGACTGATGGACATTCCTTACCTAACTGAGGCCTTCAGTGATGGGAGATCCAAAACTGAGCCTGGCTTGGCCCAGGTGGTTCCTCTTTCTCCAGGGCAGCAGACCTTGGGAATGCCATGGAACCACATAGGTCTGGCACTGTTGAGCAGGAGGAGCAGAAAGCTACCTGTGGTGCAGCATGTCCTGGATGAGATGAGCAGACAGTGAGCAGCACGTGGCAGTGGAAGTGCCAAAGCAGACGTGTTGGAGCAGGGTTTCCAAGGAGGCTGTGCTGTGAGCGGTGCACACGCTGCTTGCAACCATGCGATCTTATCAGGAGTGCATTTCCCTTCCTACTGCTGGCTCTCCCTCCTGCTATTAAACCTGCTTGTTCTGTCTTGTCAGTGAGTGAGCAGCCCCAGGCCTGGTTCCACACTGTGCAGCACCCGGAGATCCTGCCTGGTGTCATGGACAGTCATGGGCAGGGACTGGGGGAACCCAGCAATGGGAGGTGGTGGGGCTTATCCTGAGCTGGTTCTGGAGGGGAGGAGGAAGCTGGTGTTTTGAAGGCACACAGGTACCATAAAGCACAGATAGGTAGGATCAGGTTTCTGGAATATTCCCTCTGATTTGTTGGCTGCGTTCACTGCTCATCACCAGCTTGGGGTTTCCCCCCAGCTCTTAAAAACTGATGGCTCAGAGAGCTGGGATTTGGGTGGGCTGGCAGGCTCCTGCATGCTCTGAGATGGGAAACAGACCCGCGATACCCCTCACAGCACAGGATTCCATCTAAGTGGGTCACCTTTTGCAGCAGCAAGAAATGACTGTCTCAGTGGTGATTTGCCTGTGCTGTCTCTAACACACAACACGTAGCCATCCATTTCAAGAGCTGACACATCTGCACAGTACACATCTGGATATGCTGATGATGCTCTCAGAGGTGCTCACAAAGTGGTGTCTGGCAGGGGCATGGAAGGCCCCCTGCCCAGCACCCATATAGAGCAGGAGGCCCAGAGCAGGCTCTCCTGGTGCAGGAGCAATGAACACAACAGGAGCAACACTCTGAAATGCTAAATGCTGTCCCCAGGGGTGGGGAGACACTGGCAGTGGGGCTGGAGGTTGCTGAAACATCTCGGACGTGGGGAACAGACAGAATGTCCCACTGCCAGCAGTGGTGTGAGGTGTGTGCCCCTTGCAGTTTTGGGATAATCATACCTTGCTTGAGCTAAGCTTTGAACAGGGGCAGGTGGATGCTCCCTAGGGTGGCCTGGTGGCTTTTGCTTGAGCACTGCTGAACACTGCGGCCTGATGAATGAGGTGATCTTCATCAAAGACACAGTGAGGCAGGGAGAGAGTGCACATGACTGCCTGCTCTGTGCGCTGCTCGGAGGTGGCAGTGCCCTGTTTTCCTATAGCCTTATGCTGTCAGCTCCTGTCTCTCTGGATCATATCAACTCCTCGCTCCCACCACCCTCTGGTCTTGTTGCAGGCCGAGCCCTGCCCGTGGGCTCAGCAGCTGTTGTTTCTAGCACGCTGTGTTGTGGGAGGCTGAGTTTTGGGTCCCTCGGAGGGGAAGTGTGGGAGCTGAGCATCCTTGGGGCAGAGCTGAGCATCCTTGGGGCAGAGCTGAGCATCCTTGGGGCAGAGCTGAGCATCCCTCCGAGTCAGAGCCGAGTATCCCTTGGGGCAAAGCCGAACATCCTCAGGCAGAGCCGAGCACCCTTGGGGCCGGTCCTGTCCCGAGGCTCCCCCTGCCCTGGGATGCGGGGCACCGAGGACCCCGGGGTGCTCCCCACCTCCCCCCGCCGCAGCCAGCGGGCAGCGAGCCCCGTTCTCGCACCGTTGCCATGGAAACCGGCGGAGCTGCCGCTATTGGCGGCCGGGGGCGCGGTGATGTCTCCCCCCTCTCTCCCCCCCCTCTCCCGGTACCGGGCCCAGTTTAATATTGATGAGTCGGCGGCGTCTGCGCCGGGGGCTGCCCGAGGCTACGGTGAGGGGCAGGCAGCTCCCCCGGCCCCCCCGCTGCGTCATCCCGGTCCAGGCAGCCGGAGGGCATGGGGCCGGGGCCGGCGGGCGGCTGAGGGCAGCGGGCAGCAGCCTTTGTACGGGGTACGGGGAGGGGGGTGCGATCCGAGCCGGTGGATCCAGCGGGGATGGAGCCTCCCCCGGCGCAGGGATGCGGCTGCTGCTGCCGCTGCTGCCGCCGCCTCCGTCCTCGCCGGGAGGGAGCGCGGCCCGGGCTGCTCCCGATGCTTTGATGGCTTCCCGTTCTCCGTGCCGGCTCCCGCAGCCACGGGGAGCTCCCACCGCGACCGAGTGAGCCCAGAGCCCCGTCCCCGTCATGCAGCACCCGGAGCGAGGGGAGCTCAGCGCTGACCCAGCCCCGGCCGATGCCGTCCCCGCCGGCCCGAGCCCGGCCACGCGTGGAAGCGTGAGCGGTGACAGCGACAGAGCGAGCTGGGGGCTGTCCCCGGAGCCGGAGGGGTCCGCAGACCCCCGGCCCCAGGAGGGGTCCTCGGGGACCCCCCGCTGCCCCCCGCCGGACCCGCAGAGCGATCGTTCCCCACCGGAGCTTGTCAGGCCGCTGCGGGCAATGGACGTGCTCGGAGGAGACCGGACGGACAGACAGCCCCAGGTAAGGCGGCTGCCGGGGGCTGCTGGCAGGTGGGGGGCGGGTGGTCGCGTTTGGGGGCGAGAGGCGTCGAGGCATCGGGGGATGTAACCTCGGTACGAGACGGGCATGGGAATGGCTGGGGCTGAGCCACCCCCAACACCTTCCCCGGGGGGAGCTGCCGGAGCTGCTGCCTCTGCTGCCCTTCCGCGGGGGTCTCCAGCTGCCTCCACCCGGCTGGAGCTGGAGTTCGGACAGGGCAGACCCCGCCTGCTACAGACAGAGCCCTTGCACCAGCACCGAGCCCTCCCTGCGGCATCTCCTCGCTTTGGCAGCATCAATGGCTCTGCAAGGCAGTGGTAAGGACATCATTCACTGCCACCCCCTTCCAGAGCATCCCATACTCACTCAGGGTAGCCCAGGAGGGCTCAGAGCATCTGCACTGCGGGGGGGACCTGTCCACGGAGACAGCACTAAGGTACCTCAAGTCAATGCAATGCCCGGCCCCTTGCAGCACCAAAAGGCTCTCCCAGAGTTTCACCTCCTTGCCCCAGGCCGCAAAAGTTCATCAGTTTGCTCTGCTTAGGACAGCTTGCCCTCCTTCCCCATGGGTAACATCAGCCATCTTCCTGGGATCCCCTGGAGCAGCTCCTTTTAAGGGACAGCTCTCGGCCTGTTCCTATTGAGCATGGGGAAGAAGAGCTGAGCAGAGCTGATCCGGGTCTCAGAGGAAGTTTGAGCCAAGCCTGTGGTGTGCTGCTGAGCCTGGCTGAGGGCAAGCTGGACCTTCCCACGGGAGAAACAGCACTGCTGGAAACCCACCCATGAAAATGGGTTCACTGCAGCACAGTTTCTCATAGGGCTTTTTTGAGGACCTGCTCATTGTGATGCTCAGGAAGAGGCTCCACAGAACCACACAGTTCTCAGTCTGCCCCTGACCACAGCCTCTGGCCATTCCAGAAACAAATGGGGCAGCAAAATGGGAAGGATTTCTTGTCACAACCCTCTTTTCTCTCCATCCTGAGAGTCAAATCAGTTGTGTCAAACACACTGTCTTCTTTCTGCTCCTGAGAGCCAGCTGACAGGGGATGGGTAGGACTGTGCCTTGGTGGGGAAGCCTATGTGGGAAGGCTGCGAATGGCTGGGGACAGGTGGCTGGTTCAAAGGGGTGTCTGTAGGTGGGGTGGGGGCCATGCAACAGCTCTATCTGATCTCACATGGGTGGTGATGGAGGGTGTGAGGATCTCACTTGGTTTCCATGTTGGTAACTGCTGAGCCTTGGTCCTTAGACTGCTTTGTGTGTTTCCCCATGATCCTGGAGGGTCCTGGCTTGATGGGTGACTGATATTTCCCTTCCCACTTCCATGGGGTTTTGGCAGCAGCATGGGGAGGTCATCCCAGTATCAGTCCACCAGGGTAGCACCAAGGTAGTACTTGATGGTACTGATGATGTATCAAGAGCAGTGATGCTGTCAGAGTGATGGTGCTGTGGTATCTGGTGGTATTCTGATGTACTGTGGTAGTGACACAGTAGTACCATGATATTACTGTGATGGTGCTGGTGGCACCATGGCAGTGCCGTCCTTAGGATTGATGTTGATCCCCAGAAAGGGGATTTCTTCTGAAATCAAGTGGCTTTAGTGATGTGCAAGGCCCAGGAGGGACCTCAGTGCTGCTGGCCCCAGCAGGACCAGTGCTGCTGAGCTGTGGAAGCCACATCCTCAAACCCACTTCCTGGGAAGCAAGTGCTGTGTCACAGCTGGGGACAAGGGGATGTTGACACAGCTCCCCTCCAAAAACACAGCTCTTCCTGGCCAGCCTGGTGTCCTGCTGCTGGAGCTGGGATTCCTTTAGGATGTTAGTGCTTGGGATGCCAGAGGTACATTATGCAAACAGGACAGCTGTCTCCAGGGAGCAATCTCCTAGTGCAGGAAAGAGCCTCCTGAGGGCTCGTTGCTGACAGAGTTGATTAAAGATGTTGATTTTATGATGAAGCTCTTGCTGTGTGTCCCAGCCTACACCACTATTGCTCTGCCATTCCCTCAGGGACAGTCCATAGGCAGAGATTCAGACTATCCATAGGTCAGGTTAACCTCTGCTTTCTTGCTCAGGTCCCTCCTGAGTGCACAGGGTTGAGAGCTGTTGTCCCTCTCCCATTTGGAACTGGCAAGGGGAACAGCTGTAGGATCCCAGGCAGAATAATGAGTATCAGAGAAGAAGAAAAACGTCTGTGTAGAAAGAATGGGGTTAAAGTGGCACAGATACAGTGTGGCTGGAAGCTGGAAAGTTCCTGTAATGCTGTCAAACAGATTATAGAGCACTCCCCACAAGAGCGCAGTTGCCTGCATCTCTTATGGAATGCTGCTCCAGTGGGATCTGCTTTGGTCCTGGAAACTCAGGGTGGTTTGGGACCAGGTTGCTGAAGTGAAAGGTCTCTTCTGGCACCCTAAATTGGAGGAGGGAGAGGAGCAAAGTAATTCACTTTCTGCATATTCCCTCCATCCTTCCCTTCCAGGATGAGTCTTCCCCCCAGCCTCCCGGCTGCACTTCCAGCAAGTACGAGTGCAGCGACTGACCACATCCCTGTTCTGGTGCTCCATGAACCACACAAGCAAGGAGCACTGCTGGGTGCTGAGAGATGGCTATCGTGACTAATTCTCAATCTCAAGAGGTTGATTTGGATCTGAATTTCATAAGGAGCGGAGAATATTCAATAAATCCATAAAACCCAACTAAAAATGCTTAAACCAATGCTTAGACCGGTCAGTAGGAATTTAAATATCCACGAAAGAAGCCGTTGCTCCCAGTGGGACTTAATAACACAAAATAAAGATACAGTAATGTGTTGGTTTAAGCTCAGCCACAGAGCTCTCTCTCTCCCAACCCCCCTTTCTCCCCCCACACCCCCAGAGGGACAGGGAGGAGATTCAAAAGAATGTAACTCCCACAGGTTGGGATAGGAACAGTCCAGTAACTAAGGTATAACACAGACCACTGCTGATACCACCAATAACGATAATAATGATAAGGGAAATGATAAGGGAAATAACAAGGGAAGAGAATACAACCGCTCACCACCCATCAACTGATACCCAACCCGACCAAGCAGTGATCCCACCCTGCTGGGTAACTGCCCCCAGTTTATATGATGGGCATGACGTGCTGTTGGTATGGAATACATCTCTGCTTATTTTGGGTCAGGTGTCCTGTCTCTGCTTCCTCCCAGCTTCCCCTCCTCCCTGGCAGAGCATGAGACTCACAAAGTCCTTGGTCAGAGTAAACATTACTGAGCAGCAACTAAAACCATTGGTGTTATCAGCTCTGTTCCCAGGCCCAAAGTCAAAACCACAGCACTGCACCAGCTACTGAGAAGGAGAGAAATGGCTGCTCCTGCTGAGCCCAGGACAAGTAAGAACTATAAAATGCTGGTAAAGATCCCCCATGTCAAGTGTTCAGGCCAAGCTGCAGTTAGCAATAAGCTCAGTGCCTTTTGCAGGAACTTGTGGTCTTTCCAGAGCTCCAAACTGTCCATTGGCAAAGATGAAAAGCTATTAATTTAATGTCTAAGGTAGAGCTGTGCCCTTGACTAGAAAGGGTAGGTGAGCAGACTAAAGGATAACTAAAAGAAGGTCTTCCTGGGCAATGAAAGCAGTTCTTGCTGTTCCAGACACCATGTCCTGCAATCCCAATTAGGAAAAGATCGTCCTTCATCTTGCTCAAAACCTGAGTAAATGATTTTTTCTTGCCTTGGCAATGCTCAGCCTCATGCAAATGACTTTAGTGCTCTTTTCTGCAAGCACTGTGACTGCACAGCCAAGCACAGAGCTCCTGCCGTGGAGAGCCAAGGGGACTTTGTAGGAATGAATGGAACAAAAGGCAAAGTGAGACTGCCTGAAAGGAAAGGTAATCCTCATTTTAACTGTCTTTCTGAGAAAGCTCATACTCTGTACAAGGACAAGCCCAAATGGCTTGGCCAGGTCACTTGGTGGGACATGGAGGACAAGCCATTGCCTCCTCACTCTGTCCTTGGCTCCTCTGGACCGGTGATGACTAACTGTTATTGGGACAGGGTTGTCACACCGCATTGGTTTTGACCATTGTGACACTGTGATCTTTCGCCTCAGCATCTTTCTCATTTCACCCTCTGTAAATTCTTGGTGAGGGGTCTTGCCAATATCTTTGCTTTCTTGTTTTGGGTGGCCTGTTGCTGTAGCCTTCTTTCCTGCTGGAATAACATGAGGAGAAATGTTATGTGCAGTGCTGGCAGCCTCCTTGCCCTCCTCCTGCTGTGGGTGCAGGTTTTCTCCATCCCAGCCATCTGCTTAAGCAGTTTTGGGAAAATACCTTTCTGGGCATCAATTTCTAACTCTTCCACTGCTCTTGCCATTCACATGGAAAACAGCCTGGAGAAGAGGAGGCCCCAGGAAACCTTAGAGCAGCTTCCAGTGCTTGGAGGGGCCGATGAGAAACCTGGAGAGGGGCTTGGGACAAGGGATGTAGGGACAGGACAAGGGGAATGGCTTTAACTTGCCTGAGGGGAGACTGAGCTGAGCTCTGAGGCAGAAGCTGTTCCCTGTGAGGGTGCTGAGGCGCTGGCACAGGGTGCCCAGAGAAGCTGTGGCTGCCCCATCCCTGGCAGTGCTCAAGGCCAGGTTGGACACGGGCTTGGAGCAGCTGCTCCAGTGGAAGGGGTCCCTGTGCATTACAGGGGATTGGAGCTGGGGGAGCTTTAAGGTTCCTTCCAACCCAAATCATTCCATGGTTCTATCATTTCCACACTGACAGCTGAACAGCACTTCTGGCCCTTGTGAGGTTCAAGGGATGGTTTTTCCTTAGCTAATTGTTAAATCCATTGAAGATTTGGAGCTTCTCAGTCCAGGACAAAATCCGTAATTGCCCCAGATGAGCTCTTTCTTCATTGAGAGGGGCAAGGGATGCTGGTCCTGGCATGCCTGAGCCTGGGCATCTACAACAGTTTTTAAGCCAATGTGACTGAGCAGAAATGACACTCTTGGCCCCTGGGAAACTGCAAGTGATTTCGGAAACAAGAAGAGGTGGAGGAGAACAGAGCAGATATCAGGGCAAAAACTGAGCTGTGCATATAAAATCTGTCACTCCAGCTCCTTGATGTATCTTCCAAGGTGGAGGAGTACATCTGCCTCTTCAGAGCTGCACATGGGAGCTAATCCAGCCTCTCCACTCAATAAAAGCAAATTGATGAGACTACAAATATTGTTGCTGGGGCTCTGGGGAGGGAAGGAGACCCAGGATTAACTTCTCAAGCCATGACCCTGTTAGAGGGCCCTGGCACCTCTGTATGGTAGTGGATTTACTGAACCACAGCTCAGTGGCTTTCCGGGGTGACAAGCCCAGGGACAGCTGCTTGGTTCCCAAGTGCATTCATCAGCAGCACAGTCTCAGGCCTTTCTAGGGCATGTTTCTTTGGATTAGAGTTTCTGTTACAAGAAAGATGAGATATCAGAGAACAATCTCCCCAGCTCCAGCCATCAAATACCAAACCTGGGAAGAGCTGAATTTTATCATTCTTCCCCAGTTTGGGTTGTTAGTTTTCTTTTTTATGCAAGCTCATCAAATAGAATTATCTGTTGTGGCATCTGAAAAGAGTCCAGATGCTCCCCAAAGACCTTGGGGTTGACTGGGCCTGAGCCTGCAGTGCTGGGAGCTCAGAGCTAAACAGAGAAAAGCCCTTAACATGTCTGTAGAAGGCAATAGTCCTGTTTTAGCTGAAGTGATTGGCAGTGTGCATGAGTACACAAGGAGAAGAGGTTGCTAAGTCTCTCTGGTTTTGCACTGAAGATGTTAACACATTTACTTCCCACTTCTTCTACGGACTGGGTTTTTTCTAGTGGAAATTCTGTTGCTTGAGCCCACTTCTCTGCAGGTTCAGTGACTTCCTCAGCAGCACCTAGAAAAATCCACTATGGGGAAGGTTGGCTGTCCTGGCACCTGGATTGTAAAACCAAACCAGGGTTTTTGATATACAGCCTGGCTTTCATGCACTTCCATGCAATGAAATAGAGATGCTGCTCATGTTCCCTGACCGCGGTGGGGATGGAGCACAGTCCTGCTTTACTGGAGAGGGGCTAGGCCAAATCTTTCTGAAAGCTGATAAAAGACAAGGGAGAAGCTTGTACATCAGTGTTAAAGTGGTAGTTGGTAGAACAGGCTTTGTACGTGTTTCTTGTCCTATGAAATGCAGACATCTTTCTCACAGGGTATTAGGTGGGAACAGACGAACAAGGTGCCCAGGGATCACAGAACAACCCAGGGGCAGGAAGGGGATGCTGTTGTCATACTCAAGGAGCTTGCTTTGCATAACCCCATGTTGCAGGTTACCTGGTAACCAAGGATGTATCCTATCCCAGCAGCTGGCAGCAGCAGGGTCTGGCTGCACATCCTGGGGTTGTAAAACCATTTATGTTTAATGTGGAGTGAGGTTGGGCCACAGCTGGGGAAAGCCTGTGTGGGCCACATGCACTTTGTCATGCTTCTGCTTTAGGTGGGAAACAGGCAGCTGAAAGGAGTGTGTGTTACAGGTCTCTGCACCACGCTGCAAAGCTGGGCTAGGAGCAAGCCAAGGACTGATGGTACCGGCAGTTGTTCAGCCAGATGAGCACTTGCACCCTGAGCAGCACCCTGGGAGGGTCCCTATCAGGTCCATCCCTATGAGCACCCCTTGCTGTGGGTCTCTGTGCTGGGCTCTGCTCCCTGGGGAAGGAAAGGCTTTCTCCAAATCCCCTGTCCCTCTCCACTGACTGCCCTGTTCTGTGTCTGGTTGGGAAAGGTGAGGAACCGTGTGTGCAGTACATCAGGAGCAGTTCAGAGCTGCTTCTCTGGCAGCTGTGTGGTATTGCAGTGTCATTTTCTCTCCTCTGCTTGCAAAACCCCTAGATCTGCTGTAAAGGTGAGAAATGATGCTGTGTTACATGATGGACCTGGCTGCAGCCTTGCATTTCAGAGACCTGATGCTCTGCCTTGAGAGTTTATTTTCCACTCACAGTCTCAGTTTTGCATGACCATTCATTCCCCTCTGGTTGGGAGGCTGGAGAAGCTGAGCTCATAGAAGGACAGCTGAGCCAGGGCAACTGGGGCTACTGAGCTGATTTTTCTCCTCCTGAAGTAGCTGGGTTTGTTTTCCTGGAATTGATGATGGTGTTTCCGTAAGGAGGTTTAAAGATAGAGAGGACCTGAATTTGTGAGACTCCAGTTTTAGCTGCAGATCTCATTTTAGATACACTGTGAGGAACACACGAAGAGCTGGCAGTGGTCAGAGAGCAGGCAGGAGAGGAAGCCTCAGGAAAGTGTAAGAGAGAGCAAATACAGAGTGAGTGTCCCTCTGAATATTCTCTTCATCTTGCAATTTGTGGAGCCAGCATACCCCATGCTGGAGGCTGTATCCTTGAAGTTAATGGCCTTGGATGGATGTTTTCTTCCATGAATTTGTTTCATGGGGTGATAAAAATCAGATAAATGAGGAAATCACATAAATAAGGGCAAGTAGTAGACTGGAAGAGGGAGAGGCAGCAGGAGAAAATGCTGACTCATGGAAATGGGAGTTTGCAACTCGCGGGGTGAGGAGCTGGTGGGGAAGTACCATGAAGTCAATGGAAGAACAGGGAAGTTTGTGCCTGCAGTCAGGAACCTGGTGCAAAAAGAAGGAAGCAGAACTGTGGGACACAGCCAGCCTATCGAAGGAGTGGCAGAATAACCCCAGCGGCATCCCAGGCATGCCTTGCACTTCTTCCATGTCTTTAACAGAAATATCCCTTGTACCTCCATGGGGATGGTGCTTGCTGTGTGAGGGGCACACTCACTGGGCCAGCAGTGGCTGGATTTGCTCTTGCTCACTGACCGAACAGGAGGTGATGCTATTTTTGTCTTGCTTTTGACATGCAGTGAGGGCACTGCAGAAGAGCTGCCTACGGAAAATGACTTTGTTCTGGGAGGAGCTGAATCCCTTGAAACCTGAAGGAAGAGAAGAAAATGGATTGGCAGTGACAGGTTTCATTTTCAGGTGGCGAGGATGGAGATTCTAAGGAAACTAATTACCAAAGGCAGCGGGAACAAGCAGCTAAAAGGCTTTCACATGGTGGAGGCTTGGTAACAATGATTTCAAATGAAGGAGAAGTGGTGGATCTAATAGATCCAAGAGAGCAGGAGAGCTGGTGTAGTTCCACCTAGGAAATAGGTCTGCAAGGTGTCTGCAAAGGGAGGAGGGTGGTTTTGAGCCTGCTTTTGCTAAGCTGGATCCATATCTGCTGCAGACAGTGAACTTCCTGCAGGGACACGTTGTCATTTTGTGCATCAGGTATATCTGTACATTTTGTATATTCTATACATCCTGAAACTCTGTATGTTTTAAAATTATGCATGAGACCACCTGTTTCCGAGGCCACCACAGACCTCGGGCTCATGGGGCCACCAGGTAAACCCCTCCTCCCTGCCTGCCTCTCCAAAGGGATTTAGGAGCCAGGCTGGCTCAGGCTCTGGTGTGCTCCCCATGGCTGCCGTGGGGGAAAGCCCTGTCTGCCAGGCCATGCTGTGAGCACCGGCAGCCGCATTGCAGTGCAGCGCTGCAGGCAGCCGCTGTCCTTGCCAACGTTTGATTTACTGTCCCCCAAATGGCTTCCTGCAAGTTTCCCACAGGACCTGAAAGGCTGTGCTGGATGCTGGGTGCTCCAGGGGGATGCTGGCTGCGTGACCCATTTACAGCCTGGCTGGGCACCTCTCCCTGCCAGAGCTGCCGCAGCCCTGGTGCTTTGTGAAATGATGAGGTGAGAAAGCAGCAGCTTTCTTGCAGCTGCCACCCTGAGGCTTTGCTTTGTTTGCTCCTTCTCGGTGTATCCTGAACAAACTGCATTTTGGGCTCTACCTGCCAAAAGAGGCAGCAGATGATGACGATTTCCCTTTAGTAGGAGTCTTCTCAGCCATATGCCTGCTGCACAGGGGAGGTGCAGTCGGCTCCCTCAGCACCCTGCTGCTCTTCTGCCTTGCTCTGGGTTTAGATCATTTCCTGCCCTCAGCAGAGAACATGTCACTTGGGTTAATTCAGTGGCCAAGGATGCTCCTGCTCTGGAGACCCTTAGTGTCAGCTCAGCCTTAACTCCTGCTGTCTCCAGCTCAGTGAAACCCTTCCTGGCTGAGGGATGCTGTTGGATTTCAGCTCCTGATGGTACTGCTGCATGCTCCATCTTTGGGGGAAGCCTCTTTGCCTCTTCTCCCTAATGATTTCCTCCAGCTCCTTTCGAAAAGCACCATTTGCTGGGGCACCTAGTGTGGCCTGCAGCCAGGCTGCACCATGCAGTGGGAACCTTAAGGAATAGCAGAGTGGTCAATAAATTAAAAGCTATTTCATTATAGGAAATGAATGTTTAATGAGTGTGGGATGACGTCCAGACGTTCTATCAGTTCCAGGCACTATGTGGTTTAGGAGGACAGTTCAGCCCATGCACCTGGTGCCGGTGCGGTTTGGCAAAGCTTCCCTGGGAGGTGAGGTCCCAGTGTGGGACAGACATCCTGGCTCAGCAGGGATCTCCTGCTCCATGTCTTCTTGCTGCAGATGTCCCTTGTGCCTCGCCAGGCAAAGTCCCAAGGAGCTGTGGCCAACAGTGGGATGTGCTGGTAGCAGGGAGGCTTGGTTGCATGCCTGGTCCCAGCCTGGAGCACACAGCAACACTCTCCTGCTCCATGGCACCTCACCCGGGCACCCTGCAGCCCCCAGGGGACTGGAAAGGACATCCCAGCCTTTGCCACATCATGAGCTCTGAGTCCTGGCACAAAACCTGGACTGAACTGGGTGGGGGTGTTCTGCTGGTGTGGGGGTGAGAGCTTGTGAGCCTTTGCATCCTGCCTGAGGATGCTGTTGTTTTATAGCTACAGAAACGGGGTTTCAAATGCAGAAATGTGAATATAGGTCCCCAAAGATCCCCCTGCCATGCTGGAAGTACCAACTGACCCCTGCAGAAGCACGGGGCTGAGGGTGCCAGAGTCCTGCCCACCTGATGGGGAGAGGAAGGAGCACGCTCGGCCTGTCTCAGTGTAAGGAACCACAGACAGGAAGCTTGAGGCCACTCAGCAGCAGCAAGGAGATGGAAATAATGCATCTTGACTTCATTCCAGGGGCTGCCTGCTTGGCTCTGGAAATGGCAGTGAACCAGCCTAAGGTTCTGCTGCACACAGCACAGGAGATGCTGGAAGGATCCCTCCCTCATATACACACCCTGTTCTGTCCCCCCATCAGCACCCACAGCATCCCTTGCATAGGTGCCCAGCCTGAAGAAGCACTTGGCTGTTCCTGGAGTTGGCGATGGGGGAAATGCTCTCTGGGACACTCCACTGTCCCTGCAGGGATGGGACCAATGCTGCAGGATCTGGTACTGGGTCCCTGAGCACTGCACTGGGGAGAGTGTGTGACTCCAAAGGGAGCATTTGGATGCCTGCAGGTTGTTGAGCTTGGGGAGCTCTTTGGTTCCTGTGTCTGCCCTAACCAACCTTGGGAGCAGCCCTGAGTTATTGGAGATTACCCAAGTGCTGTGGCAGTAACTGTGCCTGTGGGAAAAAGAGAATAGAGGGAAAATAATGTTGGTTTCCCACAAGTGGACAGCAGCATGATCTCTTTCCATGGGGCTTTTCACTCCAGCTTTCTCAGACCCTGGGATTTCTGCAGGATGGATGCCTACAAGCCACTTGAAAAAGGCCTATCAGCTCATGGCATCTAATATCCCCTCCTGGTGTTTTAGAGGGCTGGTGAGACCCAGGACAGCATGTGAGGCTGGCGGGCAGGGCTGGGTGTTATCATCTGAGGGGTTTCTGCTGTTTTCAGCCCTCTTCAGTTGTGTTTTCCATCCCTGCTTTGTCAAGATTTTTCCATAGAGGTGTGAGAGGTTGGGAGAGGCATGGCATGGTCATGGCAGCCATGCCTGTGGGATTCAATGGGGTGGACTTTGTAGCATTGGTCTCCTGCCCTATTTCCCCAATGGACTTGATTTAGAAGCCAAAATACAGTATTGTTCACAAGTGTAGTGAGTTTCAGCTGGTCTCAGTCCACCCCGAGCTTAGCAGCACCCAAGTGCTGTGAGCTGCCTGTCCAACTTCCTGCTATGGAGAAGCTTGGGCAGCATTTCTTCAGTAGCTGACGATGTTTCTCTCATAGCCTTGACTTCCATAGTGCAGGAGCAGAGCTGTGCTCCAGGAAGGTCATGGCAAAGACTTGTTGGGCACTAGGAACATCTGCCTGGGCCTCCCCGGCATGTGCAGCTTGTGCAGCCACATGGCAGCTGTGAAGCCATAGCTTAGCTATGAGCTTTGCTAAGGCACAAAAATACTTTCTGGAGCCTGCTTCAGCAGTGAGCCTGTGGTGAGCTGCTCTGAGCAGGAAGCAGTAACCACAAGACGATACAAGAGAGCTCTCAGCAGAGCTGCTGCTGCTTTTGATGTGACAAAATGAAGATGGTGTTTTGCAAAATCTGGTGTGTTGCCTTCTTCCCAAGACACAGACACAGAGAGAGCAGAGCCTAGGCCTGGTTCCTGGGCTAAACCTGGGCTGTGGCTTGGGAAAGCGGGCAAAGGTGCTCTCATTACCTCCAAAGCTGAGCAGTACTGCAGGCTGCGGGGTCCCTGATCCATGGAGAGCAGCACATGAGCCTGGAATGTCATGGCTTGTGCTCTGCCTGCCTGGCTCTTGCTGGTTCTGCTAGTGTTTACCTGGAGCTAGTTTACATCATAGAATCAGAGCCTGGTTTGGGTTGGAAGGGACCTTAAAGCTCCTCCAGCTCCAATCCCCTGTAATGCACAGGGACCCCTTCCACTGGAGCAGCTGCTCCAAGCCCCTGTGTCCAACCTGGCCTTGAGCACTGCCAGGGATGGGGCAGCCACAGCTTCTCTGGGCACCCTGTGCCAGTGCCTCAGCACCCTCACAGGGAACAGCTTCTGCCTCAGAGCTCAGCTCAGTCTCCCCTCGGGCAGGTTCAAGCCATTCCCCTTGGCCTGTCCCTACAGGCCCTTGTCCAAAGGGGAAAAGGGGATCCCCAGAGCTGGATCAGGGCTGCAGGGGGGGTCTCCCCAGAGCACAGCAGAGGGGCAGGATCCCCTCCCTGAGCTGCTGCTCATGCTCTGGTGGTGCAGCCTAGCACACATGGTCAGGGCATGGAGAGCTTCTTGCCAACCAGCCCCAAGTGCTTCCCCTCGGGGCTGCTCCATCCAGTCTCCCCCAGCCTGTGTTTGTGCTTGGGATTGGCCCTACCCAGGGGTAGGACCTTGCACTTGACCTTGTTGAACTTCATGAGGTTCACGTGGTCCCATCTCTCCAGCCTGTTTATTAGGCACAAGTGGCTGAGGATGAGCTGAGGGTTTGGGCTTTTCCCCCAGGTGCAAGCTGAAAGCATCTTTAGAGCTATGGAGATGGTAACTGTCACCCACAAGTGATGTAGCCCAGCCCTAAAGCCCTTTAGTGCCCCAAAGTACTTGCAGCCCCTTGTTCCCTCCTGAAATCAGCCTCCGTGTCCCACCCTGCCCCATCACTGCACGCACCCTGACCCTTCCAGCTCCCCCTGCAGCCTGGCTGGGCTCGCTGCCGAGGGTGGGTGTCCCTGTCCCCCTTGCCCAAGCCTTGCCTTGCATCTCCCACACTGTTTTACAGAGCGGGGCTGACTACGGCTTCCTGGTGAGCCAGAACACGCAGCTGCTGAGTGCACTGGAGGACCTGCGGCAGCGCTGCTCCAGCCTGGCCGAGGAGAACAGCTTGCTGGTGAGCAGGGCTGGTGTGATGCTCCATGGAGAGGGAGTCCTGCTGGGGCGAGCTGCTGGGTGCTACCAGCTCCAAGAGATGCTGGCACATGGGATGGGCCAGAAGGGAAAAGGGGCTTGGGTGGTTTGGTTCCCCTGGGAGCCTTCACATTGCACTGTCACTGGCGTGAGCAGGACCTCTTCCTTGTGGCACAGAGCAGAGCTGCTCTTCCCCATCTGTGGCTGGTGCTACTCACCTGCTGTAAACTACCAGAGGCTTTAAGACTGGGAGAGCAGGCAGAGAGCAAGGCAGTGAGCTGAGGGCAGGGCAGGGGAAGTGTCTGCTGTTTCCTCTTGAGTTAGAAAAGCAGAAACACTGATTCACTCAGCCTCTGCTTTGGGTGACAGTGCAGCACTGCCCTCTGCTCCCACAGGAGCTCAGCACGCAGCTCCTGCCCCACTGCACCCCGGCACCCAAAGCCAAGGCTGCCACGGTGTGGGCCACTTGTTCTGCCCCCTCCCTGTGGGCAGTGGGCCCATATAAAAAGGGGATGCTCCTGTCCTGCATCCTCCCTGCAGAGCATCAACCCCTTGTGCAGCCCCATGGTGTGGGGATGCAGCCACCCCGAATCCCCGAAAGTTTGATTGCTTAATATTTCAGATTTCTATCACCAAATTCAACATGTGTATTTTAGATAACTTTCTTGCACCAAAAGCATAACTCCGGTCTGACCTACCTGCTGGAGGTTACCCCTTATCAGTTATCAGGATCTGAGGAAAGCAGTATCATGTAAGCTCTCATCACAACTTACTCTCAGAAATCAGCCTCAGTCCTGCAGCTGAAGGAAAGCAGTGAAAGCAGCAAGTGCCCATAAGCAGGATCTCACAGGAGTAGGGAGAAAAATCCTTGCAAGGCTTGGCTGACCTGACAGTTTTGCTGATGTGAAAAGACATCAGAACACATGTGGGTATGACCTTGGGTGAATGAGCCATCGGCAAGCGGCAGCTTATTGAAACAGACACATAACAAATAAAAGGGGATTCAGGGTAAGCAGAATCAATAACAAGAAAAAGGGAATTTGCTTTGCAAACATCAGGAAGTCCGAGGCTGCTTCCTCCCATTCCCCCACTCATGCTTTGGGTGTCATGACAGAAAGGATGATGGCCAAGCTTGCAGTGGTTGTGCAGCACAGATATTGAGTGATGAGTCCTGTAACTCCAGAGAAATAAACTAGGATGATTTTGGAAGAGAAAGCTGAGAGGGCTCAGAATGGACAGATGCTGAGTCCCAGACAGCAAAGGCAGAGCCTACAAGAAGCATGTTATGGATGGAGAAGGGACCAAGTGGGATGGGGTGGGATGAGGAACATCTCACAGGAATCAAGAGGTCACATTAACAAAAATACCAGGAAAAATGCATGTTTCAGTGACTGGAGAGGCAACAATAGGAGAGGCTGGTGCTTAACGGTTGGGATCATTACAGAACAGGCTGGGAAAAGCCCTTTGACACAGAGCAGGTCAGGCAGGGCCAAGGAGCTTGACTTCCCCTTACAGCTGGGGCTTCACCTCAAACCTCTCCTTCTGCTATCTAGCGCAGGAGCTGCTTCCCCCAGACGGAGGAGAAGGTGAAGCACCTGAAGAGAAAGAACGCGGAGCTGGCAGTGATCGCCAAGCGCCTGGAGGAGAGAGCCCGCAAGCTGCAGGAGGCAAACCTCAAAGTGGTGAGTGCACAGGCTTGCTGCTAAGCTAGGAAAGCACCTTAGCCCAGGGCCTGTTGAGCTAGGAAGGCCTGGTCTGTCCCCTTCTCTTAAACCTACAGCAAACATGCTTTGCACATTAGTGGGGCAACAATCACAAACCCCAGCCATGGACAGATGCTTCTGGTCGTGCTTAAGGAGCTGGCTCTGAGCAATTTTCTCCTCCTCGGTTTCTGGCTGTAAAAGTGCTGACCTCCCCCTAAGGTGTTAGTTTCAAGTAGTCAGCTCAGCTTCCTTAGGCAAGTTGTGAAAATCATTCATCTGAGTTCACCAAAATGAAACAGGCAGTGTTTGAATGAGGAGTGTGGTAAAGCAAAACAGGAAGGGGTGACAGACTCTGCTCTGCCCCATCCTGCATTGCTGTGCAAGCTGCATTAGTTTTTCTCTCTCCAACCCAAGAGCAGCTTGTTGGAAACCCTGTGGTGTCTGACACCGTGCAGGAGTGGTGGGAGATGGCTGCAGCATGTGGGATCTTGGGCACAATAACTTGCATGGACTCACTAAAGGTGGATTGTAGCAGAGTAAGGTGTAGTAAGCTGGAAGCAGTGACTGGTGGGGAATTCAAGCCCCTTAGGGTAGAAAGGAGGAAGTGAAAGCTTTACTGAAGACAAGGTAGGGGTTTTCCTTGCACTGCCTGCCCTCCCTGTTCCCAGGCACTGTGCTGCCCATCTATCAATGGGGTTTTGGTACTTGCAGCGCAGCAGTTGCTGCCAGATGGATTTGTCAGATACTATGTTAAGAGAAATCATCTGATATGCATCCAACAGCTATGCAGACCCCAGCAACCATACAAATACTGGTTTATTTTTTCCCTGAGTGAAGCTTTGGGGTGGTGATGGTTTAAGGCCTGTGTGAGCCCTGGGGGTACCAACTGGCTGGGCTCCTGGGCTGGCCCAGGTCTCCCAAGAGCAGAAAGTGCTTGGATGGCTGAGGCTCAAGGCAGGACAAGGCAGCTGCATGCCTGGAGAGACTGTGGCCAGGCAGCCCCAAAGCCTGTGCTCAGCCCACTGCCTGTCCGTCTGTCCTGCTGCCCCCTGAAGCCCACTGCCATCCTTGCTGTTCCTTCCCTCACAGGGAGCATGGAACTCTGAACTCCTGCTGAACATCTCCCAGTCCTGCCCCAGCTCTGCTGGCCTTTGCTGGACTCTCTCTTGCCTCTGCTTTTGCCTGTGTCTTCCACCCATCCATGCTGAAGCCCTCTTTCCCATGTCTGGAAAACCACAGAAGCTCCTTTTTTCTTCCTGGTTCCACCACCTCCATCCTTGCTCCGATGCTCATCTTTCCTTGCATCCTCTCCTCCTCCTCTGCTGCCTCCTCCTGTCTTTCCTCCTTCATCTCATTTTTGTCTCCTCACCCCACCCCCTGTTGCCCTGCCTGTAGCTCCCCTGTTCTGACTATACCCATTGGCCTCATCTGCTGAGCACCTTTTCCTTCCCTCCTCTTCTCTGACCCACTTCTCTACCTCTTTCCTCCCACTTTTCCACAGGTCTCCTCTACTCCTCTCTCTGCTTGTCTGTCCTTTGGGGCTAGGCTGAGCTTCTTGACAGTTTCCTCTCCCTGCCTGATGGCTGTTGAGGTGATGGGCTGGTGGTTAATGAACATCAATGCATGTGGCTTTCTCCCTTCTGCTCTCTCCGGTGCAGGTAACAGCTCCAGTGCCTCTGAAGGGCTCCAGCCTGGAGCTGTGCAAAAAGGCATTTGCCCGCCAGCGTGCCAAGGAGCTGACGGAGCAGGCCAGTGCTCTCCTGGCTAAAGACAAGCAAATTGAAGCTCTGCAGCAGGAGTGCCGGGAGCTGCAGGCTAAACTCTTCGCAGGGAAGGTGAGACACTTTCTGGGGCATCACTCAGTGGCTGGGGACAAGCAGTGCAATAACAGTGATAGGAACCAGGCTCCAGGAAGTGGTGTGAGGGCAATTAGTACCAAGTGCAGACTGAAACCAGATATGTGAGTTGGATGGGGGACACTGGGTGAGTGTGTGGCAAAGACACTGCCCAGACCCCTCCAGAACAGAGCAATGGGGACACCCCAGTTATCCCTTTGAGACTTCATGGGTCTGAGCTGCCATATTCAGCAGTGATTAAAACTCTTCCCCTGGAAAACCCCAAGAAGCCACAGATGCAGGATGACTTTTCACAGTGCAGAGCTTCAAGCAAGATGCAAACCAGGACCTCCTTTTAAAGCTCCTTTTAAAGCACATTCTCAAGCTCCAGTCTAAATCCTGTGTCTTGACCTGCAGCTTTCTGAGAGCTCACAGCCGTCACGAGGCTGGTGATAACTTGGTGTATCCTTGTATGACTGTGACCAAGGGTGCACATCATTATACAGGGGTGGGTGCCTGCGCCCGAGCTGGTAACCCACATTCCCCTCAGCACCAGCACAAGACTAGCTGATATAAATGGTGAGATAAAAGGGATAATTAAGCTCATCCCAAGACAGATATCTGAAACTGGTCAGACATGCCACTCCCTCAAAGCACTTCTCTGCAATGACTCTGAAAGGAGCCTCTACAGACATCTGAAGCTAGGTGAAACAATTCCCACTCAAGGTGACTAAAGGAACCTGTTCTGTATATATCAGGCACATCTTTTGCTCAGGAGCTGGAAGTTTTCAGTTGAGGTCAGTTAAACTCTCAGAAGCAGCTCAGTAACACTGGGGCTGACACTGGTTTCCCTCTGTTTTGCTAATGCAGATGTAGTCAAGTGCAGTCCCACATTCCTGCATGCAGGTGAGCTGAATGCTTACATTTCTACCTCCCCACCTTACATGATCTTTAGGTGGCAAATACTTCCTTGCAGAAAGCAGCTTTATTTTTGCCCCTGAGCTCCCCAGATGTTAATTTTAACTGTGGGTTTAAAGGTAGATTCTCAGACTTTCCCTAACGTAGATCTAGTCAGGATAAGAACGACTGGGTGTTGTTTGCTGTTTGTACAGAGCTGACACTGATCATTTTTGGCATTAAATCACAGGAGAAAGTTATCCAGGTCTGTCCATGCTCTATGGTGTCAGCAAGAAGACATTTCCTTCCTGTTCCTTTCTCACTGCAGATCTCCCCCCTCCCCACCCCCCCAAAGGGAGTGCTTTCCAAAAGTGCTTCCCAAAGCACTCTGCTTTTCACAGCAGAGCTTGCTGGGCAGTCTGAATCTGCCAGGGACAGGTGACAAATTGCAGAGGAATGTGACAAAAGCAGGTGAGCAAGATTCATTACCAGCCAAGGAAATGCACCTGGGGGCAATCCTCAGGGTTGAGGAATTCAGCCACTGCCTTCCTGGGGCCTGGGTGACCACCCTGGCTCACAAGGTGAGGCCGTCTGCTTGTGCAGCTGCCAAGGCAGAAGCTGGGAGCATGACTGGGCAATCTGCAGAGAAGAGAGCAGGAGAGCACATTGTTCTGTCTGAGCTGGTTTTTCCCCCAGTTCTCTCTCAAGCAACCGCTCATTAAACTTTAATTTCCAGCTAGTTAAAATTCACAATTCCCCTAATCTGTCTGCAGCGTGCAAAAGGCATTACACCACTGAAGGGGGTTATGTGCAGAGATATTATGTGCATACTCAGAGCTTGTAACCAAATCAATTTGAATCTAGGGTATCTAAATCAGCACAGATTTCTCAGTAGCTATGAAATGAGTCTACTCCTTCCCAGTGGCAGGTCGGACACTCTGCACTGGCCTTGTTTTGCAAAGTCAGGGCTCTTAGGATAGGGTAAAATGATTTCCTGAGATCATAGTCTCGAGCTTCCAACTAAACCCCAGCTCCCCTAAAACCAGGCTGCAATTTGTTGCAGCGTGGATTCTTGGAAGCGAGGGATTGCAGGGAACAGCAAGGCAGCTGCAGGGGATATGTATAATAGGAACTGTGAGCGGAGGACTGAGCCTTTTTTCTACTCTCTTGTTCCCCCAGGCTTCTGAGGCTGTCTGTTGGGAATAGCTGCCTTTTTTAGTGGGGGAAGGGAGATTTTATACAGAGCCACAGCACATTTTGTTTTAAAGAACTACTACACTGATCATCTGAATGCAGGTTTGGCACAGAGGAGGCCCAGATGCTCACTTCTTGAATCTGGAGTCAGTTCCCATTAATGCTGCCTCAGTTTCCCACTCGAAGCATGAGAGTAACCATGGTTTTCTACAGAAATTGTATTTATAAAGCATACATTATTTTTAGGGTGAATAAGAAGTGAACAGGGAAGCAGATTATATTTGTCCTGGATACCAATTATGCGTTGAATTCACTGGCTTAGGAGCTTTCCAGGGGAATGAGCAATGTCTCCTCCAGCAGCATATTTGTTTTCACAATCAGCTTAGGTATGTCTGTGTGGACATGCAGGTACGTGTTTCTTCAGCTTCCTGCCATCTGAAAACCTTTGAAGAATTAAAAGAGTTCTTCAAATTAAAAGCTGGTGACATATTCTTACTGGTTTTGTGGGAGTCAGATTGCACTGGTTTCCTTCAAAAGCTGCTGGTTTGGGGTCCAGAGTGGATGGGGGTGATCCCTTGTGCTGGGCACCCATCCCCACAGGCTGTCTCTGAAGAGGTTAGGAATCAGGAATGTTTGAAAAGCAAACATTATCCTGAGTGACAACTGAACAAATCCCAGATGTTCTTCATTCTTTCCAGCACTCAAAGCCTCAACCACCGTTAGGGCTGCAGAGAATGCCAGCGCCCACATCAAGGCAGTAAACCAGTTAGGGCTCTGGTTTGGCTGGGAAACAAACTTACATTATCCCGGCACGCTCTCTGCTGGCAAGCCCCAAGAAAGCACACATTTAGAAAAGCCTTTTTGCTTTGTGCTGCTACAGCTACAGAAGCACCACAGGCTGGAGGAATAACGTGCTTTTGAGGCTTTGAAGACCCAGGACACAGCAATCTTTGTGTACCACATTACCTGGTTTGCACCAGTGTCTCCTCAGAAAGGCTTTTGGGGTATGCATGCGCAATCCCCACCCTGACCCGTTCCATCCTCTACAGCTTGTCAGCAACACGATGTCCTGTTTGCATTGCCTGCAGGATGACCCTCACTGCCTGAATGTCATTGAGTTTGACCGGCTGCTGCGGGAGTCCCAGAGGGAGGTGCTGCGGCTGCAGAGACAGATTGCACTGAAGAACTTCAACGAGTGTCTGCGTTCTTCCCAAGCCAGTTCAGGTGTTTTGCCAAGTGCTGCCACACGCTTGGGACTGCCTGTGCCAATGCTAAATACCTGCGGCAAAGGTTCACCTCTAGCCAAGGAGGCCCACCTGGGAGATCCAGCACTAAGAGGGGGAGCACCCAAGGAGGTGAGACAAGTGGGTCAGTGATCTAAGGTTTTCTATTTAGTTACTATTACTGCCTAGAATATGTGAGCACTGTGGTTTCCACCACTGAGAATTAGGTATGTGGAAGCTGTTCCCTGTGAGGGTGCTGAGGCGCTGGCACAGGGTGCCCAGAGCAGCTGTGGCTGCCCCATCCCTGGCAGTGCTCAAGGCCAGGTTGGACACAGGGGCTTGGAGCAGCTGCTCCAGTGGAAGGGGTCCCTGCCCATGGCAGGGGTTGGAACTGGATTAGCTTTAAGGTCCCTTCCAACCCAAACCAGCCTGGGATCCTATGAACAGGTGCTGTGCTGATTTCTAAACTTCTAGGGCCAGGTCTTACTTCGAGTGGGACACAGATGCCACTCATACAGTGACACCGACCCACACCAGGGCTCAGTCCTCACCGTCCCTACCTCGGGGCTCTGTGCTGTGTTCGCCAGGGGAACAGGGCAACACCTCTGTTTGTCCTGGGTGTTTGCAGAGGTTCGGACGCGGGTGCCCAGCGGGCACCCATGGCCATGGAGCCCCAGCCCGCGGCAGGCACGGCCTCAGCGCCGTCCTCCGCCTCTCCCGGTGGGATGGCCCCAACCGGGGGGAGGCCGCGCTGCGGAGCAGGGCCCCGGCGCTCCCGGCCCCGGTGTCCGGGCCAGGCCGCCCCTCCGCGGTGCAATGGTACCGCCCGGTTAACCCGGCCGGCAGCGCGCACCGCCCCCCGCCGAGGGCCGTGCAGGCGGCAGGTGAGGCCGGACGGGTCGGGACGGGACGGGACGGGACGGGAGCAGGGACGGAGACGGCCGCGGCCTCCGCTGCAGCCGGGCCAGGCCGGGCCGGACCGAGGCGGGCGGGCTGAGGTACTCCTGAGAGCGCCTTTGTCGCTGCCGGGCCGGGGCCGGTCTCGGTCTCTGTCCGCCGGGCCGGGCCCGCTGGGGCCTCCGCTGCCGGCCGGCTCGGGCAGCGGGGCTGCCCCTCAGCTCTGGGGGGGGGGGGGGGGGTGCTCCATGAGGAGAGGGCCGGGGCCGGGCGCGGGGCTCTGCTCTCCTCGGGGGGCGGAGGTCGGGGGCGCTTCGGCAGCTCCGCCAGCCGGGGACGGGGTTGGCGGAGGCCTTGGGCGCTGCGCGGCCCGGGCTGCCGGGGGCGGTGCGTGAGGCCTGGCCTCGGGGCACCCGCTTCTCCCCGGCTCCGGCAGTTCCTGCACTGCTGAACCGGGGGAGGCGGGAGGCCGCTGCCTCCGGAGCCGTGTGTCTGGTGTGGGTTCACCCGGGTGCTTTACGGAACTGTCGGTAATGGCAGTGTCCCACGGCTGTTGCCTGTATGAGGACCCACCAGCTGTGCTCATTCATTGCTCTCATAGAAGGCATGTTAAATATTCATTCCTTGTTTGTCCTTCCTTAGGAAGCAGTTTACAGGCCCCTCTCAGCCGTTGTTTTTTTTGGTTGCTGTTTCTTTACAGCCTCTCTCATTTTTCAGTGTTTATCATCTTTGTTTCCTCCCGATGTCCGTTTTCTCTGTACTTTCTTGTGCTGCATACAGTATCCTAGGCGCAGTGTCACTGATTTATATGGTGGCATAATGAAGTTTTCTCTCCCTTTCCCAATAGATCTCTGTGCCTTTTTGTCTAAGCACTGGGTTCTATTAAAATACCCTTTGTCTGGTGGCCTTCTGTTAGCTCTGTGTCATGAGGCCCTCTTCATCATCCAGCTCTTTGTGCCATCAGTACATGCAGAGCATGGTTCGTGCTGCCTTTTGGCTGCTCCTTTCAGTTTTTACTAGGTATCTACCCGATAGAAAACCTCCTCCCGTGGTGGCTCAGTGTCTGCAGAAGCGTTTTGAAGCACTGTAGCTGCGTGTATTCAGCACACTCAGGCACATTGTACTGACCGGGTCTCCCTCACCCAGTTGTTTGCTAACCACTCTACACATTTGTGAGTGTGGCTTCTATTTCCCCAGTATACTTTTGTTTGGGTTTTCTTTTATCTGCCTAATGTTTGTTGTGATTTCTATCAGCTTACCTGGAACACATGTCAGGTGTGTTTCCACTGATCTCCACTGGAATACTCTTCATGTTTGCCACCTTCTATTTGCTTCATATTAAGGCAGTGACACAGAGGTGACTGCACGCCTGCAGTCACATACTGCTGAAGGGAGGGATTCAGTTCATGCTGGAGGGGGTTTTTGAACCCTTGGATGAATATTGTCTAATCTCAGTGATTTGTTACTGTTTATATTGTTGGCCTCCACAATTTTTATAGACAATTCAGTTTGAGAGCGATCCTCAGCTATGTTCTTCATAGTCTGAGATTTCTACCCTGGTGGCCCCTGACCCTCCAAATTGATAGAATCAAGGAACCCTAGAATGGTCAAAGTTGGAAGGGACCTTAAAGCTCATCCAGTTCCAGCCCTCTGCCACAGGCAGGGACACCTTCCAGTAGAGCAGCTTGCTCCAAGCCCCATCTAACCTGGCCTTTAGCACTGCCAGGGATGGGGCAGCCACAGCTTCTCTGGGCACCCTGTGCCAATGTTCCAAATTCCTCCATGACAAAGAGGGATGCACAGGCTTCTGATTATTTTACCTTCCTTTGCTCTGCCCTGGTCTTCTTTGAACAGCCCTTCCATACTTTGATTTTCAACTGACTCTGCAGGTTCTATTATGCAAGAACCTGCATTAGGGTGTTTCTCATGGATGCTCTTTGTCTGGTTCAGGGTAGTCTGTCCTCATTGTCAGATTTTCTGGCTGATAAATGAGACTAAGGTGGGCAGAGAGCTCAACTGAGGTTAAAGGCTGAAGTGGAGTCACCAAATCCTGCTGCTTGCTCACTGTGCAAGTTGGCTTTGGCCATCCTAAAGGTCACCTGTCCCTAAAATCTATTTATTAAAACTAACTTTAAATTCAGGGTTGAAAACTTTATCACAGCCCTTTTGACAATGTTAACTCAAATACCAACTGAGAGTGAAAATTCAGAGGACTGAATCCATCTTTTTTATTGTTTTGGAGAGGGCCGTGAGAGGCGTTAGGTGAGGCACAAGTGGAAACTTGGATCTGAGAGCTTTCCAGAGCCCACCATAACATGTGGGTGGTTTAACCAAGCTGGGTTGATCTGTGCTGGGCTCCTGGAAACTCCCAGCACAGATCTGTGGTGGCTGAGATATCCCTAACATGGTCTTCCCCTTTCTCCATGTCTTTTGCAGAGGTTTTCATGCGGAGCGTTGTGCTCTCAGGTGGTAGTGTCATGAGAGCCTCTTCTCCCTCTCTGTGCATGATGTGCTGTACAGTCCTGGCTATCCCTAAGCTCTCTGCATCTTGCTTTCCAGGTGGAACCAGGTGTGCAACCGCTGGGACCTGCTTCTGAAGGACATGAAAATTTCCCTCCCAGAAATGCAATAACAGACCAAGGGAGCAGCCAACAGATACAGCAGCTGGTGAGTGGTGAGCCTGGGTTTGGGTGAAGGAGTGCTCCACTTTCCTTTGGGGTTGTCACCCATGCAATCCAGGCAGAGAGGTTTGGGAGTGAAGTCTTTCTAAGTGCAGGAGCCCTGCAAAAGTGGGAAGCCTGGGGAGTCAGTGAGAAAGCACAGGCCATCTGCATGGAGAGAGTTGCTAGGTGGCATCTCCAGGTACTGGGCTGGTGGGGGAGTATGTCACACTAAAATGAGAGGGAATGTGCCAGTAGATTTTGTGCTGTGTTTGATTTAGCTTTACTTGAACTGGGAACAGGTATGGCTGACCTGGGACAGATGTTGTGTGGGGAATACGTCCCATGTGAACTATTCCAGCAAACTAGGACAGTTCACAAGGAGGGTTGGCAGGTTTTGTCTGTCTGAGGAGCCAAGAATGGCAGCAAGAAACTGCAGTTAAAGGTATATAACCAGAGGGATGTCTGTTCTCTGTTAGATGTCAGTCGGATTAGAGTAGGAGCTAAGATGGCACAGCTGGTGTTTCAAGCTGGATATTTTGCACAGCTCTGTCTTCTTGTCCCCTGCATTCTGTTCTCCACACTGTTCCATACAAAATAGGAGCAATTTGTGTAAATGGGAAATGCAGAACTGTTTCCAGAAGATGAAAGGCTCAGGGGAGGAGCAGAAGAGCTGCTTCACTGAGAGAGTTTTTGGGCTTTAGAAAGATCTCCCTGGGTTTCTATACTGCTTTTGCTTGCCACGAAGATTTTCTGAAGAAAATAAAACTGGTTAATGCAGCACTGGGGCTGAGAAGCTGGGCTTGAATTTCTCACACACTTCAAGAATGTGGACTTGTTGATCTCCTTATGCCTGTTTCATGCAGGAATTTGAACTCAAGAAAAAGCGCAAAAAATGTGAAAACCTTGAGCATGAAGTGAGGAAAAAGCATAAAAGATGCAAAGAACTGGTAAGTGTTCTTATTAACTTCTGCTGTGAAAGTGATGGCAGAAGGGGAGCCAGGTTGTTGTGTGCCTCTCTTGGGTTCTCTTCAGTTTATCTTAATAAGGAGTCACCAGCCTTTCTCTTAATTTGAGCAGTGTCACAAACTCCAGGCTCCAGTCCTTGAGGCTGGAATTGTTTGTTTAGTCTGTCAGCTAGCTGTGGCTTGAATATAGCTGCAGAAGTTACTGGATGGAGCTCCATGGCCTTTGCGAGCTCAAGGAGACACTTGACATTTTCACAAGCACTCCAGACAAGTAACGAAAGATTTCTGTGTCTCGAGATGGTAATGACACAAACCAACAGTCTTTTGCTTATGCATCTTATTTGTTGGATGAAATCTCACCTCTGTTTAATGTCATGGAGGTTTTGTAGATCATATCACAGCATCTGAATTTCTCCCTTCTTTTCTACTTTGCTGAGCAGCACTGGTGGCATGAGTAATTGTGATAATGTATAGTTTAAGCCAAGTGTACTTACCTTCTGAGTAGATATTTTATGTCTTGCTCAAATCTCAGCTCAGGCCAGTTCTAGTGCACAGCTCAGATCATGTGCAGTTCATTGTGCACAGCTTGGTGTCAGTGTCTGGGTTAGAGTGGAGCTTTTAAGGAACGCTATCTTTTCAAGATCAAGAAGGGACCAACTCACTGGGATGTAGGCTGTGCACACAGGGAATTAGCTCTTGGCATAACCAGACAATATATGATGATCTATAAAACATCATAATGGGGAAATGTATGTGTGAATTTGTGGAGCTGTGTGATCATGCAACTATTGAATTCCTCTAGTGCTGTACAAAGTTGCTGCAGATGGACTGGACCTGACAAAATCAATGGCTCTCCATATGTCCATGGCTGTCCTGCCTGCTCAGAGACAACATTCTCTAAGGCAAGAGGGATAGCTAGCTCTTATTGCTGAACTCCAGACTGGATCCTGGTGTCAGAGCCAGGCATTTAAAACTCTGGAGTTTGCAGTTTAGAACTCCCTTTCACATCATTCTTCCAAATAATATTCCTTCCTTAACTGAAATCTGTCAGGAAGACTCTGATCTTGAACCAACAGAGAAAACTGATCAGTTGTTATAGGTGGAGAGGTAAATAATGCGGCACTGGAGCTGTGAAGGAAACAAGGAAAGGTCTTTCTGTACCTGGGCTTTGAGGCTACATAAAAAGAAACTTGAAAATGGTCTGCCACAGGGCTGGGGCCTGCTTGAGAAATGCTGCATGTTTTTGGCTTTTACCCCTCAAGCAGCATCCCATCAGCATCTTGTGCCATCAGTCAACAGGAATAGTTAGTGGAGCTGCCCGGCTGAGTTTTGGGGGAGGTAATCTGAGGTCCATGGTGTGGTAATGCCTGCTCTTTCTGGACAGGAGATCCAGCTGCAGGAGGTACAGAGTGAAAATGCACGACTGGCTGAAGAGAACTTGCAGCTGAATGAGAAGGCTGGATGGGCAGGACAGGTAACAATCAGTGTCCCTGTTTGTCAGATGGAGCATTGGCTTCTGTAAAATTGTTCTGAGGAGAACTTGCTGGCAGTTTAGGTTTTCAAGTTGCCAGATGAGTAGTGGTCGTATGCCCACCTCTGTCCTGCGCAGCTGTGCTACTGCATCATAACTGCAAGCAGAGCAGCTACTGACCTGTTTTTATTAGAGTTTCCCAAGGCTTGAGTGAGATGCTTTGTCCTTATTTAATTTCATGCTTGGGTTTACCTGTTCTAACTTGTTCGTTAGTTCATAACCAAAGACAGAAGGTGGTTGGTAGGGAGCAGGATGCACTGGTCACAGCAGAACCCATCGCTGCAGGTGGTGTAAGCATATAGAATCATAGGATGGTTTGAGTTGAAAGGGACCTTCAAAGCTCATCTAGTCCAACTCCCCTGCCATGAGCAGGAACATCTTCAACTAGATCAGGTTTTCCAGAACCACATCCAGCCTGGCCTTGAATGTCTCCAGGGATGGTGCATCCATCACCTCTCTGGGCAACCTGTGCCAGTGTTTTACCACCCTCATTGTAAAGAATTTATTCCTCACATCCAGTCTTGATCTCCTCTCTTTTAGTTTGAAACCATCACCCCTTGTTTTATCACAACAGGTCCTGCTAAAAATCTCTTCCCATCTTTCTTATAGGCCCTTTTTAAGAACCAAAGGTTCTTACAGTGTGTTTGAAAATCCTCAGTCACCTCTGATGTTGTTTGTCATGCTGGAATAGGGGGTTTGGTGGCTGATGATGTGGCAGGGGAACCCCCCCCCCCGCAATTCAGATGTAAACCACAGAAGCTTCAGGCCTTAGGACAAGGGCAGGATATTTTCAGTGTTCAGTTAGCAGCGCACATTTCAGGGGAGGGTTGTGGAGGGTTGTGGAATCCTCCAACAAACCTTGGAGGATTGTGTTCTAGGAACATACTGCATGTAAGAATGATGGAAGAGTTGGTACTCTGCATTTCTGTGCCCAGCTCCTTCTCTGTGTAAATGTAATCCACAAGAGTGAGAAAGCCACTTGTCTGTCCTGTGTTGTCAGTGTTGCCACCATGCATAAGGTTTCCCACATATTCAATAACTGTTTGTTCTCAGTAGAGATGTTTGTCTTCTCTTGATAATCTGCATTGCTAATAGTCATCAAGCCAGACTGCACTTTAGAACCAAAATAAGTTGCTGGAATTTCCTGCAGTAAGTGGAAAAGTTCAGCATGATCTCAGCAGGCTGCTGAGCTTCCTGTACTGTTCTCTACATTTAACCCTACAATCTAGGATTAAAAGAGCTTTTAAACCTTCGTGCTTTGGTCATATCACTTCAGTCTGTAGCCTATTCATAACACAGTTCCTTCTTCCTTGCAAATGAGGAGGAGAGATGGGTTTAGTGCAAATCAAGTGTTTGTCACACTGAGGACTGGTACAACTGCTTGTGTATTTGTTCTGAGTGGAAGCAAGGGGGAGAGGAGGTTCATGGTTTTGGTATCACGACAAATAGAAATCAGGTTTGCAAAACAACCTACTGAGATACAGAAATAAGTTGTCCTTCATTATTTGTACCAGGAATACCTATGACTGACTACATGTGGGTACTGTGCTAAATGAAAATCCTTTCTCTTCAGGTTGAAGCTGAGAATGCTGACCTGAAATTGCAGGTGGTTTTGGTTACTAAAGAACGGGATTCAGTAATTCAGACAAATCAAGGACTGCAAAGCAAGCTGGAGAATCTAGAGCAGGTGCTGAAGGTCAGTAGAATCCATGTGGCTGGAAGGACTGTTTGGACACTTCAGCAATTTGGGTGGGAGGAGAAATAAAGTGGCCATCACTGATGTAAGGATTTTCTTTGGCTGTTGCTCTGGTCTGTGGTAAGAGTTTCTTACTTTCTCCTCTGCTTGATGATGACATAAGTACAGACCATGCTTGGAGTTCATGGCTGGTGATAGGACACAGGGCGGTGTTTCAGTATTGTCACCTTTCAGCTGTCTGTGACTTGTTCTGCAGCACATGAGAAATGTGGCTGAGCGGAGACAGCAGTTGGAAGTCGAGCACAAGGAAGCACTTCTAGTCCTGCAGGAGAAGCAAGAGGAAGTCAGGCGGTTGCAGCAGGTATGCAGTACTTGCGGGAATCTGAATCCTTGAAAACTGATGGGAGTCCTGCACCCTGTTTCTTTGGAAGTATAATATATGGAGGAGGTATATGTGAGTTTACAGGATGAAGTAAACCAGGGAAGAATGTCTGTGTCTAGGCGAACGCTGATACTTCAGCAAAATGAAGGGTTTCTCTCTTCAGTGGCGGTTCTGGTCTCTTGCTGCTGTTTGTCCAGACCATCTGTACACTGTTCTAAATGTATAATGGTCTATCAAAGTGGTGATGATAGTAGAAGTGAACTTAGGCAGTCTGCTTCCCTATTTACTCCATTTCTTATTTCTTCTTAGGCGCAGGCAGAGGCAAAAAGAGAACATGAAGGAGCAGTACAGCTTCTAGAGGTGAGACAGAAGAAAATGAGATGGATTAATGGCTAAAGATCTTAATATCAGTTCTTAATCTGAGCCTGAGCAGAATGCCTTGCTCTACAACCCCTGGCCAGTGAAATCCCATGCTGAGGAGGCCATGGCCCTGTCTGTACTGGGAACTTGCAGTCAGACATGGCAGGCTGCATTGCCTGTGTTTACTGCTGTGCTGAGGCTGTTTGGAGCCCAGGAGAGTTGAGCAAGTTGGTAAGTGTCCTTGGTGGAGGAGGTTGCCCTATGGCTGCAAATAGCATCTCCTTTGGGGGGCCTGACTGTAGAGCCCAGTACTGCTTGGCTCCTACTGAATGGGATTGAAATTGTTACAAGCTGTGTGAATTTCATGGGGAAGTCACAGGATGTGTTGCCCTACTGCTATATCCTTTCTGGGACATCTGCTTTGGGCTGCAGAGACAGGATCAGAGCTGATGTGAGTGCTGCTCTTACATCAGTTGATGTTTAGCTGGCTTAGCAGCCTTTAAGAGAAGGGAGGTTTGATGTGTGCCAAATGTTTTCTGAGCTAATTAATTGAAAGATTGGAGAAGCTACTTGGGTTTAAAGTATACATCTACCTGTGCAAAGGAAGAAAGGGACAGTCATTTTGTTCTGTGTTTAAGAAGCTGGTGATGTTCTTCAAGGGCCTCATCAGTTAAATATTCTTGAGTTCATGTTACTGGTACAGAGATGCTTTATAAGTCAATGAGACCAAGCAGAGCAAAGAAAGAGACATTAAAAGCTAGTTTAATGTGAAGAAACATTTATTTAGGCAACTTAACTATAATCACAGTCATTCCAGAGCATCAGTGTTGGGCAAAATTAGGGGGGTTGGCTCAACTTTGCTGTTTGTTGTCTCACCAGGAGCAGGGTGCATTACTTAGCAGGCCATTACCTGCTTGAAATCATGTCAAAGCCAGTTTTTTAACTGTGGCTTGATTCTCAGCACTGCTTGGTCTCAGGCCTGGGGAAAGGTCTGGACACCAGGTGTCCGTTCTGTTGATTCTGTGGGTGCTTGAAATGTGCTGGGAAAAGAGGGCTTGAAATTTATCACTGCCACTCAAAGGATGTTGTGCTTTGTCTCAAAGCATACCATGATTTGGAGGCCCTCAAAGAGTGCATGGCTTTCTTATTCATGTGTTTGGTATGTGGAATTTGGCTTTTGTTTAGCAAATAGATGCTTCTGGGAATGAGGTGGGAATCTCAGTATGGAACAAGGCACACACTGTAAACCAGAGAGAAAACAATTCTATTCAAACTGAGGGTTGGGTTGTCTTTGAGTTACTAAACTCAGTATTTGGCATTATTGTTGAGTTTTGGCTAGTGTAACTGCTGATGTGGGTTTATATCTCTGTTTGCTTTTTTTATTGCTCCCAGAGTACTTTGGATTGCATGCAGGTACTGCTATAATCCTGTCAAACGGGACATTTTTCTCCTCTGTCCTAACTTTGACAGTTGCTTGATGTCCTTGTTTTAACAATACTCTGGAAAAGATTGCAAGAGTGTCATCGCCAAGAAAGAAATGTAATTAAAGGAGCTCCTGCTGAGTTTGATGGAGCAGCTGCTTTTCTCTTTAGAAGCTTTGCTTTCTTGACCAATTAGAACTAGGAGCTTTATTTTGTTGGCACTTCCAGATTTTTAGACTTCTCCAACTGTGCCCTTCTCCATGTGTTACATCCATTTAAAGGTCTTTTGGGAAGTACTTACAGCTCAAGAGAGAAGTGTTTCCTTCAAAACCCAAAAGCAATGGCAGTAGTGCAAATGTAAGTGTTGTGGAGAAAAAGAGAGGTCTTGCTGGCTGTGGATGAAATTGGTTGGAAGATGGGAAGCAGAGATTGGGAATAATAGTTTTCACAAAAGAGGTAGTAACTGATGAAGTTACAGTGTGGGAGCTGTGCTGTCTGGCCTGTTCCCATATGATTTGGAAAGCTTATATGGAAGTGCTGGTGCTCACAGCTGATAGAAAACTGCTTCTCTAGTCACCTTTAGATCTGACTGCAAAGAGCCATGGGAAGATTAAATGTCAGGTAACACTGTGCACATGGAGGAGAGGCATCTGTGATTGAACACACACAGGCTCTGAACTACCTGTTGGGGCAGAAAATGCAGTGCTTCAGGTAGGGTGATGTTTTAAAATGTCAACCTTATTCACAAGTTTGGTCAAAAAAGCAAGTACAGTGTTGGGAACATTTAGGAAAAGAATTTGGGACAGCCCGAGGACATTATTAGGGTATATCCACATCCTGAAGAAGTAGCACCCACATCTGTGTGGAGTATGGATGTTCCTCTAATCCTTTTGATGTTAGCCCTGCTTTGAGTAGGAGTTTGCACTGCAGTCCCATAGAGGTCCCTCCTAGCAACATCATGATTCTCTGGTCCCAAAAACATATAGCAGATTTGGGGGAGGGTAACAATGGACATCTGGCTGGGGGCTGCCACGTGTAGGGGAAGTGTAATAGGGCAGCCAAGCAGAGTGTCTAAGAAGACAGGGCTGTACTAGGGGTGGTTGGATCTAGCTTGGTGTGGAGAATCAGAGCAAGCTCCTGAATTGGTGATTGAACTGATCCCACCAAGCTCTGCTCCCTGCTCTTGCAGCCTGTTCTGGTAATCATGCTGCTCAGTCTGAGCTGGTGTGAGGCTCCTCTTTGTCGCCCTTTTGGGTTGGGCATAGACACAAAAGTCTCCTGTCTCTTCTGTGTCTTGGTTCCTGTTGGTTCCCTGAAGCTCCTGGCAATGTCCCTAGGCTCCTCCTCCTCCTCCTGCCTCCTAGCCCTGTCCTGGAAACTTGCTGCTTGCTCAGTTGTGTGTGAACCTCTGCAAGTAGTCCACTAGAAGTGCACGTTGTGTGTGATATGGCAGTAATACTTAAGGGATGCTTGCACATTGTTTTGAATAACACAAGATCTAAAAGACACCTGACTAATGGGGTATCTCAGAATTAAATTGTGGGTTATCCAGCCTATCCGCTTGGCCACTGATAAAAGTGGAGTAAAACTGTGATTAATGCATTTAGAGAACCCAGGTACTATTATGATGCTATTAAACACAATATCCATTTGCATCTGCTGGCTCAGGTCTCCAGACAAGATGGGAAAACTTCTTCAGTCCTGCAGTCTTTCTCTGCCCATCTCTTGTCATAGGCCTTGTCCCAAGGTGGAATCTGACAACATATGTTGGTCTAGAGGAAGCCCTGTTTTGATGCAGTGCAGCTGTTCTGGCTGTTCATGGTTTCTTTTCTCTATTAAAATGAAATGCATAGGGGAGAAGCATTTATGGGAAAGATCTTAACTAAGTAAATTCAAACACTCATGGTTGCAGAGAAATCCTCTACAATGCGGCTGGGGAACAAGGAGTTGACTAAGTGGAGAATGCAGAGACTTTTGGAAGCTGCTCATGGCATCTGATACTTTCTTTCAATTTTGAGACAGTTACTTGTTGGGGGACTTCAGAGACTTCACCGGCTTCCTTTAGAGACTGAGAGCATCTAGCTAGTTGTGAAGAAAACAAGCAATAAACTGACATGTTTCAAACAGATACGTCACAATAAAATAAAGATGCACCCTCATAGGTCAGTTGGGAGTGGGTTAGAAAGGCTTTGTTGTACTCTAGACTAGGGAGAAAGTGTTTCCAGGTCATATGTGTTATTTCTAGAGCTGCCTCAAACCCAGACTTTGTCCCACACAATCTAACATGGCATGTTTTACTTTTTGAGTGGAAGGAGAAAAAGACACTTGAAACACATTTTGCAGAATGGAAACTTTTGAAGAGCACAATGCAGCTGTGTGTTTTGATGCTTCTTACCTATGCAGTGATGAGATGACTGACTGCAAAGCCTGCTGTGATCTCAGTGCAGAGGAAGAAGAGGGAACAGATGTCATTTCCTGCGAGGCAGAGCATGCACCTCAGCCAGATGCACTAATGCTGAATGAAATATTGTCTCAGTTGAAGAATGACTGATGAGATGATACGTTCCCATCCAGCACTAATGCTTTTTGTTTACTTGTTAGCTGAGGTGCATGAGCAGGGTCTGTGGAGGATATCTGTCTAGGAAGACAGGGTAAGCTGTTGCCTGGTGGGACAGTGAGAAGAGGGAAAGGAGCAGTTGCATTCTCTGGGAATTGATATGCCTGCACTTGGGGAGTATGGAGAGGCAGGACTTGGCAATATTTTGGAAGGAGGAGATCTAGAGATGGTAGAAAGAGAACGCTAGAAAATACAAATGGTTCTCTAGTAGGAACGTGTCCTTCCCTCTCCATAGTATTTCCCAAGGCTCCCCTGCATCTCATCTTGCTGAGATGTATCTTTCCTGGAGCACATCATCCCTGTAGGACCTTCTGGCAAAGTGTGGGCTGCCTGCAGCAAAGAAATGTTCTGCAGCATGGGCCGGATGCTGATGCTCTCTGCTCTTCCTGGTGCCTGGAGAGCCGGAATCTGGAGAGACAATTGAGCATCCTGCCCAGAATGATGGGGAGTCTAGGGGAAGGTTTTGGGAGCTTGCTGAAGCCTCTGGAGTGATGGATGAGATAGAGCATTGGGAAAGCAATTCCTTTTAGAGGCATGATTTTGACACTCCAGTAAATGTACAAAGCCTTTTCAGTCTTCTTCTTTTCAAGGCTTATTCATCTTTTACTTCTGTCATCTGGTCCTGTGCAGGGCTTCGATAGGATAGCAAAGTTCAAAGCCAGCCTTTCAAATCTGCAGTCAGTCTCCTCATGGATGAGGAGTCTCAGGTTTTCAAAGACACTATAGGTGCAGAGCTGCCATTTCCTAATGACCAGTCCTGGGCAGTGTTCACCTCTGGCTTCTTGGAGTCTGAGATCCACTGAAAAGATGCAGTAAAGACAAATGGTGTTTGGAGCCTCACTCATGATACGTGTTTGTGACTCATCTTGTGTTTCTCCTGTCAGGCCCGGGTGAAGGATCTAGAAGAGCAGTGTCGCAGCCAGACAGAGCAGTTCAGCCTCCTGTCTCAGGAACTCAAACAGTTCCGGCTTCAAACAGGAAAAATCGACCTGCTCACCTCGACCTTGGTGACTTCTGAGCTTCCCCTTGCTCTGTGCAGCTCTACCCCACAGCCCCGCTTCGAGAAGGGTAATTCTGGAGATGCTGGAAATGAGTTGTTTTTTGGTTAGCTGGAAAGGTGTACAGGAAATAATGCAAATGTTTCATTCACTTCGGGGATTTCTGTCTCTCTCTCTTATAAATAGCTTTGGTTTCTTTTAAAGTCATAAAGAGAAGTTGGCATTCTCTCACCAAAGAGCCCAGGGTGTCCTGTGTGTTTCACTTTCAAATAAGTCACATTTTTAGACACTTCAGCTGCTCTAAAGGGTGTTTGCTTGTGATGATGCTCACTGCTGATCTTGTATTCTGCCTGTGGCTAAAAGTAGTGGATGGATTGTTTTATTGCAGAATCAACTGTTCCTGGAGTGTTCACTCACCAGAGCACAAAGAAGGTTCACAATGAAGAGACTGATGAGTTGCAGTCGGTGCATCAGGCGCCTGATACCACTGTTGACTCCCCAGTTGCTGCTGCCAGTTCTCAGAGGCAAGCCAAGAAAGTGGAGTCTCAGTCAAACTCTTCAAAATCAGAATCCATGCAGAACAGCCCAAAATCCTGCCCAACTCCAGAGGTCAGTATGGGAGTTCCCTCCATGACCTGTGCTTTGTAACCACAAAGGAATAGCTGAGAGCACCAGTAATGTTGTATTCATTACTCCTGGCTGCCTGAAGAGAATGGGAAAAATAAGAGAAAAGCTGTAGGAAAAAATATAAAAGGCCTTGGAAGCCCATGTCTGTAATGCTCATTTGAATGTATTGCTGTGCTCCAGGGAGGAAACAACTGAATAGACAGAGAGCTGGGAGCTTGGAAGAGGGAGTGGGGAGGGGAGGTCGATTGATGGGTGGTACAGAGAAGCTCTTGCTAAGCTTTCTTGTGACATCTCTGCTGCCATTAAAACACGCAAAGGCTGCAGACTGTCAGTTTTAGCATGCTGAGGAGCTGTGTCCAGACTATTTTTGGCCTTGAGCTGTGGGTGAGGGGCTGATACTGCTTTACTGATGCTTTTCTGTTTTACTGGTGAAAGCAATCATGAAAAGGTGCTGAGTTTGTGCAAGCAGAGATATGAAATTAATAGGCTTTACTTGTGTCACCAGCATCTCCTACATTGTTGTTGCTCCCCAGGAGCTCTTACAGAGTACTGTAAGGTTCACTTAGGCAGACTTTCATACCCTCTGCTGTATGTCACTTGATGTGACAATTTAGGGTAAAGTGGTGCTGTGAATGGGGCTGGGTGTGATGGCATGGGAGGCACCTTTTGCACTTTGATGTTTTGTGAGTGCTCTTTTCCCCCCCAAATCAGGATAAGGGAGATAATTGGAAGAGTAATAGTGAGAAAACTCATGGGCTGAGACAAAAACAGTTTAATAGATAAAGCAAAAGCTACTCATGTGATCAAAGCAAAACAAGGAATTCCTTCAGCGCTTCCCATAGGCAGGCAGGTGTTCAGTAATGGTGACTTGGGAAGACAAATGTCACAACTTTGAATGTTCCTCCTCCCCTTTTCTTCTTCTTCCCCAGCTTTATATGTTGAGCATGATCCATATGGTCTTGAATATCCCTTGGGTCAGTCAGGATCAGCTGTCCTGGCTGTGTCCTTTCCAACTACTTGTGCCCACCCAGCTTCCTCGCTGGTGAGACAGTGAGAAGAGTTGAAAGTCCTTGACTGAGTGTAAACACGGCTTAGCAACAAGTAAAACATTTGTGATCAACATTATTGTCATCCTAAATCCAAAGCACAGCACTGTACCAGATACTAGGAAGGAAATTAACTATGCCAGCTAAAACCAGCATATCAGGCTACTAAAAGTTTCTAGTGTTTTGAAAGTACATAAACATTATATTGCAGTATGTTCAGCTGCTGGAGGGGAGGTGCCCCAACAAAAGTGCTTGGAGACAGAGGATACTGAGTTAGGGGTATGTAGGATAAAAGGGATTTCCCGAGTCTCTAGTCCAATATCCTACTCCAGTGGGGCTGTCACCGACACTAGGTCAGGGTGGCTGTGGCTTAGCCTGGCAGAGGCTCCAAGTTCCCTGCCACAGTGGGGACTTGTGCCTATACTGCATCACCCCTGGGCAAGGAATTTTTCCTAATGTCTGACTGGAAGGCGTGAAGCTGCAGGTTGGAGCTGATGTTTCTTATTACTGCTTCTTCACCTTAAAAGTCATTCTTCCAAGATGGCCCATAGCCCAGTGGCCACACTGGCACTGTACATGAGCTCAGAGGAATCATTCAGTGATGTTCAAATCCTGTGAGTGTTCCTTTACTCTGATTTGGGCGGTATCATCCCCTTCATCTTTAATATTTTTAGGTGGACACTGCAAGTGAAATGGAAGAACTGGATGTTGACAGCATCTCTCTAATGCCAGAGCCAGGCAGCCAAGGCCCTGCAAAGCTCCAAGTGTTCTTAGCTCGATACAGGTAATGGATCATTTCTTGAGCTCTATGAGGTTAGACAGGTTATGTCATAGTTGCCTAATTCACTTTTCTCTAGGATTTACCACTGTTAGGGGTGGCTTAGACCATGTATCTTATTTCTCCATGAGATCTTTTGAGACGAGTTGTTTCCTGCAAAAGTGAATCCAATGTGCTTAGCTTAAGAAAACCACAGGAAGGTCATGAGCTGTTCAGTGAAGAGAACTGTGTAACACTGATTTTTTAAAACATGATATTGGATGGAAACTTAAGTTTGAATGGACACATTGCTTGAAATGTATGGTTTCTCCAGAATAGTCCAAGAAATTTTCTCCAACAAATCTTATTCCAACAATTAGGGAAATTTCAGCCCAGAATTCCTGAAGTTTTTGGCCAAAGTCTTTCTGCTTGTAACTTTAAAAGGACAAAAAAATGCACAGAATAAACCCGGATTTTCTGGTAACTGTTGCTGTCCACTGAGCCAACATTACCAAACCCAAATTGCTGCTCAGAGTTCAGAGTATTGACATACCCTTCAGCTGTGGGTTAGAGGAAGAGAACTGGGAGGATTTTGTGCTTGTGAGGAGCAGATCAAATGTGATTTGTGCTTCATGTCTGAGTCTCAGGCCCATAAGGTCTCACTCAGCTCATAGAGAGGATGACATTGCTTTGGCATGTTGAATTCCCTTTTAAAGGCTAAAGAGCAGGAGATGCTTGCAAAGCTTTGTCCAGTGAGATGCCCATTTTTTCATGAGGCATTTTCCTGTGATAGACCCTCTGATTAGCTCAAGTGTCACTGGGAAGGCAGGCTAGAACTACCAAGGGTCCAAATACCAATGTATTTATCATGTTCATGCTAATGCAGGGTTTGGACTGCTGTTTAAATGTGGAGTTACAGCACTGAGAGTTTCATAGCTTGGATCCTGAGGGCTGGATAATTATGAAATTATGAAGGAAAAGGTGATGTTTTTCTTGTGCATGTTGTTCTTGCACAGATCAGCTCATTCTTAGAGTTTTAAACATGGGAATGTTGAGATGCTGTGCTTGTCCCTGACCATTGTATGACAGGTAAAGTGTAACCTGACAAGTTCTGGACACTTCCAGTGGGTTTTTTTTGGTCAAAACTGTTAAATGCATGAAATCTAGAGAGCTGTCTACATCAAATAGTTCTGGGTGCAGGTGAATTTAAGAATGTTTATTTGGAAATGCAGCCCCACAGTTTATCTACTTGGTACCTTCAGGCACTCAGGTAATTCAAGTCTTTTCTTACATATTTTCTTGAGTCATCCTGATCTGTTCCTTCAGACATCACATGCCTGGTGTTTTCTGTTCTGCTGCTCAGAAAATTATCTCTAGCTGCTTTTTGAACATATTAGTTAGATATAAAACCATAAACTAGAGTTTTGACTGTTGTGTGCAATTTGCTGCTTGCAAAAAGTGGAGGCAGTCCCAGTGAATTGAGGCTGATCTAACATCACAACTTGAATGTGTTGCTGTGAAAGTTCCTGTACAAAGTAAGTCTTCGTATTGTAAATATTTCAGCTACAATCCTTTTGATGGACCTAATGAAAATCCAGAGGCAGAGCTTCCGCTGACTGCTGGAGAATATATTTACATCTATGGAGAAATGGATGAAGATGGCTTCTTTGAAGGTGTGTTTTAGTAGACTGAAATGTCACCAAACTGCTGTGGAGATGACCTCTTTTTAAAAAACCCCAAAACAAACCAAACAAGAGAAGGGTAGTCAGTCTTGAAGCTTCAAGATAAAGATTTTCTGTCCAAAGTTTGTTTGTTAGAGGGAAGAGCAGATTCTGTGGAAGAAGGTTTATTTATGTCATGATTAAAGGAATTTTAAAACATGAAATTCTGATCATTGGAGTGGTAATTTTTCCACTGCTTTCAGCAGAGCTCCAGGTTTCATCCCCATATGATCCTTCCCTAGCTATGGAGAGGAACACGTTCAGCCCTAGGCACTTTCTGCAGATGGTGTGTTTCCCTCTTTCCGGTGACTGCATAGTGAGCCAGAGACTGTAGACAGCTGATGGGCTCCATTACCTCTTGCTCTTTTGGTAGAGTCAGGGTCTAAGATAAGCAGTCCAAACTACACTTGTATCCTACTCGGTGCCACATAGTGTGCTTCTCTTTCGGCACCTTTGAAAACATGATCCTGGTCGATGAATAGGCAGATGGAATTGAAACTGAGCACTGTAGACTGTAAATTTGTAATGGATTTTCTGTGTGGAGCTGGGTTACTTAATGGGGTGAAAGCTCCTAATTTACTGAGGTGCTTTGCAAGGGCTGAGGCAAATGCATGTCATTTTGCACTGCTTGCTTTTTGATGTTCTGGCTCTTTCTTTCTTTGTTTCTTTCTATTTCCAAGCTTCTCATGTATTTGTTTGTTTCTTTGTTGTTTAAAGAATAAAAAGGTTATTCTTTACTAACATTTTCTGCTTTCCCTGCTTTCAATTGATTTGCTGTAGGGAGAGTTTGAAAGGGGAAAACAAGTACAACCCCTATGCATTTGCTTGTTTGGCTGTCATTGGTGGTTCTTGCACGTACCAAGAGTGCTGTGGTGTCAGTCATCCCCATAGGTCCTTTTGGGACATCTTTGTTACAGAAGCTAGTATAACAAGGGAGGGAACTAAAAAGAAGGCCAGAGCTGAATACAGAGCTGGAAAGGAGGACTTTCTTGAGGAAGTTTTACAAACCCCAAATCTGTGTGATGGTTTTACATCTTCTCCCAGTCAATCTGCATAGTTTGGGAAGGTTAGAAAAAGACACTCAAGTTAGTGAAGTAGCTGTGATGAGGAACAATAGGATAATGAAAAGGAAAACCTTTTAAGCTAATTGCACAAAACAGCTTTCTAGTTAGTTGGCTCTGGAATGTGTGGAGCAGGGAGTCTTCTCACTGTGGTTATTAGGACCTAACTAGGGAAGCATTAGGAAATCCAGGAAGCTTTCCCAGGAGGTTTGTTTTGCTTTTTCCTTATTCCTGGCTGCAGTGCAGTTATGCCTTAGCATAGGTGTTGTCACATTGTCTTCATAGATGGGTCGGAAAGCTGAACAGGAGGTGCAGTGGTAACAGGTTTCCTGTTTCTCATTTAGGGGAGCTGATGGATGGCCGGCGAGGGCTGGTCCCCTCCAATTTTGTTGAGCGAGTCTCAGATGATGACCTCGTGACGTTTCTGCCTTCGGAGCTGAACGATCTCACCCATAGTTCATACCGGGAGAAAAGTTTTGTCAGTGCAAGCACCAGCAGTGGAGATAAGAGTGATTTCTCTGTTGAAGAGAGTAGCATCAGCCCATTGACCAGTAGAGCAGAAGGAGACCAGGAGGAACCTGTTAGTCATACAGCAGTGCCTTACCCAAGAAAACTGACTTTGATCAAGCAGCTTGCCAGAAGCGTAGTTGTAGGCTGGGAACCACCACTTTTGCCAGCTGGCTGCCCAGATGTACAAAGCTACAACATCTATGTGGATGAAGAGCTACGTCAAAATGTGAAGAGTGGCTTTCAGACCAAAGCAGTGATTGAAAAGCTGGATTTAAAGACAAAGGCTTACCGTGTATCTGTGCAGACTGTGACAGAGCGAGGCAATTCTGATAAACTGCGATGCACTTTCTTTGTGGGGCAAGATTTTTGTGTGGCACCAACAATGCTGAAAGTAAGAAGCGTCACTGCCACATCAGCAGAGCTCACGTGGCTTCCCTGCAACAGCAATTACAACCATGTGGTCTATCTCAATGGGGAGGAGTGTGACATAACAAAACCTGGGGTCTATTGGTACACCTTCCGCAGCCTGCAGCCCAGCACTCAGTATGTTGCCAAGTTGGAGGCCCGGCCCTTGAAAGCACCTTGGGAAGAGGTCCCACAGGGGCAGGAGCAGAACTCTGCTGTGATACACTTCACTACCCCACTAGCAGGTATCAGAGCAGTCATGCCCATTGCCATTGTGCATGGAGTGCTTGGAGCAGTGAGCTCTGTCATTATTTTGCTGCAAAGCCTTGGGGTGAAGGGAAGCAAGGGTTAGTAGTCCCAAAGCCTGACATGCTGTACTGTTTTGTCTTAATGTTTTTCTTCCTTTATTTTAACAATTTTCTCTCTTTTGCTTTCATTTGCTCTGGGAAGGCATTCTCTTTGCCAGTCTTAGCAGCATGTCTCTGCAGGCATGGAAGATATGGTTTGCCATGACCTTGCTCTAAGGGGTGCTGCGTCTTGGTCTCAGCTACTTTTGCAAAATTCTGTTTTCTGTGCATTAAAGCTTTCATAGAACAAGAGCACTCTATTTTCTCTGGTTCTGTCATTTCCCAAGACTAGCCTGGTTGTTCTGGTATGGTTCTGCAGGGCCAAGTCTGGTGTGGGACTTTTCTCTTTGATTCTAACCAGGGTTTAGTTTAGCTTTATTCTAAAGTGAATTAAACGAGGTAAAATCTGTTTGGTCTCTTGCAGGCACACCTGATGCTCCTTTGGATGTCCAGGTAGAAGCTGGTCCCTCGCCAGGTATCCTTGTTATCAGCTGGTTACCTGTCACCATTGATGCTGAAGGATCTTCCAATGGAGTTCGAGTCACGGGTTACGCTGTGTATGCGGATGGACAGAAGGTATTGTGCTGGTGCAGTGCAAGGCTGACCTTTGTGCAGGTGGGGGACTGTGTGCTGGTGCAGGAGTAGAGGGCAGTTGCAGAGCCTCAGGACCTGGAAAGCTTGATTCAGTAAGCGTGCCATGAGGAGGCAGGGACAGTCCTTGTCTTGGAAAGGAATGGTATCAGAGAAGTGACAGAACTTGGGCTGTTTGCTTTGCCCCATGCACACCAAAAGGGACTTACGTCCAGATTTTTTATGTGGTTTTGGTATAACTAAGCTAAGAAAGTTCCTGTGGTGGGACCCTTCACTAGCAAACCAGGACAATTAGTGTCAGCCTCCTCAGTTTCACCCTAGGCACTAGCTTGATCATTGGGGAAACAGTGACCTGAAGGAGCAGTGAATCCACATGACATAGACAGGATACAAGTACAAGTACACAACCTTGCCACCACTTGGGGCTTGTCTCTGCACTATGAGAATGTGATGTAGTTCTCCACCCCTTTTTTAAATGAAGGGACAGACAAAGGCAGATGTTTTCAAACACCCCAGAGTATGAGTGCCAGTATGAGCACCAGTATGAGCACTGATGAAGAACCTCCAAAGATATTCTGTATTAAAAGTGGCTTGCAGTCTTCTGCACACGTGATGTGCCACTGGCCATGGGAGAAGCAAGCCACAACTGTTTAAAGGAGCACAGTGAAAACCAGAGTGCTGCTGTGTTGGATGATTGCTCTTTTATCAAGGAAATGGTTTTTCCTCTACATGGGTCATAAAAGGAGAAGTCTGGGAAGAGGCAGGTGAAAGGGAAGACAAAAAAAGTGATTGCCTTTTAAAGTCTAGGGAACAAGGAGAGTTAAAACCTAGAGCAGGAAGGAATATAGTAATATTTAATAGAATAACCGGTTTTTCAAATGGTTCTGACAACAACTTCTGTTTACTGTTTGTTCTTCCCTGATCCTGTACAGAAGGGTGGGAATTCTGCATGTCAGCTCTCCAGAGCTTTGGGGTCTGTTGTTAACTTTGGGTTCAGGAATTGTCGCTCTCACTGCGTGCACAGTAAATAATTGCTTCCTGGGTTTTTGCTCGCAGGTGATCGAAGTGACTTCTCCAACAGCTGGGAGTGTCCTGGTGGACTTGTCCCAGCTTCAGATGTTCCAGGTGTGCCGGGAGGTATCTGTGAGAACTATGTCTCTGTATGGGGAGTCGGTGGATTCGGTTCCAGCCCACATTTCCCCGGTTTTGCTGCGAGCCTCTCACCACTCTTCACCTTCAGATTCTGCTGTTTCTACCACTTTTACCTCTAGACTGCCCCGTGGAGAGCCCAGGGGCTCTCTGCCTTCACGCAGCCCACCCACCCCCCACATGGCTGCACTCCTGCTTCGACAGAATGTTCCCTCTGATACCTCAGATGCCAAATTGACTGATGTCTCCTCCAGCCCCAATGGCTCAGCATCATCTCTGCCAGAGAAAGCCTCTTCACCGCCGCACCTCTCCTCTCCCAGTGCTTCCTTGGTGCAGGTTTCAGGCACTTCCCCACAGGGATCAGATGCTGCACGAGACAAGAAATGCCTGACTGTGCCTCCTCAGCAAGCTGGTAGCACAGTGCTCCCTGATGAGGGCATGAAGCCTGTCCCTTCAAGGGAAGCAGAATTGCAAGGCCTGGGTGAAGGGACAGATGTGCAGGTAATTATTTACATCTCCTGCTCAGTACCATGTGTGCTGGGACAGAGAATGAAATGAAATAGCAATGAGCCAGTGGGTAGCGTGCTGCTGTCGGAGGCCAGGTCCACAGGGCAACTTAAATGCTCCTATGGCAGTGCCCACAGGATGGGCAGTAAACAAGAGGAGCTGGAAGCCATTGTGTAGCAGGGAAATCATAACATAGTTGCCATCATAGAAGTGTGAGTGAATGAGTGATTTGCATGATGGGAGTGCTGCAGTAGATGGCTAGAGGCTCTTCAGAAGGGATAGGCAAGGAAAGAAAGGAGGTGGGGTTGTGCTGTATGTCAGGGAGTGCATCAGTGCCTGGAAATCAGTGCTGAGTGAGAAGGTTGAATGTTTGTGGGTGAGGGTTGGGGAAAGGCAGCTGATACCCTGGTAGGAGTCTGTTATTAACCACCCAGCCAGCATGAAGCTACAAATGAAGCAGTTCTTTGAACAACTGGTAGAAGTTTCACGTTCACTTGCCCTTGCTCTTGTGGGGGACTTCAGTCTACCAAATGTCTGCAGGAAGTACAATATAGCAGAGAAGAAACAGTCCAGGAGGTTCTTGGACGGTGTGGAAGATAACTTCCTGACCCAGCTGGTGAGTGAGCCAGCTAGGGGAGATGTCTGGCTACATTTGCTGTTCACAAACAGAGAAGGACTGGTGGGTGATGTGATGGTTGTGGCCATCTTGGGCAAAGTGATCATGAAATGACTGAGTTTTCAGTCCCTGGGGAAGCCAGGAAGAAGGTCAGCAAAACCTCCACCTTGGACTTCTGGAGGAATGCCTTTGGCCTGTTCAGATCAAGTGGAGGCTGCCTTATATTAGAGTGAGGGTTATAGAAAGGGGTGATTGATGAAGGCCCACCTGCCTTCCCCTCCTTGTTCCTGAGGTTCCACTCCTCCATCTCCCAGAAGTTTCCTTAAACACCAGGGTGAGCTGACAGGGTAACACAAATCTGTAAGCGTTCTGTACTGCAGCTTGGTGATGAGCCATGGGGCCTTGCACTTGTACTCTCCATGTATATTCTTCATTAATGCCCCTCCCCTTCACAGCCCTTACCAGCTCCAAGAAGTAGTGGGGTAGTATCCTCACCCGCAGCTCAAGCTAACCTGCAAGCTGGTATGTCGACATTCCTCTGGCACATGAGAGTGGGAATTGACCTTGTTGTATAGCATGGGGCTCTTCTTGCTGCTTTAAAACCAGCTGTTGTCAATCCACTTCTGTGGCTTCCATGAGCCATGTGTGGTAGCCAGAGCTGCAGCAGTGCAGACTGTACCTACTTGCAGGCAGGGAGGGGTTTGCTCCAGGGTTGGCCAACCTTCCCAGCTGCAAATTGCTTTCCAAAATACTTATATACCAGCAGTGCAGAACACGTGGGGTTAAGGTTTGGGGTGGTGAGGGCACCCTTTTTGTGCACAGGTATGGCACAGTATCTCCACTATTCATGATGACCTTTTCTTGGTTTGTTTCCCAGATGGAGCAATCTGTAACCAAAGCGCCAGAGCTGGGAAGTCCATCTACCACCAGTCTGGAGATACATATGGAGACCTGCCATGCATGCTCTGTGGAAGAGTCACCAGAAGGTGCCAGTGCTGAAAGAGGGAAAGAGACAAAGGAGAAACACTTGAGCCCAGAGCCTCTGCCCTCCCCCAGCCAGGCTGAGGGCACAGAGGGCACCTTCCAAGGAGACATAAGCACGGGTGGGAGCAGCTGCCAGGAATTCCTGAGGCTGTCCCCAGGCAAAGAGGTGATGAAAGAAATGTCCAGAGTGGAGAGAGAGGTTTGTTTAATGCTGGTTGAATGTCTGTGCCCATGGAGGGATGTGGATTTTATTTGACACCCTTGGGTTTTCCCCAGTACTGTTCTTCTGCAGGCTGCTGGTTTTGTGTGGCTGTGTGTGTGTGTGTATAGACACATGCCAATTGCAGCACTGGGTGCTGCCCAGTGTGTTTCCTGCTACCTTTTAGCTGTATGTGATAGAGAAAGGTAAAGTGCTACTTTATTGCTGAAACAATGTCTGAGAGGGCTGAGGAAATCTGTTTTGGTTTTCAATAGCAAGAAGAAAAACTATCTGAAATTGGAAGACGACCGCTGACCCTTTTTGCTGAGCACAGCCGTAGTTCTGACCTTTCAGACATTTTGGAAGAGGAGGAAGAAGATGAGCTGTCTTCAGAAGCTCTGGAAGAGAAGAAATGGGACCAAAGAGAGTCAGTTTACGGGGATAATGGGGAAAAGGTAACTTGTAGCTGAGTAATGCTTGTGGGGAGTGCTAGTGCAGCCATCCCATGTCATCAGCTCACAGGAGAAGGTGCTGGTCTGAGCCCAGTGCTCTCAACAGTGCTTGGCTAAGTTCCTGCCTGCTCTGCTTTTACTTCCAGTGTTGTCTTAAGCTAGTAAAAATGCGAGTTCTTTGTTAGAGGGAAGGGTGTTTATGTGTAATGAATGTACCCAGGGTTTAATTAGTTGGAAAAACACACAATGCAATGTGAACTTTAGGACCCACGGGTAAAAATCAATCCTATCAATCAAGTTCTTAATATAGATACAAACAGCGAACACAAAGAATCTGTGAAGTCCACCCATCTGTAAATCCTGTACCAACCCACCATCCCTCCTAAGGCAAAACAGCGTGTAACATTTGGCCTTAGTCCTGCAGGCAATGCTGAATGGCAGTAATCTAGTGGAGATTATTTTGGATAGACCTTGGTGGTCTCTGTAGGAAGGGGTGGCTTGTTGAAACTGCAGGACCTGTGGCTTTGCAATTCACATGTTGCAAGTGAGGAAGCACTGGTTGAGCTGAACAGTGAGGGATTCTGTTAATTCATTTGACAAGTTAAACAGTTAAAGCTAATTAGTGTGTTGCAATGCATCTGTGACAGGTCTTGTGCTGAGAACTGCATGACTGGAAGGTGTCATAGTACAGATCTTTGCACTTGACATGAATGTGCATGAGGGGAAGTATTGAGGTTGAATGACTGAGAAATCAGAAAGATTTGCAGGAAATGTGGTACATGTGCATAGCAAGAAAGTGCCCTCATTTTTATTCATGTGACCAGAGAACATTGTAGTTGGTTGATGCTGACCTGTGTGGCTGCTCACCACAGATGGATCTGGTGAGCATTAAACGATCACTAACAGACAGAGTAATGATTCTGGAGTAAATGTGCTGCCAGTCAAGAATGCTGTTCTTTATCTTGTTTTCCTGGATGCTTTATTGGCCTGAATGTTTTGGGGGTTTGTCTTTTTGTGTGAGAGAAAGAAACAGCAAACTCTCCCACACGCATCCTTCTGATTTCAGCACACTGGTGCTTCTTGACCTAATAAAGTGATTGTTTTCAGTTCTGGCAGTGACAGGTTGAGGGCATGAGCATGACAAGATGCTGAATGGGGAGAGGGCATCAGGGGCAGGAAGCTTTGTGGCACAGAGTTGCCAACACTACCTTGTAGAGTGAAGGAAGATGGTGACTGAAGTGGGCCAGGTCTCAACAGCACTGTTTTCTAGGATTTTAGTAACTATATTTAGTAACATTTTGGGTTATCTGAAGACTTCTCAGCCAATTCTGTCAGGATTTGGGGGATGAAGGAATGAAGAGGTGCTGCTTTTAAAAAGTTTAACCTCAATTAAGTTGTTAAATTCCTGAAACCAGTTATTATATTAGAACTCAAAAGCAAAAGCCACAACTCTGTAAACAGCTAAAGTAGGTCTTACTGGCCTTCCTGGTTGCATTTATAACTGCAGATGTTCCTAGTTGGTGCACACAAGGTAGGAGCCTTGAGTGTGTGTCCTGTGAAGAGAGTTTGAGGAAGCTGAGCCTGTTTGGTCTGACAAGGAGGAGGTGAGGGGGGATCTTGTCTCTGCCTACAACTGTTTGAAGGATGGTTAAAATGATGAGATAGCCCAAGGTGTCTTGTTGCTGGCAGATTATACACAAAGAGGCAGCAGTTGTGAGTGTCTGTTTGGGAGATGAGTACAAACTTCTTTCCCAGGAGGGTGGTGCAGCCTTGGAACAGGCCCCAGTGAGGTGGGGGACCTCCCTTCTTTGGTGTTTTCAAGCCTCAGCTAAGCAAAGACACATATTTACTGTTTGCACCAGTCCTGCTCCAATTAGGAGATTGAACTGGAGACCTCTGGAGGCCTCTTCAACCAATTCTAAACAGAATTCAAGACCAGCTTTTGCTTGGGAAGAGTTATGAAGGTTGGAATAATAAATAGACAGCTTAGAGCTGCCTTTTGTTTGTCCCACTGTGGTTCAGTTTTTAATTCTCTCTGACCAGGCCTGCTCATGGCAGTAGCTTGAAACATCAATAACTGTGTATGCTGTGTAAGCTATTTGTAAATGCTTTTAGAACATGTCATGATAGAAATTGTCAGGGAGGTTGAACAAGAGACCTTTATAGGTAACTTCCAACCTACTTTACACTATACATTTGGGATGCTCCCTTTTGATTCTAGTATAAATGTAGTAGGAGACAAACCATAAATTCTTCATTTGGTCCAAGGGAAATTTTAAAATTCAGCAATGTTTTCCCAAAAGCTTTATGTAAGCTGATAGGCAGCTACCCAGCTGCAAGTGAAATACAAGTCTATGTGACCCCTTTGAGGTGAAGGGTTTTCATGTGTATTTGTGGCAACTCTGTTCACCTGGATTTGCAGACAATAAATCACTGTAGAGCTGGACCTTGGCAGATGATGGGAAGGGCCTAGAGAAGGTCCTGCCATAGTAACAACATCTCCAAAGGGTGTCTCGCTGCACAGAATCCCAAGGGTTGGAAGGGACCTCAAAGATCATCTCATCCAACCTCCCAGCAAGAGCAGGGTAACCTGGAGTACATCACACAGAACTTGTCCAGCCGGGCCTTGGATATCTCCAATGTAGGAGACTCCACAACCCCCCTGGGCAACCTGTTCCAGTGCTCTGTCACTCTTACAGTAAAGAAGTTCTACCTGATGTTAACGTGGAACCTCCTATGCTCCAGTTTACACCCATTGCCCCTCATCCTACCACTGGATATCACTGAAAAAAGCCTAGCTCCATCATCCTGATACCCACCCTTTACGTATCTGTAAACACTGATGAGGTCACCCCTCAGTCTCCTCTTCTCCAAGCTAAAGAGACCCAGCTCCCTCAGCCTCTCCTCCTAAGGGAGGTGTTCCACTCCCTTCATCATCTTTGTGGCTCTGTGCTGGACTCTTTCAAGCAATTCCCTGTCCTTCTTGAACTGAGGGGCCCAGAACTGGATGCAATATTCCAGGTGGGCCTCACCAAGGCAGAGTAGAGGGGGAGGAGAACCTCTCTTGCCCTACTAACCACAGCCTTTCTAATGCACCCTAGGATGCCATTTGCCTTCTTGGCCACAAGGGCACATTGCTGGCTCATGGTCATCTTCCTATCCACCAGGACCCCCAGGTCCCTTTCCCCTTCACTCCTTTCCAGCAGGTCAACCCCCAACCTGTACTGGTACATGGGGTTGTTCTTCCCCAGATGCAAGACTCTACACTTGCCCTTGTTGAATTTCATCAAGTTTCTCCCTGCCCAACTCTCCAGCCTGTCCAGGTCTCGCTGAATGGCAGCACAGCCTTCTGGTGTGTCAGCCACTGCTCCCAGTTCAGTGTCATCAGCGAACTTGCTGAGGGTACACTCAGTTCCCTCATCCAGGTCCTTGATGAAAATGCTAAACAGCACTGGTCCCAGCACCGACCCCTGAGGGACTCCACTGGTCACAGACCTGCAGCTGGATTCTGCCCCATTGACCACAACTCTCTGCCTTCTTCCTTTCAACCAGTTCTTGATCCACCTGGATCAAGCACAGGGTCACTGTCTTCTGTTTCAGTGCAAGGACAGAGGTAAGGGAGGGCTGTGAGACTCATACCTGCAGAGGCAGGGACCTGATCAGCTCTGGTGTGCAGTGAACCATTAGTGAACAGCCGGGAGGAACTGTGCCTCTCCTGCCCCATCATCCCAGACAGGGGATGCTGAAGCTGTTGGGAACCCAGTGGGCAGGATGAAAGGTGCTGCAGACAGCGTGTGTGTGTAGAGGCAGAGGCTGGGAGGGAGCTCTTCCATGCATTGTTCTTTCTCACTTTCCGCTGCATTGTCAGTTCATCTGATTGTCTTTTGCCAAAGCCCCATTGCTCTCGTTTGCTTCCTACCCTTGCTTCGCTGCAGACCACAGTCGCCGCTCCATCCTGCTGTGCTGGGAGGGAATCAGCTGTAACTTTGCCTCTCTTTGTAATGTTTATTTCCTCTCTTTTTCCCTTTGCTTGTCCTGGCTGTGGCTTTTCTCGGGGGCTGGGTACAGATGGATCTTTGTGATACTGACAGCGATGAGGAAATTCTGGAGAGAATACTAGAGCTGCCGCTTCAGAAGAACCACAGCAAGAAGTTGTTTAGCATCCCTGAAGTGACTGAGGATGAGGATGAAGATGAGGATGAGGATTGTGTTCTGGAGGAAAAGGCGGATCCTCAAGGCTGCCGGGAAAAACTTACCTACCATTCAGGAAGAGCAGAGAAGACACTCAACATCAAGGAGCCGTCTCTAGAGGCAGATGGGACTAACACCTCCCAGATGCTGCAGGAGGAGCATGGTGTTAAGGAGAGCAGAAGGGATGCTGACCATGGAAATCCTGCCTTTGTCCAGACAGCCTGGAGTCAGAGGAAAGCCAGCTGGAACTGTGGCTACCAGCAGAATGATCTGAGGTCTGGGGCTGTGGTAAATCCTGCTCGGAGCAAGAAGAAGGGAAGTAATTATCGAGAGAAGACCCGGAGTCGGTCTGAGATGGGTAGGAAGAGACAGAATGATTTAACAGAGCACTGCAGTCGTCTGCTGGGCAACTGCAGTCAGATGGGAGGTGGGTTATACAGAGCTCCTAGCCTCAGGGAAGAGCTGAACATTGTGAGCAGTGCTGGTGCAAAAGAAGGGTTTGATATGTACAGTCGTGCCAGACAAGGCACCCTACGAAAAAAACCCATGAAAGCAGTGGTTCCAGGGTTTGCAGAGCCTGCTGTGGTGGCACCGCGCTACTCCAGCCCCAGGAGCCTGGAAATAGACATTGAATATGACTCTGAAGATGATGAGGATTCCACCTGTGCTTCCCCCCCTGAGAGGACGCTGTGGCCAGAAAGGTCCCAGAGCTGTCAAGGGGACTGGAGTCATTGCTCCAGCCAATCTGAGGTTGTCCACATGGATGGCAGAAGGGACCTGACCAGACTGGAAATGATGGAAGAGCAGGGGATGGAGTGGGCTGGGTCTCCAAGCCGGCGCCTGCGATTCTTCTGCCAGGAGAAGGAAGCACTGAGATGTGAGAGCAGTTCTGAGGAGCAGGGCTGGGAGCTGGACTGTAAGTCACCTGGCTGGAGAAGGAGGCTCGAACATCCTTCGAAGGGGATACGTAGCACCTCCTTGCACAAAAGGGTTGGGTGACTTTTCCTATTCTGGCTTTGAAGCAGCTTGCAGTGGCGTTAGCTTCCCTCTGCTTCCCTGGCCTGCCTGTATTTTGCTTTGTTCAGTGTTGTCCAGAGAAAGGACCTTCCTCTGGGATTTCGGAAGAATACCTGAGAAATTCTGTAGTTCTGTGCTGCTCCGTGGCTTTTCTTGTATTAGCTGCTTCTGCTTTTCCTGCTGACTGAGTGTCACTGATGCAGTATTCCTTTTCACACTGGGTCTTCCTCCCCATGCCGGGAGGCTGTGGCACCCAAATGAAAATCCCTGGTGAAATAGGCTGAATTGTTGAAGCTTTGTGTAGATGATGATGGTAATGTCATTGCCCCCCTGCTCGAAATGCCCTTTCCTGTGTCCTTGTCCTCACCAAGGGGATTGTCACTAGTGCCTGGCAGGCTGCCTGCCTGTACTTAGTTCTGTTTTCCAACTCCCTTGGTACTTTCAGCTCTAGAGTGTCCCTGAAGAGGAATGTTGCATTTGGATGCGCTGCTCTTTGTGGAGTGCGTTTGGGCTGAGCACTGTTGCTGCAAGTTGGAAGGCAGAGACTGCTACTAACTCTCTGCTGGTTCCTGTTGCAGGCGGCCAGTAACAAGGATCCTAGGGGCCAGGAGCTGCCTCGCACTGCCTGGCAGGCTCCCAGCAGGAGAGGGAACAAGAGTGTAAGAAGAAGCCAAATGCAGAAGCCTGTGCTCTCCAGTGCAGGTGAGTGGGCAAGGAAAGAGTTGGGCAGCAGCAGAGAGGGAGGTGGTTGGAAATGCAGGGGAGAGGGGAGAGGCAGGATTCGAGGTGTGCAGGGCTGTGGCAGGGGAACGGTACTGATTTTCTCTCTGTGTGTTTCCTGTCTGTGAACAGGTCCTCCAAGGAGCACTGCTTCAGAAACCTCTGTTAAAGATGATGGCATTAGAATATTTGTGGCTCTCTTTGACTACGATCCTGTTTCTATGTCTCCTAACCCTGATGCAGCAGAAGAGGAGCTCCCATTTAAGGAGGGACAGATCCTGAAAGTAAGGGTACACCTTAGTGAACACTTTCTACTCTTTATGGTTCCATCTGATGTCCCAAGGACACCATAAACCTTCAAGGCAGAGACTCCTTCATCTTGGGAGTTTCCTTAGCTTCCCTTTCTCCTCTGTTCATCTCAGGCCCTGTGGTTTCAGCAGTCTCTGGCCTGTCTTTTTCCTTGCAGATATGTGGAGACAAGGATGCTGATGGCTTTTACAGGGGTGAATGTGCAGGAAGGGAGGGCTACATTCCATGCAACATGGTATCAGAGGTCCAGGTGGAGAATAATGAGATCAAGAAGCAGCTCCTAAAGCAAGGGTTCCTGCCTGCTGACACATCGATGGAGAGCATAGGTACTGTGTCTCCTTTATGTGTGCACTGTCAGCGTGTCCCTTTGCTGAAGTGTGGAAAGCTCAGTCGTGCTGTCAAGCTGCGTGGTCAGTGCACCAGAACTATCTCTAGGGCTGATCCCCAGCCTCGTTTAGTGGCTGCTGCAGTAGCAAGCAGGGAAGTCTGGATGGTGAGGGAGGCAGATGTTCTGAGGTCTCAGTTCATGCCTGAGCCGGAGTCTGCATCTGCAGGAGCTGCTCCTGTGCTTGAGGTGTCATGTCTGCACAGCTCAGCACAGCACAGAGTGTGAATGAGGCTGATCCTTGCTAGCGAAGGGGGAAAAAAACAGTTTGAGGAGCAGATGAAAAGAAAAAAAACCCAAACAAAACCCAATAAAAAGCAGTCCAACTTGTTTCCATTTCCCTGTAGTGAGACCCAGTATCTTGCCCGAGAGGCTATGGGGCTGACAGTGCCCAACTCCTAAATGTGGGTCTCTGGCAGGTTGATGCTGAGGAGGACAGGGATCAAAGGTGTCTTCTGCTTTCACTTTGTGGCTATGTAATTTTTTGGTAGGTTTGTGTCCTTTGGCCTCTTTCAGGTCTAGGGAGAGAAGAGGTTTGAATAAGGCACTTTTTCACACTGGGGCACTCACACTTTTTCTCCTGTGTGAATACACAAGACTCCCCTGCCCTCAGAAGAATAGAAGAACTTAATAGCCCTGAGACTCCAGGAAACGTGGTTGGTTTGAAGGTTTTCAGAAGGGTGATGGTAGTGAAGAAGACATATACCTTATGTGTATGTGCAAAGAGGAAACCTGATTTCCTTCAGTAGCCAGGCTTTTTGTGCCTGTTGTTTTCCTGCTGCCACCAACCCATATTCCTGCCTTGTAACTAAGAAGATGCCTTGGAGGGGTTGGTGTGGGAGCTCTTTCTGCAGGCTCATCTGGGGACTCGTCCTGTATTGACCCTGCTTAATGCAAAAACTGGAGCTAGAGACTTCCCCAGGTTCCTTCCCACTGAGGCAGTTGATGGGGTGCACCTCACCTGGCATTTTTCAAGTGTTAATGGAACAAGACTTTATTTTATCCTTGTGATGCTGCTTCTGAAACATAAAGTGTAGCAGTTTGTCTGATGTGCACTGTGATACAGCTAAGGGGCATAAATACAGTGTGGATTTCTGTGTGTATCTGGGCTATGGATCATGCCTCATCTGAGTCCACACATGAGAAATGGAGATTTGGGCTGTGCCCATAGAAATCACTGTGTCTGCTTCCCAGGGGAGGCATGTCATGCTGCTCTGTTGCCTGTTCACTCTTCAATATGCTTTTCACTTTCCCTTCACTGTGTTTCTCTTGTCTATTTATTTGCTTTTTTGGATTTTTATGAAGGAAATGGCACATTTTCTCCACCTCCACGCCGCCAAAGCATCCCTCCTCCAAAACCCAGACGCTCCAAGAAAGGTCTGTGTCACCCACTGCTTCCTCTTTGCTTTTTGCAATAGGGTTACAGACTGCATTGAATTTTTGCTACTTGCTTACAGGACCCCCAGATGTTTGTCTCTGTACAACTGCTAGGAAGTGGAAAGAGAACCCAACCTATGCTGCTGTTAAGTTTTTAACAACAGTGATGTCTCATAGTTTTGGAGCTTGCCCTCTGCTTCTTGTTACGTCCCTGGGTCATGGTTACTGGTGTGGACTTTGAGTTGCATGAGTGGTTTGCTTCTGTTGTTTGCTGCTTTGGTCTTTGTTCTTTCTACTGTTGTTTGTCAGTTCTGTCATGTGGTCACTGCTGAAAGATGAACTCTGACTGATGAGACCTTTTCTTCCCCCAGAAGGGCTGGATAAACAGGAGAAGTACAAGTCTCATGCAGGTGAGAATTGCTCTTTCATACTATGAGTAGATAGTGCGTGATCAGAATACAGACACATTTTGCAGTTGAGAGCCAATGCAAGACCCTGCAGTGCTGCTTCAGAGCACTGTAAGAAAATGATGGTTCTCACAAATGAAGAGGTTCAGTGGCCTTTGACTAAACAGGGAGTGTTTGAGGTGAAGGGCACTTGTTGTGCTTTGGAGAAGCAGAGAAATCTCTTGCACATCCAATGCTGTGGTCCTTAAAACCTAAGGTCCTTAGGTGCACGGTCATCCCTTGATGCCCAAGAGGCCAAGCCTGCAAACCTCTTGGTAGCCCATCCAGTGTTGACCTGAAGCAGGGACATAAGGGATGGACAGTGTGTGTTTTCTGTAACACCAGGCTTTGCTTTTTTAGACGCAGAGGAGGTCTCTTAAGTCCTGGCTGAGCAAGTGGGTGGCTTTGAAAGTGCAGCATGTTCTCTGGATGATGAGGCCTCTGCTTCCCTTCATGCTAGGCTCTGCTGCTGTGACTGATGCTCTCCAGGGCTTTTGCTGTTCCCCTGGCACTTGGGGGGTGAATTTTGTAGCTCAGTAGCAGGTCATTGTGTGCAGGGAGGAGAAATGTCCATTCGAGACCCTATAAGGAGACTGCTGTCCTGTGTGTGTACATATATATAAACGTATTTGTGTGAGTGTGTACAGTCAGAAAATACAGAATAATACATTCCTGTATATATAGCAGGACACCAGGATGCTGGAATGTGGAGATGTTCCCACTTTTGTACTTATACAGGAGATCAGAAGACTATTGTACTAAATGCCTCTATGGCCTCTAAGATCTCTCACCCATTCAGTTGCCCCCTGGTATTCTTTTTACTCAGTCCACTGCAGGAATGTTGAAGGAGTTGCTGTGATTTGGGATTTTGTCCTAGAACTTCCAGCTGAGGATATTGCATTTTATTTATGTCCTGCAGGGCAGAAGCATAAAGACTGTGAGGATGAACTGCTTACTCCTCGCCGTATGGTGGCTGTCTTTGACTATAACCCTAAGGAGAGCTCTCCAAATGCAGATGTAGAGGTAAGCACCAGCTGCTCACTCCTTTCATAGGTTTCTTTTTCCTCTTTTTTCCTTCTGTCCCAGGACATTTGTCTCTGTTTTGACCAAAGTGCTCATTGTAGCTTGGCAATCTTACTGATAAAAAGGGCTGGCTAAAGTCATAACATTTAGAGTTTGCTGATATGGTCTCATGCATTTTCTGATACCCATATTCAGTTATCTGCAAAGAACATGATGTAATATACCCATAGTGGTTTTTCAGGATATGTCTCAGTGAAACTCCATGAGTGTCTCATGGCCTTGTAGCATCCCCTAATGATTAGATGGGACTAAGCAGATCTGTGGCAGGAGGAAGCAGCCCCTGCTATTAGCAGCTGATCGAGGGCACACTCTGGCAAAAGGGAAAACCTGCTTAACAGTTTGAATGGACTTCTGACACTTCAGCTGAGTGTGTCTTGGAGCATGTCTTTTGTGTTGAATACCTGTGTAGGTCTTTGTTCAAGCAAGAAGACTTAGCTACAGTTTAATGGATCAATATTCTAAGTTTTTGCTTTTCAAGCAGTCCCTGCACATAATTCAGACAGTGTTTTTGTGGATAAGTCTGAGGTAGAAAGATAGCAGTGCTGAATCCTTTCTGCAAAATAACCTTTCTAAGTTAGAACATGCTCTGTTCTCTGTTCTCCATAGCAGTGTTAGTCTACTCTGAGCAAACATAAACACGGGGTTTGGATTCAGATTGTTTCTATGCATCAGAGAGGAGTGTATGGCCAAGAGGTGACTCATGAGCATCTCCTGAGCAAGACAGGCTGCAGCTGAGGACAGAGTGCTTTAAGGATGGAGGATTATCTTAGAATAATGCAGTGAGAGCATGCATTAGCCAAAGGATGCTTTTGAGCTCATGTCAACAGGAAGATGGCTGTATGGCTGTATTTTTTGCAGTAATTTGGTCTTCTTAGAACCTGTCATATGGGGAGAGCTCACATTATTGAAACAAGCTGCTCCAGTTCTGTTGCACTGTTGGAGGTGCTCCCTGTGCATACTGCCAGGAAATCTGGTCACCTGTTCTGCTAGAAGCCTGCAGTTGCTGTTATGAACTTGCACTAGGGCAGAGTAGGATCAGCTGTGCCCTTCTGTGTGTCTGTGAGTGAAGTTCCCTCAAAGTGTCTTTCTGCTACAACAAAGTAATTCACAGCCAGCAGAAGGAACCTGCAGCCTCCAGAGATAAACTGAGCGCTAGGGACATCATAAGGTAAATGTATTAGAGGTAGATCCCTTCCAGCTGACACTCTTGTGAAGTGCATATAAAGCCAGTGTAACTAGGCAGTTTCTTCTGTTGGTAGAGACTGCTTCCACCTTTGTCTTTGGTCTTGTGCTCCAGGGAGTGCCTGCTGGGGTGGCTGACAGGAGGATGTGATGGAGGGTGACATGTTCTGTCTCTAGGTCAGATCTTCCCATTTGTATGCATTCCTGCTAGTGACTGCTCTCTGAGCATTGCATACAGAACAGGCTCATGCAAAGGAGCAGGATTTAGTACTTACCTTTAAAGAAATGCCAGGTGTTTCTGGTGCTTGTTCAGCTTGTCTCAACATACCTTTCCAGAACAGGTTGTAGGCACTATTTTGAAGCCTTATTAAAACTGGTTTAAGAAACAGGCTTTGCTCTTGTCTGAATTTATGAAATGCTTCCTTAGCACTGAGGTCCACAGTTAACCACCTCAGTTGCCCTTCTTCATCCTGGTCCTGCAAGTCTTAATACAGGGGCCTCCCTCCTGCAGGGTTAAGCTTGTGCAAGAAGCTCAGGGTGACCTGGTGTTTCAGGCCAGACGTTCCAGGTAGTGCTTCTCATGTGACCATTTTTCTCTTGCTCTTTGCAGGCTGAACTGACTTTCAGTGCTGGGGACATTATCACTGTGTTTGGGTCCATGGATGATGATGGATTCTATTATGTGAGTAGAGGGGTTGGGAAGGGCCAGTGGCTACATCTGAAGTCGTTGGAGTCCATCTAGTGGCAGGAGAGCAGAAATCAGGGAATAAAATACTCTGCAAAAAAAACCAAGCTCATATCTGCTTATTGCAGGGCAGGGTGTTTCTGGCAGTCCATGTTCCTGTAACCAAATATCCAGATGGATTTGAGTTTATTCCTTGGCATAGCTTGACTGCATGTTTCCCAAAGCCTAGGGTGCATTGTTCTGTACATGTATCAGCTGCATCAGCATTTGCTGTAAGCTGATTTGTCACCAAGCACTCAGATACGTGCTCTCATCCAGGGCAGGAGGCTACAGTGGTAACGTGAAAATACAGATGTACAATGACCCCCATCTGAGCATATCTTCACAAGCACTGGTACTTCTTTCATGTACTATGCGTACCTGGGGTTGTGCCTGCCAACAAGCTGTGTGCTGGACATGATCCTTGGCACTTGGATCCCTGCATAGGAAGCAGTGTGTCTTCACACATCAATGTTGAGATTCACCTCCAGGTAGAGTCTGGAGGGGATCACTGTGAATGCTTTGTTTGCCTTCTTTCATAGTGTTGGCCAAACACCATTGCTGGGGTTGGTTTTGTCTCACTTAGGCACCTGCTGAACTGGAGACAATTCTCCAGGCATATAGCCAAGTTTGTTTTGCAGCTGTGCACCTCAGTGAGCAGGACATTGTACCAGTAGGACCTCATTCCTTATAAAATAAATACCAGACTAAATCAAAGGCCTTTGGAAAGCCTGTGGCACTGTCATATTCCAGTTGCTTCCAGGATAGCAGTGGAAGTGATCTGAATCTGTAGACATGACCATGTTGCTGGAATACATTTGTCATGTCATCTTTTCTTCCTTTACTCCCTTCTGCGTTTCTGTGCTCTGAATTGTTTCACTGAGCAACTAAGCAAAAATGTGAGTCGTGGAATTTGCTGAGGATCCTTCCAGCATGTGTGTGTTCCCAGGCTTCTCTCAGACCACAGCCTGCCCTTCCCTGCATGGGACTGCTCCTCAGTTTCATATTTCCCCATCAGCCAGGAAAGCTGGTGTGAGAACTGAATGTTGATCTTGCAGGGAGAGCTGAACCAACAGAGAGGACTTGTCCCATCTAACTTCTTGGAAGCTGAACCTTCGGATGGAGGCATGGCTGAGGAGCTGCACTCAAAAGATAAAGAAGTTTTTCCACTTAGTACTGAGAGCCAGGTAAGACTGTGTGACTCTGTATCATACAGACATCCAACTGTGATGTGGCTGGAGATGTGCATTGCACAGCATGCAGCTTCTGATGGAATCATTTTAACTAGTGCATGCAGCTTAGTTCATCCCATGGAAAATGCTCAGAGGTTTAGGAGTGCTAGGAGCTCTTCCTGCAACAACATGGGGCCCCAGTCTCATTGTGGTCAGGTGAGCAAAGAGCATCCCAAAGCCCACCAGCAAATACTTTAGATCCACAGAAGGGTCTGTGGTGAAATCCTGCTGCAAGCAAAGCAGTTCAGGCAGCTTCCCAAATATGTGACATTTCTCAGATAGGCTCATACCCAAGCCAAGGAGTTGTGGAGTTCCCAGCACCCAAACACCAATGCTCTTCTACCCATTCTGAGTTAGATTTGTCTTAATCCAGTCCAAGGTGCTTCCAGATAAATTTAAAGCACACTGGGGAGTTTCCCAAACAGATCTGTGAAATGGATTCTCAGGCTTTGAAAGCATCCCACAGATGCAGAGAATGCAATGGTTGAGCTAACCCCTTGTATTATGCTGCTGATGCTCTCGAAACAAATGCTTAAGTGGGAGATTAGGGTCATCCGCCAGATTCAGTCAGTCCTCACTTGGTGTACCACCTCCCCAGTTACTCCTGGACCTCATATTCTGTGTCATTCTAGAGAGTGGAAGGCAGGGAGGGACTCAGCTTGGTCCCAGCTCATATGTACTTCATCTTCAGTTTTTCTTAGAAGGTTTTTGACACCATCAAGTAGTGTCAGACCTACCAAAGTGTGTAAGAGCAGGTCCAGTTCAGCTTTGAACCAGTCCTTCAGCAAGCATGTGGGCCTGTGTCCTCCTTTGCTGAACTTTCCACTTGTGCCTCCCTAGCTTTCCTGCTTTCTGCAGCATTCCTTGTCCTATTTTTCATGCTCTGCTCTTCCTTTTCTCTGTGCCCACCTCCCATTTCTATCTTCAAATGCTGCCCGATCTCCCTTAGCCTTCACCTGCAGCCCTGTCTTTTGCTTCCAGGCATTTCAAGCTTTGTGAGTGCAGGGTCTGCAATACAGCCTTGATGCCTTCTTGCAAAGAGCAGGCCTGACTCAGAAATAAGGTTTGTGGGTAGCTTGCTGGATCATCTTCCAAACTCAGAAGTTGTCTGGGTCCCTTGTGCTTACCTGTTTAGGATACTCAGTCCCTTTCTTCCTAGCACCTAAGTCCATGGTGGGGACTCAGAGGTTAACAAGCTGTTACCACCAGGGTTTAAGAGCCCCAAGGTTATGCAAGTCTTCCTTTCCCAGGGGGAAAACAAGCATTCCGAGTGGGTTTCCTTCTCTAATTTCCCACTCAAAATTATTCACTCTTCCCAAATTACTCATCTATTGCCAAAGGACACCTCAACCAGTAAAATTAAAAAGGGTTTAATTCATATTGTAGCCTGTTACAGATCTAACCCTTCTCTCCGGCGTCAGCCAGCAGGATGAAGGACCTGTTTCAGATGCCAGCCCCAGCCTTGGTCCTCCCAGAAACCATGGTAACCTTCATTCAGGTAACCTTCAGGGCTCAGATAGCTGATCTGCCACTTGCTTAGCTAGTGGCCTTTTATTAAGGGCAAGTAGGAACCAGGAATTTGGCTGATAATCAGGGTAACATATGCAACAAATCTGCCGTTATTTCTAGGATTCTTACTTGCATCCCTCTCTTATCTCTTCTGTTTTACTGGAGAAGAGACTGTGACCCCAGTTGACCTGCCATGTCACAGGCTTTGTCACAGGCCTTCCAAAGTGTCAAGGTCCTGTCTGTTCTGGTGCTGAGCCGGCAGCTTGAGCTGCTCCTGCTCGCTGCCGTCAGCTTGCTGCTGCTCCACTTTTCTCTCTGCTTTCTACTGGTGCTCGGTTTAGCAGTGGGTGACTGTTCCTTTGGATGCAGCACTTTGGCTCAAATATCCCTGCATGCTGTTCGCCTGTTGTTCAGGACACCTCTTTCTTTAACAGAAATGCCTTTCAAATGTGATATACTCAACTCACATAAAATAGATGTTTTGGGTTTGCCTGCCTTTCAGATCTTTCCATTTGTCTTGACTTCTCTCTGCCAGAGATCCAACAGAGCTTCCCCTTGCATTGGCTCTAACTCTGGGTCTGTAAAGCAGGAAGATGTTGCCCTAGGTCAGGTAATTTTGGTACTTGGCTGACCCATGAGCCACTATTCTTCAGTGTTTGAAGTGTGGGGACTTGGAAAATTCAGTTGGTGATGATTAAATCAATTTTAATTCAGTGGAAATCCACACTATCTAAGCATGACTTTTGGTTGGCTGCTTCTGTGTAGTGACAGACTGCCTCCCGTCCTGCTGCTTCCCTGCTTCACCAGGAGGCCTCTCCTAGGTGATTCTGGCTTACCCCTCTTTAACTATGTGCTGTCCTGCTTGTTCTGCGCAATCCAGATCCATCTGAACAGCTTCCAGATAGGAATGGCTTGCTTGTCCCCTTTTAAAAGCAGTACATTTACCTTGCTCATAATCAAACTTGTGTTACTTAACTACATTTATGAATCTGCTTAGTGATTACTGAGGAGAGATGGAACCTGACCTCACTGAGGCTTTGACTCTGGCACAGCAATCACAGCATCCCTACCCCTAGGCAGAACACCTCCTGGCTAAGGCAGAAGGAAAACCTCCTCCTGCAAAACACACATATTCTGAGGGCCACCCCTGAGCTGGACTGAACTCTCTCACACGGCCATGCCTGGGGCTTTTCAAACCCCAATGACATCCTCACTCCATAGAGTTAAGGAACTTGCTTGGGAAACTGTGTTGTTGGTGCATCCAACACAAACAGAAGCACCCTTGCTGCTGTGGTTTGGGGTGGAGGGAGTGGGGGGTATGCAAAAGGGCAAAGGATGCATGGCAGCCTCTGGAGAAACCTTGTTTGAATCTTCTGAAAGACAGCATGGCAAAGCAGACTCCATCAGTGTCCCAGGCCCAGCTTGAGACCCAGCATATCCAGCTTGAGACCCAGCATGTGTATGCGCCGTGGTATCACAGCAAAGCTTTGGACATGTGTTAAAGCTAGTCCCACTCTTAACAGAAGCTTCTCCAGCATGATCAGGAGTGATTTTTCAATTGCTTGTAACTTCTTGGATTTGAGGTTTCAGCGTGCCTGTTCTTCACACTTCCCTTCTTGCTGCTACTCTGCCGAAGGCCTGAGAATAAGGGCAATTGACTTTCCAAATTGCACTGGGGAAGGTAGATAATTTTGGGTAATTTCTGAGTAAATCTTGCTGGCAACTGAAAAAGTGAAGTAGTTTAACTTTCAAACTGACAGCATTTGGGGATTAGATTCTTAAGCAATAAGAAAAATACAGCACAAAGAGGAGTATCCAAGAAGTTATGGTCACCAGCTAGGACTCTAAAACATTCGTGCTCACCAACTGAGAGCAGTTGCGTTAATGCTGCAGCTGTTGAAGGAGTATTTTTGCATCAGTAATACACAGTTGCTGTCAAAGACTGATTGTAAAGCACCTACAGAAAGTGTTTGATTCTAATTGATTTCATGTATTTATTTCTGCCTGTATTATGCACCCGTGATGGTTCTTTTCTTCAGAGAATGAGGAAGAGAAGAGTCCAGTGATAGATATGAATGATACATAGACAGAGGGAGAGCAACCATGTAAGTGTATGTGAGAAGATCTCTTCAGTCTCCCACCCAGCCTAGCATATTGAACTGTCATGCACCTGTAGTTTACTCCTTTTCTTGCTTGTAGTTTGACAGGCTGGGCTGGGGCTCCACTAGCAAGTCCACCTTCAAAACCTCTACTGGCAGACCTGCCAGATTGGTCCTATAGTAAAGACAAGCCATGATCCGTTCAGCACATGAAGTGCAGTTGTTTGGAACAATTATCTGGTGGTTTTGGGGACATGATGGGACTGTGCTGGCTATCCAGGTTTAGAAATTACATGCTTTGTGATTCATCCTGGGCCTTCTACCACTGTTCCAGCACATCAACAGCCAAAGCTTTGTTTAGCCTTTGCAAGATTCTGCTTAGGCTGAGCACACCCCATATTTCACATGTGTAGGGTATTTTCTTCCTGATTGTATTCCTTCCTTAGTATAGTCCTGAAAACGCCCTGCACACCATCAGCTTAAGGAAGTAGTAACATTGAGTCCCTAAAACCTTATGTGGATAATTGTTCTGTGTGACAACAAAGCAGCAGTTTTGGGGCTGTGGGGTGAGACCCCTGGTTTTTGGGGGGCAGTGGGAGCAAATCTGTGGTTTCCTTAGTCTCAAACATTGTTTTCCTGAAATTGTGCAGCACAGCAATACCTGGACAGCATGGAAAAGTGCCCCCTGGAAATGAACATGACTCCTCTGGTTATCCACACTAACAGCTTTTACTCTGTCTTGATAGAGCAATTTTTCCTTCATGTTTCTCTTAAAGAAGAAACCCAAATGTTAGTAACATTTGTCTCTTAACAGATGAATCTGTGAAATAGTGCTGTTGCTTTTCTGCCACATAGAGACCTCTGAGAATATCTGCACATGCTTGTGTGTGAGACCTCTGTGTGTGGAAATCTGCCTGGGCATTGTATGCCACAGCTGGGAATCAACAGCACTTCCAGCCACAAAGCCAGGAGACTGACAGTCATTTCACTCCAGCTGTTTGATATTTGCTAGTGACATTGGTATTGCAGCATCCTTATTCCAGTGACTAATGGTGACATTTGTGAGCTGATCTGGGTACTGATCTCTCATTTTGTGCACAGTCTTTTGCACATCACTCTGTACAAGGAGAAATTGTGTAAGGTTTTGGGTTGCTTCAGATCACCAATAAAACTGTCCCATTTTTGCCAGATAAAATGGTTTCCAGTGCTTAAGGGCACCTGCCTGCAGAGTGGGCTTTACATCACTGCCACATCCTCTGGGGCTCCTAAGCCAGAGCCCAAGGCTTGAGCTTCATAGAGGAGATCATTTGCTGTGTGTTGGTGAGACCCCTTCTGAAGTGAGCCCAATACTTTTGTGCATTTTATCCAAGGATTTTTTGTGCACAATGGTTGCTGTAGCTGAGCCCAGGGATTATTACTTATATAAACACAGCTAACCCATTAGGCTACCAAGTTATCCCTCATCTGGCTTACTTTTTGCCTCCATAAACCTTACATTGCTGGCTGAAAATGGTTCCTCTAGATTAATCCAGATTTATTGCTAGACTTCTCAAACCGGACTAGCACCTGGGCAGTAAGCAGCAAGCATTGCAACTTGCCTGTGTGTGCAGACAGGAGCTACCAATGATCACAGCTGTTGCCTCAGCATTAGTTGGAGCAGTTGACCTTGCAGGCAGAAGACAGCTTGCACAAGCGCAAGGCTGTGCCATCAAGCTGTTGGGAACATGTCCTTGGCAGTGCTGCATATCTGGAGAGTCACAGGTGCCTCTGAAAGTGTGTGGAACAAGATTTCTAGATAAAGTGTGGGTTCGGGAAGAATCAGCCGCTGTGTTGTTTCCTGTAGATAAGAGAGGTAGAGAGGAGTTCCATCTCTGTCCCTGTAGCCAGAGACACTGTCAGGTAAGAGTCTGATGGCACTGTTACTTGGGACAGTTTAAACCGATTGCGGCAAGACTGTAGTTGTCTCTAGAAGCCTTGTGCTCCTGGCTGCTCACAACTGACTCCATAGGTGTTGCATGTACTGAGTCTGACCCCCAAGAAAAGGTTTCTGCTCATCTTGTATCAGAAGCGCTTTCTTCCTGGAGCAGAGTGAAGCACCTGGAATACAGCAGCATGACTGCAGCCTGCAAGGGGAGGAGAGGTCACAGCCTCTTCTTGTGCTCTTTGTCACACAGGAGGTAGGGTGATGGAGCAGTGCTGCTTTTGCTTTTGCCCCAGGAAACTAAATAAACCAGCCCACAGCATATAATTGTGCTGTGGCTCCGGCAGTCACATTCTGTCTGTGCATCACTCCAGTCAGTGCACTGCAAGCAGCTGCTGGGATTCTCCCTCACTGCCTGTGCAGGGATAATGTTTGTGCTCTCAGGAATGCTTCCACCCCAGGTAGAGCATCCTGCTACACTGTCACTAACATATTCCCTGTTGGTGCTCTCCCCGACTTGGCACGACCCAAGCAGATGAATGATGAGGGCAGGATGTTTCATGAGGAAGGCTTTTCCTTGGAACAGCTCCAGCCACTTTCGTGTTGTGTTGTGGATAGGATCTGCAGCTGGGAGCTTGGAAGATTCTGGTTTTGAAAGCTGTGTGGAAGAGAAGGCAGTGGCACAAGTGGTCTCCAAGGCCTCAGAAACCCAAAGCCTCTTTCCTGCTGAACTTTGCAGCTTCTTGGGAAAGTTTGTCGTACGAGATCAGATATGATCCCTGTTCAGACACCTAAACTCCGCGAGAGAAGGCTGAGTCCAGTTAACATTCCCAAATGCTTAGGTGACTTAGGAACACGTTATGTGCTGCATGCCCCTTGATCCAAGACTTCTCTATGTCCTGCTTCATCATGAACAACTTCTCTGTTATTGGTGCCACTGCAGAGCATCAGACTTTGCTGTCTGCCTCTCCTGTGATTAGACCTGATGGATGCCCTGCAGGATGCTGAATTTTATTTCATGGCCACTGCTGCAGAAGCCTCCCAGCTTAGCAAATCTCCTTGAACTTCTGAAGGTCTTTCACTGCCCTTACTAGTTTGTTTTTAATGCCCTGCCTTATGCCTCAGAGTGTGCTGGGACCCCACTAGGACCCCTGCCCCAGGGAGCTGTATATGGATGCATCAGGATCCATTAGTCCATACTCTTGGGAGGTGCTTCTTTTACAGCATCTTCAGCTGTGAAGCAGCATCTTTCACCATGTCCTCAGTGGGGCTTTTCTGCTGTCCTGTTCTTGGCCCAAAGTTAACGCATTTCAGAATGTCTGGGCTCAGGCAGTGTTTGGGTTGTGGGTACAAGAAAGTTTAAATCCACTGGAAACTTCCTAACTGGATCTGCAGTTAGAGCTGAGCTGTGCAGGGTGAGGGGCAGCTGGTGGGGGAAGGCAGGGTTCTGTGGCTGAGGTGTCTGTTGCTGTCATGTCCTTCATCAGATCTAACTTGTGCTTTTTTTCTCTTGTTTTCTCTTTTTCCCCACTCAGTTAAATCCAGATGGGTCTCTTGAGCAGAGCGATTCCTCACCAACTCTTCTTTCTCTACCACCCTCCTGCCCTGGCATGGGTGAGCAGTGTCCAGAGCAGGCTTCGCTGGCTGTTCTCAAATACAGTCATGTAACTGGTCAGAGTAAAAAGAAGAGAGGCTTCTTCCTCCGAGGAAAGGAGCTCTTCAAAAAACTTGGGTCCAGTAAGAAAAATTAATAAGGGATTTGTTGTTCTGTAAAGATTGCCTGTGCAGTCCCCAAAGAAACTGCCAATTCAGGAGAAGCCCTCTGCAATAAGCTGACTAGAGTCATAGGGGAAAAGTGTATATTGAAGAGAGAGAACTCTCCAGTGGCTCTGTGAGCTGTGGTCTCTGCTGAGAGTGTGGACATGGGTGCCCACCCAGTGTGGACAATGGCTCTGAACACAGCATCATGGCACTGGGGTGTGTGAGGCCTCAGCTCTAGGACACAGCTACTTCCACAGTAGTGTGTCCTGCCCCTGGCAGCCCTCAGTGCACCACTTCCCTGTAAATAGTTTCATTTAAAATGTATATTCTGGCTGTAAGTTTGCTGAATGGCTTTTCCTAGCAAAGCCCTGGCCCCTGAGGAAGAGATCCCTTGTCCTCCACATCCTGGTATTTCTCTGGTCCAAAGGAGGTTGTGTTAACTCCTCCACTTCCTGCAAAGAAAATGTGCACTTCTCTGTTCCCTTGAATCCCCTTTGCTGTCTCTGGGCTGAGGAGTGAGTTCTTTGTTCTGTCAACCTGTAAATATGCAGCTGTGCCTGGGAGCATCCCACACTGCCTCAATCCTGTTTGGCACCAGGATTCCTGTGCAGGGAGGAGCGATACCCTGAAGGGGTCCATACTTCTGCCTCTGGGGTGGGCTGCTGGGAGCTGCTCCTGTGGTTCACTTTGAGCACACACACTGGCTGGGCACTCTGCCTTATTTAGTTCTTTATTATTTCTCTTATTTATTTATTTATTTATTTGGTTGGTGTCTGCCTCTTTCACAGTTTTCTTTGGCTGTTTGAACAGGCTGCTCCCAAGTTGGAGCATTTGGAAAGCAGAGCTGGGGACGGAGAGTTTGCAGCTATTTTCATATGAGATGATGTGTTCCTTGAGTTCAGACACATCCCTTTCTAAGCCACGGAAAGTTTTGTATTACATGGTTTCTATCCTTTTCAGTGTTTCTTTCTTTGCATGTTTTGGTGGGGTACTTGTGTTAAGGACAGTTCCCTGAGGTATGTGAATGATGCCAGCACAGTGTCTGGAGTGTTGGTGATATGGTATGTTTTTATTTAATATCAAATTTTATGATAATAAAGTCTATTTTCACAAAAATATGTTTTCCTTAAAAAACCAAAAGATTCAATTATGCTTATTCAGTGTGAGGGTCACAAAGGGGAAAATCATACGGGTCACTTACATCTTGATGATGCTCCACAGCACTTCACTTTCCTGTGCTTGTGGGGAGTGAAAGGTCTCTGCCAGCCTGTATTTGTGCTGGGAGTTGCAGGAAGGGGAGAGTTGTGCAGGTATTTTGCTTCTCAGTGACACCAATGCAGCATACCCCCCCCCCCAGTGTGACCTGGCTGAGGTTCTTCAAAGCCTGGGGGTGCTGAGTGTGGACAGAGTGGCCCAGCACCCCCATCCCTGCTGTCTGCTTGCCCCAGCTTTGCAAAGCTCTGCTGCCAGGGCTGGGCAACATTTTTCTTTACCTTAAAAAATGCCATTTTGTTTCATATCCATTTTGAGCACATGTGCCAACTTGGTTTTGTGAACAGGCAACAATCAAGAAAACGATTACACACCATCCATATCACACAAGTTATTAAACAAGTACACTAAAGCTAGTAAAATATGTGTATCTCTATATACACTAAACAAGCACAGTAAATTGGATCAGGTATATATATATATATATATAGCACAGAGGAAGCTTAGCAATGAACTCCACAGTCGCACCTTTCAAGCCTGTGAGGTCCCTTCTGATCCCATCCTTTCACTACAGCATGTCAACCACACCATACAGCTTGGTGTCATTGGCAAACCTGCTGAGGGTGATGGATCTCACTGCCATGTCACCAACAAAGTAGTTCAACACTGCTGGTCCCAATGCTGACTCCTGATGAGCACTGTTTGTCACCAGTCTCCACTTGGATATTGAGTAGCTGAAGCTCTCTCTGCAGATGGAAGGTAGGGGCTTGGTCACCGGGGCTTTGTGGGTTTAGGAGTAGGGAATGAAACAGGATTATGATGGGCCATGACTCAAATCCCTCCCATGCCACTGCAATGAGGAAAAGCTGAATTATTTTTCTATGCTGTCTTTCCATCTTAAAGATTTGGGAGTTCATCAATTAATGAAAGTGCTTTGTGCACTTCCCTGGTTGTTTCTGCACTGTAGTGGTCAATGACCAATGGGTCAAAGCTTGTAAGGTTTTGCTAGGTAATATTTTGCTTGAGTAGGGAATGAGCAAACACAGAGGACGTGACTCACAACAGCTCAACCCCAAGGTAAACAGTTTTTGTTCCAGATTTCAGCTAGTCAAAGTCACAGGCAGGTTGCTCTGAATCTTGCAGGATGCCATGAGAAAGGCACGAATAGAGAATGAGAACAGAGCAATGTGAAGGGACATCTCTGCGTGTGTCCTCCATGAGGTGGCAGTCCCAGCCTCCCGGCAAGGCTGGTTTGCTGAGAGCAGTTCCGAAGGTCTCCTGGCACACAGAGCTGAACTCGTGGGGATCCCCAGCATCACAGCAAAGCACTGCCGGCCAAGACACACACCATGGGGTGCTCCAGCATCGCTCCAGCACAGCGTGAGCAGGAAGAGGGTGGCCGTGCTTGCTCCAGCCTCTCCATCCCGGAGCAGTGGTGCTCCAGCATTGCTCCAGCCTCTCCATCCAGGAGCAGTGGTGCTCCAGCATTGCTCCAGCCTCTCCATCCAGGAGCAGTGATGCTCCAGCATTGCTCCAGCCTCTCCATCCAGGAGCAGTGGTGCTCCAGCATTGCTCCAGTCTCTCCATCCCGGAGCAGTGGTGCTCCAGCATTGCTCCAGCCTCTCCATCCCGGAGCAGTGATGCTCCAGCATTGCTCCAGCCTCTCCATCCAGGAGCAGTGATGCTCCAGCATTGCTCCAGTCTCTCCATCCCGGAGCAGTGGTGCTCCAGCCTCTCCATCCAGGAGCAGTGGTGCTCCAGCATTGCTCCAGCCTCTCCATCCAGGAGCAGTGATGCTCCAGCATTGCTCCAGTCTCTCCATCCCGGAGCAGTGATGCTCCAGCATTGCTCCAGCCTCTCCATCCCGGAGCAGTGGTGCTCCAGCATTGCTCCAGCCTCTCCATCCCAGAGCAGTGGTGCTCCAGCATTGCTCCAGCCTCTCCATCCCGGAGCAGTGATGCTCCAGCATTGCTCCAGCCTCTCCATCCCGGAGCAGTGGTGCTCCAGCATTGCTCCAGAGACTTGCCCAGACTGTCTCATCCACCTGCCTGGGAGGCAGCAGTGGCTTCCGAAACCATGCTGAGACCCACACTGCAGGTGGAAGCGGTGACCAAGGGCATCGGGACATGGTGTGCTAGCAGCTGTAGCCATGAAGGCTTTGCTGATTGAACTTGGCCACTTATCCCTGTGCTTGGGGAAATCATCAGGGTGGAAATGCAAAGCCAGCATCCTTTGGTGCTGCCCAGCTACCTGATGGGTTCTCCAGGCAGCTCAGAGCAGGGGTGATAAACACTGCTGGCTGCTTCACAGGGGACAAAAACTGTAGCACACCACTAGGATGACTGTAGCTGTGGGCAATGTATAGTGGAGATAAAAAGGGAGGGGAGAGGAAGGAAAAAGGATTGCTAATGCTAAGAAATAATTCCACCGCTGCACAGGCCTAAATGTTATTGTCAATAATATTTGACCACAATTTTATTGGGTTTAATGCTTTCCAACCCAGAAAAGCAATCTGCTGCTCCAGAGAGGGCTTTCCGATCCAAACCCATACGGGGGCAGGATCTGTCTCTCTCCCTGTCCCACTGTGTACAGGAAGAATCTGGGCACACAGGCTGAGAGAGAGCACCCTCTGCATGTCCCATGGTGTCCAATGGAGGGGCATGATTGTAATGAGAGACATGGGAAGCTGTGAGAGACTGTTATGAAAGTGCCAGTATAGGAGCATCCACCATCCCTTCCCTGTCACCAAGACCCCAGCAGGCAGGTCATCTGCTGGGAACACTATAGGCAGAGGAAGGAGCTCAGACAACTGCCTGCCTAAGGGAGGCTTTAGCCTTCAGGTATCTGTATAAGAAGCAGGGAGAGAACTACCTGCTCCTTACATTTGCAATCACAGTGTCTTCATCCAGGAAGGGGATCTGGGCTCTGGGATAAGAGCAGTTCCATCACACCTGAAATAGTCTTTCGAGGAAAATTATGATGGGATGGAGCACAGCTGTTATCTGCCTAACATGCAGCTCCCTGCCAACATGCTGGGCTGCTTATGGCACTGCTGGTGAAAGCCTGAGGGCACAACAGATCTCATCAGCTGTGGAGGTGATTTCTATTCCCTTATCACTGTACGTATCTGGGCGAAGCTCCTCTGGACAACACCCCCATGGTCTTTGGTGGTGGGACTGGTAGGAAGGCTCTCCTTGGTGTCATCCTCCAGTGCTCTCCTTATAAGCTCTCGGTGTTCATGTTTCCTTCAGCTCCTCACACCTCTCTGTCTGCCCCATCCTTTGTTCCACATCAGGATGAACAAAGTTCTGTGCAGGTCACTTGTTGGTGAGGACCATGCAGGGGCAGATGCCCAGTGAGGAGCAGAACAGGCAGCACATCAGATGCTTACCAGCGAGGGGGCCCTGCTGCCAGGGCTCTGCAGGCAGGGGCTGCTGGAGCTGCTGCTGGTCCATAGCCAGGTGCACAAGCAGCAGTAAGTGAACAGCTCAGGCTGGCTCAGGAGCTCCTCAGGGTTATTTGTGGCTTTTCCGGTCCCTGAGAACGGGGGAATGTTACATGTGCAGTCACCTAAGAGGGCTCAGTGATTTCCAAAGGGAGCTCTGTTGGAAGCCCCGGGTGGATGCATTCTGCTGGAGGAACCTCACAGTGCTGCTTTTGTTTCTTCTTCCGCAGTCTCTTACAGACAGCCTTTGACAGTGAATGAAAAGGACTCTGTGCTGAATGTAAGAGCAAATACCTCTATTGAATAAAGGATTAGCGGAGTAAATATGACATATTTACTTTTCCCTGAGTGCCTCTTTTATACTCTCACCACCTGCTTGCTTGGGTTTCCTGCCCTAGATGTTTGGAAGGTTTGATCTTCCATTGTGATGCTGTTTGTCATTTATTCCTTCAAGTTGTGACTCATTTTGCTTTGACTTTTTCTCACCAGAGCACTTGATTGTTACTGCCCATTATTACTCATCTGAGCTGTGAGGCTCTGATACGAGAATCTGGTGAACACCTGCCTGTATTTAGCTTCTGAAGTTAATGCTCCCAGCCCTTATTTGAAATCTCTCTGTTGCCTCAGCAGGAATGTGGCTTTTCACTGGTGCTCTCCAGCCCTCAGGGCCTAGACCCTGGTTTCCTTCTCCACCTCTGTGTTTCTTACCCATCTTCTTCACAACGCAGACATTGAAACATACGTTTTTCTCTGTGTGTGCTTCCCAGTGTGATATTCACCTCCTTCCCATGGGAAGCAGCCAAGTCTGCTCACATGGGATACTCCTATGTCATTCTATGTGAGCACATAAGATGCTGGAGCTGGTGTGCATGCACACGCTTTCTGTGGGGAGCACAGCTGCCTAGCCAGAGAGCTGAAGAGACTGGAATGGAGAGAAGCTCTACCAGGAGGCATGAGAGGTCCTTGGTACCATGATCCAGGTACCAGCCACCACATCATGTGTCCTGGCTCTGCTGCCATGTCTTGCAGTCTCACATGATGGGTTTTGTTAGTGTGGGGTTTCCCAAAGGTACAGCTTCTTTCATCCAAAGCAATGGAGATACCTGAAATAACAACATAGAGAGGTCCCCCTGAAACTTTGATGTCCCTCTACTGTTAAATCTCCAATAGCTTGATGGGTTTAACTGCACAGTTTTGCTTGGGAAACATGGGGACAGAAAAGTTCTAACCATTGTTTTGTACAGGATAAAAATGATGTTGGAGGTTTGGGTTAAAACTCCTCTGGGTTTTAAGAAGCCCCATGTGCTGGTGGGTGCAACCAGCCATGGATCCCTCTGGCCTTACTGCTTTGGGGCAAAGAGCCCCTCGGGACTGTGCTGCACCCTCCATGAGATCCTAAGGTGAGAGGAATATTTCGGTGCTTCAAGGGGACCTTTTGAGGTCTCTTTATCCAGCCTCCAGTTTGGAGCAGGACCAGCTTCAAAGCCACGTAAGGTTTCACAGCCAACAGAAAAGGCTATGAGGAAGGAAGACATGGGGATTCCAAAATGCTTAGTTATAACTAATTGGAACCTGTCTTCTGAGTTGTTGGGAGATGTATTCCTCACAACTGGGGCTACAATGGGTCTGTGGATCCTGGAATATCCAATATCTTCACCCTGACTTTTCATTTTGCTCCAACATCTGCAGCTCTTGACTGCTTAAATCAGACTTACAAGCCTATGAGTCCCAAAACTCAACTCGGGAACTGCTGTTTGGGGAATCATTAAAGAAGTTGAAGTCTTTTTTGCACCTTGGCTGTATGAGTTTATTTCATTCAGTGCTTTCTACCCTTTCTGGATGAGCTCCTGCTTCAGCCACGCTCCAAAGCAGTTTGCATTAAATACATGGAATGACCTTTACTGCCAGCCAGGTTTGTTAACATCATACCTGCAGTCAATGTGACCTACCTCATTATGAAGCATGCAGTCTGATTGCTTCATCACTGCAGACTCTGAGAACTACATTCTAAGAACATTGCTCAAATTAGTGCAGGGAATTGATTCTCTTGCAGTAGAAGCTTATAATGAAATCTAAGCTGTGTTCAGGTCTCCTGAGCCTCTGGCACATGCTTGCCAACTGGCACTGCTCACAAGTTCTGTGTAACCCCTGCAGGGAGTATTGACCCCTTTCTTTGGAGCTGCTCTGCTGATGACACAGCAGCAAAAGATTGTGGATAAGCTCCAGGATTGGATGTTTGAGCAGGTTGAAGGGATTTGGTTTGATTTACCTGCACTTACCTGCAGCATGGCAGAGATCACAGCCTCCTGGGTAAGTTGGCTGTGGGAGCAGAGCTTCCAAAGAAACAACAGTGGAAATCAGGCATGCTTGTGACTGATGATCTTTGGGTCCCTTCTGATGAAGATCTTTAAGGTTCCTTCCAACCCAAACTGTTGTATGAGTTTATGACTGAACACTGGGACACATCACTAGCCCATGCTTAGCTGAAATGATTCTCTCCCACACCTGTTTGTGGTTTCTGTACAACCATAGCTAAGTGGATAGGAAGTTAAGGAATGAAGTCGAGTCTGACTGGAGCTGGAGACAGCATGTGGAGGCACATGGCCAGAAGGACATGGGGTATTGCACAGGCCAGAGTCAAGTGTTGTCCTGGGTTCAGCTCTAACAGTCATTTTTCTCCTTCTCAGTAGCTGGTGCAGTGCTGTGGTTTCAACTTTAGCCTGAGAACAATGCTGATAACACACTGATGATTTCAGTTGTTACCAAGTAATGCTTACCCCAATCAAAGACTTTTGAGTCTCATGCTCTGCCAGGGAGGAGGGGAAGCCGGGAGGAAGCAGAGACAGGACACCTGACCCAAACCAGCCAAAGGGGTATTCCATACCACAGCACCTCATGCCCACTATATAAACTGGGGGCAGTTATCCAGGAGGCCCAGATTGCTGCTTGGGTTGGGGTAGGTGGTGAACAGTGGTATTCTCTTCCCTTGTTATTTCCCTTATCATTATCATTATTGGTGGCAGCAGCAGTGGTTTGTGTTACACCTTAGTTACTGGACTGCTCTTATCTCAACCCAGTAGATTGCTCTACTATTGCTGCAACAGAAGGCTGTGATTTCTCCATGCTTTATTTAGGAGGCATGTAGTGCAGAACCTGATCTGAACAACAACTCCTGAGTTTATAGCTTGGACTGCTGCTCAGTGGAACTGACATCTATTCCTAGTGTGAATAGGTGTTTAGCTCCCAGCCTTCGGGTCTCAGCCCATCCCCAGGGCTACTGTACTCCTTGATGTTAGACAAGCTGTGCAGGTGATTACGGTAGAGGAAGATTGAAAAGGTTCCTAATTCTTTTAGTGATAAAGCAAGTTCTCATTCTCTCTCTTTGAGCTGTTTGGTAACGGTGCCATCCAGGCACTGAATCCTGTCTAAAACAGACATCCTGCTCACAGCAAAGATGTGTGCTGCAGTTTGGAGTAACTCCAAGGAAGGAGATTACACAACCTCCTTGAGCTCTCGAGGAAAGACTGTTTGCAGTTGGATGTACATCTGTGCTTGTGACAACCTCACCCTGGGAGTCTGTGGTTAGCTGACCTCTAAGCCTTCTTCCAAGTTGCTGTTAAACAGACATCACCTTCACTGCGGAACAAAGAACCACATTTGGCTTTTCCTGCACCTTCCCACTTTTCCCACCCACAAGCTTTGCCAGGGCTGTTTTTGGTGTGCACACATGGCAAACAGTCTGATCCTGAGGTCAGGACAGCTCACCACATCCACAGTGGCTCTGAGCATGCTGGTGAGCTTTGGGAAAGCCCAGCTGTGTGGTCAGTGTGTGTGCACTGGCATGGACAGAGCAAGCCTGGTGCTTCCTGGAAGTCTGCTATGCCCCAACAGACTCAGCCTCTTCTTTAGGACCAGCTGCTGAGCCACCAGGCCTAGCTTTGAATGTTTGAATTTGCATGGGGACATCATAGCAGCTTCCAGTATCTGAAGGGGCCTACAGGGATGCTGGGGAGGAACCCTTCATTAGGGACTGTAGTGATAGGACAAGGGGTAACGGGTTGAAACTGAAACAGCAGATGTAAGATTGGATATCAGGAAGAAATTCTTCCCTGTTAGGGTGCTGAGGCACTGGAATGGGTTGCCCAGGGAGGTTGTGAATGCTCCATCCCTGGCAGTGTTCAAGGCCAGGTTGGATGAAGCCTTGGGTGATATGGTTTAGTGTGAGGTGTCCCTGCCCATGGCAGGGGGTTGGAACTGGATGATCTTAAGGTCCTTTCCAACCCTGACTGTTCTGTGATTCTATGATTCTAATATAAGAGGTACCTGCAGGGAGCATGTGCTGCTCTGTTGTGAAGCTCTGTTTTGCCTCCCTTGCATGGTTCTGCTAGCAACACTGCTGGATCCCACTTCCTAGCACACATGTGCAAGAAAGCTAGAATACACCCCAGATACTCCCCATGTCCTCAGGTGGGTATCAGCACAGGCAGCATCTTGTGTGCTGGTGAGAACAAGGGTCACTGGGTGCACGAGCATGATGACAGCATCCCAGTATGTTCTTTCTGTTTACAGCTTCCCAAGAGTATGACACCTTGGCCAAAAGGGGAACCCTGGGCACAATTCCTCTCATCCCAAAGTGTGTTTCTGGAAGGAGGGACTCTGCTGAGTGTGGCACACATTGATCAGAGCATGGGCAGTTTGGATATGTTGTCTTGCAAACATCTCATTCACTTTGCTGTGATCTGGACGGACCTTGAGGTCTTCCCACTGTGAAAACTTATTACATACAAATCATTGCATTGGATGTATACACAGAGGGATTCACCTCTTTTTATGTTTATGATTTTCAGTCTCTGCAGATGGGAAAAGCCTGATTTGGGGTTTTGATGGGTGCATGTGGGACGTGAACAGGTTGCTACACCACTGCTGGTGTGTGAAAGAGGGCATTTCCCTTCATTTCTGTCTTGTTCCTTGTTTTGCACCAGTCCCTCTGCTGTATCTTCTCTTTTTCTTCCCTATTACATATAGAAAATACTCATGTATTTTCTTCCTCCTCTCTGATCCTCCAATCTCCCAAGAAAAAGCATCATCCAGATCCTGCCAGAAGTGAAGCCCCTCAGCCTGGGCCCCTATGATGTTCCCAAGCTCACTGAGCAGGTTTGTGACTCCATATTATCAGGGGATATCAGGAATGACACACAGGTCCTCCCATTAGTGATCCTATATTCCAGCTCCTGCTGTATGTGTAGCAGCTGATGGGGCGAGCACACTGGCAGCAGAGACAACCATGGATTATAACCCCAATGTATCAGAGACAGGAAAAACATCCCTAGGGGAAGGAAAGCTTTTAAATGGAGGTGGTGAAACCTTTACCATGTTCCTTCCAGAGACTTGTGCCCTTGTTATCATCACTGTGTGCTTACAATCAACATTTCCTATTCAAAACCAACAAGGTGGAGGCACTGATTCCACGTGTGTGACCATCCTGCTGGGGAAGCGGCTGTCTTGGGGTTGGCAGACTGACACATGCCCCAGGAAGCACTGTGGAGAAGGCACTGTCTGTGCCTCTTTCTGTGCTGACTTGGGAGGTGGCTCTGTCACAAGAGGGGAAACCCAAGACTTTGGAATTAAAGATCTGTCGTGGTTTAAACCCAAACTGCACAGCTCGTTCACTCACTCCCCCCTTGCTCCCACAACTCCCGGAGAGCTGGGGAGGAGAATCCAAAGAGTGTAGCTCCCACAGGTCGAGATAAGAACAGTTTAATAACTAAGGTATAACACAAACCACTGCTGCTACTACCAATAATAATAATGATAATGATAAAGCCAATAACAAGTGAAGAGAATACAACACCTCACCAGCCACTGACCCATAACTCACCCCACCCTGCCTGACCAAGCACCGACCGATACCTCCTCCATCCCCCCAGAGCTCCAGCCCTTACAGGTAACTCCCAGTTACATCCTGGGCATGACGTGCTGTGGTATGGAATACCTCTTTGGCCAGCCTGGGTCAGGTGTCCTGTCTCTGCTTCCTCCCGGCCTCCCCTCCTCCCTGGCAGAGCATGAGCTCAGAAAGTCCTTGGTCAGGTTAAACATTACTGAGCAGTAACTAAAACCATTGGTGTTATCAGCTCTGTTCCCAGGCCCAAAGTCAAAACCACAGCACTGCACCAGCTACTAAGAAGGAGATAAATGGACTGCTACTGCTGAGCCCAGGACAGTGTCTTACATGCAGGGCTCACTGATTTCTTTGTTTTCCTTAGCCTTCCTTTTAAGCAAACCAAGATTTGTGTCCAGTGGTTCAGCAGATCTTGACAGTGTGAGGGGAGCACAGCTGGAGACTCAGAAACCAGAGGCAAACAGCGAAATGTGTTGCTTCCCATCCTTGCCATGCCTTGACAACCCCATGATAACAACCCCATGATAACAACCCCATGATAACAACCCCCTGATAACAACCAAGCTATTTTTCAACTCAAATACACTCTGAGAGCTGCAGCTCCTGGTTTCCGGATCCTGCCTGGTTTTGCCCTGTCTTCTATGTGTCAGAGGATAATGTCTGTCCTTTCTCTACCCAGGCTCACCATAGCCTTCCCCCATTCCCCACGTGCTAGGGGCCCATGGAGCAGCACAGTCCCAAGCTTCATTGCCCTCTCAGGGCCCTGGCAGCCCAGAGGGTGTCCTGTGGGATCCCAGGCCATGGCTGGGCAGCATGGGGCACTGGCTGAGATGGGCACCACTTGCCAGCATACCCCCATGGTGGTACAGATGCTGATCCTGTAGCCATGGGATTTTACCAAGCAACTGCTTCATGAGTCCTCACCAGAGGACTCACAACCTTCACTCATGACTCTGTGCTAGGCTGCCACCTTCTTTCTCCCAGTCCCTTCCCCCTTTCCCAGTTGTGCCAAAGGGAGATGGAAACTTAATATGATTTTCATGTGTTTGGTATTTATTGACTTAATGGGGTCTTGGGAGGGATAATCCCTGCCAGATGATTAATTTTTAGCTAATGCTTGTGATTTCCATAGCAGACAGCTTATGGTTTGCTTGTTTATGCTGACACATTTAGCTATGAATCATGTTTTGGACACTCACTTGACATATCAGAATTGATGCCAAATGTAGATGAGTGCATACAACCTATTTTATTGCTGCCCAACACACCCAAACACACACATGTTCACTACAGGATTTAAATGAAAGATGTCCCTAGACTTCATGATGAAGCTTCCATTGGCCAGTGTCTTCGAGTGACATCTCACTGCTAATGAGAAACAGCCTAGTTTGTGCTCCTGTGCAAATCTAGAAGGAGATAAGGAAAGTTTTGTTACAGATGATGTGAATTTCTGAGCAGTTATAAAGGATAATTAATTTTAATTTGAAATGCAAGCACAAAAACTTCAAGATTTGGGATGAAAAGTGAAAGATTTGTCTTGTCTGTGCCTTTAGAGAGTCACAAAGCATCCAGCACCCAACCAAGCCTTGCACACCTCTGAATGGTTTTATAGCACCACGGACAATAAAATGTCATCACCCTTCCATGTGAAGACTTACATTGCCAGAAGCTGTTACAAAGAAATGATATAGAAATCACAGTACAGCAAATAGAACAGTAGACATAGTCTTGAGCTCCTCTCTGGGAGATCGTGTGCCAAGGTTCTATTGAGAGCAGGCAGCTGAGCATGGTACAGGCAGCAGTTTCCCAAGGCAGCTCCATGGCACCATCAGCAGTTTCTGATGAGCAGGGTTAGAAATTGTCAGGGAAGCAGAAGAAGCCACTGAGAGGCAGAAAGTCTTCCTTGGACATAATGTTTCTTCCCACATTCTTATTTGACTCCATAGCTAAAACCAGTCACTGGTGAATGGGTAACTGGATACCAGCTGGCCCCTTCCCAGACTTGTCCAAAGTCTGACCTAATGTCAGATCGCCCTTTGGATGAGGGCAGTCTTGGCTCTTGAAAAGGTTAAACTTTTAGTAGCTGCTTCTTAACACCCTGGAATCTCACTGTCTCTGGGGTAAGCAGATGAAGCTCAGCTTCCTCCCAGCCTGGTGATAAAAGAGCCACAGGAAGCAGCTCAGCAAATTTTAGTGACCATAAGACTAAGTTAATAAAAGAAACCAGGAAACTTCTATTATTTAGAGAGAAGGGGAGCATCATCTGGACTTGGTTCCTGAAGAATGGGGTGAAATCACCATAATTTAGTCTTTATATTAAGTGCAAATATCTTTAACAACATCTTTCTCAAACACCGTTAATCTAACTCAGTACAGGAACTGCATGGAGACACTCTGTGTGTTGCAGAAGGACAGAGTAGGTGATCCCTAGGTATTGTGCTCAGCTATAAATGGGTTACCAAAAGGGAAAATCCAATCCAGTCCATTCTGCTTAGGTCATAGATGTCTCCAGCAAGTCTTTGCTCTCCCTACATTATTTCCAACTGGGAGAGCCCATGCCAAAGCCATAGCAGCAGGAGGACACAGCTGGGCTCCACATCTCTCATATGAAGACACTTCTTTACTGCCTTTCAGGATGTAACACAACATAATTTCTGACTATGTGTATTAAACTATGGGGTGTCAGTGTCAAAACAACTCCAGATAGACCTTAAAATGCTTTGAAGGGGAGGGCAGGGCCTTCAAGCAGCAGAGTAAGAATTTGGAGCAGGTTGGCTAATTGGTGTTCAAGGGCAGGTTGGATGAAGCCTTGGGTGCCAAGGCCAACACTGTCAGGCCTTGCTGAGCTCAGAGATGTTCTGCTACCTGAGAAGGAGGTTTAATATGTTATGTATTCTAGTTGTTTACTGATATGTTCAGATATGAATGCAATTATTGGGCAACGAACTGAGGGAGACAGCACTGAAAAACTGTACAAAAGAAGCTACAAAACTGTATGGAAAACCCTGCCAAAGTGTGGCTGCTTCTGCAGGAGCTGGTGCTTGATAATGTTCAGTGTTTGAAGTATAACAGCATGTACAATGCAGAACCAGTGTTAGGCTGTGTTTGGAGACAAATCTACAAGGCTGTCCTGCTGCCCCACATTAACAGAGCACCCATTTGTCTGCAGCCCCCTGGGTAGACATGTCATGAGCACCTTCCAAGCTGAATGGCACTGTAAGTTGTGTGAGGCCAGTTAAATAAGTGGGAGCTAAAGCAGTTTTTGGCTCATGTGTCTGGGCTCATGTATTTTCCCAGCTGACCTCTACATGAGTGTCTGCTGCGGGACCAGAGCAGGACTGCTGGTTGTCTCGTGTTCTTCTCTTCCATTATAGTCCTCCATGTAGCACAAAAGGTCAAATGAAGAGGAACATGGGAACTCAGAGGCTGAAAACTGTCATCCAAACAGGATACAAAAGGCTGTACTGATGTATGACTGAATCAGACAGCCAGAGGAAAAACCTTTGAGACTGTAGGATCCGCATTCTCATTGTAGCCAGTGGATGAAGGGATGCACTTGCTGGTCTCCTCCCCAAGCAGAAGTCAGAGGTAATCTCTGTATGCTATTACCTGAAAAAGCACAAAAGCAGATCAAGTTTTCAGCAGCTATAGCACAAATACCATCAAACAGCAGAGTATGAACGTGGAGTCTGTCCAGTACCAGAGTTTATTAAGATCTTCAGAAGAAAAGAGCTTTACCAACGGCACAAGTTTGGCATACTAGATTAAAATTCGTTAATACAATAAATAATTGATAAATTGGTAAAATAATGATAAAAAAGCTCATGCTGTCTCATACCCATTGTACTAATTCACAGTTTTCAAATAGCTCCACTATATTTGCACAGCATGGCGGAAAAACCCTTCCTAAGCATGAGGACAGGGAGCAGTGAACATCACTACCGGGCTTATGGCGATTAGCATCTTTCAACTCTCTTGGTAAAGCTTTTCTCCATCCCAGTGAGGATTTCATTTCCTCAGCTCTGTAACCAGGTGATTGTGTTCTCATAGGAGGACAGTGTGCAGTGCAAGTCCCAGGTTTTCAGTTACCCATTTGTCACCTATAAAGAAAACAGGTTGGGATTTTTGTGCATTTTATTTCAGCAGCAGGGTTTTGTTTGGGCAGATGATAGCGTTCCTGGCCATACGATCATGGTTAAGCTGCCCATCAGTCACCATTCATGCCAGGTATTTCCTTCCAGCACAGACAAAACGTTCTCTGTTTAAACCATTTAGCCACAACCCTTTGAGAAGAGGCTTTGCTCAATTTAAACTCCATTGCACATGGTCACAAAGCACTTGTAACTGTCTTATATTGCAAAACGTCTCATATCTGCCTTCCTTTCATACCTCAAAGATAAAACCATTTACACCAGTGCTGTGTATATGTTCTTAGGATGCACTTTGCAAGTGGACTTCCCCATTGTAATAAGTTCTATGTTTTGAGTCATCAGTTTGTTTTAATTGCAGTCAAACTTCTCGACTTCTGATGTAGGTTGAGATATTTGAAATATGAAATGTTCAGAAGGTGGTACCAGAGAGACTTAACTGAATTCATTAGGGTGTTTAATTGCTAATATTGGTTGAGATGAAAACTAAATGGTTGCTTTTAGGTAAGAAGGGGAAAAAATAACTGAGAAGTTTTAAACACTGGTGCTTATTCTATTGGAAAGTTCTTCTACATTTTAAAGGCAGGATGATATGTTGTAAGAGGATGATATGTTGTAACTCTTTTGGGAAATGAAAGCAAAGTAATTGTCATGTTTAAGTAAATGGTTATTGTTCAATTATTATTGTTTTTTAATCTGGGGGGTTGCCTTTCACTTTACACAATCATGTCTCACAGTGCCTCACACGAATACAAAGCGGCATCAGACACCTGACCATTATGATCCTGTTTGACTCTTTGGACCACTGAAAACTACTCCCCAAATGCACCTTACCTGCTTTAGAGCAGGGGATGTTCATGCTCTCATTGGTAAGAACACAAACACTTTTAGTTCTGTTCTCAAAGGGCAGAAATTCCAGCCCTGCACCAGTAAAACTGGTTCACAGCCATCAAGCCCAGCTGGTTTGTCTGATTACTGATGCTCTTTGCCACAGAGTCCTCACTGCCATACACTGTGCTGGCATCGATGAGCAAACTGACAGCATTGATCTGCTCACGAGTGAACGTCCTGGGGTTGCACACAGATGCTGATTGGACAAACAGGAGTGTGAGCCTGGCATCCGGGGGTCATTGGGGGGAAACTAGAGCAAACAAGCATAAGCAACACCTTCACTTGCTCCTGTGGGAACAGACACTCCATCCTCATACACTACTGGGAGCCAGTGAGCAAACCCGCGGTTCGAGGACCCAGATGAGAATGCTTTCTGCAGCATCACAAGAAGAAAAGCAAATGCCAGTAAAGAACAAGCTTGTTACTTGTAGAGACTAACATTTTGCAGCACTTTAATACATGTTTGATTACTTTGGCAACAGAGGTGATAGCCAGAAAATAGTGAGAAATAAATAATACCAAGAATATTACTGCAGAGAATTTTGGGCATTAAGAAAAGTTTCCCCATGTCATTATGTTAATTTTCTTTGGCATTTATATCTCTGTCTCCACTGCTGCTCCACAAAGAATCAAGGCCATCACCAGTGATCAGGGTGGCCATGCTTTCACCCAGCTGGGAAGCTTTCAGTGATGAAGATCCTTCACCTGTGAACCTCTCAAACTGCAATCTGCATCTGTGGCCACTTGTTCTACTGCCTCAAGCTACTCAGGAAAGTTGGAATCAGTAAAGTCAGCAACACTTGTTCAGAAGAACACTAATGCTCATTGATCTGTGGCCCTAAGGACACAGAAACACGTATTTGGAGGAAATCAGCTACTGAATATCAGCCGGTGTTTTAAGCTCTTAAATCCACAAAATCTGGTAATAACTGCCTGTATTGAAAGAAGGAGTGGAATACCCAGAATTTAGAGCAGTGTGCTGGGCAATCAGAGCATACCCTAGAACCACCACACCACAGCTGAAGCAATCCCATTGTTAAGGACCCAGTTCCATCATGGCTCTTGTTTGGATTGCTGTCACCGTCCCTGCAGGCAGAGTTTTGCAAGATACTTGAGCACTTTCTCATGGTGTGTGTCTCAAGCTGGGCAAGAAAAGTGTTAAGAGTCCCCTTGCAGCCCACTGGATTAGCAAGGCCAAGGAGAACCCCTATCCTGAGCCTAAAATTCAGCGTGGGGAGGTTTAGACTGGATATTAGGAACAATTTCCTCCCTAGAGGGTGCTCAGGCATTGGAACAGGCTGCCCAAGGCAGTGCTGGATTCACCATCCCTGGAGGTGGTCACAAACCATGTAGATGAGGCCTTAGCAACATGGTTTAGTGGTGGACGTGGCAGTGCTGGGGGTGGTTGGACTTGATCATCTGAAAGGTCTTTTCCAACCTGGTTGATCCTATGAATCTATGGACACTGCTATCCTTGGGGAGCTGAAGGCTGTGGGGTCTGTGGGTGAACATGCAGACAGACTGTAACACTAGTACCATGACTGTAAGCTCCCTGCTCGTGTGATGCAGAGTTGGTCTATCTCTTCACATCTGGCACATCTGTTTCACATCAGGTGCACATCAGATGCAAGTCCCACTCAGACTCGGTGGCTGGAGTTAGCATACCAAGCAGCAAAGCTGTGATAGGACAGCGAGCCTTGACTTGCAAGTATTGAACTGGAAATGTTGCCATCTTCTGGTTAGGAAAAAGAAAGTTAGCATGGAAATAGATGTATGATCCCAGGTTTGAACCAGGGGGGAAGCATTGGCACAGGTTGTCCAAAGAAGTGTTAAATGCTCCATCTCTGGCAGTGTTCAATGCCAGGTTGGACACAGCCTTGGGTGATATGGTCTAGGGTGAGATGTCCCTGTCTCATAAGGTCCTTTCCAACCCTAACTATTCTATGATTCTATGATCTGTTATAGGCACCAATAAAACGAGCATTTCACTACTATTGGCTTGTTGAAAGGTACTTACACAAATGACCTTAAGCCCCATATCCTGGGCCAAAGTACAGACTCAAGACTCCCTTTCTCCACATGCAAATCCTACCTAACCCAGTGGTGGTCCAGTAAACATCATTTTTGGGGCATTTGATGGAACGAATCTGATAGTCCCTGCCAGTTTCTTTGGAAATCACCTCCTTCTGTTTTCTGTCTAGTAGGTCTGTAAGAGAAACCAATGCCAAGTAACACCTGCTCTTCCTTTCATTTTAGATTCTTGGTATTCGAGGTGAACATTCGAGTGTGCTGAATCAGAGCTGTGGATATGTAACAGCTGGATTTGAATTGCTAATTTGGTGCTTAAACCCTTTAGTGGATCAGCTCTCAACTGCTGGGTTAGGGAAAATGGGTTGGCATGCAACAACTTCCCTCTGGAATATAGGGTCCATATCACCACCAGCAATGTTTTACCCTAGACTGGGAACAAGATTATGAGCACACAGGGTGGATAATGGGGTACTGTTTTCAGTGGCCAGAGTCTCCTGGCATTCAGCATGTTTTGTCCCAGGTTTATCATGCTTATTGTTAGGCTGGTTTTATCATCAAAGGTATGAGACAGGCACTGCTAAAGATGGTGAATAAAACAGGTCATTGGTCTGCCTTTGAACACACTTAAAGTCTGTTCTCCTAGGGCTGTTGTGAGGCAGTTCTCTGAGCCAGGGCACAATTTCTGTCTGCTATTCCTGATTTGGCAGATTTTCAGCTCTTAGTTGTTTCTATGATATTCTGGTCTACACCACATTACCTGTAACATTGGATCACAGTTTCCCAGAGAGATGCAGCTTTATTTTGAGGAGTTTCAAAGTGGTTTCCAAGTAATGAGCAGCACGGACTGCAGATCTGGTTCTTCCTACTGGCTCCTTTAAATGCTTCAGGAAATCCATTGGGTCAGAAACCTTTTCCTCTGGTTTTCTCTTTAAGCTGAACATAAAAGAGTCCCGTGAAAAACCTTACCTGAAATCAGACCTCCTCTGTCATGCTCGGGTGGGTATACTTAGATGTGACAGCACTGCTGGGTACCAGGCAGGTTCTGCTCACCCAGGACAAACTGGTTGCTCATCAGCTTTGCACATTGTAATCTACATCCTTGTCACAGTAAGTTTTGTTACATCATGTGAAAAGCTGGATCAGTGGAAAACTGAGCTGTTCAGTGCCTGGATAAAATTCTACATTTAGTATATCACAATATATAGTCTGTGAAAAGACAGATAACATTGGTCCTGTTTCATCTCTTCCCTATCCCATGGGCCTTTCTTGCAGTGTGGAAAACCTTCCCTAGGGTGGGTGGAAAGAGACTTCTCCCCAGAGGCTTGGGACCAGCCTTTGGTACAATGCACAAAGGGATACCTGGGTTTGACTTCCACTGGGATGTATTTGTGACAGGTACTGATCTGCACAACTATGGCCCTTCCAGAGAGGGGCAGAACTTCAGCAGTCAGAAGAGGACTCAGCATGTGTCCACTGTGCCCATACCACTGTGAACTACTGAGAGGCATCTGTGGCAGTGTAGGTGAGGAGGAAATAGCTGCGGGTGATGAAATGTGGCCCTAGGACTGAGATGGGACATGAGAATCCAGCCAAACTGGGCAAAAGGACCTCTCCAGCTGTTACAGGGAGAGCCCTAGAAAACAGGTGTCTCCATAATAAATCATGGAATATTTGGGGGGTCTTAAAGCTCATCCAGTTCCAATGCCCTGCCATGCACAAGGACACCTTCCACTAGAGCAGGTTGTTCCAAGTCATGTAAGGGGCACTTATGATCTTAAAGTCCTTTTCAAACCTAACCATTCTATGATTCTATGGGGCAGCCACAGCTCCTCTGGGCACCCTGTGCCAGCGCCTCAGCACCCTCACAGGGAACAGCTTCTGCCCAAGAGCTCAGCTCAGTCTCCCCTCGGGCAGGTTCAAGCCATTCCCCTTGGTCTGTCCCTACATCCCTTGTCCCAAGCCCCTCTCCAGGTTTCCTGCAGCCCCTTCAGGCACTGGAGCTGCTCTCAGGTCTCCCCTTCTCTTGTCCAGGCTGCCCCAGCCCAGCTCTCAGCCTGGCTCCAGAGCAGGGATGCTCCAGCCCTCGCAGCAGCTCCATGGCCTCCTCTGGACTGGCTCCGACAGCTCCACATCCCTCTTGAGCTGGGGATCCTCACCATAATACACTGGATAACACAAGGCATCAGAATATATTTTCTCTTATTTCCTTATAATGTTGGGTCCCTCATGCAAAAAGAAATCCCCATTTCTGGGTATGTAAATACACTGTGTCTACAGCTGCTTGGCTTCACTAATGCTGCTCAGAGAGATGAGTCTGACAGCACCTCAGAGTCCTCTTCTTACAGAAAATTAAATAAAATCAAATAGCAGAAGTTGATGATACTTTTTAATGCACACGAGGAGCTACAGGCACCATCCCACCGCTGGCTGCTCAGGTGCAGTGACTCCATGTGCACGCAGTTCCCACTGGACACCTTTATTGGTGCTTCTTTTACTCATCTGTTTCATTCCATTCTGAAGTCCTGAAAGCCACAGGACAAGAAGTGACCAGAGGTGTAGTTCATTATCATTCATGGCTTTGTGAGGCTTTTAGGAAGTCATTTTCCACTCTTCATTTTGATGCTATTCTTTCCTGTGTGTAGGGAAATGCATAGAAGACAAATATATGACCTCTGACCCAGTTTCACTGCCATAAAATGATGATCATGTGCTTGGAAGACCTGTTTGTTAAATAAGCAATTTCCTTAGACAAGTTTCTTAGGTATTGACTTCATTGGTAGTGTGCCAGTCTATGGGATATTTCAGATTTATATTGGAGTTGTATCTAACTAGGAACTCAGACAGAGTTTTGACTCACACCCTTTCAAGCACAATAGCATCCAATGGAGAAACAGAAACTTATTATTTAATGAGCAATCCATTGCCCTGACTAAGCAGAGTGTGATGATGGATCCTAAGAGAGTAATTCTTGGGTTTAAGCCTAGAGAGAAACGCAACATAAATCTGAATGCACAGGGCTTCACTGAGACTTCAAAAGTGATTGTCGGGTTTGTTCCGGATATTTCTTTCAGGATCCAGGAATAAACCACAGCACCTCTCTGACCAGGTCTGTAAGTGGGACTCTGGCTAGTGAGGGCTGTAGTTGTGGATGCTGGCAGGACACAGGAACATCACTGCGCTGTGGGACATTTGGTAAACGGGGCTGAGGCAAGTACAGCACAGGCTTCAGCGATGGAGACTATTGGGAAGGTGTATTGGAAGAGGGTAATGGTATCCTGCCTTTGGATGGTGCTCCTCACCATCATGATCACTTGTCTGGGTTTCAGTTTTATCCCAAAAAAAAGAAGAAAAAAACCCTGAATATTTGTGAAGGTCACGTTTTCAGAAACTGAAAATACAATGCCAGTATTCCTCCCTTCAGGAGACATTCCAACCCCAAAGCAGAAGCTGAGCCTAGTATCAGATGGGCTGGCAAGTGCCTGACCTTGTCCATCCAGCTTTCTGCCTACAAAATGTACCTAAGCTGAAGTCCAGGTAACTGAAGCGTGGGTTTGCTATTTCTTTTGTACTTGTGACACATATCATTGCAATTGCTTTAGTGTCCCATTGACACCCTGGTAATCCCCATTTGCCCTTGGTACAGGTGCAGCATCGACCCTTGAGGGTTTGCACTGCCACTTACAGGTGGCCCAATGCTGCTTCCAAGAGTGGAGTCAGCTGCCATACAGACTGCATTAACATTACATGTATCCTACCAACTCCTTGTGTCTGGGCGTAAGTGTGGCACACAGGGCTTGCACGTGCACACAGGCAGGCTGTCTTATGTCACCTCTAGCTAGGGTTTATGGTATCCTTGTGCAATCTTCTGAGCTTCCAGACAAACCAGGTATCCTGCCCACCAAGGGTGATGTTCATTCAGCAAAGTGTACATGATAGCTGCCAACCAAGCAGCAGATTCCTCCATCACATCTCCTCTTTGTCTTGTGTGTTTAGAAGCTGCATTATTTCTTCTCCTTCAGGCTCTTGGTATTACTAACATTACTTCTTGGTATTACTGTGCAGGCTGCAGATCTTTTCCTGTAAACTCTAGTGTACCTGTAACAACACATAGATTATTATGCTCCTTATCTCCCATCCTAATGGCAAAAAGCAGCATTCCCTGTTTGACACAGCTTTGATTTTCCTGCAAGCTTTCTCAGCACTCATTTCCATGACACAGATATATTTATGCTAGTAAAATACAGGTGTGAACCACAATATCTCAAGGTTAACAGTGATTAAGGACTTATTTTAGGTACAACTTCAAATACACAAAGCTCCTTCCTGGCATATTTTTCCTATATTTAAAACTGTGGGTTATTTACATAGTTCTGAGAGGCAACAGCCGGTTGCCAGGGACACAGTGGCATGAAAGAACCACTGCAGGTTTACAGAACAGTGTGTCTCCTGCTCCAACAGATGAAGGGCAGAGCTTGTAAGGGGATGGAGTGAGCAGGATAAAACAGAAGAGAGTAAGAAATAATAGTTTAGAAGTACAGACATTGTAGGGGGAGTAGAAGAGCAAAAGTTCCCAACAGTTCAGGGTGATATTTAATAAAACCAGTTCTTCCAACTTTAAAAACATAAAAGCTTTAGTACTAAAACAGTAACTTTATCTCTTTATGAAGAAGGCCGTCCTGTTCTGTGCTCAAGGCCAAATACAGCCTTTGGACAGAAGAGAAGTTCAAAAGATGATGCACAGGGGAAAGCTGATGATGTGAATACCCTGCACAGCTCCTAGTCCAGGTTTCTGGAATAGCACTTACAGACTCAAAGGTACATCCAGGGTCTGGAAACACACTCGTTACTGGTCTCTGCAGAATACATAAGGGGCCAATGTCAGAGCAGCAATGGGGGGTGACAGCACATGAACAATCTGGGCTGATTATTTCCTCTTTCCTTCATCATTCTATAGTGCTGTAGCTCTTGCACCTGCTGTATCTCTCCCACCCACTGAATCTCTTCCACACAGGGCACTTTCTTTCTGCCCATGGTTCAACCAGTCCACCCCTATCAGCCAGCACCTCTGGAGGAGGGGAACTGGTTCACCAGGAGGGTCTAGCTCCCCAGCCTGGGACTCATGAAGTTTGCTGAGAACAAGCCCTCTATCCCGCAGCTGGAGCTGGTACCCATCTTGTAGCAGCTTCACATGTGCTTGAGGGCTCTATGACCATGGTTAGCTCACTCCTAACTTCTCTCAGTGGGACAGTGTTGGTATGGGAGTGATAGCAACAGCAACGGATGCTCAGGAGATGGCAACACAGGGCTTTCTAGCTTCAATGGGGTGCTCACACTAGGAGTTTCTCCAGTTGCATGATGTCAAGGAGTGAGATTATTACCTGTCTTTGAAGTCCTTTAAAGGCTCACCACTCATCGACACCCAAGGCTATGAAGCCCTCTTAGTGCAGCCCTCCTTCAGCCATGGAGAGTACCTCATAGCCCACCATGGAGAAAGAGGGGAGCCCAACAGACTGGGCAGTGCCATCAATGAGTACAGACTGCTTTGTGCCTTTGCCCAGAGAAGACACCCATGGGTGACCATCCATGGAACTCCTGCTGCTTGCAGCACTCTTGGCAGTCCCTGTGGTCACTGGGGCTATGCCAGCTCAACATGACCCAGCAGGGCAGGGCATTCAAACACCTCTGTCCCAAGCAGTAGGTATAGATCCCAGGGCAGGAAAGCTGTCAAGGTCTTTGGCTTTTTAGCACAGTGGTAGTGCTAAAAAGGCTAAAAGCTCAGCTTGAAAGGCTAAAACATGACTCCTATCCTGAGCAGCATCTAGCATACCTCTTCCCTATAGACAACTCTCGTTATTCCCCTTCCCACAGAGCAAACACCACCTCCTCTCCATGAATCTAAACATCTCCAATATATTCAGCTCTTTCTCATGAACCAAGCATCTTTCTGCCCATCTTTTAATAAAACCCTTATTCCATCTATTCCACTTTTCTTTCAGACTGTGACCCCATGCTCAGACTGGAGAGTGGGAGAAATAGGGTTGGTAGGTCTAGAAGGAGGGCCTGACACCCTCTGCAGCCCCTCCTGAGCAGCGGGTCCATTGGGTCCTGCCTTTTCCAAAGCCTCCCTGCACCCAGCTCCAGTGGTGGTCAACTGCAACAGGCAGCCTGTGGGCACTGCCAAGCCACTGGCTCCAGGAGGGAAGCAGCAGTGTGGAGGTTCCACTCAGACTGCACTATGCTGCAGGAATCCTGCTGCAAGGAAGGGCCCTTTCCATGCTTCATATGAAGTACACCATGGCTTTGGGCTTGTGGTTCAGGCTTTAACCCAAACAAGCCATTTTCTGGAACAGAGCTTCACTTCTGCCTGGCTTGTCAGGGACAGCAGCACGGCGCCCACAGGCTCCATCACCACCTTGGCCGCATCCTTATACATCTCATGATGCAGATGGTCTGACCTGCCAGGGATGAGACCTGGAGGTCATCACCTCTCTTCAGAAGCTGCAGGGCTGCAACAGAACACCAATATCTCATGTGTCCAGGGTTGGAGCTGGTTTGAGCACCTGCTTTCCAACACATCAATGCATCTGAGCAGTGGAAACGCATCCCTGGGTACCATCCATGCCTGTGGAACTGTGCCAAGGCTACATCAGTGTCAGGACTCTGGTTCATCCTGGCCAGTGGAGCAGGGAAACCAAACCCCCCAGCAAGGCAAAGGCCATGGAGGGAGGTGATGCAGACAGACACTCCTCGTGGCTGGGAGCTGAGCACAGAAGAGCAGTTCCTATATGGGAAGGTTTCCATCCAAACTGCTCCCTGCAGATATGTCCCTGTGGGAGGGGTGTGAGGTGCCAGTGACACAGGGAAGCACTTGCACAGCTTTCGGGCATAACTGTAGGAACACAGGGAGAGGTCTTTGGATATTTCAGGATGGGTTCTCAGATCCAGCTCCCACACCAAACCAAGGACAGGCTTCTAGGACCACCTCCAAATAGGATATCTGTACTCCAAAGAGAGGCCAAAGTCACTCCCAGACCTCACTCAGCAAAGATTCCCTCTTGACAGTCGGTTTTTCTTCCTTTCTCCAAATCCCCTCTTCCAGTATCTGAAATGCAGCAACATTGTGGTGAAAACCACACAAGTCTGCAGGGTGGACAGGACAGGCACAGGACAAAACACCACCTGCTCTGCGTGTCAGACTGCCTCCGTTAGCCAAGGCTGGACCTACTTTTACAGAGGCAAATACTGGGGGGAGAGGGGAGTGGAGGAGGCTGAGATGTTCCCAGTCTGGGAAAGGAGGCTGGGGATGGTCATCTTGGGATGAGTTTCCTGTTGGATACAAGGAAACAAGATGAGGCACAGAGGTCCCACCATGTCCATCCCCCATGACACCACCACTGATGCTGTGACTGATGCTCGGTTCCCATTCCTAGCACTGCTGGGATGCTCTGTGCAGGGCCAGTGGTGGCAGTAACAGTGGTACCCATGCTGGGTGTGCATGGGGGCCAGGATGACAGAACCCATGTCCAGAGTGGGATCGGGTCTTGTTCCATCCCCTGAGGCATAGTGAGAACCCTGTGCTGGTGAGGAGCCCTCCAGTACAAGCTGCTGTGATGGCCGAGTGGTGAAGGCGTTGGACTTGAAATCCAATGGGGTTTCCCTGCGCAGGTTCAAATCCTGCTCACAGCGGAGCTTTTACAGGCAGCCCCTGCTCTCTTGCTCCCAGGGGGTACAGGCACAGGTCTGTCACCTCTCATCAAGGGTCCTGCAATCCCACCCTGTCCCTCAGCTTGCAGGCAACAATCACTGCTCAGGAGAGGTGACAACAGTCACAGCAGTGCTCAGGGCAGCAGCCCTGCACCTCTGCTTACCTCAAGAACAAACCCTACAATAGCATGTCCACCCTGATCTCTACAGCTGTGTTACCCTGTAATCCATCACAGGCTTGTGGCTGCCCTCCAGTGCTATTTTTCTGCTGGAGGTGCAGCCTGATGCCAGTGGGGGGACAGGAGGCTGCTGCCACCCCCAAATTCATCCAATGGGTCAGGACCCAACTCCATGAGTACACATGGATGCTCCTGAAGCCTGTGCTGAACCCTAGGAAACACTCAAGGGCAGTGCAGCCACCCAAGGAAAGGTTGGGAGCTGCAGTTGCTGCAGAACTCCCTTTCTCAGCTGGGAATTGAACCAAGGCTGCAGGAATGAGAGTGCCAAGTCCTGAGCAGCAGGGATGAGGTGGTGATTGTGGCTATGCCAGATCTCTGATCACATCCAGAGGCAGGTTTGGGGAAGGCAATGATAGCCAATGGTTCAAGAAAAGATTTAGCAGTCCCATGAGGGTTTACCAGGGAGGTTCAGACCTGCTGATGATAGAGCATGGACCCCATTGCCAGGCTTGCGTGACAGACATCCCACTGGCCACAGGTGACCCAGCTTCATGGACACAACAACCCTGACTCTCAGTGCACGGCCAGGTGAAACAAACCAGGTGAAACAAAAGTGTCAGTGCAAGCTGGTTGTTGTCAGCAGAGTCTTCTCTGTTCTGGGGAGTCTGAGCCCTCATGCTGACAGAGGGAGCGTGTCTGGAGTCCCCATTCCTGATGGTTTTACAGCAATGTTTGCATCATGTGTTTCTAGGGGAAAACAGCTGGATGGGGGGGAAAACAGCTGGATGGGGCCATCGTCTGGGACTTCACCTGGAGCTGCCTTTGCAATGGGTGATCCTGGCTCACAAAGGGAGCTTCATTTACTCCACAGAAGGATATGGGCTCTCATCAGGCAGTGCCTGGGGAACTGTGCTGATGGGGGTCATGGGCAGTAGCATTGCCTGGACATCCTGCAGCAGTGCTGCTGGTGATCCCCCATCCCTGTCCTGCAGGTCACACACAGCCTGCTTCCTTAGCCCCATACATTTCACTTCAGAAAATAAGACTTGAGAATACACTTCACTTAAGGAAAAAAAAAAGACAAAATGAAGTCAGAATGGGGCAAAACCAAAACCAGACTTCTCCATCACCTGCACTCATTGCCTGGCTCAGCTGGGATAGGGTTCATTCTCTTCCTAATAACTGGTGCAGTGCTGTGTTTTGGCTTTTAGGGCCCATTCCTACAGGCAGAGCTTCACCCTTTTGCTGTCTCTCATGCTCTGCCAGTGAGGTGGGGGACAAGGAGCCAAGAGAGAGCAGGAACGGGACATCTGACCCGAACTAACCGAAGGCATATTCCGTGCCCACAGCACGTCATGTCCAGGATAGAAACCAGGGGGAGTTATCCAGAAGGGACCGATTGCTGCTCCAGGACAGGCTGGTCACCGGTCAGCTGGTGGTGAGCAGTTGTATTGTGCAGCACTGCTGTTTCTTGTTGGGTTCTTTTCTTTGCCTCCTTTAGTTTCATATGTATGTCCTTGTTAGTTTCCTTTTTGTTAGTAGTAGTATTATATTAGTTATTAATATTTTAAATATTATTAGTATATATAACTTTATTATATAATAATTATAGAATCACATAATAATTATAACAGTATATAATAATTATATGATCATATAACTATTTATTATATATTTATTATTGTATATTCTATATATTATTATATTTATAGTATTATTTTATATATTATTCTTAATTGTATTATTAGTAATTATTATCTATATTATAATATTTTTAAACCATTCTTATCTCAACCCACGGGTTTTACCTTTTCCTGGTTCTCCTCCCATCCCTCCCAGGGGGCAAGAGGGGCTGAGAAAGTCATATTTAGCTGCTGGCTGTGTTCAACCACAGCAGCTCACCTCCTAGAAAAGAGATTTCCTGCTGAGCAGGAACATGGAGAGGGTTTGAAATGGGCTCCCCATTCCCCAGGTGGCTGCTGCCAGCATGGGCAGCACACAGGGCACAGACCCCAGGTGCCAGGATAACTGTCCCCTGCCCCTGCAGTACCAGCACAGAGGGTGACCCCGGGGGTAGCACTGCAGGGTCCCTGAAGGATGGATGAGCTGTGGCTGCGATGCAGATGCAGGGAAGGGCTCCAGAACGTTTCCCACAGGAGACGGCAGAGGGCTCGGTGCTCCTTGGATGCTCTGGTTTGTTGGGAAGGGGGAAGTAAATGGACGGTGGAGAAACTTCACTGGGGCTTGCCTCGAACCATGCAGCTCTCTATAATGGCCAGGGCAGCTCCTCTCTCCAGCTGAGGCCAAATCTCAGCATGGTCCCTATGAACCCTGCAGCTCGTCTACGACACGGCCTGGGGATGCAGTGGGACACTTGGCATCCAGGTCCCCTGTCCCCATGGTGCCCCAGTCTCTGCTCAGGTTCCTCTGCAATGCCTGGTGGATCTCTGTCGCTGGCTTTGCCACCACCTCTTCCCTGAGGACCTACACTGCAGGGAGCAGGGAGGAGCATCACCCTCCCCTAAAGCTGACCCAGAGCAAGGATGGAGACATGAGGAATGATCTGCCGTCTTTCCAGCACTCTGGCATCTCTGCTGTGTGGTCAGAGCTGCAGAATACAGCTCCAAAGACCTGCAGAGTGAGGAGCAAGGCTGGGCCATGCAATGACCACATGGGATTATCATCAAATTACACAATGATTAAGGTTGGAGGAGACCTTAAAGATCATCTGTTTCCAGCTCCCCAGCCAGGCTGAGGCACAGCCACCCTGTGCTTTCAGAAGATATGCAGATGTCATGGTTTCGGTTGCCTTTACAAGCCGTAACAGGGTGTGAGCTCTGGCAGCCTTGCGGTTGACGGAGCCTCAGTGTCTGTCTGTGGTTTCTTAGATCTCTATCTGGCCCTGTCAGATAGTTTGTCACACAACAGTTCCTTCCTGCAGACAGCAGGTCCGGGCACACCAGAACAGGTTCACTTGCGTGTCACACAGCAGGACAGTAACTGCAGAGGAAAGGGACATGAGTGACGGCCACACACCAAGGGCAGCAGGGATGTGATGCAGCCCAGGAGCTGCCTGTTGGACCCCAGCAGTGCATGGGGCCAAGGGGTGAGGCAGGCGGGCACTCATTCAACCCCAGGGTCAGGCTTGGGACAGCAGGGACAGGTCAAGGCTCAATACAAAATGCAGTTGTTACTGTAGTGAGGAGATGAGTGTGAGACACATCACTTTGCTTTGCATCCCTACCTGGATCTGGGGCATGAGAAATATATACACAAATGAGCCAGAACAATAGCTAATCGCAATACTGGAAATCATGCAATATAGCAGTACCAGCAAACGGTCTCTTGGCAAATTCCAGCTGAGCTTTTTGTTGTCTGCAGAGCCTGAGCTGGCATGCTGCTGTGCTGCTCCAAAATGCCACCGCTGCATGTCTGTGACAGACACAGAATCATACAATAGTTTGGGTTGGAAAGGACCTTAAGATCATCCAGTTCCAACCCCCCTGCCATGGGCAGGGACACCTCACACTAAACCATATCACCCAAGGTCTGTCCAACCCAGCCTTGAACACTGCCAGGGATGGAGCATTCACAACCTCCCTGGGCAACCCATTCCAGTGCCTCAGCACCCTAATAGTAATGAATTTCTTCCTTATATCCAATCTAAACCTCTGCTGTTTAAGTCACAGATTGGTTTGGGTTGGAGGGGACCTTAAAGCTCCTCCAGCTCCAACCCCTGCCACAGGCAGGGACCCCTTCCACTGGAGCAGCTGCTCCAAGCCCCTGTGTCCAACCTGGCCTTGAGCACTGCCAGGGATGGGGCAGCCACAGCTTCTCTGGGCACCCTGTGCCAGCGCCTCAGCACCCTCACAGGGAACAGCTTCTGCCTCAGAGCTCAGCTCAGTCTCCCCTCGGGCAGGTTCAAGCCATTCCCCTTGGCCTGTCCCTACATCCCTTGTCCCCAGCCCCTCTCCAGGTTTCCTGCAGCCCCTTCAGGCACTGGAGCTGCTCTCAGGTCTCCCCTTCTCTTGTCCAGGCTGCCCCAGCCCAGCTCTGTCCCCTGGCTCCAGAGCAGAGCTGCTCCAGCCCTCGCAGCAGCTCCATGGCCTCCTCTGGCCTCCCTCCAACAGCTCCAGGTCCCTCTGGTGCTGCTGCCCCAGGGCTGGATCAGGGCTGCAGGGGCTCACCCCAGGTCCGTTACATACTTTTGAAGCAAGAGTCTTCAGAGTCCCCAGGACACCCCCAACCCCATGAAGATGGCTGCTAGGAGGATGAGATGGGAAAGCCATGGACTCTTGCCTACCCCAGCACAGTCCCTGGCACAGCCCATGGGGACCCTCCTGCAGCACTGCAGACCGTGCAGTGAAGGGGATTCAGTGGGGAGGAAGCCCCAATACACCCAGACACTGCCCTGTGGTCCCTGCTTCATTGCTGGGGCTACAGGAAGATGAACTCATGGAGTCTTGTGAACAGCAGCTCATGAGAAACCACAAGCTGTGAGCTGGCAAATTTGGTGCCTGTTGCAGAGGAGAGGGAGATGGTAAAAGGGGAAATGCTCTCTGGGGCATCCCAGGGACCACATCACCCCATGGCAGGGGCAGTGCATGGGGATCCCGTGACTGGGTGTGCAGAGGGCGATGGGGGTACCTGTTTGCACAAGACCTGGCTCCTCTCCCTTCCACACTCAGGGGGATGTCCTGATTTCTGCATCCACCTTGAGGAAAATCCCCACAAGCACTTGCATTTGCCCCAGGTCCCTGGGAGGAGATGATGTTTGTAGAGTCAGGGCACTGAGCCAGGCTTTGCAGGCAAGCACTCCTGGCTGATGCTGAGGTTTGGAGGTCCTGAGCTGCATACTGGAACCATAGCATTCAGGATGCTTTGGTTATGGTGACAAGGCTGCCAACCCAGATCTACAGCCAGTCTCCAGGGTGACAGCCACCCTTGCTCCCTCACAGGCACCATTGCTCCGAGCATGCCTGCTGCCCATGCTGCCTGCCCTGACCCCCTGCATCCAGCTCATACATGCTGCAGCCCCACCACAGGAGCTGGACCCACCACCCAGCTGGACCTGCACTGTCCCCAGGCCATTTCAAGGGTCTGAGAACCTTTGTCCTCAAGGCCTGGGTCCTTCAAACGGAGGCTGAGTTGAGGTCCTCCTGGTCCTCCAAGGAGGATGCTGAGATGAGTTTGGTACGTTCTGCTGTGGTGTTGATGAATCTAGCATGAACCTGCTGCTCAAATGTGGTTTCATATCCTGTCATGGTCAGGGCAGCCTTCATGTGAGTGTCAGTTAGCTCAGGCTTAGCTCACCTCACACAGAGGCTATTTTCGTATATCCTGGACTTGCTGCTTCCTTTTTTCTGCATTTTTGAGGCAAAGGTGCCATGACATCAGCTCTTTTATGCTTTGGAAATTCCAAGTGCTTGTCTTGAAATCTGGCGGATGGAGCTGGCCACTGTCCCTATATAAAAAGCAGGGACTGAGCCAGCATCTCACATCAGATACAGGGGGAATCTGTTCTGGTCCTGCATCTGCCCTTGCAGCTCATCTGTGTCCATAATGAGCATCTCTGCAGTGTGCCTCTCCATCATCCTCGTTGTTGCTCTCTTTTCTCAGGCCTCTCCTATTCCAAGTGAGTACATGCAGCATCTCCCTCTGCTCTCTTGGGTGGGTTTTTGCTATGGCTGGCAGTAATTCTGAAGCAGAAGTGGAAAGAGTTAGCTGCAAAAGCTGGAAACCTGTGAGAACAGCTTCTCCTGCGCTCTTGGGACTGGTCCTGCTTTCCAACACCCCTTTATCCTAGGGATGAATTTTACTGCTAAGTGCTGAAGCTTTCAGGTTTCATCTCCCCTGATTTTGTTGTTGGGTTTTATGAGTGGTCCCAGGGCGACTGAAAGGATCTTTATCATTGGAAGTGAGTGCCAGGCATTTTACACACAATCCTAGCAACTACTTGAATTAACTTTGGTGTTCACAGCAATTCTGTGCTTTCTGAGGACACAGGAAAGGAAGAGGGCTCCAGAGCTGATTAAGGGATTGCTGCCCATGCTTCCAGCTGGTGAATGTGCAGGTTAGCAAGTGGGAGACTCATGCTGGCTTTTCTGGTCCCTTCCAGTCGGGGCTGACACAACCGTGTGCTGCTTCAGCTACGCATCCCGAAAGCTGCCCCAGAAGCATGTGAAGGATTATTTCTACACCAGCAGCAAGTGCTCACAGCCAGCAGTTGTGTATGTACCCGCTCCTGCTCTGGGCTCTGGGGGAAGGTTCTGCCAGCCCTTGGGGTCTTTGCTGTGGATCCACTGGTGCCTAGATCACAGTGGTGTGAGGAGCCATACCTGGTGTAAGGGAAGGGGTGACCCAAGGCCCCCTTGTTCCATTCCCCCTCCAGGGCTCTAAGACTTCCCTGCTTCACCTGACAGGTTCGTCACCAGGAAGGACCGGGAGGTCTGTGCTAACCCTGATGCCAGGTGGGTGAAGGAATACGTGAATGCCCTGGAGCTGCAGTGAGCACCGGCAGCTGAGAGGTCTCTGCCTTGGATGAGCCCTGCAACACGGTCCAGCAGAGTCCTGGCACAGACCTAGAAATGCTGCTGCTGAGCACCAGGACCTGTGGAGCCATCCTGGGGCCCCTGAAGTTCAGTTTGTCTTGCAAAGGTGCCATTTACCCATGATAATTCAGCCACCCTCATGGGCATCTGTGATGCTGGGGACCTTCTGGCCTTGCAGACCCATCTTGCATAGCTTGCTGTGTAATGTGGCTAAACTGTCCCTTCCTTGTGTCTCCACTGCTAGAATGGAAGGGGGGTTTACCCCTAGAGCTGCTTGTGAGAAGCAGTCAGTTGAAATGAAGTGTGAGTGCTGTCATGTAAACCTAGGCTGACTTCCAAGTCAGCTGGCTGAGCTTTGCCATGGTAGGGTAGATGCTGTGAGCAAGATCTGTCTCCCTAGCAGAGGAAATGGAATGCTGGTTACTTACAGGATGCTTACTGTGGAACCACACTGTTCAGCCTCGTTTCAAGATGTCTCTTGCTGGTGACAAAGAATAAAGATGTTTTTCTCTCTGTGTGTCAGCTCTCGAAGATGATGTTCCCCTCCTGCCTGGGGAAAGGGGTAATAGACCCAACTACAACCATTTGGAGAGAGGCAAAACCTCAGCCACCTTATCCATGGAAACTTTCCCTTCTGCACCATATCTGCTCCCAGCACCACAGCAGCAGCAGCCCCAGCACCACACCAGCACCTCAGGGCTGTTTCCTCCCAGCTTCCATGCTGCTGCAGACCCACCTCCCATCATATCAACAGCCAAGGCCAGGGGCTGGTGGAGCCGAACCCACTGGATTTGCCACTGTGAGTTTGGCAAAGGGATGTCTGGAAGTCAGATGGAGGGGATAGAGCAGCATCTCTGCTCAAGGGAGAGCCAGAACCACGTCCCCAGCACAGGCTCTCCTGGGGATGCAGCCTGAGCTGTGCCCAGCTCTGGGTACACTCTTGTCAGTGTTTAACTGGAAAAGACATCAAGGATCTGCTGTTCTTCAGCTGTTTGGGGAAGGAAACCCAAGTTTTGTTTGAAAAAGCACAAAAGATCTTTTGCACTGATTAAAACCAACAAAAGCAATTCCCAGCCTATGGCTTACTTTTAAAAGGGTGACAATCACCAATTAACAGCACACCTGAAACACCCCGAAGCAGCTCTCAAAGGAGCCTCAATGCTCTGCAGGCTGGGCAGGTAGCTCAGCAGGAGAAGAGAGGTACAAGGTTCCGGTTTGCAACCTTGCAAAGCAGCTCTGACACAGAGCAGGAGACAAGGGGGACCCTGGGATAAGCCTGGATCTCAAGGGAAGCAGGGAAGGGATATAAAATCAGCCAGGTGTTCCCAAACATAATACTCAAGCAGTACTCATGTTGGTTTGCTTCCAGACAGTGGCTGCTTGAGCACTTCTCAGAGAGCTTTTAAGCATTGCTATCCCTCACTTGCAACTGGGAGACTGAGGCACAAGCTTGTCATTGTGGAGTCAAGCTGGGTGAGGTGGACTGATGGGGCTGGTGTCCTTGTTGGGGCCACAGGACTATAAAGAGAGAGGTGAGCAGTTCACGACACCAGAATCATTCCTTTGCAGGAGGAGCAGCAGGTGCTGGGGGCAGAGCTGGAGCACTGCTGATGGTGCCATCCCAGTATCCCCAGGAAGCTCCCAGATGCCTTCACCCGGATGGCATCAGGGGCAGTGCAGACCTGGTGTTTCTTCCTGGTGTGAAGCTCAGAAGCGGGAAGGACCAGGACAGCTTTGTTGTCACAGCAGGGCTGGGGAATACCCTTGTGTGACCGTTGTCTTGTGTGAGGGGTGCTGGCCAAGGGGATGAGCTGGGAAACCAGAGACGGGCCCTGGGTCAGGATCCTGGCTCTGCCTCAACTTGCTGCTGGCATGGGCAGGCAGGGAGGACTGAGGACCACAGACCCCAGTGGGCACTGCAGAGCGTGTGGTTGGGGTCTCCTTCGGGGTATTTCCCTGCTGCACACCAAGCACCTCACCTGGGGCATTTCCTCAGTGGGGCTGGGGCAGCTGCAGCCTCCCCTTCTCCCTCCAGTCCCATCCCAGCGTTAGCACAGGCAGGTCCTTCTCAACCACCTCCTAACACCTAGAAAGCCTCTCTCCCTGCCAGGACAGGGTGATGGCCGATCCCAGGTAACATCCCTACAAGTCCTGGGGCTGGTTCCAAACAGAAGCAGTGGTGGGCTCCTGCCAGGGGAGGTGGGTCCGGAGCAGGGGAAGCAGGGTCTCTAGGGCAGGCTGGCTTGGCTGCTGCTCCTGGAGCTTCAGGATGGAAACCGAAACCAGAAAGCCTGGAAAAGAGATTTCCCCACATGTGCCTGGGCTCCTGGCCAGGGACTGCCCCAAGGCAGTGCTGAGTCCTCCAGCATCTCCAGGCTGACCCTGCACCTGGGGCCTCAGACCCCTGTAGCGATCCCATCCACCACAACATCCATCCTCTGTCCCCTCACAGCTCACAGAACCCGGGATCAGGGCCAGTTTTTGGCTCCTCAGCATCAAGCTGTGCTTCTCAGCACACACAATGCACAGCAGGCATGGAGGGGACGGGATGCTCTTGGGGTAGAGGGAACCCCTGCACCCCATTCCTGGGCTCCCTGCTGCCCACCCAGCCACCCCACAGCAGCAGTGGCTGCTCCCTTGTTTCCCAGCGCAGTGGGGAAGCCTGCTCAGGATCCAGCTCTGCAGTTTCAGTCTCTGCCCCAGGATGGTAAAGCCCCGGCCACAGAGCAATACAAGCTGTGTTCAGATACACTGACCCACCTTGTCCCTGCTTGGGCATGACCTGACCTTTTCTGCTGGGATCCTGCTTTTCCAGGGGACCCTGCATGGTGGGCAGTGTGTCTTTCCCAAGCCACCCTCCCAGCAGAGCCATCCCATGGAAGAGGTGAGCCTTCACCTGCATCATGTCCTGGGACACAGCACTGGGCCCTGGGCTGGGTTTGCCCTTTGCTGGGAAGGCAAACTGGTCAGAACAGGAAGCCCTGTAAATCCTCCTGCCTGCAGCCAGCTTTCCATCCTGGAAAAGGCGAGACTAGAAGGAAATCACAAGACAACATGAAAGTGCTTTCCCAGCCTCAGTGTGGCCAAGTCTCATCTATAGCTACTGGGAACAAGAAAGCAATAAGAGAAAGGCTTTTGTTTGCATTAGGAGGAGAAAAGGATGGCTGCAAGGCCAGGACAGCTCTGGGTGATCGTGCTGTCGGGGGATGTCTTCTCAGTCTGCAGAAGCACAGGGGTGCTGACCACATTTGCAATGGGAAAGCTGTGCTCCGCACTGTGCTTTTACCCTTTGGACCTGCTCCCTCCCATTCATGTTCCCATGCAAAGCTGTGTCCTGGGAATGCCTGCAGCAGGTTTGCTGGTGGCTGTTTCACTCCCGCAGCAGAGCTGACCCCTTCCCTTTGTTTTACAGGAGCAGCCACCTCAGAGTGGTCAGAAAGAAACTGGGGTCGCTGCCCCTCTCCTAGCACCACTAGGCAGGATAGTGTGTATGAGGGTGCCTGTGGGCTCTGTGCTGGGGAACACTGATGCTTAGGTGGCAGAAGCAGCAGGCAGGGTTGGTAAGGGCAGGGATTTGGCCCTGCTCTGTACCCCAGCACCCTCAGACAAAGGTGGACAAAGCAGCTCCTGAGCCCTGGTACCCACCAGCTCCAGGGCAGCCCAGCACTGTGGCAGCTCCATGCCCTCTGCTTCCCCCCACCCAACCAGCAGCTGCTCTCTCTGCTCCCCCCAGTTTCTGGCAGGATTTTACCAGTCAGAGCAGCATGCCCTGTCTCTGCTCCCTTGCATACACACTGTGCCCAGGAACCAGTTTGGGGTGCAGGGCATGGGGCTGGGAGCAGCATGCAAGCATACGGGACATGCCTGGGGTGTGTGGACAGCACGTTCATGTATGTAAGAGGCTCATTGGTGCATAGAAACATGTCTAATTCTGCAGAGGATGTGGGAGGCTGGGGTGTATGTGGTGGGGAACAAGATGTCAGAGGATGTTCATTTGTCTGCAGCATGGAAACTTCATGGGTTTGCCTCAAACCATTTCCCATCATCACATGCCATATCGAATGCACAGACAGGCTTAGGCTGAGGTTCTGGCTCTCTACTGATGAACACCACGCAAAGGCATATAAAGGGAAAAAAACAGAGGGTTTGTCTAAATTCTTTATTCTCCAGAATCATGATTTCATACATATAAGTCAGGGCTACCCATCATCCAATGCTGAGACCCTGAGCCACCCTCCCTCAAATACCCTCCCTGCCACTCTCCCATAAATAGCATCATTACCCACAGAGGAAAGTACTGCCTATCCCATATGATAACTTCTTAAATAACTTTAAATGTCACAACAGAGATGCAGTCCCATGGGCCATTCCAGGCCACAGGCGGAGGTGTCAAGGCAGACGGATGAGGTTGAACACTAGTCCACACAAGCCAAGGGCAAGCAGCAGCACCCCAACACAAGGCATCCTGTGGTGCCCTTCCAGTGGTCCCCTGTAGTAGCCTGCAGGTAACATGGGCTCAGCAGCTCCTGTTGCCCCAGCATCCTGCTCCACCGCAGGAGCTCAGGAAATGGAACTCCTGCATGACAGCAGCTATGCTTGCCATCTTGCTTTGCTCAGTTCAAGTTTTTTCAGGTAAGCTTGAACCCAGGTGTGACTGGGATTGGCACAGACCTGGTGGCCTTTCTTTGTGATGAACCTGTGGAAGAGGGATGAGACATTAGATCTCAGCTCAAACTTGCATCCTAGGAGAGCCTGGATCCCAGCTTTGGGGCACTGCAAGAGGTTCTTCCCCATGCCCTAAACTGGTGCTGAAGCCAATGGCTGTCTGTGTGTCCTGGGCCCAGCAGGAGCAGCCATTTTTCTCCTTCTCAGTAGCTGGTGCAGTGCTGTGGTTTTGACTTTGGGCCTGGGAACAGAGCTGATAACACCAATGGTTTTAGTTACTGCTCAGTAATGTTTAGTGTGACCAAGGACTTTGTGAGTCTCATGCTCTGCCAGGGAGGAGGGGAAGCCGGGAGGAAGCAGAGACAGGACACCTGACCCCAACTAGCCAAAGAGGTATTCCATACCACAGCACGTTATGCCCAGTATAGGAACTGGGGGCAGTTACCTGGCAGGGTGGGATCACTGCTCGGGTCAGGCTGCATATCTTTAGACATGTGGTGAGCGGTTGTATTCTCTTCCCTTGTTATTTCCCTTATCATTATCATTATTGGTGGCAGCAGCAGTGGTTTGTGTTATACCTTAGTTACTGGACTGCTCTTATCTCAACCCGTGGGAGTTACACTCTTTCAGTTCTCCTGCCCATCCCTCCGGAAGCAGGGGGAGGAAGCAGGGGGAGTCAGTGACCATCTGCATGGTTCTGGGTTGCCAGCTGGGCTTAAACTATGACACTGTGATTTCAGGCAGAAGCTGTTCCCTGTGAGGGTGCTGAGGCGTTGGCACAGGGTGCCCAGAGCAGCTGTGGCTGCCCCATCCCTGGCAGTGCTCAAGGCCAGGTTGGACACAGGGGCTTGGAGCAGCTGCTCCAGTGGAAGGGGTCCTGTCTGTGGCAGGGTGGAACTAGTTGAGGTTTAAGGTCCCTTCCAATCCAAACCAGACTGAGATTCTATGGTTTCTCCCACTTTATCCCTTTTCCTACCCTGCCTCCTCAGCTCCTGCAGAAACATCCTTGTGCATCCCTGGCAGTCACTGTCCAAGCTCTTTCCCCTTGGGTTTCCCCTCACCCTGCTCTGTTTCTATGGACCCCTGTGCCCACAGCTGCCCTGGTCATTCACGCACACACGCTCCATAGGGACTGTTCCTGCGCTGCCCCAGCTCTTCCACACCCAGGAGTCAACACTGGTACTTACACAATGGCTGGCAGCATGCAGCTGGTGCTGGTCCTGTAATAACGCAGGATGCGCTTATGTGGGAGCTTGTCTGCTGTGTAGGAGAAGCAGCAGACTGGGACATCAGATCCAACTGCAAGAGGCAAGGAGAGATGATGTGAGCCTGTGTTGGGCTGTGCATCAGGAGCAGCCAGCCCATCAGCTCATGGAGCTGTGCTGGTAGGGAAGGGAGTGAGGAATTAGAGAAAATCAAAGTCGAAATGGACATTGGGGATCATCTGGTCCAATGCCAGGAACAGTACTGTTGAGTACTGGGGGAGATTCCCATGCAATCATTGCTCAGAACTTCATTTCTCCACCTCTTCCAGGCCCAGGGAAGAGACTGAAGTCTCCAAACTACAACCAGGAACCAGTACCCTGAGTCCAGAATGGATGGATGAATAGATGAATGGATGGAAGGATGGATGGATGGATGGAAGAATGGATGGATGGATGGATGGATGGATGGAAGAATGGATGGATGGAAGGATGGATGGATGGATGGATGGAAGGATGGATGGATGGATGGATGGATGGATGGAAGGATGGATGGATGGAAGGATGGATGGATGGATGGATGGATGGATGGAAGGATGGATGGATGGAAGGATGGAAGGATGGATGGTTGGATGGATGGATGGAAGGATGGATGGATGGATGGATGGAAGGATGGATGGATGGAAGGATGGATGGATGGATGGATGGATGGATGGATGGATGGATGGATGACTTTCTAATTCTGGGGCTCCTACATGCAGCTGAGCTCAGTGCAGAGTGGAGACTGGTACATAGGCTGAAAAATCCCCAGTCCCCTGCCAGGGGAGCTCAATTGAGAGCGACACCAAAAGCTCCGATCTGTTCTTCACAAATGAAAAACCAGGACTCACCTGGACCAGAGGAGCAAGAAGCTGCAATGAGGAGAAGAGCAAAAACAGCTGCAGAGACCTTCATCTTCCCCTAGGTGAGGGCACTCGGAGCAGGACCAGAAGCTCTGAAGGATGAGGCTCAGACTGCAGCAGTTGGATTCAGCCCCTTTTTATCAGGGAGTTGTGGAGGTAGCCGGGAGAATCCCAAGTGGAAATTCCAGGACGATGAGAGAGGATGTAATGAAAGTGAAACAGACAAATGGAATTAGGTTAAAAAAACTCATAAAGAATGGGATCTGGCTCACATTGGAGCCAAGTCTGTTGAGCTCTGACCCAGTGTTCATTTTCGGTTCCATGAAATCAAAAGGAAACTAAAATGTGGCAAGTGGCATGGCACTGTTTATCTGATCTGAGCTGGAGGAGGGGTTTTCCCTGTGAGTCTCTTATGGCAAAAAGACACAGCTCTTGCCTTGGATTATGCAACTCTGGAAAACAGTCCCCAGAGGAGCAGGCTTCAAAACGAGCTCGTGCTTATCAGAGGTTGCCAAGCTGCAGCATGTGGGGCTGAGAGGTGGAAGGGCTGCGGGTGCTTTGCTCCTACCCATCCTGCAGTGCTGGGCTTAATGAGGAGCAGTGAGGAGGTGGGGCTGGAGGCACCCTGAGGATCTTCCAGTCCAGCCCCTGCTCCAAGCAGGGTTAGTGGGAAGGCTGCCCAGGATCGTGTCCCGATGAGCTTTGAGTATCTCCAGGACTCCACAGCCTCTCTGGGTTTCGGTGCTCAGTAATAAAGGTTTTCTGGTGTTTAAATGGAATTTCTTGTTGCCTCTTGTCCTGTCATTGCACACTGCTGAGAAGAGTTGAGCTCTGTCTACTCTGCTTCCCACACACGTGCTGATGAGACCTCCCGGAGGTCTCTGCTGTCCGGGATGAACAATCCCAACTCCCACAGCCTTCCTCCTAGGAGCGATGCTCCTGCCCCTTGGTAATTTCCATGGCCCTTTCCTGAACTCTCTCCAGTATGTCCATATGTGTCTCATGGTGGGGAGCCCAGAACTGGACCCAGCACTCTAAGAGCAGCTTCACCAGTGCTGAGCAGAGGGGAAGGACCACATCCCTCAATGTGCTGGCAATGCTCCTAATGCACCCTAGGAGCCTGTTGGCCTCCTCTGTGACAAGGGCAAGTTGCTGCTCCTGTCTAATTTGGTGTCCACCAGGACTCCTGGGTCCTGTTGTGTCAAACTGCTTTCCGGCTGGTCAGCACCAGCATATGCTGGTGCCTAGGAGTGTCCTGCACCAGGGACAGGACTTTGTTGAGCTTCATGATATCTTTAATCCAGCCTGAGAAGGTCCCTCTGGATGGCAGCATGTTCCTCCAGTGCACCAGCCTCTCCTTCCAGCTCTGCATCACCTGCAGATCTGGTGAGGGTGAGCTTTGTCCCAACATCCACATCATTTAGATATTAAAGAGTACTGACCCCACCACTGGCAAGTAGCCTCCAGCTGGACTCTGTACTATGCATCACAACCTTCCAAGCCCAGCTGTTCAGATAGTTCTCAGCCATCTCTTGGATTAGAGCCTACAAGAAACCTGCAGAGGGGCTTGGGACAAGGGATGTAGGGACAGGCCAAGGGGAATGGCTTGAACCTGCCCCAGGGGAGACTGAGCTGAGCTCTGAGGCAGAAGCTGTTCCCTGTGAGGGTGCTGAGGCGCTGGCACAGGGTGCCCAGAGAAGCTGTGGCTGCCCCATCCCTGGCAGTGCTCAAGGCCAGGTTGGACACAGGGGCTTGGAGCAGCTGCTCCAGTGGAAGGGGTCCCTGCCTGTGGCAGGGGTTGGAGCTCTATGAGATCTGAAGTCCCTTCCACTCCAACCAGCCTGTGATTCTGTGATACTTTATCAGTCTGCTAATGCGGATATTATTGGAGCCTTACTACAGTCAAAATAACCAACATCCCCTTACCCCTCTACCCTCATCCATCTTGCCATCTTCACAGGCTCACCAGGCTGGTGAGGCATCTGACTACTCATAGTCACCTTAACAGTCACAGGGCTCCATATACAACCAAATGACAGGGTCTCACTCTGCTCTGGAGGGTCTTTGCAGGCAGGAAGGTCTTTTGCCACCTCAGCCCCCAGGGAAGCATGGAGTTCACTGCAAGAGGGGGTTTCCCACACCTGAGATATTTTGCCAGCCTGAACCGATCCCTTCAAAACTTTCCTTGAGTACAAGATGGATTTTCTGGCTAAAAAAGTGAGAAACAAATGGTGGAGAACCTGCCTGGCATGGGGGAGGCTTTCAAGCCTCAGCAGGTCATCAGATCAGGACAGCTCCAATCTAGGAAGCAGGGCAAATCAGAGAGAGGATGACCTGGGGCTTCCTGACATCCTGCACCAGCCTGGGGATGCAGCTGGAGTCAAAGCCCCCTCCACTGCAGAGAGGATGCCAAGGCCAGCAGGTGAGCTCCTCTCTAGAGGTACAAACTGCAGCTCAGCTCAGCAAGGGAGAGCAGGGGGGTCACCATCCTTCACCAAGGGGCTTGTCTCTGGCAGGGACAGAAGGAAGCTCCAAAGCCCCTGAGAGAGGTGATGCTCTGCTCCTCCCCACGCTTGCCCTCCCTGGGAGGATCTGTTCTGCGCTCCTGCTTCCCTGCATGGTCTCACCCTGCGTTACACCCCAGGACACTGGTGCTGTTGGCTGTGGCAGCTCACCATGCAAACGGGCAGAGACATCACCAGAGTGTGTGCTTTTATTTGGGTCAAAGACTCCCTGAGTCCTGACACGGGGATGGGGACAAGCGTTGGGTTCTGTTGGATTGGTTTCAAGCCCTGGCAGAGCCAGCTCTGCCTTCCCTGGGTTTGTCTGAGCAGCTCTGGGCAGAGGTGTATGGCAGAACAAGAAGTGCCTCCAGCTCTTGGTGAATTGCTGGCAAGCAAAACCAAACTGTGGCTTTTTGCCATGGAAATAAACCATTCAGAAACCAACAGCGGCAGTTTCATGTTCCTCTGTGCTGGCGTGTGCACAGGGAAATGACAAATGCAAGATGCCTTTCTGGGTGAGAAGGTTTGTGGCTGCGGAACAACAGCTTTGTGGCTAACACCAGCCAGGGGTGGCTTTGCTGATGGGAACTTCACAGGTTCTGCTCCCCAGCCTGCTGCCTGCGAGGAGCAACCACAGGGCCAGCGGCACACGAAGCACTGTGTGGAGGGGAGGTGTGATGGGGTGTGCGATGTAATCTGCATCAGACAGCTCCGTCCTCCATCTGGCAGCCCTGAGATGGTCAATGGAAGGAAAGGAGACGTCATTTACCGCTAATGAATGTGACAGAGCCGGAGGAGCATCTGCAAGGAGCTGCTGCAGCTGCAGTTGCTTGGTTGTGTCATCAGCACAGGCTGCTTAGTGCTGACAAACTGCTCTTTGTCAGGGATGTTGTTTCCCCTGCAGTGCTGAGGAGCACTGGGATGGGGGCACCTCTCTCCCTCCATGCACACTCTGAGGTCAGCTTCTGCTTTCATCCTTCTGTTTCTGTACACTGCTTTTTGCTTCTCTGTCAAATCCGAGCCCTCTGCTGTCACAGTTCCACAGTTCATCTGGGTGAGCTGATCACTGTCAAGCTTCCTTTATTACTCCTGGAAATGAGCCATTCTTATCGTTTTAGCCTCACCCAGACTGGGGCATGAGGTTTGTTTTGGTGCAAGCAGGGTAGAAAAAGAAAGCTTAAATTACTCAAACAGGAAGACTTTAGGGAAGGATGTCATAGTGGGTGTTGAGTCTTTGTCCTCTGATAGATAGCGACAAGGATTAGCCCAGAGGCTCTGGGGCTCCTCCAGCTCCCCCCTGAAATCCTGCTCTCTCCAAGAGCCACAAAGCACACACCCCAGGGCAGGGGGAAGCAGGGCAGTTGGTGAGGGCTCTGCCCAGGGTGATGGAGAAGCCTCATGTGCCTTCCCCTGGGGGTACCACTCACCCATGATGGCTGCACCTTGGAGAAGGACCTTGGGACATGTAAAGGGCTCTTATCCCATTCCAGTCACTCCTGTTGACCATTTTCTCCTCTTCCCAGAAGCCCACAAGCAGATGGGAGCTCTGGGGTGTGGGGTGCCCTGGGGACAACAGCCTTGTCCCTCCACTTGCAGCCTGGGGCAAAGGTGATCCCAGACAGAGCCAAGATTCCCTCTTTCTCCCTGCTCTCACCAGCAAACCATCCCCGTCAAGTCCTTCCCGTGGCTGCACATCCCAGCACAGTCCAGAGGGATGCAGGAGGCTGCATGGGGAGGCTGTGGGGTCATGGCAGAACTCCCTGAGCCCTCCATTCTGCTCCAGGGAATGCTTGTGCCAGGCAGAGCCAGAGCTGCCCAGGCAGCCGGACAATGGCCCTTTTAAAGGGCACAAGCCCATCTGGGGTAGCAAAACCCTCAGCATCACGGGGAGCAGGACCTGCCCTAACCTACAAACAGCCCCACACATGGGAAGTGGTTTGCAGCCTTGCAGCGAGCCCAAAATAAACCACAGTAAACATCTGAGCATCACTGCTGGTCTCCATGCATGACCATGGCATGTGGAAAGCTCACACCTCTCCTCTCAGTGCTGGGCTGGGGGACTGACACCTGACATGTGTCTTCCGGAGCTCTAAGGGCCATGCACAGGGGAGCCCCCAGCTGTGGCAATAGCCCTGACACAAGTTAAAGGCCAACAACCCTGATCTCAGCCCCCTCTGTGATCAGGGAAGGCTGAGATGCTCTAAGATCCCCAAAGCACCCGTGGGGTGCAGGCACTCACCCTGTGCTCTGGAGGCCACCCACAAACCCTCTCAAGCCTCCTGGAGAGCTGGGCTCCAGCAGCAGCAGCGACAGTGAAAGCCATTTAGTTCTGGATGGCTTCTTTCCCTTTTTTTGCTGGATTATGACCAGCAAACAAGCTCCACTGGGATGATTTAAAACCTGGTTCTCTTTTTTATCCTAACAGAGCAAGCAAGGAGGCTTTTTTTGATAGAATCATGGAATCAGGGAATCTCTGGCTGGTTTGGGTTGGAAGAGACCTCACTGCTCACTCATGTTTTATAGCTGTTTTGTTTGGTTTTCAGAACAAGCTGGAGACAGATGAAACCTTTAACAAGATCCCATTTTCCTTATTGGCCACAAACATCTCCCTGGCATGACATGATTTCAGGGAGCATGAAGGGGTCTCCCATGCAGCACCCCCTCACACCCTGTCATGATGGCCATGCACCCCCCTTCACCCTGCACTGTGTGGACCTGTGCTTCCCAACCACTGCCACAGGACTGGTGCCACTGGAGCCAGTTCTGGGATGTGACATCATCTGCAGAATCCCAACATTTCTCCAGAAACATCAGGAATGGTGGGGGCAAAACTTGGGTGCTTTGATGGGAAGTCAGCAGTGCCCACACTCAGAGCAGGACGGCACAGGGGGAAGTGGAGCTTGGCCTAGATGAAGTTTCTGAACTCAGGACATTATTAAGCACTTCCTCTTCCAAGTGAATGCTGACTCCTCCTCATTAAACACAGCTATCAATAGCAACTTACATCAGCCTCACCATTTTTGTCAGTGTTCCCCGTTCATTCAAGATCAAGAATTTCCCCATTTCTGCTATCACCAAAGTTATTTTGGGTATTCGCTTTACTTAGCACTTTCTCCTGGGACTTTTTGGGGGTTTGCAGAAAAGCTTCATCATATTCCTCTATGTAAATTGATGTGATATCATCCAGATATCATCCCAGAGACACTACAATGGCTCCCATCCCTGGCAGTGCTCAAGGCCAGGTTGGACACAGGGGCTTGGAGCAGCTGCTCCAGTGGAAGGGGTCCCTGGGGTTGGAGATGGATTCTACCATTCCATGAAACCACCTGGAGCCGCAGTGGGAAAACTTCCATCTTAGACCAGCATTTTGCTGTGCTGTGAACCAAACTCCCCCTGAGATGCTCCAGCCCATTTGGCCACTTCTCCATGGCTGTCTCTCCATCTCAGAGCACCCCCCAGCTCAGATGCTCCTGGCATCTGGCATCTGCTTATTGACAGAGGTATAAAGGCACTGAGGTTTTCAGCGGCCTGAAATGGAAAATTACCTCATTGAAAACATTTGAATAAGATTTCCAACAAATTTTCTGGTTTAATGAAACTCATTTGTTATCAGAACATTTCTGTGCCATAAATGGAATTCTGCCTGCCTGCCCTACCCACACCGTGTGCCTTGGGAGCAGGACAGGGCCAGATGGCTGTAGGTGGCAGATGTCAAGACATGACCCATGAATGCTTGAAGGCACAATCACAGGGAACAGCTCAGAGACAAACCACGCTCTTACGTACAGCTACAAGCTATATTCCCTGAGCAAACAGGCAGACGAGCCAAGTAAGCTGACACAAGCTCAGAGCCGGCTCCTGATCCAGCTGGATCCTGGGGTCCCTGCTTGGCTGGGCTCCCTGTCTGCGGAGGCAGCTCTCTCCTCATCCTTCCAGGATATCTGGGGACAAGGAAGCTGACAAGCAGAGGGGAGAGTGAGGTCTGAAGTGATGAGTGAGCCTGCCAGGTCTGCAAGTGTCAAAGTGGAGGATGGACAGGGCCATGGGGGAGCCAGGAAGGAAGGTGATGCTCAGCTTGGCATTTGCTCCAGCAGGATGAGGGGCAGAGACCACAATGGCTCCCAACAGGAGACTCTTTGAAGATGAGCCACCTCTGGGACTTCTTCTGTGCAAGTCCAGGACTGTGTTCTCCTCCAGACTCCTCTGCCTGCACAGAACACCTGTATGGGGGTAACGTGCCCTGGCTGGTGGTGGGCTGTGCACACCATGCAGCTCCAGGGTTATATTTGGAAACCACAGGGTTATTTACTGGATGGATGGGAGTGTTGAAAATGGTGACATGGAGACATGTCCAAGAAATGCATCTGCTTCCTGTTGAGATGTTCTCCTAGGAACATCTCACAGCCGGACAGCCTTCAGCTCTTCCCTGAGCATTCGTCATTTCCCTGCCAGGCCTTCACTCTCCTCCTTAGGGACAGGGAGGAGTTCCATAGACCTCCATGCTAGTCTGTGTGTAGACTGGTAGCTCCTTTCCAATGAACACTACCTGGTGCTCCAGTTTCTGGAAGTCTTATTTCATGCCCATCTCCATCCGTGCTGGTGCCTGCAGTACTGCCACAGCTGCAGGACGTGCCCTGAGCCCCTTCAAACCATGTGAAGCACAGACAGGCCATGGACCCCACTGATGACAGCTCCAACCTCCTGCTACTGGGGCAGCACGGGCTGTGCAGATGTGGGAGGGAAACAGTCCACAGCAGAAGACACCCCAGCCCCTTTCTCCCTGATGGGCCTCATCTCATTCATACCCTTCAGTCCTTGCAAGGATGCACTCTCACCTCCAAGCTGCTTGGGCAAGTTGGGTAACAGCAGCCTGTTGGCAAATGCAGGAACCTCCATAGGGGAACTTCTTACCAAGGAACATGCATGAAAGCAGCACAAATAGCAGTGGTAATTGTTTCATATCCTGTCACTGGGAAGGCACTGAATCGAGGGGGTAGCTTCACCCTTCCGGGGCTGGGGCTACAGCTTTGTTCCACCACGAGACTTGCACCACAAGCAGCTCTCCTCTGGTGGAAATTCCACCATGCCTACGCAAGCCACAGCATGGACCTCCTCACTCCATAAATAGAGGAGCTGCTGACTGTCCCAGCATCAGAGAAGAGGCCGACACGCTCCACTTGCCTGCTTCAGCTCCAGCCACCACTTCTCAGCTGACATGAAGGTCTCCGTGGCTGCCCTTGCCATTCTCATTGCTGCCTTCTGCTACCAGACCTCTGCTGCACCACGTAAGTCCAGCTCTCCCCTTTCTCTGGGGGACAGGAGAGATGTCACTGCTGGGACAGGGTGTCTTCTGCCAGTGTTTCCATCCCTGAGTCCCTTCCTGTGTCAGAGCATCCTCTGGCAGGTGCTTCAGGGCCATTGGGGCTCTCCTGCCATGGGAAAGGCACCGCTCAAATCATGGCATGGGTTCTGTCAGTGCCAGTTCAGGGTGAGCCCAGGAAAGGAAAGAACCCACATGCTCCCCAGACCTTGCCACTGACAAGAACCATCTTTGCCCTTCACAGTTGGCTCCGACCCACCAACCTCCTGCTGCTTCACCTACACGTCCAGGCAGCTGCCCCGCAGCTTCGTGATGGAGTACTATGAGACCAGCAGCCAGTGCCCCCAGCCAGCAGTCGTGTAAGTCCTCTCCTCCGGGGCTGTGGTGGGATGAGGATCCAACCAGGAAAAGACCCTATTCACAGGAGAGCGGATGGCGGCAGGCCCCAGGGATGGGGGACAAGGGTACAAGGGGATGTCCATGGGCTCAGGCCAGTCCTGCTCTGCTGCTTTGCAAGCTGGTGGCAGCCTGATGTGATAGGCACAGCATCCTGCATGCCCAAATCCTGCTGACTTGGGAGGGCCGAGGTTTGGGGCAGGGCTTGTCCGCGTGCAGAGCCCTCCCACCAAAACCTTCCCTCTCTGCACCCCACAGGTTTATCACAAAGAAGGGTCGCCAAGTCTGTGCTGACCCCGATGAGGACTGGGTCCAGCAGTACAGGAGTGACCTGGAGCTGCAGTGAGATCCTGCCACCCACATCTTCCATTGCTGGGACGAGAGAGCCTCATCCATCTGTGGGCTCCATCAGAAACACTTGCATGGCATTTAAAGAGAGCTGAGAAACTGAAAATGGTCCAGAATCTGACTTTAGTGTTTTGCTATTTATTTTCTTTATAGGGAAGAGATAAGTGCAATAACTCCATTGCAGACAAACAAGAATATTATTTAAAAGGTATATTTTTTTAAATGCAGACTCACACACAAGTTATATTTTCTCTATTTAATGAATTGAATTTTTGATGTGATATTTAATTAAAATGTCAATAAAGAAATATTTTTCTAAGAAATTTCTGTCTTTGCCTCTGTCTAAACTCTTTGCAATGACAATAGCTGGAATTCCTCTAGTGGCAACATGTTCTTTATTCCCTTTCCTATGCTGCCGAAACCCCCACAGGATTTCACTGTCTGAACATGTTTTGCAAAAAAGGAAGAGAAAAACCATGAAGGAGTAGGTGTGAGAAGGGCATAGATTACATGCAAGTAGCTTGGTTCATTCCTTTTATAAGGTGTTTACCTCATTATAACTACTGGCAACTGGTTGCATTTCATTGCTGGCCCCATTATAGCTAATTATAATTTACCTTTAGGGGATGAGATTAATGTACCGGCTGTTTCAGAAGTTTTCTGAGACCTTCAGCTAAAATGGATCAGCCGAGGATGGAAAACGTAAGTTTCACTACAAGATGTAATTGTGTTCCATTAAAGTCTCACTTATAGCAGATGTGAGGACAGGTGCTTTGTCTCAGTGCCTCAGGAACCTGCCCACCCCTGGCATTGCCTGTCCACAGGTGCAGCATCCCTCTGCAATCACCCTGCCAGACCCCAGCTGCCCCTTCAAGGAGACATCTCCACCACAGCCCTGAGGCTGGTCTCCCACCAGAGCCAAAGGGGATGGAGCACACCACTGATGGCATTTGAGTTCCTCTGACCAGCTCTGGACAAATGCTATTGAGTGAACAAGGGTTTGAGTTCCCTCTGCCTGGACTTCTGGTACCTTTAGGGCAGCCCAATGGAAGACTCAAATCAGAGACCTGCCTGCCCTCAGCTCACCCTCCAGTGTTCACACACTGAGTTTGGGATGACAGACATGAACATCAGTGAAACACATGGGAATGGAGCAGGAATCATAGAAGGATAGAATGACTGGAGCTGTAAGGGACCTTAAAGCTCATCCAGTTCCAACCCTCTGCCATGGGCAGGGACCCCTTCCACTGGAGCAGCTGCTCCAAGCCCCTGTGTCCAACCTGGCCTTGAGCACTGCCAGGGATGGGGCAGCCACAGCTTCTCTGGGCACCCTGTGCCAGCGCCTCAGCACCCTCACAGGGAACAGCTTCTGCCTCAGAGCTCAGCTCAGTCTCCCCTCGGGCAGGTTCAAGCCATTCCCCTTGGCCTGTCCCTACAGGCCCTTGTCCCAAGCCCCTCTCCAGGTTTCCTGCAGCCCCTTCAGGCACTGGAGCTGCTCTCAGGTCTCCTCTTCTCTTGTCCAGGCTGCCCCAGCCCAGCTCTGTCCCCTGGCTCCAGAGCAGAGCTGCTCCAGCCCTCGCAGCAGCTCCATGGCCTCCTCTGGCCTCACTCCAGCAGCTCCACATCTTTCATATGTTAGGGGTACAGAGCTGAAGGAAGGAGGCTCCTGGGAGGGGATGAAGATGAGCAGGCACAGGGTAGAGGCTGGGTGGGAGCCATCCAGAGAGCAGAGCCTCAGGTGTGGCTGGAAGGGACCAGGCAGATGAGGGAGCAAGGAGCATATTGGTTATGTCGGGCACCTTGTCAAGTCAGGAACTGCAGCCTCCAGCTCCTCAGCCCACAGGGTGATGAGCACTCCATCAGTCATCCCAATGCAGCACTGACTGCACCCAGCCTAAAATAGCACCTGGGGAGGAGGAGGTTAGAAGGAGAACTGTGCCAGTGAGCAGGGCCAGAGCTCCCTTCCCTGAGATGCTGATGGCCAGGAGGTTCAGGTGGACATCGCCATGAAGGCAGCTGTGCCTTGGTGACAAGGAGCTGCTTCTGCAGGAGGGCAGTAGGTTTGGTCACAGCCCTGACTCCCCAGGCACCGCGTGCCCCATGGCCTGCCCTGGATGCCAGGCTAATCATGGCCATGCGGGAGACCAAGGACACCTTGGGTTTTGGGTACCAGCCTGCCCCATATCTGAGTGCCAGAGCCATGTAGCTTCACCCTGGAGAGACTGGGATTGGCACAAAGCTGAGTGCTCAGGGCTGTCCTCACTCCAGGGACAGCTGGAGCAGAGGAGAGGATGTGGAAGACCTGCAACACGGTCATCCCAAAACAGCTTGAGCCTCTACAGCCCTTCCTGGGTACAAGCTCTATCTGTCCCTGTGGGAGCAGCCTTGGTTCTTGTTGAAGGATACACAGTGCAGTCATCCAAGGATCACAATCCAGCCCATGCACTGTTGGAGCCTGCAGCAAACAACCCCATGAACCAACGTCCTTAAGAACCCAGGTCACATTCAAGCCACCCACAGCAGACACCCACCCTGGGTACCTCAGCTAACTCCTCACTGCTATTCAGGGAGCCTGCAGGGAGTCCTGAATTGCTCATGTCTTTCTTGATCTTACACCCGCCTACATGTGACAGCTCAGAGAAGTGCATGTGAGGAACACAGTGCTCTTGTTAACCCACACCCCCAGCACCGAGGTGTGAATGAAGCCTGCACGAGCAAGGCAAAGGCAGAGAGCAGCCTTGAGCAAGCTAACAGCTGCCTCCGAGGCCAGCCAGCAAGCAGTGGGTGCATGGGGAAAGCATCCCTAGAGAGCTTCAGAGCCACCACGTTCTGCAAAGGAGAAGGAATGCAGGAAAGGGTGAGGAGTATGGACAGGCAGGCAGAGCCTGCAGTACCCATGTCACCATGAGCTCAAATCGGCACCCAGCGATTGCTCTGCACATACTGGGGATACTGGGACCCAAGAGGAGGGAGGTGCACAGGAAGTTTCCTCTTGATTCAGACCAAGATAAGAATGATGGTATCAAGGGTTTCAGAATTTGTAAACTACTGAATGTCATCCTGAAACTAGAGTGTGGCATTTACTAAATAAAAGTAATTTTAATGAAACCCTGAGAAAGCAAAGCAGTGAGCAAAAATAAATCATTACTATGATAAGAACAACACCATTATTATCATAGACATGCATATTTCTATGTATTTGTTGTCTGTATCACCCTGGTGTGTCTGTAGGCTTTTTGAGGTATACCGACAGCCAGGAGGGTTGGAGGTGAGTCTGGCTTTGCATAGAAGGAGGAGCTGGGCTGGCCTCAGTGAGGTGGGGATCAGTGGCAATCAAAGATCATGGGCTGATGGCTTTTTCAGCTCCTCTGAATGCCAGCACACTCAGCAGTTCCAGCTCTGTGCCTTCCCCACCATCTCAGGGACCAGGGCCCTGGCTTGCTATAGGGAGTGAGGCTCAGTCCTCCACACAAACCAGCTCTTCCCAGTGACACCGAGATGAGGAATACTCTTTTGGGAGGCCAGCACCCAAAAAAAAGGCATGTAAAAGGGGATGGGTTTGCATGCTGCATACAAAAGTAGTATTTTCCAAAACAGTGATATGTTCCAGACTTCCAGGGATGGGGAAGACACCGAAGTATTGTTAGAAATAGTGCCTGTGTTCATAGAATCATAGAATAGTTAGGATTGGAAAGGACCTCAAGATCATCCAGATCCAACCCCCCTGCCATGGGCAGGGACACCTCACACTAAACCATATCACCCAAGGCTTCATCCAACCTGGCCTTGAGCACTGCCAGGGATGGAGCATTCACAACCTCCCTGGGCAACCCATTCCAGTGCCTCAGCACCCTCACAGTAAAGATTTTATTCCTTATATCCAATCTAAACCTCTGCTGTTTAAATTTGAACCCATTACCCCTTGTCCTGTCACTACAGTCCCTAATGAACAGTCCCTCCCCAGCATCCCTGTAGGCCCCTTCAGACACTGGAAGCTGCTCTGAGGTCTCCACGCAGCTTCTCTTCTCCAGGCTGAACAGCCCCAACTTTCTCAGCCTGTCTCCATACAGGAGGTGCTCCAGTCCCTGAGCATCCTCGTGGCCTCCTCTGGACTTGTTCCAACAGTTCCATGTCCTGTTTATGTTGAGGACACCAGAACTGCACACAATGCTCCAAGTGAGGTCTCACGAGAGCAGAGCAGAGGGGCAGGATCACCTCCTTTGACCTGCTGGTCACACTGCTCTTGATGCAGCCCAGGATACGGTTGGTTTCTGGGCTGTAAGTGCACACTGAAGCTGCTCATGTTCATTTTCTCATTGACCAACACCCCCAAGTCCTTCTCCACAGGGCTGCTCTGAATCTCTTCTCTGCCCAACCTGTAACTGTGCCTGGGATTGCTCCCACCCAGGTGTAGGACCTTGCACTTGGCATGGTTAAACTTCATGAGGTTGGCATCAGCCCAGCTCACAAGTGAGTCACCTTCCACATAACAGCAAGCAGAAGGAAGAAATGGCAACCGAGAACACTTCTGCTCAGTTCTTAGAAAGACAGAGATGACTACTCACATCCCCCCAGGATGACGAAGCATTTTTCACTGCACTAAAAGAGAAAGAAAGAAGCTAATATTTGTTGAGAAAGTGCATTTCTAAAGCCTTAGGTCTGTGACTTCTGCTGCAGGGGACACTGTCCATGCCTCTGGGTGACCAAACTGCCCCAGCCCAAAAACGTGACATCAATCTACTGATGGCTCAGAAAAGCAGTCCCCTGATCACCCTGTCCATGGCTGTTCTGCCAGATGTGGTATCCCAAGGGACTGTTGCCTTCAGTAAGACATCTTGAGCAGATCAGTTTGGGATTCATCAGAGCAAGAGACTATCAACAAAAAATGCTGCTGTCAAATATATGTATATGCATCTATATGTGTCCATCTCCTTTCAGCATATAGAAACCAAATGGACATGGTGCGACTGGGATTATCCTGGCACATACAGGTCAGCCCATTTGGCAATAAATAATCTTATGAGGCTGTGTGAGCGTCACCAGCTTGCGGGGTATGTGGGGAGCAGGAGCACTTGCAGATCCACATGCTTGGGTCAGACCATGCTGTGCCATGCAGATCTCCCTCATGGCAGAGATGAGTGGTCCAAGCAGGACCTGGTCCTTCCTGGGTAGGATCTGCATAGAAGCCAGAGCCAGGCAATCAATGCACTTCCACCAAGGACAGGGTTCAGCTCAACTTGTCCTGACTTAAACAGAACACCAGTTTGCAAACAGCTTTAGGAGCAACTTGCCTTTAAGTCACCAGGGAGCTCTAAAAGCCAGCTGCTGGCTTTTCTCTAGATGCCCATTACCACTCAGACTGGGTATCTCAGAGCAGACTGGTACCAGCCCTGAGCAGTGTCTCAGTTGCAGATGATGTGAAGAGCAAGACAGATACTTTCATAGCCTATTCAGCTTTCAGCCTTTACTCTCCCTGAGAGAGGCAGATTCATGATTTCTAGGAACGCCTTGGATGCTGCACTGGGTGATTTCATATCCTTCCTGCTCTTTCATTTCTTCCCCCTATTTGTAAGAGCACTGAAATATTGCACTTCCTCACACCTCTGGAAACATTCTTCATCCCTCTGGTGGCCCAGCAGAAGTCACTCATCTGTCAGCTTACCACAGTCAGATTGCTCATGCTTTCTGGAAAGTTTCCATCCTACCACTTCCTCCTGCTCCTGGTGACATTTAGGCTGTCCCTTCCCAACTGTCACCCTGCACAACAGGTTCTCTGGCTGTCCTCACACTCCCCCCCCTCCCCTGTCTCTGATTCCAGCCCTCTGACAAGATCTCCAGGTTCATGCCCTTTCTCACCTCCCCAGGCTCCATAAACTCTCTCAGTAAGATCTCCATGGAGATCAATGAGCTGCAGAGCCCACCAAGACCCATTGCCTTTCTCCTTCCCAGGACATGGCAAACCTGGGATTCTAGCAGGTCTCTTCTCCCTGCCACACAGCCTCCAAAATAGAGCCTGCAGCTAAAGGTGGAGGGTGAGACTGCAAAATGCAATGGAACTCAAGGTGAGAGGAGCTGCTTTCTCATGTCCAGCATCATTTCTCACTGGGTGACTCATAAAGCACCATCCAGGACATCCCCAGAGAAATCCTGCTGAGCATTTAAGACCATGCTTTATCAGGTCTCATTTCCTTTGAATTGAATCCATCTTTACATTAAGCAGATTCATTACTTCTGTCTGAAGGGTGAGCTCCAGCTGGCAGCACACAGCTGCTGGCATTGCCTGCATCCCCCCTGCCTCCAGGCAGTGCCTCCTGTCTCCTGGCCCTGTGCACCACAACACTTTGGTTCAGGTGACTACAACAGTGGAGCTTGAGAACCTGAGAGCTTTTCCTCCAGCAATACAGTGTCAGACTGAGGCAAGAGGCTGGGGCAACAGCAGCAGGAGGATGTTCAGCCTGGAGCAGAAAGGATGGTCCAGGGGGTGTCTGAGGAGAAGGAGAGATCAAAGGTGAATTTGGAGACATCAGCAGGGACTGGGTTACTTTCCTTTCCCAGTTTTGCAGCCCCTGTAGTGTCCCTGTCCTGGGGTCATAACACACCACTTCCCACACCGAGAGATTTGCCACCCTTGTGGCTTGTGAGTTGGACTTACCAGACCTGGAGGTTATCACCCCACTGTGGGACAAGAGAGCAGCCCAGCAACCACCCGCACCCACACAGATGTCCCCTCACCTTCACCAAGGGCTTCAGCCCATCCCTGGTAGTGTTCAAGGCCAGGCTGGACAGGGCTTGAAGCAACCTACTCTGGTGGAAGGTGCCCCTGCCTGTGGCAGGATGGTGGAACTGGGTGAGCTTTAGGGTCCCTTCCAACACAAATCATTCCATGGTTCTATGACTCTTTGATGCTGAGGCACAGCCACCTGCACAGGCAGCTGCTCCTACCAAACTCTTGCTGCGTGGGTGCCCGGCTTAGTGCAGTGTCTCACTGATGCCACAGCAGGATCTCCCAAGGACCCTCTTTAGGCTGGGCAGGACCAGATCCAGCAGCACCCTTTGCCCTCCAAGATGTTGCAGATTAACTGGGGGTAACAACCAGGGATGGAAGTGCCACAAAACCACACTGCTCATTGCGGAGGCTCTCCACATCAACCCTTTATTGCCTTGCTCCAGAATAATTCACACTAAAGATCAGCACTACACATTAGGCTGCTTGCATACCTTTCCCAGCAGCCCATGGCACGAGCAGCAGGGTGTCAGGGGGTTCCCCTGTCCCCATCGGCATCACCAAGGACTGTGGCATGGCCCCAGCACAGGCAAGGCACATGGCAGGTGTCACACTTGTCAGGTCACCCCCAGCAGCCAGGAGCACACAGGGCTCTGCCGGACACACACCAAGGCACAAAGGTATTCCCCTGGTGCTGCCCCTCTCACAGGAGCTGGTTGAGCTCCCAGCTCCCTGCCCCAAAGTGAGAAACCAGAGCAGCTGCTGTCACAGGAGGATGCACCCGGTCCCCTGTGTGTCCCTGACCCAAGAGATCACCAAGGGCTCTGCATTCATGCCCCCCAAAAAGGCACCCAGGAAGAAGAGAGGCCGGAGGTGTCCCGAAAACCTGTCAGTGAAGGTGTAAATGTGGGAGCGGTCGTTCACGTTGTAAAAGGAGAGTTCTCCTGCCTCGTAGTCCAGGAAGATCCCGATGCGCCGGGGTCTCACAGCCAGCGTCAGAGGGGAGACAGGCGAGGTGAGGGCCTCGTAGTTGCCCCCATTTCGCAGCCGCAGCACCCAGTAGCCATTGTTAGGGGAGAAAAGGATGTTGCCCTTCCGGCTGGCAGACTCCCTGCACAGCCCCAAGCCCCACTCTGGCTTGTCTCCCACCTGTACCTCCCAGTAGCTGCGGCCTGAGAGGAAGACCTGACACCCCAGCACCACTGGAGCCGTGCTGAACCTCTTGGGGTTGTCAAAGAGGGACAGGAGAAGCTTCTTGCTCCCTTGCCTCACACTCTTGCAGTCCTCAGACAGGGTGAGGTCAGGGTGCGCTGTCTCGGGGTCCAGAATCACATCCACTGGAGCGAGAGAAGGGTGGAAGGGAAATGTGGCTTCAGAGGTCTGGAGGCATGCACCTGACACTTGGACATGAGGGGCTCTTCCAGATCTTCCCACCTCCCACATTTATTTGTCTGTGCCCATGGTTTTGCACAGCTCCTAGTGCTGCCCAGCAGCAGAGAAGTGCAACACACAAGATCATGCTAAGCATGAAGCACATCAAAGCATTTGGCATCTAGCTGCAGAGCAGGAATAGAATGAGGATGGTTCCACTGCCCCCAGCACAGCTTCAGAAACAACCGACACTGACAGCAGGAGCTTGTGGGCAATGCAGAGCCTGAAACTCCCGAGTGACCTCCTAGACTTGAGGGACCTCACAACCCATCCAAGAGCAGAAGGATGAAGGTCTCCCCTCCATGACACCAGCTGGAACTCCCCAGTAAATAAACAGGGACCAGCCGGACAAAGCTTGTTGACAAAAACTCCCCCAGCCCCAGGGTGTGGGTGGGAAAGGGGGTGAACCAGGACCCAGGTGTGCCCGGAGTGGGCACAAAAGCAGCCACTTTACCTTTGAACTTCTTCAGCATGTCCCTCATGCCCAGGCAGTGCTCTGGGATGCTGTAGTCCTCCTTCAGGGTCACAGACACAGCCTTGGGGGATGGGAATGGTACCCCCTCACACCTGAAAGGAGAGTGAAGCCCATGGGCTGTATCCAGAGCCCACATCACTGCCTGTCTCCTGCTGGGGGATTAATGCCTTTCTGTTGCACAGACGCATCTTTCCCTTGAGCTATTTGACTGTGAGCACTAAGGGTAACTGCTTGTTAATCAGCAAGGCTGATGAGTGTGACCAGCAGGTTGAGCAGCTTCCAGTGCCTAAAGGGGCTGCAGGAAACCTGGAGAGGGGCTTGGGACAAGGGATGTAGGGACAGGACAAAGGGAATGGCTTGAACCTGCCCGAGGGGAGACTGAGCTGAGCTCTGAGGCAGAAGCTGTTCCCTGTGAGGGTGCTGAGGCGCTGGCACAGGGTGCCCAGAGAAGCTGTGGCTGCCCCATCCCTGGCAGTGCTCAAGGCCAGGTTGGACACAGGGGCTTAGAGCAGCTGCTCCAGTGGCAGGGGTTGGAGTTGGTCATCTTTGAAGGTTCCTTCCAACACAAACCAGACTGGGATTCCATGATGGGACCAGAGTTATAAATACCGTGAGTGGCTGTGCCAGGCTCTGGGAAGGAAGGAGCAAGGCCAGCTGGGCAGTACATCCCTTAGGAGGGGACACATCTCACACAACACAAGGTCAGAGACCTTTGGCTCTGGGGAGAGGCTGACGTGGACCAGACACAAGCATCTCAGAGGCTGGAGGCAGCCAGGACAGTAGGAGCATGGGTACCAACCTGCACAGGATGTTCTTAATGTCCTAGAAGAAGAGAAAACCATTCTGGGTGTGTGACTCCAGAGCCTTGTCCCCCCCGGTCAGTCTGGCCCTGGCCACCCACCCAGACAGCAAAGGCACTGGGGTTGAGTTAATGGGGCTGGTGGCATAGCCTGACCTTGAGCAGCCCATCATCTGGCTGATGGATCTTCTCCTTTATATCCAGGATCAGGTCCTCCAGCAAGTACTTCTGCTCCACCAGCATGGCCAGGTTTTTATTGATCAACAGCAGAATCCTCTTCTCCTCCTCCTCCAGCTTCTGGAGCAGCAGCTTCTCCTCATCCACCAGCAGCCGATGCAGCTTCCCGAACTCACTCACAATCCTCTCTCGCTTCTTCTTCACTGTCTCCTTGTGATAGGAAGAAACATGGAATGAAGACAGGCAGTATTAGCCAGCAGACAGGATGGGGCCGGATGCTCCATCAGCCAGCATCAGGCCCTGGGAAACCACCACATTTTTCTGTTAAGGGCTTTTAGTTAAAAAGCCAGCCAGAGGCCAAGTGCTAAGCTCACACTCCACAGACTCAGTTTATCAGCAGTGGGACTGCTCAGGGCATTTCTGCTCAGCTGGACATCAGATGTGTAATGATGACTTGGTGCAGCACTGGCGTCTATTGGGCTGCAAGGGGATGCTATCAGGGCTGGTTTGTATTAGATGTGGTACAACCTGTGCCTCTACATAGATCCAGATTCAGTCACTGCTTGGGCAGCCCAGAAGAAAGGCTGGAAAAAGACCTGGTTGCTAACCAAGGGAAACAAGGTAACCAAGGGTTGTTAACTGCTTTCCAAAGGGAAAGAGGTGGAAGAAGCCCCAGGGCTGGGGAGGGATGAAAAGGGGGAGCCAGAGTGTCTCAGTACAGCCCAGGATGAGGAGACAGCAACAGGCATGGTCTGCTGGTGCGTTAGGGATATTCTTCTCAGCCCTATAAATTGGCTCAAAACCCAGAGCACCAGGAAAACATGCTGCAGATAGGGTCATGGAAGCTCAGACTGCAGGGGATAAGTGGAAGGAAACTGAACTGCATCTATTTTTCTGTCCAAGCACATGATTCCTTGGACCTGAGTCACGGAAGTTTGCTAAGCAAGGATGGTCACAGCCACTTCCCCCACCGCTCACAAGGGACTCCCCGGCTCAGGTGAACAGGGGACAGTGCCATGGCTCATCCACCGCCTCCATCCTTGTCCCCATGTCAGACCCAAGGGGGACACTGCAGGGCTTGGCTGGGCTGTGGGCAGGCAGCGGAGCTGAGCAGATAACTGGAGAAACCAGTTTCCTCTGCCAAAGCTGATTCATCATCAGTTCCAGCTCAGAGCTGGGTAACTTGGTCCCGTGCGTCCTTCTCTGCACTTACTTTCACTTCCCTGCTTCGGGAGGGATGTGGAATGCAGCTGTTTTGCTGGTGTCTGCTCTCCCTGGGCTGCTTTGGAGTCAGGCAGAGGTGCAGTAATTCAGCTTAACGCAAATAGTTCCTATTGCTGTGGAGCAAAGCTCACTTTGTGGCTCCTGACTGGCTTCTAACTCATGCACACATTGCAAAACAAAGGGCAAATACCAAATAGCCAGTGTCTGTTTGTTTAAGCCTGTGGTTTGGGGGGAGCTGCCCTTCACACAGCACTTCTTTCCTCTTGATTTTATTACACTTGCCCACGCTCACTGCTCTAAGAATTAAGCCAAACACGTGCCTTGCACTCCTGAGTCTTCATCCTTTCTGCCAATTCACGCTTCCTAACGTCCTCCACTTCCTTTGAAAGATGCTCCAAGGATTGCTGGAGTTTGACCTGGAAAGCGAAGAGATGGGCTCAGCCCCAGCAGCACCCACAGGCTGGCTCCTGTCCTGGTGCCAGCCGGGCCCTGGCACCCAAACCCAGCAGCTGTGCTCCTCACTCCGTTCCCAGCATTAACCTCTGCACTCCTCGGGTTTGCCCCATACTGTTTAGGTTTTGGAGAGCAAAGTGACTGCCCCCTCAGTGCAAGGAGTGTTACTGGGATGCTCGGACACGGTGCTGGAGTGTTACTGGGGTGTTACTGGGGTGCTGGTAGCTCTGCACCACTCCACCGAGGTGTCCATCTCTGCCACCCCTCCTCTGCTGTCCTGGCAGTGCTGCCAGGGCTGTTGGGAATGGGGCAGTGTGGTCCTGGTGGCTGATCCCCCTGTGCCCAGCTTGCATCGGAGCACGATGGGGATCCCCAACCTCCCCTACCTTGTAGACCTGCGCAGCCTCCTCAATGGGGTAGACGGTGTGCGGGCGGTGGTGCAGGGACTCCCGGCACACCACGCAGATGGGCTCCTCATCCTCCTCGCAGAACAACTTGAGGCGCTCGTCGTGCTGGGGGCAGAGCGGGGTCCCCGCTGCCCGCTCCGTCCCCTGCCCTCCCCGCAGCCCCAGCTGCCGGATGCTCTCCACGATGTTGGCCAGCTGCCTGTTGGGTCGGAAGCCGCTGCGGTGGCAGGAGGCCCGGCACTGAGGGCAGGAGAAGGGCCCGTCAGCCCAGAGCCCCTTCTCCTGGCAGTGCTTGGCGATGCAGCCCCGGCAGAAGTTGTGCCCGCAGTCAATGCTGACGGGCTCGCTCATGTACTCCAGGCAGATGGGGCAGATGGCCTCCTCCTGCAGCCGCTCCAGGGCACCGGCCAGGGCCATCGTGGCCTTGCCAGGCGCTTCCTCCTTGCCACGGTCGGTGGGTGAGGCAGCACCGGCAGCGTCGGCAGAGCCGAGGAGCAGTGGCCGTGGCTGGGGGAGGAGCATGGCAGCGACAGCTGCAGCCGGCCCGGAGCGCTGGGGCTCCTCCGGCCGAGGGGAAGGGAAACCAAGCGGGAGAGGACGCCAGAAATAACCCGTGCGCAGGCACTGGGCGGCAGAGGGGACAGTGTTCACTGGGTGCTGAGCCAAGCACCCATGGTGCCAAATGAGAGCCCCGTTGTCACCTGCCTGCTGCCTGCTCACTGCCCTTACTGCTGCCTGCCCGCTGCCCTTACTGCTGCCTGCTCACTGCCCTCACTGCTGCCTGCACGCTGCCCTTACTGCTGCCTGCACGCTGCCCTTACTGCTGCCTGCTCACTGCCCTCACTGCTGCCTGCTCACTGCCCTTACTGCTGCCTGCTCACTGCCCTCACTGCTGCCTGCTCACTGCCCTCACTGCTGCCTGCCCGCTGCCCTTACTGCTGCCTGCCCGCTGCCCTTACTGCTGCCTGCTCACTGCCCTCACTGCTGCCTGCTCACTGCCCTTACTGCTGCCTGCTCACTGCCCTCACTGCTGCCTGCTCACTGCCCTCACTGCTGCCTGCCCGCTGCCCTTACTGCTGCCTGCCCGCTGCCCTCACTGCTGCCTGCTCACTGCCCTTACTGCTGCCTGCACGCTGCCCTTACTGCTGCCAGCTCACTGCCCTTACTGCTGTCTGCTCACTGCCCTTACTGCTGCCTGCACGCTGCCCTTACTGCTGCCTGCCCGCTGCCCTCACTGCTGCCTGCTCACTGCCCTTACTGCTGCCTGCTCACTGCCCTCACTGCTGCCTGCTCACTGCTCTCACTGCTGCCTGCCCGCTGCCCTTACTGCTGCCTGCTCACTGCCCTTACTGCTGCCTGCTCACTGCTCTCACTGCTGCCTGCACGCTGCCCTTACTGCTGCCTGCTCACTGCTCTCACTGCTGCCTGCTCACTGCATACTCACAAGCTGTCTAAAGGCACCAGCTGAGCTCAGTGCACAACACCAAAGCATCTCTCACAACACCCACCCACTCCCGGTTTGGACATAGGGCAGGAGCCATCCCACCGCCCCACAGACCCACCTAGTGTCAGCCTGTACCTGCTCCCAGCCTCCACTGCCCACCACAGGCACTGTGAAGCATCCTGAGAGCCACTGGGAGAAGCTGGAGGGTTTGTTCCTTTTTATTATACAAAAATAGCTTCAACACAGTCAATACATTAGAACGAAAAGTTCCACAGAAATGCCAAATAAATTAAAATTGCCTTTGCATAAAGTTAAATAAAAGAGCTGATCACTGTATTAAATAGTCTGCAAATTTCATGAGTAATAAGAAACCAGTGATGTGTTTCAGAGGTGCCCATGCAAGTAGGTCCTTGCAGAGGTGATGCTTGGAGGAAGCACGGTGTTGCTTATCCACTGCCTGCGTTGTTGTGGTGATTCAGGATGTCCTGGACCCACTTATCACCAGGTCTGCCACAGACCCTCTTTCTTTGGACTGTGGTAAATCTGCAGAAGGAAATCCAGTGAGAGGAAAGGATAGGGCAGGGGAGAAGGTGAAGAGGGAACCGCCTGCTCCTTGCCACCCATGAACTCCAGCAAACCAGACACTTCTATAGCTGCAGAATCCCAGGGAAATATGGGATAGAGGGTTGGCTTCATGTCATTACAGGGAATCAGCTCCCTGCTGCTTAAGCCAGTTTGTCCTCGCCTGCCTACTCCAGTCAGGACACCAACCTGGCTGGGTCCTGCTATCTGGGCATGACAGGGGTGGTCAGCAAAAGCTCTTTCGACTCAAATCCAATTGGGAGGTCCAGAAACTGGCTGCCTGGGATGTGGGACTGGTCTCTGAGGTATCTCCAGGCTGTTCTAACATGGGAGAGCCCAGCCTGGTGTTTGCCCTTGCTAGGACTTGAGCGGGTTCCTGGCACTGACACCCTTCAGTGGAGCAGGATGGGCCGTATTTGGGCAGGAGAACTACTCACATCACGGCTGGCTGGTGGCAGTGGCTGCCTGTGTATTCATACTTCACTATGCGGTGCAAGGGAACTTCTTTGGTTGCATACTTGTAGCAGCAGGAACCAAACCTGACACCCCCTGGAAGAGAAGTTAAGCTTTGTGATGAAACCAGACAGGGAAAAGTGCCGGTGGGGAGAAGCAGGGGCAGAAGACCAGAGGGTCCCTGCTGCAGGCAGTGCTGTTCCCATCACAGCCACCCTTCCCTCAGGAAGACAAGGAATAGCGAGACAGACCTGTCCTTGCCTGCAGCACATGCTTGGAAGAGAAAGCTGCCAAGCATTACTAAGCTTTATACAGCACAGAAAGAGTAGAAAAGAGAGCTCCTTGGAGAAGAGAACTTGGACTCACATGGGGAAGAGGAGGCCTGATAGCAGAGGACAGCCACAAGGAGTATAGCAAGGGCAGCTGTGGAGGTCTTCATGCTCCTGTTGGGTGCAGATGAACTGTAGGAGTAGATAAATTATAGGAGTCAGGCCAGACTGCTGCAGGTCTTGCTGTGCCTGATGGGGGATTCCTGGGTTCAGCTCATTTATAGGGAGACACAGTAAGAAAGGACGGAAGCACACGAGAAACCCTCCTGAAAGACATGACACAATGGAAACAGTGCTGTGTTAGAGGTTCTTGCGAAATACCCAGAGCCCCAATAAGAGCAGCGCCCTGATGTGTCATATCATATAATGATATGATACCACGAAACGGCAGAGAACAGCTTATGACCTCTCTTCTTTTCCTGTTACTCCTGACCAAAGGACTCTGTCGAGAACCTAGAAGGAACGATTCAGAAGATCAGTAGATGACCAGAAGTGACATGGTGACAATGGGTGGAGGATGGCTGCGGCTGCTACACACTGTGTTTCCTAGAATATCTGCATCACAGAGAAACTTAGGGTAATTCACTTCTCCCACAGCAACTGGAGCTGGGAGAGTGCATGGGTCTGCCCCAAGGAGATGTGGGCTTTCTCCATGGGATTCGGAAGGCCATCAGTATGTAACCATGCAGAGCAGAGGGTACAGCATGGTGCCATCCCAGGTCTGGGCTCATCTTCGGTCCTTGACTATCAGTTGCAGTGAGTCATTAGGAAACTGGTTCTGTTGCTACATTGCAGCTTCACAAACATCAGTCACAGCTAAAACAGCACTTTGTTACCCATGGACATGAGAATCAGCCATTAGTGTTTATAAAGAGCTCTAGAAGCCCATGACCATGCTGGCACAGCAGAGTTGGCTTAGATGATTATTTGGTTCCAGCAGTGTAGAATTGATGCTCTCCTGACTCTACTTTGTCATTTCCCCAGCAGCCACAGACACACAGAGAAGAGATTTGCTTGTTTAGCTCATGTTTGGGATGGGAATGGTGTCACTGCACTGGCAGAAGAAACTCTTATCAAATGCTGCATCCCTAAAGAAGGGCTCTGCTGGCTTCTGGGCAAGGGCTGGTGGATGAAGCCTCAGAGCAAGATCTTCATGGTGCTAGTGAACGTGTCCAGGCCTGGGCAACCACAGAAAGCCACACAAGCCGGCTGCCTTTCATGATGGTCCAATGAAGAAAGGGATCTAGCTCCTCTATGGAGGAGCATGATTACAAAAGAGAAACCACTGCCAAAAGTGGTGGCCTTGTAGGAACCCAGAGGAGGTAGAAGAGGAATGGAGAGATTCCCTGGAGCAGCTGAAGGAGAGCTGATTCCAGGACATACCATCACCATGGCTCAGCAGACTGATGGACAAAGTGAGCCAGACTTGACATGAAGTGTGGCCCAGGTGGCACGGCAGGATCTGTTCTACACAGAGCCTTTTGTTTCACTATAACACTGTTACTATGCATAAGCAAAACTGAGCCAGGCTGAGACCACACACATGTGGGTGCCTTGCTGCCACGGAACTGGGAGCCTGGATGAGCCTGCAGGGCTTTGGAAAAGATGCTTCTTTAGCAGGAACAGGCACCTCCTATCACAGAGCAAGCAGGCAGCCTCCCACATCCTCTGCAGCCATCGTTGCACAGTCCCCAGCTTTGCCATTGCACTGGGGAAGGATTTAGCATAGCTTTTCGGCATCTCTCCTTCCCTGCTGATGGGATTGCTGCTATCCCAGATCGTACATAGGGGTTAAACTCAGACTGAATCAAGGCTGAGGCTTTACTTGTCTGTGACAGAGATAACTTATGGCACCCCACTCTGAACAGCTGGGGCTCTTCAGACTTATCTGGGATCCTGATTGCTCTATAATCATAGAACCCCAGACTGGTTTGTGTTGGAAGGGATCTTAAAGCTCACCCAGTTCCAGCCCCCTGGGCCATGATCCCAAATCCACGGCACCTCTGCGCTCTGCCTCCTTGCTCCAGCTCTTCCTGCAACATGTGTGCATTTGTGCTTCCAGGATGTGAGGGGGCAGATGCAGCCACTCCATTCCAACCCCATGCCCAGTTCAGCCATGCACCACAAGCAGTTCCCCTCTCCCTGCATCCATGCACACCCCTGTCCCCATGGGCTGTCCCAGCCACCGCTGTGCTGCCTGAGACAAGGCACATGGCAGCTTGATGGCCAAGGTAACAGATCAACACCCTGCCTGAGGCAACAAAAGGCAGACTAAGGCTTGGGGTGCTAGAAACAGGCTTTGAGACAGATCCCATTGCCAGACTGGGAAACCACATGGAAAGAGATGAGCTTGAGATCAAGATAATCGCAGTGTACTTGGTAACCTGCTACCTGAGGCACCACCAATGTCCACCACTGTCATTCCTCTGCTCCTGCCATTCCTCCCAGTGCCTTCAGACCCAATATTTGCACACATCCCCTGCTCAGACCAATCTTAGCATCCCTGTTACACATCTCCACACAGAGACCAGAATAAAACTGCGAGGAGGAGAACAGGCTTGGGACACCCTCACTGATGCAGCTCACACCAACACAACCCAGCTCGGAGCTGCTTTTAGCTGAATGTTCTGGATGTTCTTGCAATATTCAAATATGGGTTTGATGGAAATGTCAAGATTCATTCTGAAAAATCAATATTTCCTATCAGGAATATGAATGTGCCTAAACATTTTCAATGAATTCTTTCTCCTTTGAGATATACTGGGCTGTGTTTTCTGCTTCCATTCATTGCAAAAGGAATTCTTGGAGGTTTTGACACCTCTGTTATTCCCCCTGTTCACTGTTTTCCTTGAAGGAAGATTTTTTATTTCAGTCTTAGCTAAGACAAATAATTCAAATCTCTAAATATTTTGATTTCTGAAACCTCCTCCATATCCTACACCCTAAACAGGAGCTATTTATGGAGTCTCTCAAACCTCTGCCTTATGGTGTGTTTCAGCTTTTGATAGAAACCACACATGGTATCTTTAAATCCATCACCAGAACACATTTGGGATGCAGGAGGACATCTTTTTTTAGCCCTGAAGGCAGCCAGCTCCACCAACCAGCCCTGAGTCATGGCTGGGGGATCACATTGTCACAGTGCCCTGGGAGCTGCCAGATCACTGATGGGGAAACGCTGGTTTTAACTGGGCCCGAATCAGCTGGAAATAGAAAGAGAATGACTGGGGGAAGTCAGCAATCATAGCGTGCTGAGGCTCCAAGAAAGACAAGCAAGATCTCAGATGAAAAGAGGTGTTTTCCAGAGGGATCAAGACTTCTCAGGAAGGGAACTGAAGTCTGCAAAATGGAAAGAGTGGCACATAATGATTGATTACACACTGTTTCTCACAGAGAACCATGCACCACCAAATGAAGCTGGCAAGGGCCTGGTCCAAAATGAACAGAAGACAACAGCTCTTCATGCGAGGAGCTCCTTGCCAAGGGATGTGGTGATCGCAAGGAAATCTCCATGTGTCTGACCCGAGGCTTGGATTTCATAGTGATAAGCTCAAGATGTGTGAAATGAGAATGGTTGGAGGCTGGGAGAGCACTTGAGGGGGGCAGCACAAATACTTGCTCTTTCTTCAAGGGGTCTGTTGTATGTAGCCACATCTGGAGGTACTAAGTCTGGGCAAAAAGGACCCTCTGGGTCTGCATCCTCTGGGACTGTTCGTGTTTGACTCCCCAGAACGACTGGTCCTACAGAACTGTGAGGTCTATAGAGCAGTTTGTGAAATCGCATTGAAATCCCTGGACTGAAACTTATGTACCATAATTTGCCTCCAGATGGATATTTTTAGTAAATGTCAGCAGAAAGACACCAACAGTTTCTAAGCACACAGCAAGGCAGAAATACACTGCTGCAGTTTGTGCCATTCCCAAGACTAATCTCGGGTGCCTAGAAAAGCCTCACTTTTGGACAAGAGCCTGCAGAAGTGGCCAGCTGCCATGTCAGGATGTGGCCCTCACAGGGACGTGGTTAGTACCCCCAGGGTCAGACACAGGCTTCCCTGAAGGTGCCCTTAGTCCTGAGCACCAACCTGCCTGGAGCTGAGCAGCACTTCCCAGCAGCTGTGCACTGTGTGACTGGTTCAGAGGAACAAAGGGAACATGGGTGTTGGCTTGGAGATGCCCAGGGCCAGACACTGCTGAGTGCTTGGTGCTGTGTGGTACATTGCACTTGAGAAGTCTGCCTCCTCTTGGCTTCTGCTGGAGGGACACATGGTGCCGGCAGGTCAGGCCATGGGATGTTAGGAATCAAGAAAGCAAAGAAAACGGTTCACAGAGCACTGGTCAGTGTTGTGCGATGCCCACAGTGTAAAGGCTGGACAGGGGTAGACTGGCCATCCAGATCCTTTTAATGTCTGAAGGGGGCCTACAAGGATGCTGGAGAAGGACTCTTCATCAGGGACTGTAGCAATAGGACAAGGGGTGATGGGTTCAAACTTAAACAGAGGAAGTTCAGGTTAGGTATAAGGAATAAGTTCTTTCCTGTGAGGGTGCTGAGGCACTGGAACAGATTGCCCAAGGGAGTTGTGAATGCTCCATCCCTGGCAGTGTTCAAGGCCGGGTTGGACAGAGCCTTGGGTGATAAGGTCTAATGGGAGGTGTGTCTGCCCATGGCAGGGGGTTAGAACTGGATGATCCTAAGGTCCTTTCCAACTATTCTATGATCCACAGCCCTTCCTGCAGCCCCTGCTCATTCCCTGCCCACGCTCTTCCACAGCAAGCACAGGCATCCCACACCCCAAGTCATACACAGAACACCTTTCCTCAGTGACCATCACATCCTGGCAGCCCAAGGCTGCCTCATACCACAAAGCACAGCAAGCTGGGGAGAGAGCAGCTTTCCCACCTGGAAAGGTGCTCCTGGTGCAGGCAGCTGTGAGCAGCGATGGGGCAGTGCTTGGGCTGGACCTGCTGCCAGCGCATGGGGAACCTCTCCAGCAGATGGCAAACACTTCCCACCTCCAAACAGCGCTCGGGAGCGAGCTTCTGCCCTGCACAGCCCAAGGTCCCGTTGGGCTCAGCTCTTCTCCTGTAGAACTGGCACCAAGCCGTGCTCAGCTTGGCGTTTGAATTCTTGGACAAGCAGAGGCAGTTGCTGAGGCTTTAGTGGTGATGTTGTAGTTACATCCCTCCTTGTAAACCCTGCAAGCAGGAGACCTCTCCCAGGGCAGAGACAAGGGCCCCATGGACCCTCATGCTCCTTCACTAAGCAGTCCCCTCCAGGACCCACTCCCAGCCCCTTGTCAAGCAGCTGCTTTGCCTCCAAAGCTCTCCTGCATGGAAGCTGGTGCTCCTGCCCCTTCCCTTTGCTCCATGGAGCAGCCCTGGGGCTCTTCAGCAGCAGAAGCAGACAAGGACTCAGCAACAGCATCTGGTTTGTCAGAACACTCAAAAAACTGGGATCCAACGATGAACAACCCCCCACACACACACACCCCACCCCATGCACACTACTCCCAGTGCAACCTGCTGCCCCAGCTGCTCTTTGCTTTGCCAGAGGGTCCGGGCCACCCCATGTACCCCAGGCCCTGCCTGCCCCCAGCACCAGGGGGGCATTGTGGTTCATTCATTGTTTCAGGGTCTGGGCAAACGGCCCTGTCACCAGCACAGGGTTGTATTAGTGGCTGCAGGACTGCAGCTGAGGAGGGCTTCACCCTGCCCTCCACCTCTGTGGCTCTCCAGGAGACCTGTCCTCCATGGGCACCTCATCTGCTTGAATGGGCTCAGATGATTATGCCCTGGGGTGCCCTAAAGGGTGACTGGGGGGGATCCACTTGGGAGCTCACCTCCCAGTGGTAAAAGGGAGCAAGACCTTTGCACAGAGCCCTGTGCCCGCCTGCTCGGAGCAGCCAGCTGGGTAACAGAGGAAGACTGTGGCACTCTCTGTGCCTCTATTTTCTTGCTGAAACAAGGGGGATCTGTGCTCGCCCTGAGCCCGAGCCAGGCAATGGCAGGGTAAGGAGGGCTGCAGCAGCACCCTGGGACTCTCCCAGCTCTGCTTGGGGATAGGGGTTGCAGAGGGGGTCTCCAGCCCCCATCCCGGGAACAGAGCATCCCTCCACTGTGACCCACAGGCCCTGCTGCCCATTCAGCCCTCCCACCTCTTCCCCTCTGCTGGCAGCTCCTTTGAGCTGAGACACAACCTCCTGGCAGAGAGGGAGGATGGGAGTGAGCAGCAGGGGAAGGCTGCCCTGCAGAGCTGGGGACAGCCCAGCCCAGCCGGAGACAGTGCCTGATGGGTATCACTTGGTATCCCAAAGGGAAGGAGAGAGGGGTCACAGCACCCTCTCCATGTCCCAGCAGACACCACACCTGTGGTCTCCGTCCTGCAGAAGATAACTCAGGTGCAGACACCCAGGTTGCTACTGAAAGCAAGGAAGGTGACCATGCTCCATGGCCCAAGCCAAGGACTCCTGCCCCCAGAATGGGACAGCATCTGCACCAGGTGGGTGGCACTGGGAAGGACAGTGACATCCCCATGACAGGCTCTCCCCTCACCCTTTGCTTCCAGCTTGCAGTCCAGCCTCCTCGACAGGAGCAAGGACAGAGCACCTGAGCAGAGGAAAGTTACACATACTGCTGCCAATAGACAGAAACGGACTTGGATCTGTTGGTGATTTTGATCCTTCTTAAACAAGACCCCTTGGCACAATGAGCAGGTCTGAAGGTGCATCCTTCCTGGGAGGCCCTGCCTCCCTCGGGGGTGAGGCTGCAGCAGTGGAAGGGAAGGCAACACCTGCTCCCATAGTGCAGCTGAATGCCAAAAGTTGGCCCTTTTTGTGGGGGCAAAGCCAGCCATGGCTTCCAGAAAGGACCTGCAGAGTGAGAGGAGCTGTGCCCAACCTGCTTTGCCTTCACCCTGCTCGCTGCCAGCCCTTCCCCATTATCTCCGCATGGGACCTGATGTAGAGGGGCAGCCTGGTACCTTCTCCTCTCCCAGAGCATATCTCAACCTGCCTCAAAACAAGACCACCTCTTCCATGGGAAAGCAGCCCCCCAAATCCCTGCAGAGCAGCTGAGCCTGGGCCAGAGCCCCAAGGCACAGCCCCACAGAGCCACTGCAGGGCTTGGGCCAGCCCAGGGTGCTGTGACTTGTGGGCTGCATCCCAGCTCCATCCTGTCACAGACCCTGTGTAGAAACAGCTGCTCCACAACCAGCTGCCTTCCTCCACTCCTGCCCAGGCAAGAGGAGGCTCAAAATGCCCTGGCTGTGGAGGCAGAGGATGTGCCTCTGCTCTTCAGGAAGGGGGAGAAAGCCAACACAAGTCACAGCCCAGTGGTCCCTTGCCCTGGGGCAGAGGTCCAGCCCTCCTGGATCCAGGCCTGTGCCCTGATGAGGGAGGCTTTGAGCATCCCTGCTCCATCCCTCTGCAGGAGCAGGAGGCTTTGAGCCAGGTAGAGGTGTGGGAGGCAGATGACAAGGACCTTCCTGTCCTGCATCAAATGCCCTCCTCTGTTCTTTCTCACCTCCATCTCCATTTGGCAATGACTTCATTTTTCTTTTTCAATTATTAATCACCTTGCTGCAATAGTGGCTGGATTAAATCCATTAAACCTCCTCTGGGACCAGCCCCAATGGGGGAGGCAGGTTTCCAGAAAGTACATTAGAGAGAAGGCAGACAGGGAGACAAGACAAGCTGGAGGCGGCCTCACTGCACAGTGGAGCCTGTTTTCCATCAGCCATGCACCTGATAACCCCAGCACAGCAATAAGCGAGGCTGGCGTGGCAAATGTTCTGACTGAAAAATAAGCCACAGAAGTGAGTTATGTACAGAGAATGGTTTAATGGCTTGCACAAGAGCTCCTGACAGCCCACATCCTCAGCAACCATTCCCAGGTTGCCCCATCAGCAGCAGCAGGGAGGCTGGTTCTGCACAGATGTTCCCCACCGGTGTTGGCAAGGCCACTGGGTTTGTATGACCTGCTTTAAGGATGCGGGAGCACGGCACAGCCCTTCTGCCATCACTCACCAGGAGCAGACCCAGAGTTTTCTGTCTCTTTGCAAAGACACTGATTTGTCTGAATATTGCAGAAATATTCCAAGTTCTGGCAAAGGTCCCAGTGAGAAATCAACCCCCAGAGCTGGATGGGATTCCTGGTCACAACTACAGGAGCTGGCACAGATAGCAATTCACTGAGTCGAAAGAAGGCAGAGATCAGGTCCCAGCCCAGAGCTCTGCTGAGTGAAGGAACCAGAGAATCAGCTTATGCAAAAGCACAGCTTAGCATTGATCTGCCAGCTGCTCAGGGGAAGCAAAAACCTTCTCCTGCTTCTCTTCCCTTGTTTTTCAAACATGTGGAACCAATTTTCACCTCTGCTAGTGGCACCAGAGAAATGCCCCATACTCCTTGCTGCGTCTGCCCGAGCGCACACCACACCAGAGCATCTCATCCGCAGCCAGGATGACATGAAAGAGGAAGGCCCACGTGCCTCTCCACATCATCCACGCCAAGAGGCCAGGAAGACCTCCTGCTCACCTACTGCCTGGCCCAGGCAAAGCCCCAGGTTGGACGCAGCTTGCAGAAACCTGCTGTAGTGGAAGGTGCCCTGCCCGTGACAAGGGGCTGGAACCAGATAAGCTTTAAGGTCCTTTCCAACCCGAACCGGTCATGGTGCCATGGTTCCATGAATCCACCCATATGTGAAGCGGAGCCTGGGCAAATAATGCCACACAGGATGCCAGGAGCACAGCTCAGCCCACACGGTGCACCCGGGCTCCTGAGCCCGGATGGGCTGCCCTGGGCATGGGTGGGATGGGGTGGGGTGGGATGGGGGGGGGATGGGATGGGTGGGGTGGGATGGGGTGGGGTGGAGTGGGGTGGGGTGGGATGGGACAGGGCGGGATGGGATGGGATGGGGTGAGATGGGGTGGGGTGGGGTGGGATGGACCGGACCGGGATGGGATGGGGGGGAATGGGATGGGATGGGGTGGGGTGGGGATGGGATGGGGTGGGGTGGGATGGGATGGGGTGGGATGGACCGGACCGGGATGGGATGGGGGGGATGGGATGGGGGGGGATGGGATGGGATGGGGTGGGGATGGGATGGGATGGACCGGACCGGGATGGGATGGGGGCGATGGGATGGGGGGGGATGGGATGGGGGGGATGGGATGGGGGGGGATGGGATGGGGTGGGGATGGGATGGACCGGACCGGACGGAGCCGAGCCCCGGGCGGGGCCCCAGGCCGGGACTGCCCTTAACGGGCAGGATCTGGCCTTGAGCGGCGCCTGACCGCGGCAGTGAGCTCGGTAGAGGTCACGTGATCTGTCTGCGGGCTGGCTCTCCCGGGGGCTCACCCCCGAGTGGCGGCGCCCTTGACCAATGACAGCGAGAGGGCGGGACAGGGGGCGGAGCCACGGGGCGGAGGCGGTGTCGGCAGGGCGCGCCCGCACGTGAGTGACAGGTGGGCGGGCCAATGGCGCGGGGCCCGGCCGGCGGCGGCGCCGAGCGCAGCGGAGCCGGGGGCCGGCGGTGAGGGCGCGGCCGGGGCCATGGACCGCGTGAGCAGCTCCATGAGGCAGGTGTCCAACCCGCTGCCCAAGGTGCTGGGCCGGCGGGCGGGCGGCATGGAGGCGGAGCGGGACGGCTTCGAGCGTGCGCAGGTACGGGGCGGGGCCGAGCGCGGCAGGTGACCGGGGCCGGTTCAACCGGGCGCGGTTCGGTGCGCCGCAAGGGGCGGGGCTTAGCGAGAACCGGCCGCCGGGAAGGTGTTGTCACCGGTGGGCGGGGCTTAGCTGGTGGGCGGGGCCGCTCAGGTGCGCGGGGTTCGCTGCAGTGGGCGGGGCTGGCCAGGTAAGGGAGGTGCTGGGGGCGGGGCTGCTTGGCTCCGCCCCCTCGCGGTCCCGGGGCCTCTGCCATGGCTCCCAGGGAGGGCTATCGCTGGCCGGACGGTGGCGAGCACGGCAACGGGCGGGGGTTGGTGCTGGGGCTCGGCCTGGAGCCATGGAACATGGAGCTCAGGCCTGGGATCCATTTTGCGTCTTCTCAGAGCCACCCGGACAGCCTCTGCCTCCGCTGGCTTCGTGGGGCGGTTCTGTGCGTGCCCTGCCCATGGCTATGGGGCAGTGGTACCGAGGTGTGGGAAAGCACGTCCAGTTTGCTCCTTAGCAGCATCCGGAGTGTCTGCATGGGGCCCTTCTGCCTTTCACTTGTGTTTTCAGTGGTGGCTCGAGGTGGCAGAGCTGGGGGAGCAGCAGGGGAGTTTTAGGGTAATACCTAGAGATTTAGGGAATGAATGTGCTTGGAAGCAGCTGGGAAGCTGGGCAAGCCCCAGCGAGGGTGAGGAGGGATGGATGGCAGCAGAAGAAGCTGGGGACAGCTCAGCCCTGTTTTGTGTCCAAGGTGAAGTGGTGCTGGCCTGAACTGCAGGAAGGGAACAGAAACTGAGGCAGGAGAGGGGCAGAGGTGGTGGCCAGCAGGATCAGATGCTCTGGGAGCAGCACAGTAAGGGGGCAAGACCCAGATGAGACCAGAGTGAGAATGGCACATGCGTGATGGCTTGGTAATGAACATAAATGAGACCAATCTGAGGCCTCCTTTGCAGAACCAAAACCATCAGGATTTAAGGGTGAATGTGAGACTATGCTCAGGAGGTGTTCACAGAGCCACAGACTTTGTCTTGGAAGGGACCTTCAAGCTCCTCCAGTCCCAACCCCTGTCCATGGCCACCACCTTCTCTTGCATGTTTGCACACTGGGTTCTTAAACTTCGTGTTATTGCTGGACGAGTAATAAAGGCAATTTATGACTCACAAAGTACCCTGAAAGACATATTTGTAGCAGAAGGTTTTTAAGGTACTCCTCCTTGAGCCCTCTCACCACTATATTGCATGGGCTGGAAAGCTGTTTTCCTTCTTGTTCTGCTGCTGGAGGTGCCCTCACAAAACCCAAGCATGCAGACACCATGCAGAAGAAAAAGAATGTATCTGGCACAAAGTGATGTCAAATGAAATGGGCTGTTGGGTTTTCTGTCTTCCCCAGTGTGGTTAGTGAATCCTTTTGATGTGGGAACCAGCATTTTTCACAACTAAATACAGGTTGAAAGCAGCTTTGAGCCCATCCTGGTCCCTGCAATGGGCTGGGCCCCCTTCAAGGCACAGTTGCAACCTGATTGCCACCATCAATGCAGTTAATCCTAATGGGGAATATGGCAGGCGGTCTGCCCTGCACAGCAGCCCCGTTGGGTTCAGACCCGCTCCGGCTCCAGCTGGCAGTCACAGAGGAAATACCATTTTCCTACTGAAAACAACAATTTTTGTGGTTCAGATCCTGCAGCCACCAGCAGCTTTGCCAAGAACTTCAGTTCTTACACAGGAAATGAGGCTCCTTTGAAAGCACCAGAGTGGGGCTATATATATAGAGAGAGCTTCTCTGAAAAGATATTTAAAGCAACATATTGACACTAGCAAGAACAGGAAAAAATAGCTCCTGGCTGTGGGGAGTGAGGGCTGCAGGCAGCTGAGCCCACCCTGGGGGAGTGGGTGATAATAGTGGATTAATTCACAGCTCTTTCATGAGCTCCTGTGCCCTGTGCTGTGTGAACCCCCGTGCTTTCAGTCTCCTGTCTTTTAATTGGAATTAGAGGTGCCTGGGATTGAAAGCAGCTTCAGCAGCAAAGAAATGAGTCACCTCATCTCTTTTCTGCAGGTCCCTTTTAGGAACCTATTTCCATCTCCAGGGAAAGAAAATAGTTCTTCTTTTACCAGATTAGGGGCTGCTTTTCTTTTCAGTGCAGTGTGGGGTGGAAGGGTTTGGGGGCTTTTTAAATAGATGCAGCTGAGAGAGCTGGGCTGCTTCAGCCTGGAGAAGAGAAGGTTCCTTGAGGAGAGACCTGAGAGCAGCTCCAGTGCCTAAAGGGGCTGCAGGAAACCTGCAGAGGGGCTTGGGACAAGGGTCTGAAATTTTGGCTGAAGATTGAGAACCAAGGATGTGGAGAAGGTGCCTGTTGCAGCTCACAGCACATGGGTGTGACATGGGGCCAGGCTGAGCATCATCTGCTGCGGCACCATCCAGCACGCAGGTACCCCAGTGCCTGCGCATCAATACCCCATCGCCTGCATCACCCCAGTGCTGTTGTGGCTGCAGGACTGGAACCGCTGCCCCAGCCCATGCACAGGTGCTGAGCTCGACAGGCACCCAGCTCCTCAGAGAGCCAGAAAACTGAATGTATTTGTAACTCGAAGCAGGAAAGACCAAGAGCAGTGGGTAAAGGCAGACAATGCTGCATCTTTGAGGCTTGTTCTTGCACAGAACTGACACATGCTCTGCTGGGAGGGCTGGTGAGGATGGCTCAGGGACATCCCGGTGCAGGCAGCAGCTTTGCAGGCAGTGCCATGGCTCAGCCTTGGACTGGTGCTGGCATGGGGGTGCAGAGAACTGACTTAAATCCCCTCTGTCTTGAAGAGATTCAATCCCTCTGCTTTCCCCTGGGGTGACCCATGCTGAGGCATTTGGGACCGGAAAGCAGCATCCAGAGAGCCACAGAGCAGCATGGGGGCTGGAGGAAGGGCTGGATCCTGGCCCCAATCTCTGCCACCAGCTTGGCTGATTCATTTGATGCCGTCACCAAACTTCCTGGGGACAGGCTGTTCCCGGTGACAGCACCAGCACCGCAGGCAGTGCGAGCCTGGATGCAAGTCCCAGCCCCTGCCTGGACTAATTACACATTGCGTGTTGTTCCAGGCTAATCACAGCGGAGGGAAAGTGATCCTGGTCCACATGCGAAAGGTGAAGTTACTTACTCAAAGGGATACACAGACGTTTAATATTGTATGATGGGCTCACGGTGGTTTCGTTGGAAGTAATCATACAATCATAGGATGGTTTGGGTTGGAAAGTACCTTAAGACCATCCAGTTCCAACCTCCTGCCATGGGCAGGGACACCTCTCACTAAACCATATCACCCAAGGCTCTGTCCAACCTGGCCTTGAACACTGCCAGGGATGGAGCATTCAGCACTTCTTTGGGCAACCTGTGCCAGTGTCTCACCACCCTCACTGTAAAATGTTTCTTGCCTATGTCCAGTTTCACACCCATGTTCCATTTAAAACTGTTTTTAGTACACGGGGGTTCCTTTTCTAACCACAGAATTTCAGTTCCTTCTTTGGTGGGATATCTTCGCAGCTTGACATCATGCTGATGGAGAGCGCATCATGTGGGTTGGTTGTGGTCATGGTTGGTGCTTTACCACAAGCATGGGCTTAGCTTTGTGGCTGCTGCAGGTTATAACCCTGGCCATGGCTTGCTACATCTTTAGACCAGCACAGAAGTGCTCCTGGGTGATCCCCATCCCCATAGCAGGGTCTGAGGTGGATACATCCTTCACTGTGTCATTTCACAGGGCTTGGTGCTCCCTTGCTGATCCCTTCTTGCCCTGCCCTGGCCAGCTGTGCTGGTTTGATGCTCAGACAAGCAGGTGCCATTGCATCTCTGTTCCTGCCAATGTAAAGAGCATCAATGTGGTGGATGCAAAAAGCTGTGTAACTGAGAAATCAGGTGGCTCTAGAGCTCATTCAGGTTTATGCAGCTCAGAATGAAGTTACCAGTATTTTCTATGGCTTGCTCATGAAACTCAGGTTGTGAGGTGACCAGAGCTGCCCAGATGTGCCATACGTGAGTCTTGGGGTGAAGGAGGTTCTTTGTTACTTGGCTGTTGATTGATCTAACAAAACTCTGCTGAGCATGATACAGATCAGTTTGCTGAAGCTGTGGTTACTTTATTCCAGGGTTTTCATCATCTTATACGCTGCTTTTACCTAGTGTGTTTACAATAAATCCCAATTTGATAGCATCCTGTGCCCTTCCCAGGTCCTGCTGCCCCAAGCGCTGCCCCAAAGGCTGCTGGCAGCTGGGTTTCTGCTTCCTTGGGTATCTGCTGCAGTCCCACGTTCACCACCCAGCTTTGTAGCATGTTCACCCTTTACCCAGCAGCCAGTTCCTGTGTGAGCTGTGCTGCTTTGCTGCTGCTGAGGGGGGCAGGTTAAATACTGACTGTGCAGAAAGAGGCAAGTTGCAGTGAACAAAGGAAGCCTTGGGGAGAATGGGCTTCTTGTGCCAGGGCCAGGCTGGAGACTTGCTGGTTATCGTTCCCATTTGTCTCTTTTGTTCCATGTGAGCAGTTCATGGCATCGTGTTTTATTTTAATTAGCAGATGCTGCCTGGAAAATGGTGTTTTCCAATCATTGTGTTCACATGGAAGTAAACAAGGACACAGGGTTTCTTAAGCACAAATAGTGTTGCAAGGTGCTTGTGCCAGAGCATCAGGGACAGCCAGGAATTGACCCTCCTCCTCTGGAGAGCCCAGAAAAGAGGTAGTGCTGAGACCTCACCAGTAACCTCACTGATGTAGTGATGTGTGTCCTGAGACAGAGCCCTCACCAGGCAGCATTCCTTCAGGATCAGGCATCCAGGCGGGAGAAGGTTCTGGCTATGATTACAAAGAGCCATTTGCCATTTCTTCACAAAGAGAGATGTGTCTCTCAGGTGCCCCATCATCTGCTGGTGACGGTCACTGCTCATCCAGGCATCGGCTAACTGCATCTCTGCAGTCCACCCTTGCTGGTCTGTGGGCATCACGGTTGGTTCTTCCCTCCCGAGTCCATGGTTACTGCATGCACCAAGTGTGCTGTCTTCAGGTTGCTCCTTGTGGGCCACCCTTCCAGACCTGCAGTGCTCAGAGCTGCTCACAGCAAATCTCACACTATGAGTGAATGGTCTTAAGGCACTGGTGAAACAGAGACGGGGATTGCCTCCTGTTCAGTGTGATGAGGAATGGCTCCCCCAGAAGAGATGATGACTTCTGCACTAAGTCAATGAAGCCATTCCAGAAGTGATCTTTTCTAGCAGAGGCATTCACAGACTGTTACCTGTTGGAGACCTTGTTTGGCTGGTTTTCCCAGCCAGAAAGACTGTGCACTTCACAAATGGGAATGTAATGTTCTGACTGTCAGCAAGGTTTGGCTGCTTCTGCCCTTATCTGGAGAGGGCTAGGGTAGGGATTTCTGAGTTGGCTGAATTTTATGGCCTCATTCTGTTACCTGGAACTTCCATGATCCAGGCTGTCCTCCTAAGATGTTGGATTGGGTGAGTCAGCCCCTTCAGCAGCCAGCCTGAACAGCAGGAAGCTGCATTTTGGTGTGGCTTTGGTCCCAGGGCTCACTTTGTGCTCTGTCTCTGCTCACTCTGGTACCCACCACGGATGTACTCATGCCTCTCCCAAGCACAGAGCATCTTGTTGCTTATGTTGGGCTCGTGTTGGAGTAGCAGGTAGGGAGGGTCACGCAGAGCATGGCAGGAAGCTGGACCTTCACCTCCTTGTGCAGGAGGGGTGAGGGATGGTGGGATGACTTGGAAGGTGGCACAGCCAACATTGCAGTGGGTGGGATCCAGCCTGGAGTTCTTTCCATGGCCCACAGCACTCCCTGCTTGTGTGGGCACCTCAGAAGGTGATGTTAGCTGAGGACTGGGTTGAGCAAGACCCATCTCCAGGCTTCTCTCATCTCTTGGTGAGATGCTCTTGGCCTCAGGAGGAGAACACTCTCCTCTCTTGTTTGTCTTCCTGGCTACTGCAGTCCAACTCCAGCTCTTTTTATAGGTCGGAAACAAGTGCCTTGAGTTTCTGAGTCGTCTGGGAGGCCAAGCACACAGGGAGGAGGCACAGCTAGAAATAGGGCTGCTGCATTCCAGCTTTATTATTTTTTAGCTGGGATGTCCAAGTTTGACGAGTCCCATTGCTGCAAGCGAGGAGCTGGGAACCATGGCCTGCATTTCTTCCACTCAGTTCAGGTCTCCTTTCTCCTTTGCCTTATTCCCAGCACCCTCACAGCAGCCGTTGTACCTCCATAGGATGGCTTTCCCAAGGAATGAGGTCTGGCACCCCATGGAAACTCAGCACTGGCCAGAGCTGCACCATTAATCATGTCTGGGAGGTGGAGCAGTGCTTGGTGTTTGCTGAAGCTGCTGGGTGGTGAGCAAAGAGCTCACACAAGATGTTCAGTGATGTCTGCCCACTGGGAGGGAGGCGAAGCTTCGTCTGCTGCACAGATGCCAATAGACAGGGACAGAAGAGGACAATTTGTTTGACAAAGCCTGTGGCTTTCAGACCCTTAACATTAGCTGGGATTTTGGCTGTCATACAAAGCCAGGGTAGGAACACCTGTGAGCACCATGGCGAGAGCTTATTCTTGCCCTAGCTATTTGCATCTTTTCCAGCCCTGGAGGGTAGGAAGGACTTGTGCTCAGCTCCTTCCTTATGACTACAGTACTGGAGGTTGTGGTGGCTGGATGCTCCCAGCAGCCTGGGTGCTCCTGCACATGCTTTTCACTGCAGTGTTTCCTGGACCAGGTGTTCAGTTGCACTATGCTCTTCTTGCAGGTCACAGCATCGTGCAAGCTCTCACTAGTTCTCACCGTGTGGCTTTCTCAGTGTTCACTGGTGGGTATGGCACAGGGGAACGGTCACGGCAGCTGGGCTGTGTTCAGGGCTCTGGCATGTTTCTGGTAATGTCAGTCAATATCAGACCAGTCATAGAACCCTGGCAGGTGTCCCTTCCTGTGGCAGGAGGTTGGAACTGGATGAGCTTTCAAGGTCTCTTCCAACACAAACCATCCCAAGATTCTGTTTCTATGATTTTTCAGTTATACATCCATCAGAGAACATCCCTCGTTCCTCCTCTGTCCCATTCTGCTCCTCTGCATAAGGAATGGACACCTGAGCTCCAGCTACAGAGCCAGAGATCCCCAGGGGATGGATGTAGAGCTCCATTCTTCTCCAGCACAGACAACCCTCTGTTGCGTCAGGGTTAGGTCCTATGTATTAAGTATACATAGGCTTAGGTCCTGTGTATTTCTTAAGCCAGTATTTATTAATTATGAAGGTTAAACCTTCCCAGCAGCAGAGATCTGGAGGCTGGGGGTGAGCTGTTTCCTTGCTGGGGGAGAGGGGAGCAGGCTCAGCCCTGGGGTATCATCCTGGCACTGCTCACCTGTGAGGAGATGCTGACCACTGAATGAACAATGTCACTTGGACATCAGCTCTTTTCCTCCACCAGTTCCCCCCCGGTCTGAAATGGGCACTTTGTTGGGTCTGTGGGAGGGGATGAGCCTGGTGCCCTTCACAAGACCATGGGCTGCAAACCAGAGCCCGCAGCCCACCAGTGGTGCTGGGAAGAGGCTCTCCAGAAGATGGGAGGTGGAAGAGGTCTCAGCAGCTGGGCTGGGGGTGAGAGAGCTGGGAAGGGACCTGGGATGCCAAAGAAAGCGGAAGAACGTGGGGCAGCCTTCTGCAATCTGTGAGTATGAGCATGCCCCGAGCTGGAAACGTGCCCGGGGCTGTAAATCCATTGCCTAATTCCATAAATACTTGTGCTGCTGCCCATCAGTGGGAGCCTGCAGCCCTCTGCATCCCTCCAGCATCGCCCTGCAGGCTGCAGGTAGGGTCTGGCAGGGCTTGGGCAGCGCCTGGACCCACAGGGTGGGTTCCAGCCGCAGGGAGAACGTTTGTTGTGGCATTTCCCAACCTATTGCATCAGGTGGTTTCGTTTCAGCTGAGCTTGTTCTCTATTCATTATGCAGATGTGCCAAAGCCATCGGTATGTGGGGCTTGCTGTAGGTGCTGAGGTGTGTGTCTGCATGGCAAGCCTGCCAGGAGCATCCCCTCATCTCCCTTCTTCTCTGTCTTTTGGGTTTGGGTGGAAATAAAGCTTAAGAGAAGGTGTAAGAAGGTCCTGGGAGGTAGGTGTGCAAGCCCTGGCTGGGCATTGAGTTGAAGTATCACACACATGACACTGTCACCAGGTCTGTGGGTCTCAATTCAAGTGGCAAACAAAAGCAGGTAATTACAATTACTCCTCTGATAGGGCAGTTTGAAGATCCCTGAAGTTAGTTTTGGGGACCAAACCCCCCACAAAGGGCTCCGTGTGCACTGGGGGAGGCAGGAATTTCAGATACTGAAGGTATTTTGGCATCCTTTGTCTCCAGCCCCACGGGCACCAGACATGCTCCACATGAAGTTTCCAGGGCAGAATTTAGGGGCTTGAATAGGAAATGGGTGGGAGCTGTGTTTTATTGACCATCCTCTGAACCGCTGATGGCACTGATCCAGATAGAGGCTGCAAAGTGGAAGTGTAGACAAAATTGGGGGCCACTGATGGAGGCAAATGGCCCCATTGATGCAGGAGGATGCTGGGGCATCTATGCCCATAGACCTCTGGGGCTTGCAGGGAGGTGGGTGATGGAGGAGCTCTGGCAGCCCAGGGATCACAAGGTGGCAGACGTGGGAGTGGTGAGCACAGTGCTGACAGTTGGGTAGCAAGGTTGTGACCTTTGCTAACCCTGTGTCCTTCTGCTGGGTGTTTTACTTAGGTTGATAGTGTCAGCATCAGTCTTACAAACAGGAAATGACCATCTACAGCAGTGCACTGGGCATGTGTAAAGGAAGACAAATGGGGCCACAGGGGACACAGAAGAGATCTGCAAGTGATGAGCATGTGGTCATGTACTTACTAGCGGAGGTTAAGCGTGCAGGTTTACATCCCACTGCTATGATTCACTTATGTGGCTGCTGAAGACTGTCCTTTTGACTTGAGGGCTGTGCGTAGTGCCTTCCCCATCTGTCATAGGATCATGGACTCACAGGATGCTTTGGGTTGGAAGGGACCATCAGGGACACCTCCCACTAGGGCAGCTTGCTCCAAGACCCTGTGTCCAACCTGCCCTTGAACACTGCAGGGATGGGGCAGCCACAGCTTCTCTGGGCACCCTGTGCCAGTGCCTCAGCACCCTCATGGTACCACGTTTCTCCCCTATGTCCAGTTCAAACCCATTGCCCCTTGTCCTTTCCCTGCAGGCCCTGATTGAAAGTCTCCATCTTTCCTCTGAGCCCCCTGAAGTCCTGAGCAGCCACAGGAAGGTCTCCCTGGAGCTGTCCCTTCTCTGGGCTGCACAGCCCCAACCCTCTCCCCTTTCTCCACAGCAGCTGTCCCAGCCCTTGGGCTGCTTTGAAAGCTCCTCTGGACCCAGCAGGTCCATGCATGTCTTGTGCTGGGGACCCTGAGGTGGACGCAGAGCTCCAGGGGGTGTCAGGAGAGCAGAGCAGAGGAGCAGCATCCCCTGCCTGGCCCTGCCGGTCCCACTGCTGGTGATCAGCCCAGGAGACACTTGGCTTTCTGGGCTGCAAACACACAGTGCTGGGCCATGTCCTGTTTGTCACCCACCAGCATCCCTGAGTCCTTCTCCACAGGGCTGCTCTCCATCCATCCATCCATCCATCCAATCCATCCATCCATCCATCCATCCAATCCATCCATCCATCCATCCATCCAATCCATCCATCCATCCATCCACCCATCCATCCATCCATCCATCCATCCATCCATCCATCCCCAGTCAATGCTGGTACTGGGGATTGCCCTGATCCAAGCACTGGACCTTGCCCTTGGCCTGGTTGAACTTCATGAGGGTCACACAGACCCACTCCTCCATCCTGCCCAGGTCCCTCTGATGCCACCCTTCCCTCCAGACTATCGACTGCACCACTGCTCCCTGGCATCCTTTCTATGGCTTCCTTGCCCTCCATGCCAGGTGGGGAACAAGAGTTTCTTGTGCACCAGGTTTGGATGGGAGGATCTGCTTGGCTCCCTGTAACAGGAGTGAGCAGGGCGGATGCTGCTTTCCCTGCCTCTCTCTTTCCCTCTTGCATTTTTAATCTCATTGGCTTTGCAGAGCTGCTCACAGAACTCCTGCCAACCTCGGACCAGCCCCATCCACAGGCACTGTCTGAGCCACGTTACACAAGGCTTGTGCAGCTGCTGTAACACCAACACTGGAGACTGAACACAGCTAAAGATAACTAACGATTGATCACGGCAGCTTGAACCCAGCTTGGTTGGGTTTGAAAGAAAATCTATATATTGACAACACAACAAAGCAGCTTCCTGTGCAGACAGCAGAGATGACAGAGCCAGACCTCCTGCCCATGCCCTTGGGCTGCCAGTAGCACCAGCTTCATCTGTGTCTGTCTGTCCACCTCCCTCCATCCCGCAGGGATAGCACAGTTCTGCGCCCTGGGAGCTCATCCTCTATGTTCTGGAGCACAGTGATGTGGGAGGGCTGCTCTCCTCCCAGCACCCCATGCTGGTCCAGTGCAGTGAAGGCTGGGGGAAGTCACAGCCCCTCACTGCCAGCCCTTGCTGCCTGCTGCTGCCTGCACTGCCAGCTCCATGCTGACACAAGGCTGTAGTGTGGCCTCCAGCCCTGGACCCATGCCCACGTTCTGATCTGCTTTTTCCTCTCTCTTTCACACGCTCAGGAAACTCTGGCATTACAAGGATTTGAACGTGGCCTTGAGCTTTTTAAGCACTGCTCCAGAGCCGATATTTTTCCTAAATCAAGATTTGCAAAGGTATTTGGGCATTAGTCAGCCAGGGGGATTTCCAGAAGTAGCAGAGCTCCCAAATACCCATTAAACCTGCCTCATATGAGTGCAGATTTGGTGCTGAAAAGTAGCTGATTCACCAAGACTGATGATTTTGGGGATGTTTTCTTCCCTCACCAGTGTCAGTGTAAGGGGTTTCCGAAGGTTGTTCAATGCTGGATCCCTTCTGAAGGATGCAGTGGTGTGGGATCAGCCCAGAGGGGTTTTGCTACATTTCATATGAGTCTGGAGAAACTCAGCATCCTTCTTCAGCTTCTGCCTATGCAGCTGCTCCATCCCTGTGTCTGCAGTAACCTGTGGGGTGATGCGGGCTCTGTTTTGGAAGGACATGGAGCAGTGCAGAGGATCGGTTAGGAAAGGATGATTCAACATCCCAGGGCAGCAGAAGGAAAAAGCCATTGCCACAGACAGCAATGGGGAGGTGGGTTTGTTCTCTAAATTTGCCCAGAGGAGCTGTGGCTGCCCCATCCCTGGCAGTGCTCAAGGCCAGGTTGGACACAGGGGCTTGGAGCAGCTGCTCCAGGGGAAGGGGTCCCTGCCCATGGGAGGGGTTGGGGCTGGAGGAGCTTTGAGGTCCCTTCCAACCCAAACCAATCTGTGATTCTGTCATTGGATATAAAATAGTTTTCTAAGTGCTCGGTGGTTTTCCCAATGAACCTGCTATTCTGCTTTATACCTAGAGCTCTGAAAACCCCAGGATCCTGGGGATCCCGTATAAGAAGGATGCTCCAGCAGCATCCTGCATGGTTAAGGCATAGGGCAGGACTAATTTATTATGAGCTAAGAGAGCTGCTCTTGGGACGTGGGTTTAAACTGCTCCTACACAGCAGCAGCTGGAAAAAAATGCCATCCCCCAAGGAAAATGAATTGAAGAGATTGAATGCAAGCAATGGTTTTAGAGCAGGGCTCCTGTTTGGTTCCTTCCCTTGGGGAAGACTTGGGGAACACAGAGAAGACAAAAGGGAGCACAGGTATTATTAGTCATCCAGGAAGGAGGCAGCTGCAGGGGAAGAGGGTTTAAAAGGCTTTGGAGTATTTTTAGACCTGGTAAAATGAACACTGTGGGGAGGGAGAGAGGTGAAGGGACCGTCGTGGTCTGGACTACACATAGCATCCCAGCACTTAAAGGGGCTGCAGGAGAGTGGTTCCTGGGTGGTGTGAAGGTCCGAGATGCAAGCACTGGAGGAGGTTAAATCCATCCAGGGGGAGGATGAAGGCACTCAGGGGACAAGGGGAAGCGAGGAGCTGCCTCCCCCCTGCTTCTCCTGGCAAACAGTGGCCCCTCTGGAGCACTGGCATGGTCCTCTGCACCACCAGGGTCCTGTGCACCACTGCCCCCTCAGTGCCTTCAGCTCAGAGTGCAGCTTTCGTTGCCACTGAGGAAATATGGGGCTCTCTTTGCTCCTCTAAATTGCCTTCAGATTCATTGTCAGGTTTTATTCCAGAGCTGCTGTGGCTCTTGGGTTTGCCCTTCAGCTGAAGACCCCTTCACTTCGACACTGGTGGACTTGGACACTGGTGGACTTCCTGGTGGCCTCCAACATCCAGGCTTTGCCAGCTGGAGCATGGGGACCTACACAGCAGTGAGACACTTGAATGTCCCAGCTCTGCAGCATCCACATAGGAGACAATCAGTAATATGTCAATAACTGTTGTCTCTCTGAGCTGGCGTTAGCATCAGTTGGGGTGCTTAGTTTGGGGGTGAGCGTGTGTGAAATCTTGGTTTTGAAATGTAAGTTAATGATGACTTAATTTGTGGGATGAAGGAGGGATGTTGGGAACGAAAAGCCTGTATGTGGCAGGAGAGCAGCTTGGTTGGCATGGCTGTTTGATGGTGTTGCAGTGTCACAAGTAAATACAGCTACAGGATGGGTCCTGCCTCTTATTTCACAAGTCACCCAACTCCCATGCAGGTGGCATTGTAGAGAAAGTCCCATCCATCCTGCCCTGGGGCTGGGGCTTTCTCCAGAGGATGCTCCTTGGTCCTGGCTGTTCTTTGCAGACCCATCTGCAGGTCTCTTCATGTGAATGAGACACTAAACCTGATGGCCAAGCGCTGTTTGCAGGGCTGCAGCCTTGCCAGGCAGGACAGAACATCTGGCAGCAAGGCAGCAGTGATTGTGAGATGGGCCCGGGGCAATGTTAAGCCCAGATAACGGTGAATTGGTGAATTCCAGGATCCCGTTAAGTTAGGGGGAACCCGGTGGGGGCTGGGCTGCCTACTGAGAACCCAAACTACCAGTTTCCATGCCAAGAGCATGGCTGGAAATCACTTACTAAGGGGCTTTGCCATGGAGAGCACAAGCCCTGCTGCTCCCCATGGCTGGGCTGCTGGGCTCTGGGTTTCACAGAAACCATCTGGTCCAGCAAAACCCCAAAGAGCTGCATCCCACAGTGCTGCCGAGCACCACATCCACCCGTCTGCCCCAGGAACTGCAGCACAGGCTGTAACAACCACACAAAACACAACCTAGGTCTCAGCCCTGAAAGCTGCTCCATCCCTCCCAGGCTGGGATGAATGGGGTGAGGCTTCTCCCCCATGCTGTGGGGTTGCTTTGAGGGGCTTGCACAATAGCAGGAGAATCGTTTGTGTTTCTTTTGTGCCTTCCATCAGAGATGCCAAAAGTGCTTCTTGAGCACTGGTAGAACCTGGGTTAAAACTCAAGCTGCTGGGTCCTGGGAGCTGGCCTGCCCCACAGCAGGCAATGCAGGCAGGCAGTGGCCGTGCCAGCCTGGGAACCACAGACTGAGGCCAGAGGGCTTGATACTGCACCAGTTTAATTGCTTTTGTTGCTAGAGCAAGAGGGGTGCTGGGTACGGGGGTCACTGCAGACCTTCCTCAGGTGCACCTTCCCCCTGCCCAGGGACAGAGGTGGCACAGGTGGGGCAAGAGGATGCAGTGGGGATGGGGCAGGGGGTCAGGAGCCTGGCAAGGGGATGGGGCAGGGGATGGGGCAGGGGATGGGGCAGGGGATGGGCAGGGGATGGGGCAGGGGATGGGGCAGGGGATGGGGCAGGGGATGGGCAGGGGATGGGGCAGGGGATGGGGCAGGGGTTGGGCAGGGGTTGGGCAGGGGATGGGGCAGGGGATGGGGCAGGGGTTGGGCAGGGGGTCAGGCAGGGGATGGGCAGGGGATGGGACAGGGGATGGGGCAGGGGATGGGCAGGGGATGGGGCAGGGGATGGGCAGGGGATGGGGCAGGGGATGGGGCAGGGGATAGGGCAGGGGATGGGGCAGGGGATGGGGCAGGGGTTGGGGCAGGGGTTGGGCAGGGGATGGGGCAGGGGATGGGGCAGGGGATGGGTCAGGGGTTGGGGCAGGGGATGGGCAGGGGATGGGGCAGGGGTTGGGCAGGGGATGGGCAGGGGATGGGGCAGGTGATGGGACAGGGTTTGTGTCACTGCTCTGTAAGGATCGCCCCCCGCCCCCCCCCCCCCGCTCCCTCCCCGCTCCCGGAGCCGCGGTTCAGCCCCGCGCCCCCCGCGGGGCTCCTTTGTTATCCCCCCCCCCCCCCCCCCCCCGGCTCGGGTCGTGCCGCCCCTCTCGGGAGCGCGCCTGGCTCCGGAGCGCGCCTCCCCCCCCCCCTCCCCCGCTCGGCTCCGCCGCTCGGCAGAAGCTTCCAGCGCCGCCGCCGCCGGCTCCGCCGCCATGGGCAGCCCCGAGCCGCGCTGAGCCCCGGCCCGGCCGCAGCGCCATGGAGCTGGGCAAGGTGGTGAGTGCGCGGCCCCGTGCGCGCGTCCGTGGGGAGCATCCCGAGGAGCTCCCTCCCGGGGCGTTGGGGAGCGCCCGGATCCCGGAGGAGGGGCGGGGGGGGGGGGCAGCGGGAGCCGCGCGGTCACCGGTAGGGCTGAGCCTCCCCCCCCCCCGGTCCCGGGATGATGCACCCGGGTCCGGGTTCGGTCCGAGCCGCATGCCCCGGGCCGCGGTCCGGGCGGTGGCGCGGGCACGCGCGTGTCCCCCCGCACACCCGCGTCCCCGCTGCTGGCACTGCCCATCACCAGGCATGCGGGATGGACTCGGGTTTGGGGGGAGAAGTGGGGGTTGTGGGTCCGTGCCCGCATCATCTGCACTGCTCACCTGGGATGAGGGGTTTGGCTTTTCCCTGTGCTCCTGGTCCCGGTGAGGGCGAGGGAAGGTCTCTCTGTGCAGCATGGAGCCCACGTGGGAGCTGTTCATGGCTCCATGGCAGGATCCAGACATCCCGGTGGGATACTGGGTGAGAAATGGAAGCAGTGGCTCAGCAGGAGCTGTTGCAGGGAAGGGTTTCCACCATGGCTGCCATGGCACTGCTGGGTCTGCATCCCCAGCGCATCCTGACTTTGGTCCATGCAGGAGCATCCCTCCAGGGCTAGCATGGGTATTCTGTGGGGGTGAAGCTTCCCAAGGAAGGTCAATCCTCGGCTGGCAGCTGGACACCAATGTGCATGTCTGGAGATGAGCTGTGGCATCTGCCCCGTGCATCCTCCAGCCTCACTCCTTTATTTCCTCCCATTCCAAAAAAAAACCCCAAATACTTGCATTTGCTGGGATGCAGAAGACTCCAATCAGGACCTTTGGGTCAGCTTCTGGAATAGTTGAAGGTGGTGGACATCCTTCCTGGAAAACAGAGTATCCTCCCTTCCCCTATGGAGATCACTGGTGCTAGAAGGGATCAACTTCATATAAAATCCTTGCTTACAATTGAACGTCTGCCTGTGGGGCAGCTCTGCCCCATGGCCAAGCAGCTGCGCAGCACAGGGCAGGAGTGCCCACATGGATCATCATCAAGACCAGGAACAAGTGTTCCTGTGGCACCTCCAGAAAGGTTTTCTGCCTTTCCTCGTATCCAGCCACCCGTGCCATGGGACCTGTGGTTGTGGTGGGTCGGAGGTGCCCGGTGGCAGTGACCAAAGCGGTGACCAAGCTCTTCTGCCTCAAACCACTTTTCACCCTGTCCATTCTCTTTCCCAAGGGGTTATTGGTGTATTGGAAAAGTGCATATTCCTTAAACTGGATTGAACAAACACATGGCAAGTAATTAATCTGCCTAAATTGCTTAGGACACTGGAGAAACCCAATGGCCCAATCAACTCTTTGGGTGCTGGTGCTCCCAATGCTGTGTTCAATGTAGCAGGTTCTCCTCTCTGGTGTTGGTGGAACCCTTCCAGCTGCTGATGACCATCCTGCCCTCCCCTGCTGGCATCAGACATCTCACTTGAGTCCTTGGGACCCACCGCAAGTTGTCTGGGGTTGTCTTTGTTCTTTGCTGGCCTCAGAGGTGGAGGAGCGATCAGATCATGGTGTCTCTGCTGCCCCAGCTCTCAGGATGGTTCTGCACCCCTTATTTTCACTGGAGGCTCTGGAAGGGCCAGGCGAAGTGGTGGAGTCCTCACATGTGCATCACCCCTTGGGTCCCAGCCTCTGCGTTAATGTCACCCTGCTGCCCTCAGGAGGAGCTGGTGGGGTGGTCTGTGCAGGTACACTCAAAGTGTGTATCCTTCACCTATTGTCATCTTCCTACCATGATAATGGTACTACAGCTCACAGAGTAATAGTGTTGGGGGGAGGCAGACAGCGACTGTCATCGTTTTGTGTGTGTGGAGACCTTTGTGGTGTGAAGGCCTCCGAACATCACATCACCCCTCCCTGGCCTGGCCCAAGTCATTTCTCCATTGGAAGGAATTCCTCTGCTACAAGAACTCCTCCATAACACCAACACTGGGCTATGCCGTGTGCCCAAGAGTGCTGATGGTGGATGGAGCAAGCACGACATGGATGTGAAATCATCATCTTCCCAACACGGAACTGGAGTCACTGACACCAGGCCAGGTCTCTACTAAGATGATCCTCAAGGCAATGCTTTTTCAAGCATGGCTTGTGGAGCCCATGGCTGTCCTCCCAGGGACTGGTTTGGTGTGTCACATGTGCCATAGGGCAAGGTGTCTCCAGACACCCCCCAAACCCCCCATGCTGGTGCTCCTTGGGATTCAGGGATGTTCTGGTACACCTTGGTCCTCCTCCTGCCGGTATCCAAGCTGGTGGTGTCAGCATCTCCGAGGCAGGTACACCCCAAGCCATCCCCACTGGGAGCAGACCCAATGGATGCTTCGGGGTCTCTAACACTGGAGACCAGCGTTACTTTGGGGAAGTTACTTTGGGTTCTTCTAATGGCCCAAGCAAAAGGAAATACCAGACATGTCATTTGTGGAATGTTTCTCATCCAGTGGGATCAGGAGGCAAGAGAGCAGCAGCACCTGGAAGGTGCTCACACAGCCCTGATCAAGGCACTTCATCCCTGGAGCGGTGAGGACAGGAGTGCTTTCCTTCTGAGCTCACGGATCCAGCAGTGGGTGCAGCTGGATAACCCAGATTAAACCATGGGAGGGTATTTGTAGCATCTCTCACTCCCTGCTCAAGGGAAGCATTTAAGACTGAGCAGGGGGGTTCGTTTGTGCTGAGCATACTCTTTATACAGAAACACATCCATGTGGCCCCATGTGGCTGCTGCCGATGGGCGCTGGCGGTGGGGCTGTGGTTTGCTTTTAACCTCTGTTGGTGAGGGATGTTCAAGGCTTGTGCCCCCTTCAGGGCCAGGGTGCAGTGTGGCTGTGCTGGGGTTTGCACTTTAATGAAGCTGATGGATGTTTTTCCCCGCTGGTTGCAGTCAGGTCTCTGCTGCTCACTTCCCCTGGAGCCCCTGCATCTGCAGGGCTTGGTTGCAGGCGTTTTCCAGAGGTATGCTCCATCCCAGCTCTCCATTTATAGAAAGGAATTAAGGAGAAATGAGGGAGTGTTACTAAGAGGATTTACACTGCGACTTACTCACTTTCTCCGAGTAATTTGCTGTGGATTCTTTAATCAACACTCATTTCCTTTTGGAACTGAAAGGAGAAGCAGGAAGGTTCTGTGCAGCTCCTGAGGAGAGCTCTCAGAGCAGCAGGAGATGTGCCATTCAGAGGAAGCTGAGGTGTAATTTGGGGAGATGAAGATGTGAAGATGTGCATGTGAAAGAGTGAAGTGTTCCTCAGTGCTCAGAGAGCCCCGGGCTCTGTCCAGCTCCCTCCCTGCAGTTCTGGACTCCTTGGTCCCTGTCTGGTACCTGTGGTAACCTCTCCGGTGATGGTCTCAGCAAGAGGCCCTGGTGCAGAGCTGTTGATGGCTCTGCTGTGATGTGGCATCTCCTTGGAGAGGAGCAGGGCTGTGTCAGGGGTCCCACAGCACACGGTCTGCAGCACTCATTGCAGTGGGAGCACTGGAGAGCTGTGGGAAGGGTGCTCAGTTCCCCCGGGTGTGATGGTGACCTTGCATGGGTTCTGGGGTGCTTCACAGGTGCTGGGGCAGGTCCTGCTGCTCAGGGCAGGATAGTCCCAGTCTGTATTGCCTGCCTGCCCCTTCCCCAGGTGGCCTGAGCCTTTCCTTGCCCCACTCAAGGTGTCCTGAACGCTCCCGGTGCTTGCAGTGCCACCAGTGCGTGCAGTGTTCCCGGTGCTCGCTGCAGTAATGGACCCGCTGGCCTCTCCTCTCGCTTCCCTCCGGCCCCGGCCCCATTGCACAAGAGGAAACACCAGGGTTTCCTTTCCCGGCAGCAGCAGCAGGGAGGGTGTGGGGCTGGAGAAAGGGCCCAGCTGCCCCACACCCCCCATACCCCTGCCCTGTCCCAGGGCTGGGAAGCGGTGATGAGCCCATCAGGTGCCCGTGTGGGGACCAGGGGCTGGCATCCCTCCATGAGCAGGACACCAGCGGTGGGGCAGCAGCACTGCCAAGGACATGCCTGTGGCCTGGCAGGTTAGGAACAGCTCTTGTGCTGTGGGAGCTGGTGATTGAACTAGATACCTGTCAGCTCGAGGTGCGGGATGGTGTTGGGAAGCAGCACCTGTGGGCTGGCCTGAGAGACCCTTTCCATGGCAAGGAGGTTGCAGCTTTCTGTCATAGAATCATGGAATCTTAGGTGCTAGAGCTAGAAGCCTGTTTCTTACTCTGTTGTGTCACTGGTTGTTGTGAAACTTACTGGGGAGTCATGGAATGGTTTGGGTTGGAAAGGACCTTAAAGCTCATCCAGTTCCAACCCCTGCCCCGGGCAGGGACCCCTTCCACTGGAGCAGCTGCTCCAAGCCCCTGTGTCCAACCTGGCCTTGAGCACTGCCAGGGATGGGGCAGCCACAGCTTCTCTGGGCACCCTGTGCCAGCGCCTCAGCACCCTCACAGGGAACAGCTTCTGCCTCAGAGCTCAGCTCAGTCTCCCCTGGGGCAGGTTCAAGCCATTCCCCTTGGCCTGTCCCTACATCCCTTGTCCCAAGCCCCTCTCCAGGTTTCCTGCAGCCCCTTTAGGCACTGGAGCTGCTCTGGGGTCTCCCCTTCAGGAGCCTTCTCTTGTCCAGGCTGCCCCAGCCCAGCTCTTTCAAGGCATCCCCAAACGTTTCTCCTTTTTGACCCTTCAAATGGAGCAGGGGGTTGGGGATGGAGGGTCCTGGAGGCCTCTGTCCAGAGTCAGGGGCTGCCAGTCCCCCATCACCCTCCTGCTGTGTCTCCCCACTCCGAGGGCATCACTGGGGCCTCTGGCTGGATAAAGATGTCCTTGCTTTCCTAGTAGAAGCCTGCAGGAAAGGGCATTTAAACTGAGAGCTTTTCCAGCTTTCCCTGGGATGCAGTGGCCAGTGCCTTAGGGATGGGGCAGCAAACACCATAGGCCTGTGGGGACCAGCCCTGAGAGCAGCCAGTGCAGCTGGAGCAAGCATCAGCATCCCCCCAGCAGGACCAGTTCATACTGTGATGCCAGGACCCAGGCACCTTGTTTCAGTCATTGGGGTCAGTTGGGGTGGAACCAGAGCGGGGCTCTCTCGGAAGGAGCAGCAGGTTGGGATGCAGGAATGAGTGAAGTGAGAGAGGCACTGGGATAACCCCACTGCTTTAGTTGGTTTGTGTCAGTAATTGTCTCCTGGCAGTGCTGAGCCAGATGGTTTCTCCCCTCAGCAGTGGGATGGATCCTCATGGAGCAGATCCTGGGCAAGTGCTTGGTGCTGCTGCCGGTGATGCAGAAGTGTGGGGAGTGGGTGGCCCCACACTGGCATCACTGCACTCGTTTGGGGTGAATGGCAGTGTCCCCCCTTGCCAGCAGTGTGGTGTGGTTAGAAGTCCTGCCTGGCAAATGCTTCCAGCGCTGCCGCTGCCTCTCCAGAGCCTAAACGGAGTGCTGGCTCTGCCCTGGCTCCACAGCATCTCAGAGTCCTAGAACTGAGGCTGGAAGGGACCTCCAGGGTCATCTGGTCCAACCTTTCATGGCAAACCCTGACCTAGACTGTGTTGCAACTCTTGCCTTTCTTGGCAAGGGAGCAGAAGAGCAGCCCTTGGGCAGGGTTGTGCTAGGGGAGGCTGTGTGTCCTGCAGGAGCATTGCTCTGGCTCCTGGTGGGCACCAGTTGTGCCATGTCTGGATGTGCCTGTTGGCAGTGGGATGGGAAGGGCAGCGGCTCCATCTCCTGCCCCACTCACTCTGCAGGCTCCGGTCTGGCTCCAGTCTGCAGCATGTCGTGGCCTCGCCTTCCCACTGCTGGATTCCCTCACACTCCCTCTCCACTCAGCTCCCCCTGAAAGCAGAGTAGGAAGCACCAGCTACTGTCTGTGATCCAAAGGCAGGGGAGGGATTTGCCTTCCCTGTGTCCGTCCTTGGGCAGGAGAGGGTTCTTTGTGGTCCCTGCTTTAATTGCATCATTATTATGCTGAGTAAATGCGTCCTGGCAGCAGCTGAACCTGGTGGATGCCAAGCACATCCCAGAAAGGCATCCGGCAAGGGGCAGCATCCAGCTGGCATGAGCTGGGGACCTGGATGGGACCCAGCCACCGGCAGGTGCTGGCAGAGTCAGGGGGTGTCAGGGGGCGAGGGGGGACCAAGGGGAACCTGAACTCTCACCATCCCCCCTCCTCCACCGCTTCTCTTCTGCAGACTGTCAGCATCAATAAGGCCATTAATGCGCAGGAAGTGGCTGTCAAGGAGAAACATGCCAGAAATATCCTTCCCAAAGTTGGCCATGAGACAAGCAGGCGTGGGAGCGCGGCTGGGGCTGCCCAGAAAAGGGGCAGCAGCAAGGTGGCACATGGGGGAGGTGTTGGGGTGCTGAGGGTGCCAGGGTAGGACCCTAATGGGCTCTCAATGATGACTGGGGTGTTTCCAGCATGGCAGTGGGTCCCTGCTCCTGCTGCTGCAGCCTTTGTTGGTGGGTGCCCAGCCTTGTGCTCCCAGTGCTGCTCACATCCCATGGGAGGGGAGGAGTGGTGGATGCCCACAGCAGGTTGCCTTCCTGGGAAGATGATGCTTAATTCCCAGTGGAGCCTGTGAGCATGCTGCCACAAACAGCAGCTTCCCAGCAGGGCTGTTGAGGAAGCTTTGCAGAGGCACAGCCCCAGTCTGTGGGTACCAGCTGGGTTTGGAGTGGCAGCTCTTCATCACCACCGAAGGGTGTTTCCTTGACCAGCCACCACCATGCATCCTGGGCACGCATCACGAGAAGGGAGCACAGACCTTCTGGTCGGTGGTGAACCGGCTGCCGCTGTCCGGGAATGCCGTGCTCTGCTGGAAGTTCTGCCATGTCTTCCACAAGCTCCTCCGGGATGGCCACTCGAATGTGAGTGCTTGGCTCAGCAGCCCTGGCAGGGCTGTATGGGGTGGTGGGATATGTATGGTATGGTATATATGGGATATATATGTATGGTATATATGGGATATATATGTATGGTATGGTGGTGGGATATGTATGGGTGGTGGGATATGCTGGTGGGTTGGTGCCCCCCTGGGGTACAGGGACCTTCCCCACTCACTCTGCTCATAACCCCGTGTGCTACAAACCCCAGTGCCAGAGCAAACTGCTTGGTGCAGGGCATTGACATCAGGGCAGGGGCCGTCAGCAGGGATCCTCCTGCCTGTGTGCAGATGGGGAAACTGAGGCACCCTGGGGCTGGTGGCAGTGACGCCATGGGCAGGCTGCAGGGTTGGGAACAAATCAAGATCTCCCATTCCTGAGCCCAGATGCTGGCTCCACATCTCACACCCCCTGTCCCAGTGCTCTGCCTGCGCTGTGTGCTCATTGTCACTATCATTCCTCCAGGTCCTGAAAGACTCTCTGAGATACAAGAATGAGCTGAGTGACATGAGCAGGATGTGGGTAAGCTATGGATGGGGACCCTCTGCTGGGGGGTGGCGGGTTGGAGGGTGCTGTATCCCAGGAGGAGCCAGGCTCCAAGGGCAGAGCAGATGCTGAGCTGTGGCTGACCCATGGGTACTGTGGGATGGGTTTGCCAGTTGTGTTCGGTGTCCACTTCCACGAAAATCAAATGCCTTCTTTCTATTTTATGGCAAATCCCAGTAAAACTCTTGCTTTGACCATCAAAAGCGGCACTGAAGTCTGCAGATAAAGGGATAAGAAGGTCCTGACCAAATCCCTTCAACACGTTTGCTGCAAGGCAGCCAGCAGCCCACATGCCAAGGTTCCAGCCAGGAGGGGCTTTGGCTGGGATTTTGGGGGAGATAAGGGACAGGTCACTCATGCTGCAAAGGGGGAAGGTTTTTTCACAGCCTGACTTGCATCTCAACAGCTTTTTGGTGTCCTCAGGGTCACCTGAGCGAGGGCTATGGGCAGCTCTGCAGCATCTACCTCAAACTGCTGAGAACCAAGATGGAGTTTCACACCAAGGTGAGCATCCCATCCCTGTACTCCAGACCACAGCAAGGGCTGGGCACTGGAGCTGGAGCGAAAGTGACAGCAATGCCCTGGGGCAGGACAGAGCTGTCCTGGTGCTGTCTCCCCCATGGGTCCTCTCTGTCGTGGCCATCCTTCTGCCTCCATAAAAGGTGCCCCAGATTGCCTGGGTCTCTCCTTAGCCTGGATTAAAATTGGCCCAAGAGCAGCACTTTGGGATGGCAACTTTCCTGGTGGACCAGGGCTCCTTGGATGCATCTAGACTGGGCTGGGAACTGGTGAGCTACAAGAAGCAGTAAGAGACACCCCCCCCCCCCCAGCTTTGGGGTGCATGACCCCTTCCAGGTATCCTAGATGGGCAGAGGTGGAAGAGGCCATGGAGTTCTGGCTTAGGGGAGGCTGTACCATGCTGTGCTCTGGGAACAGCTTCTGCCTGTCGCCAGCACTGCCTTGGCATGATCCACAGGGGCTCAAGGGAGCCCTGGCAGGGCAGGGCCAGCACTGAGGTGTAAATGCCATGGAAAACCCTGCAGCACAGCCTGGCTTTTCTGCATCACCACAGATGTGGGGAGGGAAGTTGGGGATTTGGGCCAGGGGAGGTCCATGTTGGGGCATGGAGAAGGATGAGCCATGGCACCTGCTGCGACTGGTGTGTACAGGTGGGGTGGGTATTCACCATGATGTGCAAATGAAGTAGTTTAGGACTGGGGTGTAAGTGTAAGGTGCTCTGGTGCTTTCTGAAACAAGTATTTTATACGGGCTGGAAAAGTAGAGTGGAAGCAACAAGTCATCTGAAGGCTTAAAAATGATGAGGAAGTAAGGATTAACTTGACCTAAGCAGTGTGAGTGTGCACAGCCTGAGTCCTCAGCAGAACTTCCAGCAGAGTCACAGAGCTGAGGCTTCTTTGTGCACATCCAGTTCATCCCAGACCATAAATCTCACCTTAGATGTATCAGGAGATCGGGACAAGGTAGCACAGAACAAACCCCTCAGCCCAAGCAGTCTGGGAGCTCCAGGGCTCTGGGAGGAATCCACCACTTCCCTGGGGAGATTATTCCAGTGGCTGATTGTTCTCATTGTGGAAACTGTTGCCCTTGTATCCAGGCACAATGTCCCTGGCAGTAACTTGTGCCCATTGTCCCTCGTTTTTAACATGTGAATCCTTATAGAGAGAGTCTGCATCTTCTTTTAACCACCTTTTAAATACTGGAACATGGTAATGAGGTCTCTCCTAAGCAGTCTTTTCTCTAGGCTGAACAAGCCCAGCTCTCTCAGCCTTCCCTCATGTGGCAGGCTTCCCAGTCCTTTTATCATCCTTGTGGCTCTTCTCTGGACCCTCTCCAGCCAGTCCACATCTTTTCTGTATAGCTGGGACCAAAACTGAATACTGTATTCCAGGTGTGGCCTGACAAGCACTGAGAGGGACAATGACATGTCTATCCCTGCTGGCAATGCCCTTGTTGGTGTTCCGCAGTGTTCTGTTGGCTTGCTTTGTCACAACTGCATCCTGTGTGCTCCTACTGAGCTTGTGTCCTCCAGGACCCCAGGTCCCTTTCCACGGAGCTGTCCCATAGCCAGGCAGATCCCAGCCTGTGTTGCACTCTCGGGTTATGTTTACCCAGATCTCTTGTACAAGAGTAAATGACACTCCAAACCACCTGCCCATATCGACATCCTTGGGTTTGTCTCAAGCAAGCCAACAAGTCCTGAATCTACACTGTGCATTTATAAGTAAACACCTCTATGACCTGAACCTTAAATTAAAACCAAATGTTTGACCCAGTATTGCAACATTTATTAAAAGATGATCAGTGTTGTGTGTTATGTGATGCTAGTGGATCACATTCACTGTATACCTGTACCTTTCATCGTACGTCATCTGAATCTCCCCTCTGTCAATTTAAAGCCATTCCCCCTTGTCCTATCACTACACTACATCAACATCTACTACATCATCTCCTCCATGCTCCACAGGTTTCTAAACCCAGGGAGAACTGGATTTTCTTGCTGGGCAGAGTATGGGCACTATGGATGGTGCTGGGGATGATGCAGTCACCCAAGGCTCTGCAGACCTTGTGTCAGCCCCTTTCCCCTCTGCATCACTCCCACTGGGCATCCAAAGAGCTGTCTGCATCTCTTGCACCGAGGCTGGATCAGCAGCACTGGTGTTCTCAGAGCTGTGTGATCCTCCAAACCCTGTTCCCAACTCCTGTTTCTCTGCAGAATCCTCGCTTCCCTGGCAACCTCCAGATGTCCGACCGGCAGCTCGATGAGGCAGGAGAGAACGATGTCAATAACTTGTGAGTGTGGGGCAAGGGCAGGGTGGGGGGCACAGGGGTGGGTGCAGGCAGGGCCATGGCACTGCCCAACCTCACCAGCAGCACTGAGCCAGGAGCCCTGCCCCAGGTGCATGGAGCCCCGCTCAAGGCTGGTGCTTCCATGCCAGCACATGTGCTTGTTCCTGTGGGGCATCACCTTCACATGCTGAGGGCCATGGGAACACTCTCCAAACATCCTCATCCCTTTCTTCCTAGTTTTCAGCTGACAGTGGAGATGTTTGACTACCTGGAGTGTGAGCTGAACCTCTTCCAGACAGGTGAGCACTCCCACTGCCCTGGGGGAAGGCTCTGGGGAGAGGAAGCTGAGTGCACTGCAGCTTGTCTCTGCTCTGGGCACTTCACACGGATGTCAGTTGAAGTCCTTGCATGCTGTGCTGTCTCCAGCAGTGCCATGGGGTCCTGGGGCAGGCACGGAGGCATCTTGCCTTCCTCTGTGTGAGCAAACAAGGGGTAAAACCACCCAGGCTCATGCCTTGGGCTGTCACACACTTCTGTGTGCTTGAGCAGGGTCAAGCTTGGGGTAAATTAAAGTGATTCTGGGGCAAGTCTTCAACTGCTGCATGCCCCAGGCTGGGGGTGCTGGTAGGACAGAGCTGTGTTTCAGTAGCACTGGAGCAGCACCCTCACCTCTTGGCTGTACAGGGGGAGGGTTCTGATTCCAGGAGGCTCATCTGTCCCCACAGTGCTCCTGGGATCATCTCTCACTTTTCCACCCATTGGAGGGGAATTGCTGGGTAGAGGGAGAAGAAGCTGCCATCCTCTCCAGCCACCCTGCTAGCATGGGAGATGCTGGAGGAGGGAGGCCCATAAGGCTGAACCATGGAGACGGTCACTGGATACATTGAGCATCCCATGCCCCCAGCCCTGTCAGAAATACTTCTGTTCCCTGGGGCACATCCTTCTATAGCACTATTCTAATATCTAAAGGTAGCAAACAAGAAAGCTGGAAAAGGACTTGGACAAGGGCCTGTAGGGACAGGCCAAGGGGAATGGCTTGAACCTGCCCGAGGGGAGACTGAGCTGAGCTCTTAGGCAGAAGCTGTTCCCTGTGAGGGTGCTGAGGCGCTGGCACAGGGTGCCCAGAGCAGCTGTGGCTGCCCCATCCCTGGCAGTGCTCAAGGCCAGGTTGGACACAGGGGCTTGGACAAGTTGCTCCAGGGGAAGGGGTCCCTGCCCGGGGCAGGGGTTGGAGCTGGAGGAGCTTTAAAGTCCCTTCCAATACGAACCAGTCTGTGAGCCTATGATCCTGCAGCCCCAGCACAAGGTGCATTTTGATGTGATGTGAACAGAGGATTGAGGACATGAGGTGTTACCAGCTGCTCCCGACTGCTTTTGGAGCTGGCACACATGACAGAATGCAGTGGGACAGCAGTGAGTGGCAGAGCACAGGGGCTGCAAGCCCTCGGGGGTCAGGAGCGCTGCCCAAGGACCTGGGCACCTCCAGCCCACGGTTCCAGGCTGCATTGTTCCCACTGTTGGAGTCCTGGGTGGGAATTCCTCCTCCCACCAAGCGTGTGGACAGCTGTGGGCAGCAGGCTGGGTCCGCAGGGGACAGGGGGTCTCTCTCCAGGTGATGTTAGTGGACATGGCTGATAAAGCATGGCACCAGCTGATGCTGTGGTGCTGTCAGGGCCTCATCCTGTGCTCCTTCCCTGCAGTGTTCAGTTCCCTGGACATGTCCCGCTCGGTGTCGGTGACAGCCGCAGGTCAGTGCCGCCTGGCCCCGCTCATCCAGGTCATCCTGGACTGCAGCCACCTCTATGACTACACCGTCAAGCTGCTCTTCAAACTCCATTCCTGTGAGTGTCCCCAGTGCCTTGGGCAGGGGAGGACACAGTGGAACACCAGGGGTCACCATCCTGCTCAGTGCCAGGCCTTCTGGGAGGTGAAGGGAGTCTCATGGGCAAGGGAAAAGGAGGGGCAAGTGCTGGGGGATGGAGGTGTCCCTGGTGACAGAGTATTCAGACCCAGGAGGAGGTTGGTGGTCACTGGAAAAGACCCATCTCCACATGGCTGTGCCAATGGGCTGTCCTCTGACCTGTGCTCCTTCCCAGTGTGGAGACACCCACCGATGTTTCTACTTGCTCCTTCTTCCAGGTCTGCCGGCAGATACACTGCAGGGCCACCGGGATCGGTTCCTAGAGCAGTTCAGAAAGTAAGTGCCCAGATGTGGGGCAGATGTGGGGCAGATGTGGGACACTGGCTGTCCCTGCTGCTAGCAGTGCTCCAGGGATGTTTGTGGGGCAGAGCCCCCGTGCTGGGCCTTGGGAGCTGAGTGATGGAGATGGAGGAGGCACAGGAGTCAGTCTTGCTTGGGGCTATGAATTCCAGCCTGCTTCAACTTGTTGGCCTGGAGCTTTCTGCAGGGAAAAGTGGTTTTTGCCTGTGGCTCCATTATGAGAGGGATGCTTTGGTAGGAGCGATGGGGTTGGGAGAATGCAAGCAGCACATGAAGGCAGTTTGAGATGCTGCTGCAGGGCAAGGGTTTGCATAAGCCCTGTTCATGACACTGAGGGATGGGACAGGGAAAAGAGATTTTCCCCCCAGTTCTGTTGAATTTTAAGGAAAATGGACAGTTTCCCAAAGACCAGGGAGTTTGTTAAAAGGATGAAACCTCAGGGTGTTGCACAGCTGAGGAGCGCCCATGAAGCCTGCATGCCATGGGGTGGAGTGGAGCAGGGGTCATTTTTGCATGGGAAAAACTATCCCTGTGGGGACATGGAAAAGGTAAAGCTTGTGGCACCTGCGTCTGTCCCAAATTAAGGTTCCAATAAGAGAGACTTAAAATCGCAGCTAAAGGTTGTGGGAGGAGAGAGCTGGAACCAAGTTATGGTCACCCAGTTACGGCATGGGATGGGTGGGTGCTGCTGTTTGTTGGAGGTGGGTGTTGTGTTTGTGAGAGGCCATGAGCTGCTGCAGAGTGATGCTCGATTCAAGGTCACAAACTCCAAACCAGCGCCCATGGCAAAACCACTGGGCATGGCCATTAGCAGATGGGATGGGGTGTGTGGGTTGGCCAGGATCTATCCCTGACCATTCCCTGCCCCTTGCAGGCTGAAGGACCTTTTCTACCGCTCCAGCAACCTGCAGTACTTCAAGCGGCTGATTCAGATCCCACAGCTGCCGGAGGTGAGGCCTCAGAGTCGGCACTTCTCACACTTGCTGCCCCATGGCCAGGAGCAGCAATGGGGCTGGTGGCCTGGGGACAGTGTCCAAAGGGTGTCAGCTGCCACCTGGCCTGGCTTCCTGAGGCCACTGTGGGGCTTCTGGGGCCTGTATCCCCCTCTGGGTGGGATCCTGCGGGATGGAGCTGCCTCTCCAGCCGAGGGCTGGGACCCCCTCTCATACTGACCTTCAGCCCTTGCCTGGATCTGTCCCTGTGGGTCCTGGCTCCATCCCTGCAGGTGCTGGCTCTGTTCGGATGGCTCAGGGCACAGCACTGGGGCAGGATTTCAACCAGCCATGCCTGAAGCCCTGCGGCAGTGCTGGTGCTCTCTGCTCTCAGCAGTCACACTCCCCTTTCTCCCCAGAACCCCCCCAATTTCCTGCGCGCCTCTGCACTCTCCGAGCACATCAGCCCTGTGGTGGTCATCCCTGCTGAGGCATCCTCACCCGACAGTGAGCCCATCACAGACCTGGTGGAGATGGACACAGCCTCACAGGTGAGCTGCCACAGCACTGCCTGTGCACCTCAGGCTGCAGAGGGGATGGAGGGTGCCCTGTGACTCCCAGACCAGGGTTGTTTCTCCAACACCATACCATGGTCACGGCTGGGACAGTGGGGATGGCCTTGGGCACTGTGGAGCATCGCTGCAGCGGGACCTGTTGGTACTGGTGTCCCATGTGGGTGCTGCACAGTCTAAGCCAGGCTCTTGTCATCTCACATCACGTGCTTCTCTTGGGTTGGTGCCCTACAGTGATGGTAGGCTGGAGATGTTTGGCTTCCCAGCACTGCCCCTCTGCGCTGCATGCTTGCATTAGGTCCTCACTCCCCTCCCCAACAGGAGTTCTCCCTTGGCACAGAGCATTTTGGGAAGGGAAGAGGTGTACCATGACATGGCTTATGGGGCCCATCTCCACGCCAGGAGTGGGGACAAATCAGAGATGATTCATGTTCAATATGTTCAACATGTTCAGTACCCTGACAGCAGTGAGGAGGATCCAGCCCCAGTGTCACAGCAGCACCAGCAGGCAGCAGCCCTGCTGGCACTTGGGCTTGGTGGTGCTGCCAGGGATATGGAGGGGACAAGGGCTCCCGGGCAGTGCTGGGTTCACTCCAGGTCCCTGCTGCTCTCCCTACAGAGCCTGTTTGACAGCAAGTTTGACGACATCTTCGGCAGCTCTTTGGGCAATGACCCCTTCAACTTCAACAGCCAGAACGGGATGAACAAGGATGACAAGTGAGCAGTGGGGCTTATGCCATGGAGGCAGCCAGGACTGGATTAGGAGCTCCCAGCATGGCACCGTGGTGGCCGAGGGGACACCTCCATCCCAGGAGGCTGGTGCCCCCATGGCACCAGCATGAGTGGAGCATATACCTGGTGTCTCCTTCACAGGGACCGCTTGATCGAGCAGCTTTATGGGGAGATCGCGGCTCTGAAGGAGGAGCTGGAGAACTACAAGGCTGAGGTGGGTGACAACCATCCTGTGACGCAGTGAGCACGCACCCATATGGGAGATCCAGGGGCAAGATGAGACCCAGCAGCTCACACTGGGAATGAGGCTGATGGTGTAATTGCTGTGGCCCCAGATGGGCAAGGAGTGACACTGTCATAGAATCCCAGCCTGGTTTAGATTGGAAGGGACCTTAAAGCCCATCCAGCTCCAACCCCTGCCAGGGGCAGTGGCACCTTCCACTGGAGCAGCTGCTCCAAGCCCCTGTGTCCAACCTGGCCTTGAGCACTGCCAGGGATGGGGCAGCCACAGCTTCTCTGGGCACCCTGTGCCAGCGCCTCAGCACCCTCCCAGGGAACAGCTTCTGCCCAAGAGCTCAGCTCAGTCTCCCCTCGGGCAGGTTCAAGCCATTCCCCTTGGCCTGTCACTGCTGTCTGTCCTGCCCTGTCCCTGTGTCTGCATGCCTGGTGCAGCCATCCCTGTCATTACAGGGGGTCCCTAGGTGTGCCAGACTCTCCATGTCCCTGCTGGGAGGGTCCAGGCTCACCCCCACTGCCCAGCATCCTCCATGCTTCACCCCAGTGCACCTGGGGCACTGTGGGGTGCTACCCATGAGGTGTCAGCCAGCCAGTACTGGCAGGCATGGGGCAGCACTGGCAGCCATGGGAAGGTGCTGGGAGCTGCCCAATGTTCTGCAGAGCGCCCGGGGCATGATGCAGCTCCGTGGTCGCACCAGTGAGCTGGAGGCTGAGCTGGCTGAGCAGCAGCACCTGAAGCAGCAGGCACAGGATGAGAGCGAGTTTCTGCGCACGGAGCTGGAGGAACTGAAGAAGCAGCGGGAGGACACGGAGAAGGCACAGAGGAGCCTGACCGAGATTGAACGTGAGCAGGGAGAGCTTGGCGTGGGGTGAGCCATGGGGAAGGAGTCCTGGTGCTCATCCCTGTGTGTGGGGCAGGGCGGGCACAGGCCAACGAGCAGCGCTACAGCAAGTTGAAGGAGAAGTACAGTGAGCTGGTGCAGAACCACGCTGACCTGCTGCGGAAGGTGGGTTACCCCAGCACACCCTGCGAGCCCCTTCTCTCAGCTGTGCCCCTTGACAGCAGGGGATGCTGAGCTCCTCTGCCCTCCCCAGAACGCAGAGGTGACCAAGCAGGTGACAGCAGCCAGGCAGGCCCAGGGGGATGTGGAGCGGGAGAAGAAGGAGCTGGAGGACTCCTTCCAGCGGGTGAGCGAGCAGGCTCAGAGGAAGGTGAGTAGGACTGAGCATGGGACATGGCAGGATGACTGGGGGAGCTCCCATCGGGGCTCTGGTGCCAACCTCTCTCCCTGCTGGCAGTCTCAGGAGCAGGCAGAGGTGCTGGACACTCTGAAGAGGGAGCTGGCAGCCAGCAGGCAGGAGCTGCAGGTCCTCCAGGGCACACTGGAGTCCAGCACACAGGTGAGAGCACAAGGGTAGCCCTGCATGGTCCGCCTGCTGTCACTGCTTATGTGAGCTGTCCCCATCCCAGATGTGTTACCCACTGTTGGCCTACTCCCAGTAAGGAGATAACCAACTCCCTGTCTTCTTCCTCACACCTAGGTGGGTTTAATGCTTTAGGGCTGAGAAACACAGGGAGTTAAAGATTCCTGGGTGCAAGAGCGTGCTGAGCAACAGCCTCCAGCAGCAGGAACTGTTAAACCCCTGCCAGAGCAGGATCAGGGAAGGCAGCTCTGCCCACTGTAAAACTAGCAGGCTCACTGCTGTGCCAGAAGGTGTTTCATGCTTGTGAAGCTGGAGGGCAGCAAGGGCTTCCATGATCCTTACAGAAGGCAGAAGATGGCAGGAGAATGCAGCGGGACAGGGATGGGGCAGAGCTGGAGCTGGCAGCCACCTTTCATCCCCTCCTCCATCAAGATGCTGACAGTCATCGGAGCAGTGGGTTTCACTATCAAAGTGAAAGGGCTCTCCAGGGAGCCTTGGCTGGCCCCAGGCAAGGCCATGGGTGCTGCAGGGGTGCTGCTGGGGAGTGGGTGATGCAAAGCTGCAACCTGCATGGGCTGCGATGCACCGAGCACAGACAGTTGGGGTGACCCAAGCCTGGACCATGACCAGATCCCCAGCCTGGAGGGTTCACCCTGGGCTCAGCCCCTACTGCTTTGTGCCCATGCAGGCAAGAGCGGAGCAGAGCACCCGAATCACCGGCCTGGAGCAGGAGAGGGACAGCCTGAGCCGGGCAGCGGAGCGGCATGGGGAGGAGGTGGCTGCCCTGCATGCTGAGCTGCAGCAGATGCGGGACAGGCTTGGCCGTGAGCAGGAGAGCAGCAAGATGGAGCTGGAGATGTTGCAGGTCCAGCTGAGAGACAAGGTACTGCAGGGGCATCCCAGCAGCTCCCTCCCTGCCATGCTGTGGGGTCCAGCGAAGCATGGGGGTGATTCCCAGCCAGCACGGACTGGATTCCCAGTCCATGACCCCACTGTGGTTCAGCAGGAGAGCAAGGAGCAGGCTCTGCAGCAGCGTGTGGCTGAGGAGCAGTTTGCCCTGCTGCAGGGCACCGCACAGGAGGCCAAGCGGATGGTGCAGGATGCCCTCAGCCGTCTGGAGGATCCTGCCCACATGGCCTGCACTGGCTCAGCAGGTGGGTTTCCTGGGGGCTCACCAAACCTGGCACTATCCCAGCCTGCTGCCGTGCCAAGCCCCACTCTCTGCTGTCCTCTGGGCCATGCCAGCAGCACTCCCTGCGTTTGAGTCCTGCCTGCTGTCTGCCTGCAGATTGCCTCCTGTCCAGGACACTGGCAGCCTCTGAGTGCGTGGAGAGGCTGCAGGATGCACACGGCAAATACGTTTCCGACCACACAGGTGGGAGCCGGCCAGGGCTGGGCTGGGGGACAGGGGCAACTGCAGCACTTTGGGGCTGGGTGGGCAGCACCCACCGGGACTGAGGTGTGTGCCCCTGTCCCACTGCAGCCATTGGCTCCCTGCTGCCCTGCCTGGCCCTGTTTGCCCACCTCGTCAGTGACACCCTCCTGCAGGGCAGTGCGACCTCCCACCTGGCCCCAATGGAGCCTGCTGACCGTAAGTGCTGCCGAGCAGGCAGGGTGGGCAGGGGCAGGGGCTGGGGTGGGCAGGGGCTGGGGCAGGAAGAAGATGGAGCAGGCAGGGGTGGGCAGGGGCAGGGGCTGGGGCAGGAAGAAGATGGAGCAGGCAGGGGTGGGCAGGGGCAGGGGCTGGGGCAGGAAGAAGATGGAGCAGGCAGGGGTGGGCAGGGGCAGGGGCTGGTTGTCTGTCCCTGCCTGCGGTACCCTCAGCCTGTCGTGCTGCCCTTGCAGGTCTGCTGGAGGCATGCAAGCAGTGTGGCAGCGAGGCTGTGAGCTACCTCAGTGCCCTGCAGGACCCGGGCAAGGTGAAAGGTGCCGACTGCAGCCTGCTGACAACCTGCCTGAGCCGTATCGGCACCATTGGGCAGGTGGGTGCCCAGCAGGGCTGCTGGGATGGGGTCAGGCTGTGGTGGGGCACTGCCAGAGGGGCTATGCCGGCCCTGGATGGTCCTTTCTGTCCTCTCCCATCCCCAGGAGCTGCGGCCCAGAGGGCTGGATGTCAAGCAGGAGGAGCTGGGTGACCTGGTGGACAAGGAGATGGCAGCAACAGCAGCGGCCATCGAAACAGCAGCTGCCCGCATTGAGGTAAGGGTTGCCGCATGCCATGAGGCACCTATGGGTGCCGTGTCTGCCAGGACTACCAGCACAAGGCCAGGAGGGCACACAGGGCTCAGCACAGCCTCTCTTCCCCTTTACCAGGAGATGCTGAGCAAGGCACGGGCTGGTGACACTGGAGTCAAACTGGAAGTGAACGAGAGGTGAGCAGGATATGACCCAGTGCCACATGCAGTGCAGCTGCCCCATAGCTTAGGGGTCTTCCTGCCCCACAAGTGGGGCTCAGTAGTGTTTGTCCCATAGGATCCTGGGCTCCTGCACAGGCCTCATGCAGGCCATCCGTGTCCTGGTCCTGGCCTCCAAGGACCTCCAGAGAGAGATTGTGGAGAGTGGACGGGTGAGCTGGGGCAGGGATGCAGGCAGGGGATGTGAGTAGGAGTGTGGGCAGGGATGTGGGCAAGGCACAGGGCCAGTTGGAGCCACCATGCACTTGCTGGGGTGTGCTGCTCCCAGCCTTGACCCAGGTTCATTCACACTGGCTGCCAGAGGCTGCAGCCCCAGTCTGGGGTCTTGCCCTGGCCATGTGTCCCCAGGGTGTCACGGAGGTCCCTGATCTCCCTTTCCATGTAGGGGACCCTATGGATTCAGGGTTCCCAGTTCCCATGTACATCCTAAATGAAGCCCTTACTTACTGCATTCCCCATGAGCAGCGGTTTAGGGGTTCCAGGCCTTGCCACCTCCCTGTCCCCCCACCTGTGATCATGCCTTTCCTGATGATAGGGTGCAGCATCCCCCAAGGAGTTCTATGCCAAGAATTCCCGCTGGACAGAGGGTCTCATCTCCGCCTCCAAGGCTGTGGGCTGGGGTGCCACTGTCATGGTGTAAGTGCTGCACTGCCTGAGTGGGGAGGGATGGGAGGGTCTTTCTGTCCCCACAGGGAGGGGACGGGGTAGCAGGAGGATGCTCCAGCCCCTCTCCTGCCCTCCTGCAGTGATGCTGCCGACCTGGTTGTGCAAGGCAAGGGCACCTTCGAGGAGCTGATGGTCTGTTCACGGGAGATTGCAGCCAGCACTGCCCAGCTCGTGGCAGCCTCCAAGGTACGGACCTCAAGGAGCTCTGCTCTTGCCTGCACTCTGGGGCCCAGAAACCAACTGTGTCCTGGGGGGCTGCATGTCCCAAGGTCAAGGAAGGGGGAATGGCTTTAACCTGCCCGAGGGGAGACTGAGCTGAGCTCTTAGGCAGAAGCTGTTCCCTGGGAGGTGCTGAGGCAGCTGTGGCTGCCCCATCCCTGGCACTGTGTAAGCACATCCCTTCTCCCTGCCCCTGCAGGTGAAGGCAGACAAAGACAGCGCCAACCTTTGCAAGCTCCAGCAAGCCTCGCGGGGCGTCACCCAGGCCACAGCCAGCGTGGTGGCCTCCACCAAGGCTGGGAAGTCCCAGGTGGAGGAGAAAGGTAAGCGTGGGACTGCAGGAGCACAGACCTGCCCTGCCCTCGGCTCTTTGTGCTCTCCATCTTCAGTTGGCTGTGTTCTGGTGGGCTCTGGCTGTCCCTTGGTCACTGCCTGCACGTGCCATGGTGGCAGACCCCATCAGCAGCATGGGACCTGCTAGGGGTTCTGAGCACTCAAGGGGGGCTGATGGTGTCTGTCCACAGACAGCATGGACTTCTCCAGCATGACACTCACCCAGATCAAGCGTCAGGAGATGGATTCCCAGGTAAGAGGTTCCTCCATGTTTTGGGACGTGTAACCACTGGTGCCTCACTAATGAAGGGCTGCCTGGGCTGGGGGGGGGGGGGTGTCACCCTGCCCAGATGCCTGGCTCCAGCTCACAGGGAAATTCCATGCTATGAAGGCAACAGATGGGTTTGCCCAGGAGCCACATGCAGTTGGTCCTTGAGCCTTACCCATTGTTGTCCCCATCATGGCACAACAGCCTGTGGCATCCTCCTGCCCTCGGGTGCCCACTGGGCTGCCCCACAGCACCTACCTCTGCCTGCCATGGGGCAGCCCTAGGGAGCTCCCTTTCCCAGGGTCCCTCCCGGCAGTATCCACCCAAGCTGAATCCCATCCCCAGGACTGACCACTTGCCATTGGAGCACTCATGGGGTGTACCTCAGTGGTACTGGGGAGATACTGGGTATGAAAGGGGTGCCCAGCCCAGCACGGCTTCCTGCCAGCCGGAGCAGCGGCTGCTGTGCCAGGGTGCAGGGTGGCCATGGCGAGCATGACAACCTCCAGGTGCGGGTGCTGGAGCTGGAGAACCAGCTGCAGAAGGAGCGGCAGAAGCTGGGAGAGCTGCGCAAGAAGCATTACGAGCTGGCAGGAGTGGCAGAGGGCTGGGAGGACGGTGAGTGCATCCCAGGCCTGGTCCAGCCAGGAAGGAGGAGCAGGGCAGGATGGGGAAGCTGTGCCCACAGTCCAGGTGGGGAGCAAGCAGGGATTTCACTCCAGTGGGCACAACTGGTGCCTGGGTAGTTGGTATGTGGGGGCAAAGCCATGGAGACCCTGAGCTGTGCAAGAGCCTGGAGGACCCACATAGAATCCCAGACTGGTTTGGGTTGGGAGGGCCTTAAAGCCCCTTCAATTCCAACCTCCTGCCACTGGCAGGGACGCCTTCCACAAGAGCAGCTTGCTCCAAGTCCTGTCCAACCTGGTCTTGAACCTGGTCCAGCCTGCATCACCCTCGGGCTCTGCTGTGAGGGATCCCAGAGGGCTCATGCAGAAGGATGCTGCAGGGCACCATGTTCCTTTTCACCCCCTTACCCTCTGTGTCCCCCTCCAGCAGCGGATTAGCCCCAGTGGCAGAAGCAGCTGCAGGGAGCACCCCTGTGGCCAGCCAGGACACAGCTCCATGCAGCCTTTTGGGAAGATCCACAATAAACTGGTGCAGAAGCCACCCCGAAGCACACGTCCTCCACATCCCCCTGCCAGGAGCCACCGCCAGAGCACCAGGAGCTGCTGGGGCAGGAGCCAGGGCTCGCCACCGGCCGCAAACCGCACGTGTATTTACCAGAGCTGCTTGGGGCTGGGGGTGCTGGGGGGGCTTTAACCCTTTCATTTTGGTTTTGCACAGATTCTGGAGCTCTCTGAGCCGGCTCGGGCTGAGCGAGAGCACTCGGGGTTCTTTTGCCTCTCGCTGCTTTTCCAGCCTTAACCCAGTCCCTGGCTCAGTGCAAGCATCCCCCCACTGCTGTGGCCTGTTAAGGGTGCTGGGGTGCCACTCTTGGGGTGCTGCTGGCTTGGTGCTACGTGTGCTCCCCTCCAGCAGGGCACCGAATGCCTTTGGCTCATGCAGGGTGGGTGGGAGCGTGCCCATGGGACAGGATAACCAAGGTGCTGGCAGCAGCAGCAGGGAACAGGGCAGGCAGTAGGAGGGTTGCTGCCGAGCATCTGGATCTCCAGAATGTGTTCCCTCATCCTGTCCCGGAGCTGGGCTGCCCTGTCCCAATAGATCACTGTGTTCATGCCAGCAATAAACCCTTACGCAAGGTGCTGAGCAGGGGCTTGGACAACCATAGTGCCACTGCACAAGCAACCAGCTCCTGGGAATGGGGCATGGCTGTAGGGCAGCAACATAGAGGGTTTGGGGGACAGATAGGGTGCCCAAAACCAGAGCACCCCAAGCCAGAGCACGCAGCTGCCTGTGCCCACTCACTGGGTTGGTGCTGCCTCTGGGTACTCACCACCCTCTTTGGTGCAAGGGGGATCAGTGCTGGCGTTGCCGTGGGGCTGGCACCAGCCAGGGAACCTTTGTGCCTTGGAGCAGGGGGCTCAGAGGGCAGGGGGCTTCTGCCAGCTTTGGGCCCCCCAGCTCATCTCGCTGCAGCAGGGACAGTGGCATCAGACTGCGCAGCGATGACCCCATCCCCCAGGGCCTTGCAGGGCCAGGGTGTCCTTCCCAGCCTGGCAGCATTGCTGCCTGCACCCTGCCTTCAGGCAGCTGCCCTTCCTGGGGTGAGACAGCCAGACCAGGCTCCTGGGAGTGCTGGGGGTGCAGTGTTTGGCCTTATTCTCCCTTCAGGAAGTGGTGGCTGCTCTGTCACCATGTGCTGCCTTTGGCTGGCCCTTGAGCAGTGGGACCCACTAGCATCCCCCTGTCAAGCCAGGCCATCACCACAGCCTCAGGGCTGCCACCTCCTCCGCACAGGACAGTGCAACCGTCCACCATGCTGGGACCCAGTGCCCCCGTGTGCTCTGGCCAGCCCCTAGCACACCTGCCCTATGCTCCTGCCTGCCAGAGGGCACCCGGGGTTCCCCCCGGCCCCCCTCTGCCTTGACATGCCCTATCCAGCTCCCCCCAGATAAAATACCAACCATGCCATTCCTGCAGGACACCAGGAGCCCCAACAGCCTCCCCCCTCTTTCTGGGGGGGTGTCTTGCCTGTGCAGGGTACCCCCAACTACCTCAGGCCTCCAGGCCAGGTTGGGGCTGGGGATGATGAGGGGGTTGTGGGGGGGGCTCGGGGATGATGGCACCATTCTCTCGGCTGAACCCCCTTTTTGTATGTCGGCTGAGTGCTGGTGGAGGGAGGGTGTCCCCCCCGCAGCCCCCAGCGCCAGTGCTGGTGCTAGGGACAGTGGGGGTGCCCCTGCTCTGCACGGTGGGTTGAGTAATGACTTTTTTGTTGTTCATTGTATAATAATGACTACGTTGTGTGTTTTCTATTTTTCAATAAAGCCTTCAGCCCAGCTCTGCGGCTCTGGGGTGGGTGTCACCATGGGGGTCCTGGGGCTCTGACCTGACGGATGTGCTCTGTGGGGTCCATGTCACGGTCCCTGCCGTGGTGCCTGCCTGGCAGGGCACAGCAGGGCTGTGGCAGCTGCAGGCACAGAGGCCAGGGTGGGCTAAGGACAGGGGTGGCCCAGGGCCAGTGGGGGTCAGGGATCCAGGGGGAGCAGGGGCACTGATGGAACAGGGGCACTGATGGAACAGGGGCACTGATGGAACAGGGGCACTGATGGAACAGGGGCATGGAATTTCCAGGACAAAAGCGGCACATCCCTATGCCGAAGAGATGGTGCTCAGGGACTGCAGGAAGAGGCCCTTGCAGCAGGAGGACAACCAGGCTTTGGGAAGTGATCACAGGAACAAGAGGAGGTAATGAGTGTCCAGGTCACTGCAAGTGAGTTGGGAAGGTCTAAATGGGGCTAGTGCTTCAGTGGTGGCAAACAGGATGTGATCAGGAGTGGGTGGAAAAGTGCTGCTGGAAGTGAACTGCAGAGGGAAGCACAGCCCATCACCTGGGCCTCTGGGCTGCGTCGGGAAGTCCTCCAGGGCTTCGTTTTGCCCTTGAGATTAAAGGGATGTGGTTAGGTGGTTTTTTAGCAGCACAGTGGTGGTGTGGGGGGAGACCCTCCACAGCATGTACCACCCACTGTTGTTGATGGCATCACAGAAGCCTGCCATGTCCATGACAGAGCAGCTTGCCACCCTTCTCAATGTCCACCATGTGTTTGATGATCTCCACTGTCTGCATGATGCGCTCTGCAGCAGCAGCAGGAGATGTGAACGGTGGTAGTGGGATGGCTTTGCAGGATCGGCCTGTAGGTGCACTGGGGTCCAGGGCCAGCAAATGATGCTCCATGCCATGGACCCTGGTATCCATATGAATGCATACCCATCCCATGGTGGCTGTGCCACTGCCACCTCATGGCACCCCAGCTTCAGCAGCACAAAGGTGTGTTCATACACAGAATAATGTCTTTAATTTTAGCTGTAATAGTGTTTTTACCATGTATGGTTGCTCAGATACCTACATTTTAAGGATGACATACTGACTGATGGGATCTGTGTTACTGTCGGTGCTGGGACCAGTGCTGTTTAATACTTTCATCAAGGACCTGGATGAGGGAACCGAGTGTACCCTCAGCAAGTTCACTGATGACACTGAACTGGGAGCAGTGGCTGACACACCAGAAGGCTGTGCTGCCATTCAGCGAGACCTGGACAGGCTGGAGAGTTGGGGGGAGAAGGGGCTGGGGAAGAACAACCCCATGTACCAGTACAGGTTGGGGGCTGACCTGCTGGAAAGGAGTGAAGGGGAAAGGGACCTGGGGGTCCTGGTGGATAGGAAGATGACCATGAGCCAGCAATGTGCCCTTGTGGCCAAGGCAAATGGCATCCTAGGGTGCATTAGAAAGGCTGTGGTTAGTAGGGCAAGAGAGGTTCTCCTCCCCCTCTACTCTGCCTTGGTGAGGCCGCATCTGGAATATTGCATCCAGTTCTGGGCCCCTCAGTTCAAGAAGGACAGGGAATTGCTTGAAAGAGTCCAGCACAGAGCCACAAAGATGATGGAGTGGAACACCTCCCTTATGAGGAGAGGCTGAGGGAGCTGGGGCTCTTTAGCTTGGAGGAGACTGAGGGGTGACCTCATCAGTGTTTACAGATATGTAAAGGGTGGGTGTCAGGATGATGGAGCTAGGCTGTTTTCAGTGATATCCAGTGGTAGGACAAGGGGCAATGGGTGTAAACTGGAGCATAGGAGGTTCCACGTTAACATCAGGAAGAACTTCTTTACTGTAAGAGTGACAGAGCACTGGAACAGGTTGCCCAGGGAGGTTGTGGAGTCTCCTACATTGGAGATATCCAAGGCCCGCCTGGACAAGTTCTGTGTGATGTACTCCAGGTTACCCTGCTCTTGCAGGGAGGTTGGATGAGATGATCTTTGAGGTCCCTTCCAACCCCTGGCATTCCGTGTGGTTATCCCGCACACACACACAGGGCCCCGCTCCCTCACGGCCACCGCCGCCTCCGCTCCGCCCTCAGCGCAGCTGCGCTACTTCCGTCCGGCCCCCTCGTCCCTACGGAAGCTCCGTTGCGGGAGCGACGAGAAGGCGGGATAGAAATAAGAACAGCCAATAGGGAGAGAGCGTGGAGCGGCTCCTGCCAATAGAAAGGCAGCGTGGTGCTGCCTTGGCCAATGGGGAGGCAGCCGCCTCTCCGCCCCGAGTGCGCCTGCTCGCACGATAGCCGCGGCGTTCGCCATGTCTATCTTCACTCCCACCAACCAGATCCGCCTCACGAACGTGGCCGTGGTGCGGGCGCGGCGCGGGGGGAAGCGCTTCGAGATCGCCTGCTACCGGAACAAGGTCCTGGGATGGCGCAGCGGAGCGTGAGTGACCCCCGGGGGGACACCGTGGGCAGAGGCAGCGCTGCGGGGCCGTGCGGGGCCGCTGCCCTCCCCTGCCTGTGACAGTTGGGTCACGGGAGCTCCCGGGTTCCTCTGGTGCAGCCCTGGGCAGCAGCGCTTGTTCCTCCTCACTCGTGTGCTCGCTTTCAGGTTGTGCTTTAACGCGTTTTCTAACCCTGCCTCATCTCTAGGGAGAAAGACCTCGACGAGGTCCTGCAGACACACACGGTGTTTGTCAACGTTTCCAAAGGCCAGGTGGCAAAGAAGGAAGATCTCGTTCAAGCTTTTGGGACAGATGACCAAACAGAAATCTGTAAGGTGGTAGGTGTCACATCCTTGGCTTTGTAAAAGCTTGGAGAGGAAGGGGACGGTTACTTACTTTGGACAGTTCGATTGAGTGTTAAGAACAGATCTAATTTCTTACTCCTTTCTTCTTGCTTGGACGTGAACTGTGGACATTGTGGGTAATGAGCATTCCAGTCAATCTACACTGGTAGTTCAGTGTTTATGTGGTGGGGTTTTTTGTCTGAAGTCTCCCCAATGTTGTCTTCCATAATAATGTACATTATTGGTATGATTATTCCTTTTTTGCACTTCATGTCTAACCAAATTCAAACAATTGTTAAATTTACCCAAGTGTCATGGTTTAAGCCTGGCTGGTAACTCAGCACCATGCAGTTGTTCACTCATGCCCCTCTTCCCCCCTCCAGGAAGGATGGGAAGGAGAATATAAAGAATGTAAACCCCCTCAGGTTGAAATAAGAACAATTTAATAACTGAAGTACAATATAACACTATTATTACTTATTATAATAAGAGAAATAAGGGGAGAGAATCTAAAAGGGAAAAGGAAAAGAAAACCAATAAGCAACAGTGCTGCACAATACAATTGCTCAGCTCCTGCTGACCGATACCGAGCCTGACCTAAGCAGTGATCAGTCCCTTCTGGGTAAAGCCCCCCAGTTTCTATACTGGACATGACATGCTGTGGGATGGAATACCCCTTTGGATAGTTTAGGTCAGGTGTCCTGTCTCTGCTCCTCCTGCCTTTTTGTTCCCCTCCTCACTGACAGAGCATGAGAGACTGATAAAGCCTTGATCAGGGCAAGTGCTACTGAGCAGTAGCTAAACCATCAGTGTGTTAGTAGAGTTATTCTCAGACTGAAGCCAAAAGAGCACTGCACCAGGTACTAGAAAGGTGAAAAAACAACCTGTTACAGGTGAAACCAGAACACCAAGGTATGTGAATTCTCACTAGTCAAATCTGTGATGTTAATCAACTGGTTTCTTCTGCTCAGATTTTATCAAAAGGAGAACTGCAGGTATCAGACAAAGAGCGGCACACGCAGCTGGAGCAGATGTTCAGAGACATTGCGACTATTGTGGCTGACAAATGTGTGAATCCAGAAACAAAGAGGCCATACACAGTGATCCTTATAGAGAGAGCAATGAAGGATATTCACTACTCTGTCAAACCCAACAAGAGCACAAAGCAGCAGGTTTGTTTCTGGCAAAATGTGCTTCTGCTTCGAGATGCTGTCCTGAGGTGTAACTTCATCATGATGCTTTTTAAAGGTGTGTAAATACTGTTTTTTTCTGGATGTCTTTACAGGCACTGGAAGTGATCAGACAGTTAAAGGAGACGATGCAGATTGAACGTGCTCACATGAGGCTGCGATTTAGCCTTCCAGCAAAGGAGGGGAAGAAACTAAAAGAGAAGCTCAAGCCATTGATTAAAGTTATTGAGAGTGAAGACTTCCATGAACAGCTGGAAATGGTAAGTGATAAGCAGTCCGTGGGTTTCCTGCTTGGTTTGACTGCAGCTGTACATTTTACTAGAAGGTGAACTAGTGTATGGAAGTTGTTCAGATGAACTGTAAGTTCACCAGAGATTGTTTAGCAGAAGTGTAGTTTGTGGGTTTTAGTTTCGCACAATCCTAATGATGTCAGCTTCAAAGTAGCCTTTATTCCACAGAGATTGCTACATCCAGCTGAGAAGTATGGTGTGAGCTCTTAGCACTGATGTTCCTACAATAAGAATGAGTTTTTCTGCATAAAGTTACTCATCTTTATTTGGTTGGTCAGGCCTTTATTTTGAAAGTGGTGAGTTAGCCTTATAGAAAAAGGTCCATGTTAAAGCAAAATCTGGTCTTAGGAAAACCTGAGAAGAGATATGAATCTTATCAATCCCAGCTGCCAAAAGCTGTGTCCAGGGTGGGTAGATAGAACTGCAGAACTTGTGTGGAAAGATCCCTTAATTGAAATCACTTCTAAATGCTGCAAAGTCCTCCTGAGTAACTGAGCAATTTTATTTCATAAAAATGAATGTTCGACCTTGAAAAGAGACTGTAAAAAATCAAATGCTGACTGATGAAATGTGAAATGTTTCAGGTGTGCCTTATTGACCCAGGCTGCTTCAGAGGAATTGATGAGCTGATCCGGAGTGAGACAAAAGGGAAGGGAACACTGGAAGTGCTCAGTCTGAAAGATGTGGAGGAAGGAGATGAAAAGCTGGAATGATGAAAACCATCTTACGAACTGACTGGCACTGGCTCCTCTTTTCTGTTAGGCCTCCGTGTTTATTCCAATCTCTTGCAGCCACATGCTCTCTGACACTAATCCTTTGGGGTTTTTCCATGCAATGTTTGGGATTGTTTTTTAATTGTTTTACCCTTGCTTGGTTTACAATTGCATTTGCCCGTAGGAACATTTTGTGTCAGAGTTGCACTAATGAGAATTAAGATATGGTACAGGGTTACTATAGCTTTGGTTTACTTTAAAGGTTGCTATTGGTGAGTGCTTGACTGATAATGGTTTTTTACTTGAAGTTGTCGGTGTTGAGTGGAAGATTGCATTGGTCGCTGAGGGATGGCTTTTGTATGTGATGAGAGGAACCTGAAAAAGAGAGACCTGCATTCTCTTCAGAAGAAGAGATGTACAGCATCTAAAACCTGATCTCTTGGCAGTGTGAAAACTGACTCAGGCTTCCGTAATGGGCTGCTGGAGAATTTAAATACTTTAAAGGACCCTTCTGAAAGATTTCTTTCCCTGGATGGAACAGTACTTGCTAACTGAGAAAAAATACTCTGCAAATAGCTTCTCACAAAGTATATTTAGCTACATTGATAAAAATAAATTATTGTTTATTGATGTATTCTAGGTACAGAAAGAAATAATTATTTTTGTTAATAAGACGGGAGGTATTTCAGTGCTTTCTGGAGGCTGAAGGGGGAGCCTGCACTTGTGAGCTCTCTTCAAATGCCTCTTGACCAAGCAGCAGTGGCCTCTGGCCATTGAGTTTGACAGGCAGTTGTTGGGCCATAATTCTGCAGCAGGAACTTCTTGTGTGTACCCCTTTTCTTTTGGGGGCAGTAGAAAATAATTCTTGTAGCTGTCATTTTCCCTCTGTCTTTCTAAGCTGCTAATACATGCACAAAGTTCCCAGCCAGCTGCTGCAGCACAGTATATAGTTCTTGACAGTTGTGTTCAGTCTTGTTTCAGCTGTGTTAAATAACTGCTTTTAGTAGAATTTGTGTATTTCAAAGGACAGGAGAAGAGAGGATAACAACTGGAGAAGGAGATACTTAAAACACAGAGCACTGTGCAAAGCAGCTGTACCTGGGGGATTTAAACAAGCAAGTGTTTCAGGAGCCTTTGGTATTATGTGCCTATTTCCACACTGATGGTAGGTAGCAAGCCAGGAGCTGCAGGCCAGCTAAGGACTAGATCGGTCTTCTAGGTGAGCATGTGTTGTGCTCATTGTTTGCTGTTTACTCAGAGCACTCAACTGCCTGACCCATGACAATTGAACAGGGCTCTGGTTTGTCCTCTGGAAAGGGCCTTTTCCCTTCTACCGTTAACAGGTTGTGAATTTTCCAACATTTAACCAGCAATGTTGAAGTCACCTGGAGGAGGAGAGGTTTGACATGTGTCCTGGGCTCAGCAGGAGCAGCCATTTTTCTCCTTCTCAGTAGCTGGTGCAGTGCTGTGGTTTTGACTTTGGGCCTGGGAACAGAGCTGATAACACCAATGGTTTTAGTTTCTGCTCAGTAATGTTTAGTCTGACCAAGGACTTTGTGAGTCTCATGCTCTGCCAGGGAGGAGGGGAAGCCGGGAGGAAGCAGAGACAGGACACCTGACCCCAACTAGCCAAAGAGGTATTCCATACCACAGCACGTTATGCCCAGTATAGGAACTGGGGGCAGTTACCTGGCAGGGTGGGATCACTGCTCGGGTCAGGCTGCATATCTTTAGACATGTGGTGAGCGGTTGTATTCTCTTCCCTTGTTATTTCCCTTATCATTATCATTATTGGGGGCAGCAGCAGTGGTTTGTGTTATACCTTAGTTACTGGACTGTTCCTATATCCACCCGTGGGAGTTACACTCTTTCAGTTCTCCTGCCCATCGCTCCGGAAGCAGGGGAGTGAGCGAACGGCTGCATGGTACTGAATTATCAGCTGGGCTTAAACCATGACAACCTGTCAGGTGCAGGGGGGCTGCAGGATGGGGTCCTTCCTCAGAGGCTTCCTCTTGGAAGCTCACTGCTGCAGCAGTCTGTGGGCTCTTGGCTGCACAAGGTCGGGTGAAATGTCTTCAGTAACACTTTGGAAGGCCCTGCTGTTGTCGAGGCTGTGTTTGCTGAGGGACAGTGAAATGGAGATTCATGAACCACTTTATCCGATTAAAAATGCTTGCTCTTGCCCCCAAGGTAATCTATGTGTTTAAATTTTGCCTAGGAATGTTTAGGCGCATCACTCCTGTCTTTGGCACATGGACATGGCCTCAATGTGAAGATCTCTACAAGCATGGCCACACTGGGGAGGTTCCTTATGTGTACAAACCCTTCCCTGCTTGTCTTTCAGATGGCCATCTCTTCATGCAGGCTTGATGAAGCCCTGGAGATGATCATGTTGGTATTTAACTTGTCACTGGCTATTAGCACTGCCATGCCATTTATAAACCTGCAAAGGAGATGCTGAGTAAGAGCCTCAGAAGGTATTCAACAATCCTGTATTTCTTTGTTTCCAATGTTCAACCCCCTTAGCACAACAGGATGGCTGCAGGTTAAAGATCCCGCGTTACAGAAACTTGATCTCAGCTGATGTACAAGCTTGGTGCTGGGAAGGCCCTTTCCTTAAAAGTCCTTTTCTGCAACTCTCTGGTAATGGGAACTTGATGGTATAGACCAACAAACAGCTGCATGTGCCTGCATTTCTTGTCACGTTTGGAGGTGAGCAAGGGCAGGTGGTGAGCAGCAAAATAACTATCAGTATTGAGAGCCGGTTGGTTCTTGCCCGTGTCAACATGAGCGTAACTCCTGCCCGGCTGTTTCCTGACTGATGAACTGCCATTCCCAAAGGGATGTGTCTGGGCAGCAACAGGCTGCTCTTGCTCTGTTGCTGTGGTTACAGCCCAGCAACAGTTCCCAGGCGGTGTGGAACTCAGCTCCATGTTGTGGTTACAGCCCTGCAGCAGTTGGGAGGACGTAGGTTGCTCAGCTCCATTGGCTTGGCCACATCTCTGTGAGCGTTGCACCGGGCAGTAGAACTGCAGTGGCTGCTACGTCCAGAGTGGGGCTGGAGAGCCAAGGCAGCAGCAGCAGCATCATGCTGGGCCAGAAGACAAGCCTGAGCAAGCGCATCCCTGAGCTGCGTGCCAGCATAGCCTTGCAAGGTGCTGCCCCGTTGGCTTTGATGATGGACTGGGCCAGGTGGGGGCTTTTGGTCCCCGCATCACCCTGCATGGTACCAACAGCTCCTCAATGTCCTGCAGGGCAAGCAAGGAAGTTTTACACCAAGGCACAGGAAGAGAAGTTCAATCAGAAGCGAGAGCTGCTGCCCCGGCTGCGAGAGGCGGTGCAGGAGGATATCCATGTCCTGGGCCTTGTGCGGAAGGTACCAGCAGGTCCCATTGGCTGCCTCTGTGACTGTGCCTCTGCTGCACCTGCAGAGCTGGCTTCTCCACTGGGCAGGAAGTGCAGGGCAGCAGGAGGCTGGGGCCATCACCAGCCTGGCATTGATGTGCTCTCTGCCCTTCTTCTGCCCACAGCATGAGCTCACCCTCTCTGAGGCTTGCGGAGCAGAGCAGCCCTTGGGCAGGGCTTTGGGCAGGAAGACGTTGGAGGTAATAGCAGAGTCCCGCGGGCCCAGGCTGCTGGCAGTGGGCTGGGGTTCAGGGCATGCTCAGAAGGACCGGTTGTAGGGACCAGGGACCTGGTGCCAGCACCAGGACAGCCCCACAGGGCTGGTGCAGTGAGACACGGGATTAAGGTTAGGGACCCTTTGCACTGCAGGACCCATCAGTGTCCTCCATTGGCTCCCTGAGCACAGCTCCTGTCCCCCCAAGGCAGTGAGCAGGTCCCAGCATCCCCAGCTCTCCCTTGGCAAAGAGTTTTCCAGGCAGGACCCCTTCTCCCGTGGGTGCCCAGCGAGCCCTGCCTCCAGCCTGGCAAATGCTCCCATCCCATGCAGGTGGCCCAGGAGAAGCTGCAGGCTGAAATCTACGGGCAGGTGAACAGATGCAACCTGCTGCTGGAGCAGGTGAAGCAGCGGAGCCAGGCCCGGGAGCAGCTGCAGAGGCGGCTGCAGCAGCTGCAGCAGGATGCCCAGATGGAGGAGAGGCAGCACCAGGCACAGGCACAGGTCCCAGAGCCCCTTCCTGGGCTGGCAGCACCCGGGGGGGTTTCAGTCAACCCTGCACCCCTGGCTGGGCACTGCTCTCCGCACATGGGCTCACCCCTTGTCTCCAACCATCTCTGCCCCAGGTGGTTCGGACCCTGCAGAACGGCATTGCCAAGATGCAAACCAAAGTCCGTGCTGGGCAGAAGGTGACTGCCCTGTACGTGGTGCTGCGGGATGCCCTGAGGAAGGTGAGCTCATCCTCACTGTGCCATTGTCTCACCCGCTCCCCCTGCAAAGGCATTCAAGTGCCCAAGGGGCTGTGCTGCTGGGACACCCTCCTGCAGGAGCTCCTCCTGCTCCCCTCCACCTTCTGTCCCAGCACAAGGCACCCCTGGCACTCAGTGGGCTGTGGCTCCCTGTGTCCCAGGAGCTGGCCCACCTGCCTCTGCACCTGGACCTCCTGAGCCAGACGGCCGAGCTGCAGCATGGGGAGGTGGAAGACATGGAGCTCATGGCCTCGCATGGTCGCAGAGCTGCTCGTGTAGCCAAGGTGAGATGGTCCAGGGCACCTGCAGGCGCTTTCCTGCCCTCCAGAGCCCACAGATGGCACCAGATGTCCTTGCTGCTGAGTCTTCCTTCAAGGAAAAGCAAGACTGAGCTTGGCTTCCCACAGCACTCAGGTGCCTCCATAGCTCCTCCTGTGTCTGGCTCTTGAGCCAGGCTGTCCTAGCATGGGGACAGCTGCCTGAAGCACTGGCCATGGGGAAGGTGACATTCTCCATTCTCTGGCTGTCCTTGCTCAGTGTCCTTCCCAGGCTGCTTACACAGGGTAGGGGGTGGCATTTTTGGTGCTGGCCATGCCAGGGTTAGAAGCTCCCAGAGGTCCATTGTGGCTTTGGGAGCCACTTCTGTTCTGTTCTGTTCTGCTCCAGGAGCACGTGGCCAGGATGAAAACCCAGTTGCTGGCAGAGAGAGAGCTGAGGCTCCGCACCCTGGCTGCTCACAAAGTGCCCCCGGACAGAGGCTGGCTCAAGGAACCCAGAGAAAGGCTTCTGAAAGCGGTGAGCTGGGGGGAGCTGGCACAGGCAGGGCTGCAGGCATAGGGGGGGCATCAGTGCCCAGGCTCCCATGGGTGGGGGGCTGCAGGGCCGGCTCCCCCAGGGTGCCAGCAGCACAGGGCTGACGATGAACATCCTTGCAGCGAGCCAGGCAGGACCTCGCCAGGGACTTGCGGAGCCAGCCCGCACAGGACCCACTGGTGGGTGAGTGCTGGCAGGGGGCAGGGGGGGATGCGGGCGCAGCCGCAGGCATCCTTCCCTGCCAATGCCTTTCCACCCCAGGTGCCAAAGCGGAGGCCTCCAAGTCCCGGCTGCAGCGGGAGGCCTCGGTGATGGAGCAGATGGAGAAGGCCAAGGCTGCGCTGCAGTGCTCCTGCCTCTGGGTGAGCTGAAAACCCATCTCTGGTAGAAGCTGGGGCCGCTCCAGCCCCAGGGAGCTGAGCCCTGCCTGCTCACCTTGTTCCATGGCAGGGTTCTCTGCTCTCCTCTGTCCCCAGAGCCCCCCAGGGCCCCTCTTGTACAGGCAGGGTTGGAGCTGCTTTGCTCCAGGACGTGAACTCGCAGTGGTTCCTGTGGTTCCTGGTGCAGAAACCTCCCCAGGCCCACGGCCCAGATCCTGTGCCCTGCAGGAGTGCCCTGGGCTGAGTCTTTGTGCTCTCTCTCCCCCCCAGGACATCCCCTGCAGGCTCCTGGCCCAGCACAAGTCCCAGGTGGAACTCGAGCAGTACCTCACAGGGCGCAAGGAGAAGCAGCAGCAGCTGCAGAAGGCACTGGAGGAGCTGCAGCTGAAGCTGCAGGAGCTGAAGTTTCGCCAGCCCCCAGACCCAACCAGGTACTGCTGCCTCCGCACAGTCATGGCAAACGGGCCACCAGCCTCGGGGGCAGGGGGACACCAACAGGGCAGCCCTTCCTTTGTCAGCCTGCAGCTCCCACCCCTCCTGCACTGGGAGGCTTTCTGAGCAGAGTGCTGCCCCTGCTCTGGTGCTGCCAGAGCAGCCAAAGCTCCTGCGCTGGCTGCAGGAGGAGCCTCGCTCCTTGCCTGCAATGGCAAGTGGCACCAGCAGCAGCGTGGGCTTGAGTTGCAGGCAGCATCTGTGCTGTGCGCTTGGGGGCAGGGGAGAAGCTGGGCAGCAGCTTTTGGCACAGGTTTGGGGTGTGTGCCCCCCTGTGCAGTTGTATGGATGTGAGCGTGCTTGGCTGCAGGGGGCTGGAGGAGGAGCTGAGGACGAGGCTGCAGTGGGAAGAGGCTCGGCTGGAGCAGAGGCGAGCCCAGCTGCTGAGGAGCCAGGAGACGCTGCTGGAGTTGGAAACCGGCCTTGACAACCTCTGGGTCCGCCTGCGGGGCATCCCCGTGCCTGGCCAGGTACCCGCACAAGGCTGGGCTGAGCGCAGCCCAGGCTCTGCTCGGGGCTGCAGCGGCACCGTGCGCTCACACTTGGTGCAGCAGCCACCCCCCGACGGGCTCCTTTGCCCCACCAAGAACAAGGCTCTTCTCTCTCTGGCTCCAGGAGCATCCTGTCAAGGCCATGGCAGCGGACGAGAAGCTCCAGCAGTGTGAGCAGAAGCTGCAGTACCTGGTGCAGCGGGTGGCTGACCTGCCCCCCCCCAGCCAGGATCAGGAGGTGCACGGGGGCTCCATCCCTGCTCTGGGCTTTGGGGACCCACACGGGCTTTCCCTGGGGGTGGCCCATCCCAAGCCGTCCTCCCAGCTGGAGGATGGAGGTGCTCGAGGGAAAAGCCACGGAGCAGCTCAGGCCCACGTGGCCCTGGGCTCTGGGGGGTGTTCCCTACCAGGGGCACATGGAGCTTGGGCACCCCTCTGCTTGTAACACCTGCCTCCCCTTCAGCTGTGAACACTGTGTCTCTTTCACAGACTCTGGGCAAGGTCAGAGAGCTTCTGGAGAAAACCCTCGGGAATGATCCAGGGAACCAGAAGGTTTCCTTGGAGGACATGGCCCTGAGGGTCCAAGGTAGGAAAGGGGACACATCCTGCCCCACAGCAACTGCCCCAGCCCCTGCTCCCTGGCATTTCTGGCTGTCCTTGCCCATCTGCCAGTGTCCCAGCAGCCCCCGAGCCAGGAGCTGCTCCCGGCACTGGGGCTGAGCTCGGCTGTCTCCAAGGCTTTGAGCATAGTGCTGGTTTTGCGTGTGGCTGTGGGAGAATGAAGGCAGAGGCTGGGCTGGGGAGCGTAGCAGCGCCCCAGGAGCACGGAGGGATGCTGTGCTGCAAGCGGGGAGAGCCTGGTCTGCAAAAGCCCTTGGCTGGGAACATTCTTCCCAGGCAGTGCTTGGCTCTGCCGGTGGCCTCCTCCTATGGGAGCTTCTGGCACCTGAGCAGCTTTTCCTACCAAAGCAGCCCCAGCCCTTTCTGGGAAGCCCCAGCAGGGCTGAGACAGCCCCAGCAGGGCCTGCAGCCCCCCTGGGCTGCTGCTGGGGGACAGCCGAGCGGCAGCGCCTGTCCTGAGGGCTCTCCGCGATGCCAGCAGCCCTCCAAAATGTGCCGGCTCCTCCTGGGGACACGGGCACAGCAGAGGCAGCCCCACAGACCCTCCCCAGCCCCGCTCCTCTCCGCTCTCCTCCAGATGACTTGGACTTTGATGACAGCCACAGTGGCCTCGTCCTCACCAGGGAAGACATCAAGAAGGAAGGGCTGCGGCTGAGCCAAAGCAAGAAGAAAAGCAAGAGGAGGTAGTGGTTGCTCCCCAGCCCTGGGGATGCCCCACACCACCCCTTGTACACTTGTGCCTTGCTTTAATACAGGAGATGCTTTTCATTCCCCCAAACCTTGTGTTAGAGCTGGAACAGGAGGTCGCAGGTCACTTCTGTCCCCGCAACGTGTGTGTCTAAGGTTTGGGGGAGCTGAGCTGGGTCTGGGGGCAGCCACATCCCCTGCCCCTCTCCCCACAGGGCTGGGGACAGCTCTCTTGGGCAAAGCACAGCTGGGGCCAGGCTGGCTTTCTCCCCCTTGGTCCCCTGGCTCCAACACCTTCCTGGGCCCTCTGCACTTCCCGCACCCCAGTGGGCTGGCACAGAGGGCACTGCGCCAAGCCTTTGGCTGCAGGATGGGAACCTCAGCCCTGCCCAGAGCTCGCAGGCCACGTTCTCTGCTCTACAGAGGCACACGGAAAACAGGGCTGCAAAGAGATGATGTTGGCTCAAGAGCAGCCACGCTGGGGGCTTCTGCCAGACACTTGTGGGCTGGAGCCCCAGGAGGCATCCCCTTCCCTTCCACTGCCACAGGGAGGCATCAGCATCAGACCCAGCTTCCACTGTCATTGTTACTTGGTCCCTGTGCTTCATGCTGATGTCACCCATGACATCACCACAGGCAGGAAGAAAGGCAACAAACTTGTGGTCACACCAAATGTCCTCGGTGGGCTTTGTGTGACTGCAGGTGTGGGATTCTGTGGCCAAAACGCAGCACAAGGTGTGGTTTTGAAAGGAAGCTCCAGAAGGAGCACGATGTGCCGGTGACCACATCTAATGGAGCTTCCCAGAACCAAGAGCCCAACGGGCACGTTCTTCTGCAATGACACTGTGCTTTACTGTCAGCCATGCACCTCCTGCCCCAGTCCTCATGTGCTTACCACAGCCAGGGCCGTGAGCTGAGCTTCCAGGAACTGGATCAGGGATAGCCTGCATAGAAGAGCCCAAGCCCCAGAATTAAAACCCCCAATGCCTCCTCCCACAGCAACTCTGCCAGGACAGAAAGCTCTTGCTGGGCATCACCTACCCATGGGGAGCACCAGATAAGCCCCACCGACATGCCAACCTGCCCTTTCTGAGACACCTAAAACTCCATCCCTCCACATGGAAGGGAACCAAGGGAAACCTAGGGTGGAATGCAGGCACTGGGGGCAGCAGGATGGGAGACTTGGGGTGGTGAGGCCCCAGGAGGCCTGTGTGAGAGGAGCGCCGCTCCCCTGGGCTGAGGGACTGAGGAGCAGTGCGTCTGGAGCCCACCTGGGCACAGTGTCCCCACCACAGTGGGGTGGACACCAGCATCCATGAGGAATGGCTCCGGGAGATGCGAGAGGAGCACACAGGAAGGGGAGGGGGACAGAACACCAAAGGGATGTGCAATACAATTGCTCATGCGCTGGGTGTCAAGGAGGCTGCCCAGCAGTGCCAAGATGAGATCCCTGCAGACCATCTTCAGCCTGGCTGAAGCTGGCAGAGACAGGGGCCTCTCCCAATGCCTGATTGAAGCAGTTCTACCCCCAGTTGCAGGTGGTAGAGACCATCAAGGTGAGGGGACACCCGGTTGCTCTGGGGAAGGGGCTCGTTGTCAGGCAGCAGCAGTGTCAGGACAGGGCTCAGGCAGGGACCAGCGTGTGCAGACACCGAGCTGCCCGAGGGGACGCGGCTGCCAGAGCAGCCCTGGCAGCTGGGACGCTGCCCAGCATCCCCCCCATGCCAGACACACCTCAAGGCTGAACCTGCTCCTGCAGCACCTCCTCCTTCTGCCAGGGCAGGGAGCAGCTGAAGGAGACCAAGTGAAGCAGAGCTGGGAAGCTCAGGCCATGGCTCGGGGACACTTCCCAGCACTGCACTTACGGGTACTTGCTCCCACTCTTGAACTACACCTGTGGCTTCAACAACACTTGTTCCTACTGTTATTACTAGTTATTTTCATGGCATTGTTTTCCTCCACTTTGCCTCTGCTTCAAGCAGTGGCAGTTTCCAGGCAAGGCTGCACAAACGTGCTGGGAAAGACCAGGGAGAGAGAGAAACTCAGCTCTGGATCGTCCCTACAGTCCCAAGCTTCTCTGAAACCCCACATCAGGGTAAGGTTTCTGGGACCAAACATGGGAAAAGACACCCTTAACCCAGCTGCGTTTCCCCATGATGGGAGGCTGTGCCACAGCTCAGGCAGGCAGCAGGGTGACAATCCCCACCAGCCCCGGCTGGGCACCGCGCAGTCCTAAACCGGTTGTTTCACTCCTTTACCCGCTGCTTTTTCCTCTTGCTCTTCTTGGGAGCTGCTCCTGGCTCTGTTCCCTTGCCCTGTTGCAGGGCATCAGCAGCAGCCGCAGGCAGGGAGCTGTGGACAAGAGCAAAGGGCCTGAGTCCCACTCAACACAGCCCCGTGGCTCCTGCCCTGCCCTCGGGCTACAGTCACAGCCCTGCATGTTCCCTCTTCCTCCCCATGCCAGCAACACAGCAGCACCCTCAGCCTACAGGTGCCACCAGCCCCAGCCTGGCCCCAGAGCCCCAGGAGCTGCTCCCAGAGCTCTCACCTGCAGGCAGCAGCCCCGGCCCCGCACCGCTCCAGGACAGCCACAAAGAAGCCATTGGTGAGGGTGTCAGCAGCAGAGGCAGGAGGCAGCTCTGCCCCACGGAAGGCATCTGGACAAACAGAGATGCACAGTGTCTAAAACCTCATCTCTTGGCAGTGGGAAAACTGACTCAGGCTTCCCTCAGGGGCTGCTGCAGAACTGCAATACTTTAAGGGACCCTTCTGAAAGATTTCTTTCCCTGCATAGAACAGCACTTGCTGACTGAGAACAAATATTCTGCCAATAGCTTCTTTGCCGCAGAAATGCACTTAGAGATCAACGTGATCAGACAAAAGCCGTTTATTACAAAGCATCTCTCCTTTTGATACTCTTATCTGTATTTGCTTACAATAACTTGGGGTATTACGATCGGGTCCATATTCTTGTAGCACGGAGCATCTAGTATACAGTTGGTCAAATAAGAGCATGGGAACCTAGCCTTTAAAACTTGCTAACAGTTCACTGCTTTGCATCTTAGCACATTCCAGTTTCTTCTTCTCTCGCTTGCACCGTTACTCTTGCTTCCTTACCCACGTCCTTCTTCATTCTCAGTTCACGTCCATCTCCACGTAGGCACTTGCTGGCTTGGGAACGTGGCCATTCTTTGCTAGAAATCCATGCACACATCCTTGTGCTGCTCTCCTTGGAGACAGCAATGAACTCAACAGGCCACTTGCTCCATGCTTCTCCCAGGAACTACCCTCAGCAGATAACTCCATGCATTGGTTTGTGGGCATCTCTCAGCTGTGTTGTTTGGCTGACAAGCACCTTAAAACATGCCCAGCAGAAAACAGCACCTGAGCAATGCAGCACAAAGCTGCTGGGAAGCGGGAGGCAGATGGGCTGAGCTGCTGCAGACCAAGCCCTGCTCATCTCCAACCACAGGGGCTCAAGAAAAGGCTGCAAACACTGGGGGTGAACTTCAGACTTGCAGGCTTTTTTATAGGCATCAGCTCTGCTTCACTCCCCTCTTACTGACTGACTGACAGCAGACTCAGGAACAGCAAGGGCTATGGCATCTACCAGCCAGGGCAAAAAGAAGAGTCTTCATTCACAGAGCTCATGGCCCTTTCCAAGCTCCTCAAGAGAGCCAGTATCACACCACATGCCAAACACAAGGTCCGGCCTGAGCTTACCTTTAAAGTAACTTGTCTTTTTTCCACCCTTATTTAGCAGGGACTCCCAAGTCCTGCACAGAAAAGGCCTCAAGAGCTCCTGTAATGTTAGGTATCAATTAGAATCCTTTTCAATAGACAAGATTTAGAGAAGAAAGAATTGAAGGGAAGGGAGAAGCATCCCTGTGACAAACCCAGATTTTAAGGCTAGAAGTAGCCCCAAGCACTTCAAGGACAGTTATCAAAGCTTGTTTTAAAAGGTAGGCTCACACTGAATTCTGAGCCACAGCAGCAGAGCTCAAAGCCCAGCCCAGCCAAATGAGCTGCTGCAGATGAAAGCACAGTGTTCCCAGAGGAACCTTTCACACATTAAGTGCTCCAGGAATTTATTGGGGAGCCCTAAACATGTACATCAGGTTCAGTTGATTTTAAATGTGACCGTTAAGTACCCCAGCCTCATGCAGGTGGCTTGAAATACAGCTAACAATTCCTGCAGACTCCAAGACGTTTCTGCCTGCAACTCAAAGTCGCAGACAACCCTTTTTCTGTAAGCCTTACACCTTAAGCACCTTCTATCTTAACACTCACTGCCTCATCTCAAATAGAGCTTCACCAGGAGCTTCTTCATCCACTGTCAGCAAGGTTTGGTCTTGCACAGCCCTCACATGCTC